>NC_138760.1:32324464-32924464 GCF_965113315.1 Podarcis vaucheri
CTCCTTCTATAGAAGAGCAACAAAATGAAAGGTCTTAACTTTGGCTTCCTTCAGCAGTGTAGTACAGTGGTACCCCGGGTTACATACGCTTCAGGTTACAGACTCTGCTAACCCAGAAATAGTGCTTCAGGTTAAGAACTTTGCTTCAGGGTGAGAACAGAAATCGTGTTCCGGCGGCGCGGCAGCAGAGGAGGCCCCATTAGCTAAAGTGGTGCTTCAGGTTAAGAACAGTTTCAGGTTAAGCACAGACCTCCAGAAGGAATTAAGTACTTAACCCGAGGTACCACTGTCTATATATTTCCACAAAGACTGAAAGATTAATTTTTTTAAAAAAATGAAGTGGGGGGAAAACAATTTTGGAGTTGCTTCAGTGTCTGAAATACGGAGAACCGAGTTCTACAGGGAATCCAAAACTAGACACAGAAAAAGCAGATTACTTTTCTTTTCAATGCAGAAATATTCAGAAGTTCTAAACAAAGGAGGAATACATAGCAAAATTGATCCCTGAAGAGATAATCTAAGGAAATTCAAAGACATGGTGAATAAGTGTAAAACAGCAGGAAGCAGAGGCATTTCGGAGTGAGTCACAGAACAATGCTGTGAGTTCTTCACTTCGTATCATGCAGATGAGGATAGTTTGCATATTGGGGCTTTTCTTGGTGGTGCTTCTTATGAAGCCTGGAGAGAGAATGACAACAGCTTGTTCCAAATTGTGCTTTTCGGTGACACATACAGGTTTTCCCCCTCTGCTTGAAACTAGGGGAGGCTAAACTGGCAACAGGTTTCAAGAAGGTGGAGTCTTAGGTGGGAGGTTGGCAGCCAAGAACAGAGGTTAGAGAGAATATATTTAAATGATATTTTCAGCACAGGGAGCAATGTATGAAATGGCTCCTCACCCGGGCAAAGCATCTTCTCATTTATATGTGGCACATATACCCCACACTTCATTTAGAAAGCTCAAAATGGCTCACTTGGGGATCAGTGATGAGCTGCAAAAGCATCATGTGCTCATGAATCATTTTCTAAGCCCGCTGGCAAAGAATCAGTGCCACAGTAGTAGATTCTTTAAAATAGGGCACGGACTAGTGAGTGGAGAGGGAGAAGTCAAGGTAATCCAATCATCAAAACAATTTCTTTACAGAAATACTCATCTGGGTCCATCATCTCACGCAGATGGAATTGTGGCCTTTTGAGCAACTACTAGGGCAAAAAGGAATCCAGCAATTTATTTTACAAGATGCGATTCCTCTCATTTAAGTTTCTAAACTCCTGAAACTAAAATTTTGGGGAAAGAGACACAAATCTTGGATTTGCAGGTGTAAGATTATGCATACTGCCAGCTTTGAAAATCTGAAGGAGTAGAATTTAGGATCCTCTTCCCAAGTTTCAAATTATCATCACCTGAACTTGGCCCATGATGAAAGTAAAGCCAGTGCCATCCTGGGCTCCTTTGAAGGAAAGTCGGGATAGAAATTTAATAAATAAATTTCACACCGTCATGTTCTAAGCCAAACAATATATTTATAGCCCAATCCTATGACGCTCTCTGAAGTTAAGGGTGAAACAGCTTAGAGGTTTTATGCACTATCAAGAGGTATACAAGTTTTGTTAAATAAATAAATAAAAAGTCTCATATAAAAGTTTGTAAATTTTCAGCCACACATCTTCTCTGCAAGGTAGGCTTCCGAGTCTCAAAATCCAAAACAATTTAGCAAAGCTAAATACTTTGCAAAGTAACCAAGATCTGAGCTGTGATTTGACCTAGCCGCTCTCGATTCTGTGTGGCTTATTAAATGAAAGTGAAAGTGACCGGAACATTAGAAAAGTCAGGAAATTGAATTACTACATCAGAGGAGGAGAGGGAAGCAAGGGCGGAAATCAGCCATAAGGCCATATCTCTTCAACCCGAGCACAGAAAAGATGTCAGGTCTGTCTATGCCAGTGCTAGCCACTGTGTTGGGTTTTTTTGCCACAAGTGTGCCACAAGTCAAACTGAACATATGAGTGCTCTTGCGAGCACCGCTTTATGCATGCAATTCTTGCATGCCTTGGTGTTGTTGCTTTTCCTTCCAAGTCTATTGAGCCAGGCAAACATGTTGTAACACAGATTGAGACAGGAAACCAACAGGGTAAGGCGGACTCTGTACCACAAGTCAGGCCCTGGTTCCTCCTGCGCTTCTTCAGGTATGCCAAAGATGCCCATCACCCGCTTGCGGCGCTGCCCACTTGCACTGTATTGTACTCTAAAAACTCAGAAGATAAAGACAAGGCAAACCTAAGCATTTTTTTAAAGCAATACAGTCATACCTTGGAAGGTGAACAGAATCCGTTCCAGAAGTCCGTTTGACTTCCAAAATGTTGGAAAACCAAATGGCAGCTTCTGACTGGCTGCAGGAAGGTCCTGCAGCCAATCAGAAGCTGTGGAAATCCTGCCGGACGTTCGGCTTCCAAAAACGGTTCAAAAACCGGAACAGTCACTTCCGGGTTCGCGACGATCGGGAGCTAAAACATTCAGGAACTAAGCTGTTCAAAAACCAAGGTACGAAGAAGCCTTGTGGTGTTTATGCCTATAGAAAAGCATGATGGAAGTTTCCACAAACCAACCCCATGCCCACTGCCAAATACCTCTCCACAACAAGTATGCTGAGGCCTACCTGAAGAAGGTTCGTCCATTGAGAAGGCCTTGTTCTCCACAAACATGCTTTGGGATTTCTGTTCCTTGAGGATGGTTTCATATCCCACTCCCCGGGTGGGGTAGACATCTTCCTCGTAGATTTGCTCCGGTCCTGGCCGGATGACTTGGGAGATCTCTGGGATGACATAGAAGAAAATAAAGACGCAGGCGTTGGAGACGAGAGCAATGGCCAACGTGGGGTCGTCCCAGGCCTGGCCTCCTTCCTGCTGGTTGCCGTAAATGTACATCACAATCCACACAACCCAGATGGCCATAGAGAGGGAGGTGGTGAGGAGAACAAAGATGGCGTGCTTCCTCCAGTGCTTGTAACGTCCACACAAGACAGGCCACGAGGCAACGAAGGCAAGCACTTGCAGGAACATGACGTAGATCAGCGCCATGACAAAGTCTTCATTCTTCACCCGGCAGGGGTCCTTGGGCGAATCGTCGCCCCTCACCACAGTGATGATGAGCCACTCAGCGTTGATAATGACCTCCACCAAGACGAGGAGCAGGGCCATGCCAAAGGTGACCCAGCCCCGGGGCCCATGGTTCCGCCGGGCAAGGAAATTGAGGCTGAGGGAATGCGCCACCAGGCAAGAGAAGCACACGGCGAAGAGGACGCCGAAGAGGAAGCGTCGCGAGGCGCACGTGGAAAAATCTTGCTTCACGATGAAGGCAAAAGTCAAGCAGAAGAGCCCAAAGGCGCCAAACAACAGGAAGGCTTGCGTCCCTATCAAGCTCTTCTTCCGATAGTCCTGGACAAACGGAACGCTGGCCACAAGGACGACGGTGAGGACAAAGGTGGTCACGACACCAAAGGCGGCTACCGCCTCCAGCACGACGCCCCAGGCTGACGACAGGTCGCACAGGTTGTAATAGATGGACGGCAAGTCCTTGCCGCAGCCTGCCGGCGGCGATGGAGTCACTTCCGCCAAGCATACTTTGGCGGGAAGTCCCAGAAGCCAAAGGTATGGCAGCAGCGCCTTGGGTACACCCATCGTTTTGGAGCGATGACACATATTCTTTGGCACTTTGGGAAAGAACTGAAAAACAGGAGGGAAAAGACAAGGTTAGCGTATCCGAAAGAAAGCGTATTGTTATCAGAACTGGGCAATTTTGTAGTATCGATGGTGGTGTTTGGGTATATAACAGAACCGGTGATGGTCTATGCCAGCGTTTCCCAAACTTTGGTCTCCAGGTGTTTTTGGACTCCAACTCCCATCACTCCTAGCAAGTAGGACCAGTGGGCCAGGGATGATGGGAATTGTAGTCCATAAGCAGCTGGCGACCCAAGTTTGGGAAACCCTGGTCTATACCCTGCTCAGCCCCCTGTACCAGCACTGCTAGGCTCTGTCAGAGGTTTAGGAGACCAGCTACTGTACAGTGGTACCTCGGGTTAAGAACTTAATTCATTCCGGAGGTCCGTGCTTAACCTGAAACTGTTCTTAACATGAGGTACCACTTAAGCTAATGGGGCCTCCTGCCGCCGCGCAATTTCTGTTCTCATCCTGAAGCAAAGTTCTTAACTTGTACTACTTCCAGGTTAGCAGAGTCTGTAACCTGAAGTGTCTGTAACCTGAAGCATCTGAAACCCGAGGTACCACTATACTGCGTTAACCAACAATTAGTCCAGAGAGCAGGGTGACACTGGTGGTGACAGAAGCATTTAAAAACTGAAAAGGCAAGGGCCATGATTCATTTGGTACAGCATATAATGTATCTGGAAAGATGTAATGAACTTAAGAAGAGCGTTGCTGGATCAGGCCAAAAATTCCATCTAGTCCAGGCATCCCCAAACTCAGCCCTCCAGCTGTTTTGGGACTACAACTCCCATGATCCCTAGCTAGTAGGACCAGTGGTCAGGGATGATGGGAATTGTAGTCCCAAAACAGCTGGAGGGCCACGTTTGGGGATGCCTGATTTAGTCCTTGGCCAACCAGATACCTATACAAATCCCACAAGCAAGACCTGAGTGTGATTCCCAACAAATAATGTTTATATATAGCAGGTTTATATATATATATATATATATATATATATATATATATATATATATATATATACACAAGCAAAGTCTTCCCCTCACCCTGCCTAAAAACTTTTTGCCTTTAATTTGAAGTATATTTTGACCTCTTTCAGAGGGACAGGACTTGTATCCCTGCCTATTTGTTTTGGTCTTTGATTTCTTGGTCTTTGATTTGAGTTGTTGTTGTTCTGCTTGTATTGTTTTTAATTGGTTTTAATATTAAATCGCTTGTCAGAAAAACGATTAAAGCCACAAAAATTGGATGACCACTAGCACATCTTGCAGAAGTGAGTTCTATTAAATCTGCACCATGTCTGCCTTCAATCTCCAAACGTTCAGCTTCCTCGGATGGTCCCAAGTTCTCGTATGGTAGAGCAAAATTTACTCCATTCACTTCCTCCACACTGAGGCAGGCCTGTGCCTCAGGGCCAAACAACACATTATGCAGGAGTTTCGAGATTAGATCTTCTGCCATTTTAATTGCAGGGGGGACTCCAAATGGGAGCAGTGGAGCATGGATTGGGGGGGCAGGCAGTGAGTGTTTTAACCCTTCCATCTGCCAATGTTCTCTTCCAGATCTGATCATTTCCCCTCAAGTTGCTGTTATAGCCCTGTTGTGGGGGAGGAAATGTTTGAGCCTCCCCACTCCTGAAGGGCTAATACAGTAGCTTTCGTTTCGGATAGGGAGTGAGCCGTGTCGGAAACTCAGATATACAGTGGTACCTCGGGTTAAGTACTTAATTCGTTCCGGTGGTCGAAACTGGACAAGTCAGCAGCTTAAAACACAGCAAGGTGTCTCCCACCCCACTGTTGACATACAGAGGGCTGAGACATGTTGCTGTACACACCAGAGAAAGGGCGGAGATGTCTTCATCCAGTGCACATTACCTGTTCAGCTTCCCCATCCCTGCAAGCTACCCCACCCCCAACTCCTATTCCTAAAGTTGTCACCTGCATATGTACAGTCATCTACCCACCTGCAACAGTTGAGTCAAATGTACACACCTCTGCTTAACTGCCTTGGGCGGGGGAAAACATGAGCTAGTACGTGCATATATACAGTAGACGCTCGGGTTGCAAACGTGATCCATGCGGGATGCACGTTCACAACCCGCAGTGTTCACAACCCGCGCCTGCGCATCTGCACAGGCGCGGGCTGCAATTTGGCGCTTCTGTGCATAGCGCAATTTAGTGCTTCTGCACATGCACAACCGCCGAAACCCAGAAGTAACCCTTTCTAGTACTTCTGGGATTCGGCGGTCCACAACCCGAAAAACCACAACCTGAAGCGGCTGTAAGCCGAGGTATGACTGATACATACATAGATAGATAGATAGATAGATAGATAGATAGAGTGGTACCTTGGGTTAAGAACTTAATTCCTTCTGGAGGTCCGTTCTTAACCTGAAACAGTTCTTAACCTGAAGCACCACTTTAGCTAATGGGGCCTCCTGCTGCCGCCGCGCCGCCGGAGCACAATTTCTGTTCTCATCCTGAAGCAAAGTTCTTAACCCGAGGTACTATTTCTGGGTTAGCGGAGTGTGTAACCTGAAGCGTCTGTAACCCAAGGTACCACTGTATAAGCTAGGTGCCAAATGGCTCCTTAAACCAAGATTAGAGTCGCCAAAACGAAATGTCTATTTTGGGACAAGACAACTCCAAAGTCTTATTTTTCAAGTGATAGGCTGACTGTGATTGATTCTCTGTTAAACACCTGGCTAGTTCAGATGACAACCTTGAGCTAGGCTAGGGTAAGAACTTTGAGAACTTAAAGAAGAAAAGTCACTTGATCCAGGGACAGGCCACATATAAGGACTCCGGTGGATACAGAGTACACTGGTACCTCAGGTTAAGTACTTAATTCGTTCCGGAGGTCCGTTCTTAACCTGAAACTGTTCTTAACCTGAAGCACCACTTTAGCTAATGGGGCCTCCTGCTGCCACTGTACCGCCGGAGCACGATTTCTGTTCTCATCCTGAAGCAAAGTTCTTAACCCAAGGTACTATTTCTGGGTTAGCGGAGTGTGTAACCTGAAGCGTATGTAACCCGAGGTACCGCTGTACACATGTCCCACAGTGCCTCTTTTAAATGACTGACCCTGTATATATTCCTACAGGACGGAGCATGAGTGTGTGAAAACAGTCAAGATCCAAGGATCCCCAGATGGTGGAGATGTCAGGCATCATCCTGGCGCCCAGGTATCTTCACTTGGTCGCAAGTGGCCGATAGCCACGTGAAAAATGAGCCTGGCACCTGGCTAAGTTCAAGCACTGGGAGCGAGAAGCACCCCACATAATATATAGCTCGTCCTTGAGAGGGGGACAGCCGCCGCCAATCTGGGTAAAGAACGGGGCTTAGATGGGCCACTGCCCTGGCTTGTCATAGCGCAGCCCTTTAGGGTATATGGGCAGGTGACACCACAATTACATAGACTCGGAGCAACGCTGAAGAGTATTTAAAATGATGGACCAAGGCGAGAAGAAAAAAAAATAAACGGGTTGAGAGGAAGAAACCATAGACTCCCAGAGTGATCAGCAGCAATCCATTAAACCCTACCCTCTTGAGACTTCTTCCTCACTCCAAGGTTAGAGGCAAAAATACGCTAACTCGCCGCACCACCAAACCACCAGCAGCCAGCCATCTCAGGCTTCACCTGGAGGCAGCTGCCTTTAGCATCTTGTTGGGATGATTTAAGTCAGGCATCCTGCCCCACCCTCTATGTGCCTCACCCTGACCTCCCTGGAAGCAGGCCAACAGTTAAATTAGCAATTCCGTTCCCAATATCTATTACATGGGTAGGCAAACTAAGGCCTGGGGGCCAGATCCGGCCCAATCGCCTTCTAAATCCGGCCTGCAGACGGTCCAGGAATCAGCGTGTTTTTACATGAGTAGAATGTGTCCTTTTATTTAAAACGCATCTCTGGGTTGTTTGTGGTGCATAGGAATTCGTTCTTTTTTTTCCTTTCCAAAATATAGTCTGGCCCCCCACAAGGTCTGAGGGACAGTGGACCCACCCTCTGCTGAAAAGGTTTGCTGACCCCAGGGACTCTATTACCTTGATTTATTTTGCAGCAACAACAACAAAAAAGACCTCAAAGTGCTCACAAAATTAATATAAAATAAAAATTTGCCTAAGCAAGGGAGGCATCCGGCTCCCTGTCCCTCTCCTCCAGATTGGCACATTGCTGAAGGCTGGAGAGGATAGAGGCCAGAGAGAAGCTAGGTCAGACAGGCCAATGAAAAACGCCTGAATCCCCCCTTTTTTGTGGCTGGGTTCTGAGGGATTAGAGTTCAAGGAAACAGAGGTGACTTTTAGATCATTATTATTTTTTTAGAAATCACTAGGGCAGGGGAAGAAGAACACATCCTCACGTAGAATGTCATTTCTAAAAACAGCTGTAACTGCAGCATAAAAGGGGAAAAAACAAAATAAGGAAGAAAATGAAATAATTAGCTGCCCCACTGCGAAGCATATTCCCTGACCGGCTATGTTCCCCCTGAGAAAGAATCGGCCGGCAAACTGTTGGCCTCCCCTTGGCTGCCACTCAACACTTCTTGGTTCCCAGGCTTAGAGGATTCCAGATGACTTCCGAAAGAAGAGAACTCTCTCACATGCCTTCCAAATCCGCTTGTTGTGGGGCTTGGATCATGGGCTAGTCCCAGCTTCTGGGGATTGGGGCTTTATGCTACAGCATGTGAGAGCTAGCGCTGCTCCAGCTTTCTCTCTCCTGTTCAGACAGCCGCTTCTTGTACTAGCTGAGAATGCTGGCGCCCATTCAGTTTGGGTTACCTTTAGGAGTACTGGCACGAGGCTAGTTCAGCTCCAAAACGTAACAGTCCATACATTAGAGTGAATGCTGCACATCCTCTGCTTTGCAAAAGCACGTTTTCCACCGAGAAGCAGGAAGGTCCCTTATCCTTTCAGTTTCTTTTCTGAACTATAACCATCATAAAGTTTGAGACCGAATGATGCAAGGTTAAAATGAACTAAATGCATCAGACAGCTTTTAGCAGGGACTGTTCAAGGACCTGATTCGTTGGCTTAGGTAAGAATAAGGCCTGTCTTGTCATAGTTTCAGCACCAAGCAAAGATTTTTTTCTTCTTCTCCAGGGCATTTGGGCAGCCCCAGAAACTAGTTGCTTGTACAGTGGTACCTTGGGATGCAAACGGGATCCGTTCCGGAGCCCCTTTCACATCCTGAAGCAAATGTAACAAGCGACGGCATGTCTGCGCGTGTGCAGGTTGCGTTTTGCCGCTTCCGCGCGTGACGTCATTTTGAGCGTCTGCGCATGCGTGAGTGGTGAAACCCGGAAGTAATGCGCTCCGTTACTTCTGCGTTGCCGCGGAGCGCGACCTGAACGCGCTCAACCCGAAGCACATTCAACCTGAGGTATGACTGTATTCTGATTATGCTTTTAATAGGCTTGTTTTTATTTTTATACTGGTTGTAAACTGCTTTGGGACTTTTCGCAGCAGGCAGCAATATATAAAACTAATCATCATAGTAAACAACCTATATCCTGGTCAGTCTTAAGAACCAACCTGCACTCTATAGATCATCACCTATGTGGCTTTAATTGGCTCCATGTAATGTATTAGCCTAGATAAAATCCTGAGAAAGTAAGACCATTTAATTTTTTAAGACTGCAGTTCTATCGGTGCTTCAGAAAACATACAGCTCAAAAATCAGAAGGAGGCAGGAATGATCGGAACCATGATGGAGCAACAGGATATCGTCCATATAATGCCCATGCTCAACTGAAGCTCAGATATAGCTGTGCCCTCCATGTTGCAGACTCCAAATCCCATCATCCCCCAATCAGCAGGGCCAATGGTCAGGGTTGATGGGAGATGTAGTTCACAAAATCTAGAAGACACTATGCTGGCTACTACTATGTCCAAGCAGAGCTCCTGCACCTTTAAACCACTACCAGACAGGCAAAAATGAAACAGACACACATCTTTCCATCATTACATCTCCATGCCAAGGGACGGCAAACCTGATTAATTCCTGCCCGCAAAAGGGGTGCAACCATCTTTTTCTGGCAGTGCTCCTAGTAAAATGGAAACCGTTAGGACAACTGTTATCTGAGCTGAACACCTAGGGGTTTGGGGCACGAATGTTCTTGCTTCAGATGAGACCATTGATCTGGGAGGGCTTGACACACAGAATATTTTCTCAGCTCTGCAAGTCTGCAATTCTATGAAAGCCAGAGCACTTATGTGATTTCCTCCCCAGCTTACATAAATCAGCATTGCATAATTCAGCATTTTCTAGTCGCCAAACTTGGATACTTTTTATGGTGTGGAATATTAGACTTCCTGCTTAAGAGATTATTTATCATCCCACTACTGTTAAAAGAGTTTTGTCTGGTGGCTTATCTGTGGACAGAGAGAAATTCAAGAATTCCCTCTTGTCTGGAGGTGCAAGACTAGCTTGAGCAGCAAGAAGTTTGCTGGTGGTTCCGTTTGCCAGTCCACACCTCTCATTTCAGTACAAATAAACTTCTTTCCTGCCCTAGCAGCTGGACAGGGCTTTGTTTTAGTTAATGTGGTTTCCATCTCAATAATCACACAGTTAGACTGCTTAATGATTAAGCCACTAAACTTGCAACGCATTTGTGCGAACGCATTCGCTTTCTTTGCAAAGAATTTGCAAACTTTTGGGGGGTTGAAAGGAAAACAACAACCTGCCCCATTACAGATCAGGTATCACATATATGTTATTTTCAAATGCTCCATTCTATATAGCCCATTTCATTGTTTGCGTAGGAAAAAAACACACTACGTTCCAGAATTGTGGAGACTACCGATGATCGCTATGTGGCTATGGGACCCACTGTTTCCTGCCTAATGCATAACTGTGTAGATTGAACAATAGCTGCACTTCACTCTGGAAGCCACTGATTTGTGGTGAGGCTTTAATTCTACTCTGCCAATCATTTCAGGAAATAGGCAGGTTGATTGCATCTCGCACCTCAAGAGGTGGGGTTTTTTTAATCACTCCTTTCAGCAGAGCCACAAAGTCCCCTATGGCTTACAGGCTATCCACGTGATAGTCAAGATGAATGATGAGGAGCATGAGAAACACTTACGTGCGGTGCTACCTCCGACAACTAAAGGTAAAGGTAAAGGGACCCCTGACCATTAGGTCCAGTCGTGGCCGACTCTGGGGTTGCGGCACTCATCTCGCTTTATTGGCCGAGGGAGCCGGCGAACAACTTCCGGGTCATGTGGCCAGCATGACTAAGTCGCTTCTGGCGAACCAGAGCAGTGCACGGAAACGCCGTTCACCTTCCCGCCGGAGCGGTACCTATTTATCTACTTGCACTTTGATGTATTTTCGAACTGCTAGGTTGGCAGGAGCAGGGACCGAGCAACGGGAAGCTCACCCCGTCGCGGGGATTCGAACCGCCGACCTTCTGATCGGCAAGTCCTAGGCTCTGTGGTTTAACCCACAGCGCCACCCGCGTCCCTCCAACGACTGGGGAGGCTCAAATCTACACACACCCAGCTATGAATCTCACAGGGTGGGCCTTGGGTCAGCCACTCTCTCTCAGCCTATCCTACCTCATGGGGCTCTTGGGAGGCTGCAGTGGAAGGGGCAGGAATACTATGCATGCTGCCTCGATCTTGTGGCAGTGGGGGGGGGGAGAGTTGGAATATTCATGCAACAAATAAAAATACATTTTTCTAAGTCCTTCTAAGCAGATGTAGAAAGCTGCAGTCTGCATATGGAAACCGAGGTACACACCACCAGCTTGCTTTTACAGCCTGGAAATTATAATGAATATGTGCAGGTATTCCTGGTGTTCTTTTTTTCCCTGCAGCCACGACATGCCCAATAGTCGCTCAGTCCAGACGGTTGGGCACGGTCAAATCCCAGCCGCCTGCTCTGTGTACTCGAAGCATTACGGCAGCATTCTGCTCTGCAAGTCTGCACCTCGCAAAAGGCAGGAGGGGTGCTTTTTGTTCGTTATCTTGCTGAACGAATCCGGCAATTATAGTTCTGAGTTTCTCACCACCACTCCTTGCCTCAGGGTTTCCTCGCTGAAACTGCTTCCCTAAGCACCTGGGTCTCTATGGAACATCTATGGCACATGCTACACAGCTAAGAGGAAGGAGAGACTGTGTCCCAAAGCATGGTCTGAGTGCGTGCATGTGTTGGGAAGAGGTGCGCATGGGAGGCGGCCTGAGAACCCTACATGCATTGCCTTGAGTGCCAGGATGGAAGAAACCATCATTCAGTGAGGACTTGGCCTATCTGTCGCCGCCACCTCTGTCTTTAGAGCGAACATTTTTGCCCTGCTAATGAACAGCATTTGATCAACATTAACCCATGCAAGCTCCTGGTGTAGATGCCCCAGTGGGAGTTATTATGGAGAAGAGCAACGTGGGGTTGGCGGTAGTTCTGTTAACATCGCTGCTGGCTCACCAGAACTCCCCCCCCCCCAAAAGACCTATATGGTCAGTGAAGTGGATTAACTTTCATCCTCACTTTCCCTACAGATCCCAAACTGGCAAGAAAACGGTGCTTGCACCACGTTGAAACTGGGCACTTGCTGATCTTGGCAGTGACGTCTTGAGATTCGATTTGGTTTGCTCTAACGGGTCATCGCTGCCTAGGGATGGCTCCAAGGGTGACCACGCAGAAGGTCCCAGGTTCAATCCTGGGATCTCCAGTTAAAAGGATCTTGGGAAGGAGGAACAGGAAACACCCCTTGCTCGAGAGCCAGTGCCAAACAAAAGAAAAACCAAAGTACTGAGCTAGATAGGCAAACGGTCTAATTTTTAGTAACAGCACAGCTACACACGCTATCAACATTTCTCAGGAGCAACCAACATGTTGCAATAATAATAATAATAATAATAATAATAACAACAACAACAACAACCGTGTAGAGGCACTGCTCAAAGGGAGAGGAATCACATGCCAATGTGAAACCACAGCGCTGACACAACCGCAGATGCCTGATTATCATCTTCCAAAGCAACTACTCTATTCCAAACTTAAAAATGGAAAGCGTAATGCTGGTGGTCAACAGAAGAGGTTTAAAGACTCTCTCAAGGCAAATGTTAAAAAATGTAGTAGAAACACCAACAATTGGGAAAACACTGGCCTGCGAGCGCTCCAGTTGGAGAACAGCTTTTACCAAAGGTGTCATGTCGTGGGCTTTGAAGAAACTTGAACTCAGGATGAAAGGGAGAAACGTGCCAAGAAACCTAGGTCCCTACTGTGGAAGGATGTATGGATCCAGAATTGGCCTCCACAGTCACTTATGGACTCACTGCAAAAACCATGTTTATGAAAGACAATCTTACTCAGCTACGAAGGATCGCCAAAGAAGAAGAACAGTGCTGACATTTCTGCTTGTTTCCATGCCACCTCAAGAGCACAGAGCAAGCCAACCACTTTTGTTAAACACTTCAGGGTCTTTTAAACTTCTCCACTCATGTCCCTTCTTGCACAACAGAGGCTTGGGTGGGTGATCTCTTTCACTGCACTAAATAAGGATCTTGCATAACACAGCATAGGGACGTGTTGTGCTTCCCATTCCAAAGAGCAAAACCCCCAATACCATCGTGGGCACGTCTTCGTCAGAGCAAAACAAAACAATCCATGCAACTTGCCATGCCCCCCCCCCCCCAGTTTAACTTCAGAGGCCCAGGCTGTCCCGTCCCCGTATGATTCACTCCTTCTCCAGGAAGCAAGCCACATTTATCAAGGTAGCTGGAAGCTGTTACCGGATCTGTCTCAAGAGGCTGGTTCCAGCTAAGAGCCTGGTGTGGGCAGAGGGCAGGAGAAAAGGCAAGGGAGGAGGAAGCAAGGAGAGACTATCTATTTTGGAGAGCAAGAGAGAGGAATGGTTTGGAAAGTCAGGAGTTGGTGGAGCAGATCCTATTGGATCTCGCCCTTCTCACTGGGGTTCAAAATCCCCCAAGGACTTCTCAGGAGAGGGTGACCGTTGGGAGTAAGCACCACTGAATCCAGTGGGCCTCATCCCCAGTCGTTGTACCTAGGATTGGCTTTTTCGTATTGCAGGCAAAATATAAAAAATGGGGAGTTCCTGAAGGTCATATAGCAAAATCAGCAAGCAAGCAAGAAACTGTGGGGCGGCAGAGGGAATGAAAAGGTTCATATTCTGCTCCAAATCACAGAGCTATACTCTCACAGATGGGACGGCCTGTCACCTACCTGAAAGCGGGGATTGGCAATGTGGCCTAGTGGGCACACATGAATCTGCGGACCTTCTGTGGCAGCCTCAGGGTCCCTGCCTCTCCCCGCTGCTAAAACTAGGCTTGGGAGAAGCATTCTATCCTAGCCAATAGAACGTGTGAGACACTCACAATTGTTTCTTCGGTTTGAAAAGTGCCCACTAGCCCGCAAGGGTTGGCAACCCCTACAACTCTGCAATGCCATCCACTGGGCAGTATAACTTTGGTGTTTGGGATTTGTTTTAACTTGGTTCTGAAATGGGAGCTTGGCAAGGCCTTTTCACCTACTCCAGAGCTTGGAAAACTATGTGACCCCTGGTCTGGAGTCCAAAACTCCAAACCCACTTAAACAGGACCAGACAGAAAATCCCTTGCCCAAAATCTACATCTTAGTACTCTCCCCTTAGTACCGCAGGACTCCTTCCCTTTCCCAAAACAGAGCTCACCTGGTTCTCCATGCCAACCACTCCCATTCCCACATTACCAGGGCAACATGTGAGAGAAACAACATTTATTTATCTGCCACACTGGCATCATGCCCTTCCTCCAGGGCACTTGGGGTGCCACATATGAACTTATCCCACATTATCCTGCCAATAACCCCAACCCACTAGCAAGCTTTGAGACTGAGCAGAGATTTGATTCCTGGGTCTTCTGGGGGCCGATTTCATTACTACCCCACCCTCCACTATAACTATAGTTTCCCCTATTCCAGTTATTAGATCCTACTGGAGGGTTAAGACACAACCTAGTACATAGGCACAGATTGCATTTTGCAAACCCTTTGTCTTGTGCGTTTTTGTGTATCAACAGAACTACCACACCAGCGGTTAAGCAGAGGCCAATTCACATTTTGCCAGCCCAGATTCTCAAAACCCTTTGACTTGTCTCCTTGCTGAAATCTAACCTTGGGGGGGGGGGCTATTTCCTCTCTTGTTTAAACAGGCTTTCCTCATCTCCATTTTTCGAAGCTTCAAACCTCCCCCACCCAGTATCAAATACCGATTTTAAAAAGAAATGCCTAAATCTGAAAACCAAAACTCAAATGCACACCATGACAGTATTATTCTTCGGGAATCAAATCATCTGTATCAAATTCAAACACTACAGCTGCGTAAGCTACTTCTAACGTATAGTTTAAAGGGCTAACCTAGGAGTTTCCCCCAACGCACAGGCTAGAGAAGGGGAGACTGAGAACAGGAGGCAGGGGATGTTGTTGTTAGACCTGCTCTGTCCCTTCCATTCAGCCAAGGGAGGGGAACACCTTTGACGCACACAAATATTCTGGAGTCAACCGGGTCAGCAAGGCGGGGGGGGGGGGGGAGAGGTTCCAAACTTTTAGAGACCCGTGCGGGGGAGTGTGAGGGAGATGGATCAGCGTCCCCAGAGCGAGAGAAAAGCGCCCGGGCGCTCTTACCTGCCTCTCCCCACCGCGGAGGACAAAGCCAAACGGCGCCAAGCCGGGCGCCCGGGACTCCGAGGTGGTTTACGGTCCGGCCACTACCACCTGGTGCCTTTCACAATCCGGATCCGAAAGTTGAGGCTCTGGGAGGCAGGCAGGCAGGCAGGCGGCGCAGGGGGCGTGCCGTGGCAGAGCAGCCGCGCTGGGCGCGGGTGGGCGCGGAGAGGCTCTTTCTTCCCTCGCTCGGCGCTCCCTCGCTCTCGGCTCCGGGAAGCTACGAGCTTGACATCACGGTGACATCAGCCCCCATTCAAGGCTCTTATCGGGCCTTCGCCCAGCCCCGTGCAACCAGATTGCAGGCTAATCAATCACCTTCCCCGCCCACCGGCCCCGAAATCTTTGTGTCTCGAGTAGACGCGCCGGAGCGAAAGTGCCGCCGCGCCCGCCTCCGCCTCCTCCTCCGGCTCATCCTCGAGTCGGTTCTCTGGCGCTGCGATTCCAGACCTGGTTTTGTGGCCGACACTCCCCCTTTTCTCCTCCACGCCTCTTCCTTCTTTCTTCATTGTATTCAGGCGCTCAGGTACAACAAATCCCGCATGACTGGTGAAGCTTAAATCTATCGTGTGCGCGCGTTTGTTTCCAAGCTGCATTTCACAACGAGGTGGTGGCCCCGGTGGCTTAATTGAACGCATGTGCTCAGAGGCACTCTGCATATGCTCAGAGGCACCCTGGGATTTGTTGTCGCTACATCAGCCCTGTTCTCACAGCAGTAGGATCTCTTTGGGCTTGCTGCCAAATCACAAATCGTAGAATTGTAGAACTGTAGAGCTGGAAGGGACCACAAGGGTCATCTGTTCCAACCCCCTGCAAGGCAGGAATCTCAGTTGAAGCATCCATGACAGGTGGCCATCTCACCTCTGCTTAAAAACCTCCAAGGAAGTGAGAGTCCACAACCTCCCAAGTGCACTTTCTTCCCTTGCTCTGCACTCCATTACTTTTGGCTCCAGGAAGACACAAGATTGACATCACGGTGCCATCAGCCCCCATTCAGGACTCTTATTGGTCCTTCGCCCAGCCCTGTGCAACCAGATTATATACCGTATTTTTTGCACCATAACACTCACTTTTTTCCTCCTAGAAAGTAAGGGGAAATGTCTGTGCGTGTTATGGAGGAAATGCCTACGGATGGCATGCCTACGGATTTTCCTCCTCTAAAAACTACGTGTATGTTATGGTCGGGTGCGTGTTATAGAGCGAAAAATACAGTATATCCTGTGCACACTTTCCCCAGACCATGGAACACAGTGGGAGCCGATTCTGAGAAAACATGCATAGGATAGCTGTTGAAAAGGTAGAGGGACCCCTGACCATTAGGTCCATTCGTGACCGACTCTGGGGTTGCTGCGCTCATCTCACTTTATTGGCCGAGGGAGCCGATGTACAGCTTCCGGGTCATGTGGCCAGCATGACTAAGCCGCTTCTGGCGAACCAGAGCAGCGCACGGAAACGCTGTTTACCTTCCCGCCGAAGTGGTACCTATTTATCTACTTGCACTTTGAGGTGCTTTCGAACTGTAGGAGCAAGAACCGAGCAACGGGAGCTCACCCCATCGCGCGGATTCGAACTGCCGACCTGATCGGCAAGTCCTAGGCTCTGTGGTTTAACCCACAGCACCACCCGTGCAAACAATTCCTTCACAGGCATCAGACCTTCCCCTCCGTACTAAAAGGAGGGACGAGGCCTTGGTTAAAGGTTAGGTCGGGCAGAGATAATTAGTTTAATATTCCCTTTTACTTCTGTTACTCTGGAGGCAATTGTCAGAATCTATATTCATTTATTTGTGCATCAGATTTTATTACCTGCCCCTCATCCCAGTCCCCAGGGCGGATCACAACAATAGAACGTCGCATTATAAAAACAGATAAAACATTTCAGGAACCAAACAAGTAAAACCCGTTCCAAATGGAAGGAAGCAATGCACTCACTAAGTGGAAGGGTGTCTGCCTGCCTCCCAGACAGCGCCTATGATTCCTTGATTTCAAAAGGGAAAACAACCATCAGCAGAATAGCAAGGACCAATTGCTTGCAGTGGTTTGAGCAGGGGGTAGGGCAGAGATTCAGACTGCTGTGTGAGCCTTGTTAGTCTGTGGCTTCACTACACACCTTGGTCCAAGTCTCTTAGGCTGCATGTTTGAACCCCAAACTGTGCATAAGCACCTGGCTCCTAGAAGCTGCTACTGCCATTGTGGTATAGTCCAGTGGTATAAACATAAGAAAGCTAGAAGCTAAATGGCACCTTAATCCTAAAGTTTGTTGTTGTTGTTGTTTAGTCGTGTCCGACTCTTCGTGACCCCATGGACCAAAGCACGCCAGGCACTCCTGTCTTCCACTGCCTCCTGCAGTGTGGTCAAACTCATGATGGTAGCTTCGAGAACACTGTCCAACCATCTCGTCCTCTGTAGTCCCCTTCTTGTGTCCTCCATCTTTCCCAACATCAGGGTCTTTTCCAGGGAGTCTTCTCTTCTCATGAGGTGGCCAAAGTATTGGAGTCTCAGCTTCAGGATCTGTCCTTCCAGTGGTGAGCACTCAGGGCTGATTCCCTTCAGAATGGATAGGTTTGAGTTTCTTGCAGTCCATGGGACTCTCAAGAGTCTCCTCCAGCACCATAGGATTAATTAATTAATTAATTAATTAGGGAGGCACAACAAAATATCTAGGCATGCTTTATCTTTAATAGCAAGGTATGTTCATTTTTCACATAGCCCACCCCCCTAATATTCTTAAGAGGGTCTCTTCTCCAGTCTTCAGAGAGTAGCTGGAATTGAGGAGGCGGAAAAGGATCCTGCTTTCCTTCCACTCTGCAGTTTTAATCTGAAATCTTGGGCGCAGTACCGCTCCCAGAGCTCAAAAACTGCTCACGCTAATTAAATTCCCTGTCGCAAAATGCGCCTACAACAAGGGGAGTTTCGAACACTGGTATAGTGGTGAGAGAGTTGGATTAGGACCTGGGAGACCAGGGTTCGAATCTTCACTCAGCCACTGACCTTGGGCCAGCCACTGTATCTCAGCCTAAGCCAGCTCATGGGGTTGCTGTGAGGACAAAATGGGGAAAGAGAAACCATGTAGACTACCTTGAGTTCCTTTGAGGAAAAGGTGGTATAAATGTAAGAAATTAAAAAAAAAAACTACTCACCCTCCTCAATTGGCTTTAATGCTTTTTTTAAAAAAAAAATTATTAAGAATTTAAATTTTGTGTTAATGCATATCATCCTTCATTTCCCCACCCATTTTCCCCCTCCCCCCATAAAATAACCCCCCTCCCCTCCCCCCCCCCCGACTTCCCTCAGCTCCAATCTCTGGTTTCTCTACAGATGCTATTCTCTGCATGTTACAAAATTGTATAAATCCTCAATTTATCAGACTAGTTATTGTCAATAAAAATTTTGTGAGTATTTATTCAAAACCGGCCAAGGAGTCCAGTTCACTTTGTTGTTGGCTTTAATGCTTTAAATCTCCCAAAACATAGTCATTTACCCCTTTGAGATTCAAAGCTTTGTCCAGCTCAGCTTGTAGAGCATGAGACTCTTAATCTCAGGGTTCCACGTTTGATCTCCACCTTGGGCAAAATATTCCTGTATTGTAGGAAGTTGCGCGTGATGGCCCTTGTGGTCCTCTACACTTCTATGATTCTATGATTCCAACTGCTTCCTCACCTAGAAAAAGCATTAGCCTAGGACAGGGTTTCCCAAACTTTGGTCTCCAGCTGTTTGGGGACTACAATTTCCATAATCCCTTACCGCTCGTCCTGCTAGCTAAGGGTGATGGGAGTTGTAGTCCAAAAACAGCTGGAGAACCAAGTTTGGGAAACCTTGGCCTAGGAGATACCTGTCGGCGAGGATTTTTACAAGTATAAGAACTCTATGTCAAGATTGCTTTGTGTGAAAACTATATTTCAGTTGTGTCTTCTTCACTTTGCATCACAAAAGAGCACTCCTCTGCTTAGGGCACCTGTCTATCCAGAACTCAATTTAATCTTTTCTCCTTAGAGGATGTTTGAAATTATGAGCTAAGAGAGAGGCAGTGAAGAGCGTACATTGCTCCTGGGAAATGCAATCGTATACTGGCAGGAATAACTTATCTACAGTGCAACAGGAAAGTCCTTTTCCAGGGTGGAGGAATGCTAGCTCTCAGCATTCAAGTCAGGATAGGGCCCAAAGGGAGAGGTTGGGGTAGACCAGGTGTCACCAGTCTTCTGATCTCAGCCTCTGATTGTGGGTCTTCCCCTGTTAGCATGGTAGAAGAATGTGCAAGGATACTATATATCTCCATTCTCGAAATGCAAGGTGACTCATCCTGGTCTTAAATCTCTCCCTGGCTCCCTGACTCATCTGTCTGGGATCCTGATTTCCACTTAAACTCTGCCCTATTCCTGTGGAGTTTTTCTTGATGATATAAAATACGGTTGGAGCCCAAGGTCTACATGATAACACTGTGTATTCCTTCCTCAGCAGGGATTTCAATTAAAATAGCTTACTGAAATGACTTTTGCCCTGAAATAGGGGATTTCATACATCTCCCTTTATCAGTGCTATTACTATTTCAGTAGCATTTTCATATACAGGAGCTTCACGGTTCTCCATTTTAGCCTACGACAACTCCCTGAGATAGTTTCGGGCAGTCTTCGCCAACTGGGTGTGATGCTTTTGGGACTACAACTCCCATCAGCCCAAGACTGATGAAATATACATTAAACATCTGGAGGTCACCCTGTGACATATTTAAATAAGGAGAGTGTTTATTTCGGGAAACAGAATGAGAGCAGCAGAGAATGAGTCAGGCAGAAGAGAAAAGCAAGGGAAACGATAATGTTAATTAAGCGCTGTGAAATCCGGCAAAGCTCTCTGTGCACAGCTGTGTGAGGGGTTTGAATTACTCAGGCGGGACAGCGCACGGGAGCAAAATGTGGAGGTGAGGAAGATCCGGCAAGGGAGAGGTTGGGCACACGTGCAGGATGCAGAGGAAATAGCAGAACATCTGGAGAACCTGCTGAATCACACCAAAGGTCTATCTCGTCTGGCACTCTGTTGTCACAAGGGCCCATGGGAATCCCAGAAGGAGACCTGAGGACACCTGAGCTCTCCCCTCTTGCAGCTCCTGGCAGCTGGTATTCAGAGACGTACTGCCTCTTAACAGTGGAGATGGAGCATATAGCCATCAGGGCTCGTAGCCAGGAATAACCTCGTTCTCCACAAAGTTGTCTACTGTTCCTCTAAAGCCATCCTTTAAAGCTACCTCTTGTGGAAGCAAATTCCATCATCTTCTGAAGGAGGCTTGTGGGCTGTAGGTTGCTGCCTTGCGTTGCCAATGAGGGGTTATGGGTAAAACCAAGAACATGAGAGCTGCCTTTTTGAACCAGCGGGGGAAATAAATCTAGTTCCTGCTGTTGATTTCTGTCAGAAGAGTCAGCCCAGTGCCTCTGGCAACTCACAGGCAGGGCTGATCAGAGTCAAGATCATAACAGTGAACTTTTGGCCCACTTTGAGCAGTCACAAATGTCTTCACTTTTATTATAACAATATTTTATTCTTTTTTCCAAATGGAAAGTTACATTTGTTACTCAACAATTACATTCCGATTCGACAAAACAAGTGGCTTCCCGCTCACCCAACGTCGATGTTTATAACCCAAATTATGTACAATTGCGTTTTAAGGTTCTGTCTTATCTAATTTCATCCTCTTTAACATGTTTCTTAATATAGTCTGCTATTTTCTTACACTTCAAGCCATGCTGTGATCTTTGCGCAGGGGAAATCACTTTTTGTATAGACTAGAAAGACTTTCCAGTCTTCTTTAAAAGATTCTAAATTTGTATCTTTTATTGGTGCTGCCAACTTTCCCTTCTTTGCAGAGCATTTGGTACAAAGGTTCTCCTTGGGTCGGTCAGAAGCCGAAACTGAAAACTGTAGGTACTACAGTTTTCAAGGCACTCTTCTCAAAACCATGTACATCCTTTGAGAAGAATGACATCACAGATCTCGACGACGCAGGCTTTACTTATCTTGATGCATTTTGGGTATAGGACGTGCGGTACAAACCGAACCTGCTGTGCAAAGCTAGAGAAGTTAAATAACAGTGCCATTCTATATGTGCATATTTCATTGTTGTTGCATTTATGCAGCAACTCCAAGGAGCGCAAGATGATGTACATGGCTCTCCACCTCCCCATTTTGTGCTCACAACAACCCTTTGAGGTAGCTTAAGACTGAGAGATGGTGGCAGGCCCAAGGCCACCCAGGGAACTTGGTGGCTGAGGGGGGGATTTGTGCTGTGGTCTCCCAAGTTCAACACACTAATTGCCACACTACAGTGGCTGTATACATCTATTCAGAAGCAAAGCCCATTGAGTTCAATGAGATTGGCTCCCAGGAAAGTGTGTATAGGATTGCAGCACAAAAAGACGTTGGTTCCCCAGTCACACCCATTGATTCATACCCATAGATCAGGACGGGTGGCTCATACATTGCAAGTTAGCAATTAATTGGATTTTGACTGTAAATTTCGGCTGTATAAACATTACCAGTTTAAAAGCAAAGCTACAGGGAACCAGGCAGAGGGCCTTCTCGGTAGTGGCGCCGCCCTGTGGAACGCCCTTCCAGCAGATGTTAAAGCGATAAACCACTACCTGGCATTCAGAAGACATCTTAAGGCAGCCCTGTTCAGGGAAGATTTTAACGTGTGATATTTTATTGTATTCTTGGTTTTTATGGAAGCCGCCCAGAGTGGCTGGGGAGGCCCAGCCAGATGGGTGGGGTATAAATAATAAATTATTATTATTATTATTATTATTATTATTATTATTATTATTATTATTATAAAACACTGCTAGGTTCTTCTCTATCTCCATTTGGATCAAACCCGATTTGGAAATGCACACACATCAAAACGCAATGTTTCCTAGGAAATAACAAGATAGATAATGGATTGTGGCTAATGCGGTGTGCTCACCGCTTCCCAAATCCACTGGATGACTGGATGCAGATTAAGTGGAGGTGTGTACACAGCCATGAACTGGAAATACCAAACACGTCCATGCTAAAGTATTAGAGAAATATATAATACAATTCATATCATATGAAGAACATTTGTTTTCTTTCGCGCTTGCCTTCTGGTTCAAGCAACAGTCCTCTGTGCTTTAGATTGCCCTCCCCCTCAAAGGCCAACATCCTGCTGGGAGCTGTTCAGAAGTTCTTGTGGATCCCCGAAATTCAGAATAGACAGGGCTAGATCTGAAGATGCCATTAGGGAGGCAAAAGGGATGTCTTCATTGTGCGATCAGCAGAGCACGGGTATGAATTGATTCAAGACCATGAAGAGATCCAAGCACTGATAAGACAATTCTGCAGGACATAGACAGATGGGGAGGATGTGCCATTGAAATTTCCCATAACTTTGGAAGCGGGACTTTCTTCTAAGGAGGGGGGCATGGCATCCCCCATGCCTTCCAACCACTAGGAAGTCCTACCACATTTGAGATTTATCACCATCTTAATGCCTGTGCCTTTTGCAAGTATCTCTAGCTTTACTAATACAACGGTTGCTCTGCTGGTTTTGTGCTTTCTAAGAGCTCTGCAAAGGCCAGATGGCATTGGAGACGCAAACATAGCTTATTACTGGCTGTTATACACACACACACACACACACACACACACACCCTCCTTACTTTGTCCCTCCAGGCTTTTGTGTAACTTGAACCTCCACCAGCATCACGCCTTTGAAACGTAATGAAGGATCTGCTTTAACCCACTTCCTGCACTTTGGTACCGAAAGACTGCAATGCAGGCATTGCTGAATGTACAGCATAGCACAGTGACATCTATCTATCTGTATCCCCTACCCCCCCCCCCCAACATTCATCCTAAGAACCGGCGAGACATGAAAGCTTCCTTTTAGAATTTTAAATACCAGATGGCTCTGTTAAAAGTACTGCTTCGCTCGCTTGCCGCTAATCATAGGGGCAACGTTGTTGGGTTTTTTTTTGCTGAGCATGCTTCTTACTTGACAATGCTCTTCTGGAAAGTGTAACCAGAAGCTAGTGAACTGGGAGCTGGGGGGAAGCCAGGCTGGTTCTTGCACAAAAGGTCTGTGGGGATCTCTTCAGTGCTGGCAAACCCACTGGTCTCTGGGGGCACATTGCTGTGGACGGAAGCACCCCCTTATAAGCTCAAAGAAGTGTGGGTAAGTGTAGCGTTGCAGAGCTGAGTTTCCCAAATGGTGGGTCACATGCGAGTCTTTATGGCCCAATCAGCACATGGCTGGCTATGGAAGCTGGGAAACAAAACACATTTCCCTCTAAACGCCGCAAAGTGCACGCTCCCTTAAGTCTAAGGCCCAGTGTAGCAAGAAATTAACCGGCTGCTGCCTGAAACATCAACGCACTAGCTTCTGGGGCTGCGTCATATAGAGTTTATTGCCCTTGCATTATTAACAATAGAAATTGCCCATTGTGTGTTGAACATGGGCTAGCTTCTCGGAGAGAGAGGAGCCCTGCCAGAAAATAAAAGGCAATCAACCCTGCGCACAATATATGAGCACGATAATCATCCAAATGGGAGCCAATTTGCAAGAATCATCCGTAAGCTTCGTTCCAGAGCTGGGAAATGCAGTCTGCTCTGTTAATCATTCCCAGCTCTGCCATCTTTCATGGCAATTGGCCCTTGAAATGGCTATTAACCCAAAAGTCAGAGGTGGAGAATCCAGAGGAATTAAAATCACTTATCCCACCCCAACACATCCCCAATTCAGCTTTCCCCAAACTGGTGCCTCCAAATGTTGTTGGGCTACAACTCTCATCAGCCCCCAGCCAGTATGGCTAAAGGTCTGTTGGTTGTGGGGAAGGCTGTTGTATGCAAATTTTAAACAATCCCCTTTTTGCAACTGAACATGAAAAGCCATGAAGAAGAAGAGAGTTTGGATTTGATATCCCGCTTTATCACTACCCGAAGGAGTCTCAAAGCAGCTAACATTCTCCTTTCCCTTCCTCCGCCACAACAAACACTCTGTGAGGTGAGTGAGGCTGAGAGAGTTCAGAGAAGTGTGACTAGTCCAAGGTCACCCAGCAGCTGCATGTGGAGGAGCGGGGAAGCGAACCCGGTTCACCAGATTACAAGTCCATCGCTCTTAACCACTACACCACAGCCCAGACACTGAAGTCCAACTCCGAGGACCTTCTGGCGGTTCCCTCACTGCAGAAAGTAAAGTTACAGGGAACCAGGCAGAGGGCCTTCTCGGTAGTGATAACATCCCTGTGGAACGCCCTCCCATCAGATGTCAAGGAGATAAAGAAGTACACAACTTTTAGAATACATCTGAAGGCAGCCCTGTATCGGGAAGTTTTTAATGTTTGACATTTTACTATATTTGTATGTGTGCTGGAAGCCGCCCAGAGCGGCTGGGGCAACCCAGTCAGATGGGCAGGGCATTATTATTATTATTGTTGTTGTTGTTGTTGTTGTTGTTGTTGTTCAATGGTGGAGCAACTTCTTTGCATGCCCAAAGGTCCCAAAGGTCCCTTGGCATCTCCAAGTAGAGAAAAGACTTCCCTGTCTGAAACCCTGGAGAGCAGCTGCCAGTCTGAGTAGGCAGTATTGAGCTACATGGACCAATGGCCTGACTCAGGGAAGTTTCCAATGTTCCTTGAAAAACTGCTATCTAATTCTCTACTCTGTATGACAATCATTGGCTATCACCCTACCTGTAGATCTAGGTCTACATAAAGACATACACTTTTATTCTTTTCTTCAGAGATGACTCACATACTCTCTCATCCAGGGGTCAGCAACATTTTTCAGCTGTGGGCCGGTCCACCGTCCCTCAGACCATGTGGGGGCCGGACTATTTTTTTTTGGGGGGGGGGAATGAACAAATTCCTATGTCCCACAATTAACCCAGAGATGCATTTTAAATAAAAGCACACATTCTACTCATGTAACAACATGCTGATTCCTGGACCATCCGTGGGCCAGACTGAGAAGGTGATTGGGCCGCATCCGGCCCACGGGCCTTAGGTTGCCTACCCCTGCATCCATAGAGCTCCCTTGGTTATCAGTGCATTATCTTTTTGGAAGTGAGTTGGCCAGCCCATCTGTATCCGGCCGTCTGCCCATCGGCTGTTTTCCCTGAGTGTTTCTCAAGCAGGAAGCATTCCTCACCAATACCTTGCTAAACTTTGTTCCTAGCTGCTCTGGGGGCTGCTGCCAAATTCCCCCAAACGCTCTTATTTAAAAGTTAAGAATAGGTTGCCTCGGAAATGCATTGCACAAACTGCGCAGCAGGTGAGCAGAAAAAGGTATTTCACCATCTGACGCAGTATCAAGGATTAAAAGATCTCCAAGGGAACAGGCGCGGCCTCTGGCTGGGACTTCAGTGGCTTATTATGCTGCAAGAGAGTGGCCCGCACGCTCATTTTCCTAAGTCCTGCTGCAGGTTGGCTGCCATGGATTGCGCTTAGTTTTGTTGTGAGTTGTGTGTGTCGAGGTGGCGGTGGGAAAGAGAAGCAAGTGGGCTCTCAGCTCCTGTTGGGTTGAAATTCCAGCAAGATCCTCCCCTTTTAGGTGCCTCTTTCGCTCAAAATAGCTGAGCGGCTGGCAGTGAGCTCCAGGAGGGAACACGGCAGCTGTTGTGAAATACTGGAGAGGCCGAAGGGTCAGGGAGTTGGGAGTCTGACTGGTCCAAAGGGCAGCTCTGGCCCATCTTGGATTCCTTGTGACACGTCAGGGGTTGTATGAAGGGCAGAGCTACATTCCAGGCTTAGAAACAGCCTAAGGCCCTGGACAGGTCAGCAGCTTAAAACACAGCAAGGTGTCCCCCACCCCACTGTTGACATGCAGAGGGCCGAGACATGTTGCTGTACACACCAGAGAAAAGGCGGAGATGTCTTCATCCAGTGCACATTACCTGTTCGGCTTCCCCATCCCTGCAAGCTACCCCCACCCCCAACTCCTATTCCTAAAGTTGTCACCTGCATATGTACAGTCATCTCCCCACCTGCAACAGTTGAGTCAAATGTACACACCTATGCTTAACTGCCTTGGGCGGGGGGAAACCTGAGCTAGTATGTGCATATATACAGTAGACGCTCAGGTTGCAAACGTGATCCATGCGGGATGCACGTTCACAACCCGCAGTGTTCACAACCTGCGCCTGCGCATCTGCTCAGGCGCTTCTGTGCATAGCGTAATTTAGTGCTTCTGCACATGCACAACCGCCGAAACCCAGAATTAACCCTTTCTACAACCTGAAGCGGCTGTAACCCGAGGTATGACTGTATGTGTGTGTAGATAAATAGATGCTAGATAGATACAGTGGTACCTTGGGTTAAGAACTTAATTCGTTCCGGAGGTCCGTTCTTAACCTGAAACAGTTCTTAACCTGAAGCACCACTTTAGCTAATGGGGCCTCTATAATAGATAGATAGATAGATAGATAGATAGATAGATAGATGATAGATAGATAGATGATAAGATAGATAGATAGATAAATAGATAGATATAGATAATAGATATAGATATAGATAGACAGATGATATAGATAGATAGATGATAGATAGATAGATAGATAGATAGATAGATAGATAGATAGATGATAGATAGATAGATGATAGATAGATAGATAGATAGATAGATAGATAGATAGATAGAGATAGATATAGGTAGATGATAGACCAAGACTGACATCCTTTAGATTTCAGTCCGTCTTCTGCTTTTTTAGAAGTTAGATGGGGGGCTGAAGGAAGGAAGATATGTCTTGATGCCAGCACAAACGCATGAACGCTAACCCATCTTACAGTCCCCATCATGTGCCGTTTCTGCTGCTGCAGCTGACGAAATTTATTTTCCGGTGCAATTACACTCTCACAATTTACCTGCAGCTGAAAGAAGAACACCCTCCTCTTCTTTAAGTCAGTGCCTGGCAGGCGAAATGAATTCAGGACACAGAGCAAACAGAGAAGGTCCTTTGGCAAGGTGGAGGGCAGGAAAGAGAGAGAAAGAGAGAGAGGGGGGAATGCAGGCAGTGTGAAGGCAGGGGTGTTCTATAGGTATACATTTTCTTTATAAAGGCTGGAGGGCATGGAGAGGGAGGTCTGCTAAAATACCATTCCTTGATGGATACCTGCTCCCTGCCTCCTTGGCCCTTCCTCCACTTTGTGCTAGAACACTTCCCCGTGCTAAAGCTTAGCTGAGAGAGGATTCCAACCAGCCTGGCAGCAGCTGCTGCTGCTATGGGAAAATTTGTCCTTGACTAACAACAACAACAGAGGCATCTGGCCATGGGCTGCAGCTTCTGCCAGCAATATATGCTGAATCATCACCAAAGGCGACCAGGACACACACTGTTTCCTTAAGATTATTTCTTTCCACGGCTCAGGTTTATTTTCTAAGAGCCTGACCCTGGCTTGCACCTAAACACTTTGGCACCAGATTGTAAATTCCAGGAGAGTTCCACAAATGCCATCAAGGGCTGCCCGCTGTGCCAGGAGTTCTCCACGTCCAACTAGACCCTTGGAATGGCAAGGGAGCATTTGCTACATGGCCATTTCCAGAGCCCTTCGTCACAGCACACAAATGAGCACAGGAAGCTGTGATTTTCTGATCAGATTACTGGCCCGTCGGACCCTGTTCTGACAGCGCTGACTCTTCATGGCCTCAGGTAGAGGTCTTTCCCACTTGCTAAATTGCTAGAATTTTAGCCAGAGATGCTGAGAGTGCAACCTGGGACCTTCTGCACTGAGAAACCCAAGGGTACCATTTCACCAGGAATGTGGTGGTTCCTCGGAGCCTAAAATGTCGCGCTGTCGTCTAAGCAAAAGATTTATTTCTCATCAGTGTTTCACTTCCAATGTAATCAGTTGGCAGGAGCAAGCCAGGAGGAAAGCACACCAAGCAAGCTCGAGTTAACTCTTTATTAGCAAAGCAAGGTCTGTGCCAGGTGGTCTAATGAGCACAACAATCCAGGTCTTGCCCTCCAGGAAGCAGTTGCAGAGACTAAAAGTTGCTGCCTGCCCACAGCCAGCTATGTCTCCTCCTTTCCAGGGTTTTTCCAAGCAATCAGAGACTGTGCATAGATGCCTGCCTTTGCTTCTCCCACTTTATGCCTCTCCTGGTTCTGGGAGACCGGGGACAGGGAGGAAAGCCTGTCGCAGCAGGAGTGAGAGTGACACACCCGTGACTCTTCACAAGCCTGATCCATTTTTGCCTTTTGGCCTCCTTCCTCTCCTGCTTCAGCCTGTGCCTCTCATTCTGGACTTCTCTCTGCCACAGACTCTCCCCACTCACTAAGCCCTGTTACCTCTTAAGCTTCCATCACCTCCTCTGCCTCCCAGTCTTCTCCCTCTGGCCACTCATCATCATTCCAGCACCAATCCCCAGGCTCTGAGCCTTCTTCCCTTGGGGGTTCCCTACCTGCTTCCTCCCATCATTCCTCAGCCTCCAATCAGTCCATGACATCAATTAAGCTGCTCAAATACCTCAGTACTTTAGTAACTGTGATATTTTGAAGGTATTCAAGAGACAGCACATTTTTTTTGCTTAAACAGGCAGAGACCAAATGTTCAGAAAATGATCTCCAGCATATTGCTATACAGTGGTACCTCGGGTTACATACGCTTCAGGTTACAGACTCCACTAACTCAGAAATATTACCTCGGGTTAAGAACTTTGCTTCAGGATGAGAACAGAAATCGTGCTACGGCGGCGCGGCAGCAGCAGGAGGCCCCATTAGCTAAAGTGGTACCTCAGGTTAAGAACAGTTTCAGGTTAAGAACAGACCTGCAGAATGAATTAAGTTCTTAACCCAAGGTACCACTGTAATGTGATTCTATAACAGTTTTCCATACTGACCAAAATCCATTAAAGAACCCACTGGCATTGTAAGTTGTGCCAGGTCCTTTGAGACAACCATCCAAAGCCCTGCTTGGCCATCTCCTTTCTGCAGAACCGGAACGAGAAACCAGTGGCCCTTTTGACTCCAACTCCCATCAGCCCCGGTCAGCATTGCCAGTAGTCAGGGACAATGGGATCTGAAGTCCAGCAATATCTGGAGGCAGTGGCGTAGCGTGGGGGGTGCAGGGGGGGCCGGCCGCACCGGGCGCAACATCTGGGGGTTAGGGTTAGGGGGTGCAAATCCACGGGTTAGGGGGCGCAAATCCACGGGTTAGGGGGCACAAATTACTTGCCTTGCCCCGGGTGCTGACAACCCACGCTACGCCACTGTCTGGAGGACCAAAGGTTCCCCATCTCTGCCATAAGGTAATTTATTACCCTAGAGGGCTGTGCTCCTCAATTCCAGGCTGCTTGATACTACTACTGTTTTTGAGGAGTATCCTCCAGCCATGACCTTGGGCATGCTGGTGACCCCCCAAAAAGAGAAGCTGTGGGAAAGAGAGATGAATTGTAAGAGAGGACATCTTGCGTCATCCTGATTCCCTTCTTCAGCAGCACGATTTTCCATCTCTCCTTGTAGATTTTTCACAGCTGTCTGCTGGCATGATGCCCTTCTAAAGCCAAAATTAGCCAACATCCACATTTCCTTTCTTGGCTCAGTCTAGCACTACAATTCTGTTGTGGCTTAACAATGTCTGTTTATTCGTTGGTGCTTTTCAGTACATGGAGAGCTTCACCTGTGGGATGAGTTTGGGAACTTCTTGTACCTGGGCAGGGCGCTTTTTTCAGCCGGAACTCACCAAAACTCAGTTTTGGTATCTCTCAGGTGGATGCCATTGCCATTTGAAGAGAAGAAGGAAGTGTTCATGATGAGTCCAGGCATCTCTTTTTTCTAGAAAAATAGCACTACCTGGGAGCAAGGCAGAGCTGGCTGAGCTTGGCAGCTTCGTGTGGGCTAATTACCACTTCCATTGCAAGCTGTTCCATTCTGAATCATTCTTGTCCAAGCCAAGTCTTCCAAGAAACCACCCCATTTGTGTAAACAAAAAATCCTGAGTACGATTTAATCTACCTCTTGCGAATGAGTAGAAAACAGATGTCAAGCTCTGTGTATATAATGAAATATGTCCTTTTTGTTGCTGGTGTTGCACTGCAATATGTCACTTGATGGGTGGTAAACCAACGCCTGTCGCTTGCGTCACCACCATATCTGCCATCAAAATGTCTGTTATTGTGCAGATGTGGGATGAAGAGAGCATATGCACTTGCCCCACATTTTATGGGACAGTCTCAGAAAATTCAGTTGTTAGATGTGCGCTTTCCTGGCAAGATTCATATACCTTTAAAAGGCTGCATGCCAAAAAGAAATTCAACAGATGAAGCTTTTATCATGGCATCTCCAAGCCAGGCAATGGGCTTAATCCAGGCATAGGCAAACTCGGCCTTCCAGATGTTTTGGGACTACAACTCCCATCATCCCTAGCTAACAGGACCAGTGGTCAGGGATGATGGGAGTTGTAGTCCCAAAACATCTGGAGGGCCGAGTTTGCCTATGCCTGGCTTAATCCAACACAGTTAGGCATCTCTGCTGAGCTTGCTTGTTTCAATGAGCTTCAGCATGCTTAAACTGTGTGGGGTTTAGGCCAAAGTTTCACCTCTAAATTTCAGCTTGCCACACAGTAGTAAAAGTGTAGGGGCTCTTTTAGCAACAAATGGACAATACTTCTTGAAAGATGTGTTTTCCTTTTACTTCTACATACAGAGCATACCAAACCACAGCTTTGCATCCACAATTATTTATCACATACCTTCCAAATAACTTGGGAAGCCACAGTGCTTCAGAGCATCCTTGGGTGCTTCCAGACTGCTGTCCTTTTCAGGTCAGAGTCAATAATGCATCCTCAAATTCAGGTTATAAAATTATAGTCTTGCACAACGAACCCGCCACCCAAAAGATAGGACCTTTTGTGATAAGGAAAGTGATGGGGAGAGGCATTGAAAAGTGTGGGCTAATACGTGCTTTGATACTGTGTCATCTAACCGCCCCACAAACAAATTGGAACGAATGCTCATTAAATAGCCAGCACCATCTCATCTCCCTGCAAACAAATCAGGATGAAAGTTTGAGAAATAGGTTGTCTGAACCACCCCACACCCTTTGAAGTAGATCAGGGTGACACAGGGATGAGCTCCCATTGCTCAGTCCCTGCTCCTGCCAACCTAGCAGTCCGAAAGCACGTCAAAGTGCAAGTAGATAAATAGGTACCGCTCTGGCGGGAAGGTAAATGGCGTTTCCGTGCACTGCTCTGGTTCGCCAGAAGCGGCTTAGTCATGCTGGCCACATGACCCAGAAGCTGTACACCGGCTCCCTTGGCCAATAAAGCAAGATGAGCGCCGCAACCCCAGAGTTGGTCACGACTGGACCTAATGGTAAGGATGCTCTGAAGCACTGTGGCTTTACCTTTTTACCCCTATCTGAGGGATGCACTGTACAATTTGTTTGGATGTATGCACGAAGACCGCAAAAGCATTAACACAACAATGGAGAACTATCATCAGGGGACGCTTGGATTGACTGCAGACCCAGATGTCCTGCCAATTCAAGTAATCTACAGAGCTGCATTGGGGACCCTTTTTCAGCCCAAAGGAAGTTTTTTCCATCTTGGCCCATTCTCCAGGGTCTGGGTACCAGCCGTGTGTGTGCCCAAAGCAATGTAATCAATCCCTGACCAAGAGAGTGTGTCACAGTCTTGAACAGAGCAAGCCACTGCTCTAGGCATAAATCTGTCAGGTTCATGGATTAAGGAGAAGTGAAATCTACATAGCAGCCATCCCAGTTATATTCCCTAATAAATCTGATGGGGCAGGGAGTTCTTTTATCAATGGCATTAAGTGGGAAGTTCCAGTAGATCGTAACCCATTAATGTACATCGTAGATGTGTGGTTTTCTACAATGGCTCCATCGCTATTTGCTTGAACATTTCGCTGTCCTCGCCATATTTAATCACTTAAGCCTCGTCTGGCTTAGTCTCCGCTTCCTTCTTTACTGCTCATCCTTAACCTACTTCACTTCAGAGCTATTCTGCACAGAGGTTTACACCCTCGATGCCACAACAGGACCGCAAGACAAGTACAAGCAACCCTTAGTCTTTCCATTTACTCTGTTTTCAGTTCTCGTCCGTCAGTCCCGCATTGTGAAGCTGAATCAATATGAAAAGCCGCCAAAGAGGCTAAATCCGTCTGTTCTGCAAGTTCTCTAGGGGTGCAGAAAAACATGGTTTAATGGAGAATTAACAGTGGGAAAGCCTGGTCTGGGTTTGGAGGATTATTCAACCAGATTACAATAAGATTCTTAAAAGGGGATTTAGGCTTGAAAAAGTGGGACACTGAGCCCGTCAAGTACTTGCTTTCAGGGGGAGATTGAGACAAGCTGGGGAGTTAGGGGAGGGGGGCTTTGTGCAAATGCACAGTGCGTGTTTTCGGGGGCGTAAAACCGCAGCTCATCTCAATGTGTCAAATTTGTACACCCCACACAAATTCTTGAGCCAGAACTGGGGCTACCTTCTTTCAGGGTTGTAATTTTTTTGAGGGCACATGCAGCTATTGGGATGGCGCCAACCAAGCTGTGCTCAGAGTAGACGCCCTGAAATTAATGGAACTTAGTCTGATTTCACACTCTTGAATGTGACTAACGGTGGATGCAGTCCTTTGGACTCCTTTCCTCTATGCTGCGTTTGCGGTGAAGCAGATCTCTCCTACCTGACAGATGCTCACACTACGTGATGACACTTGTTAGCCTGTGAAAATGGCGCAGGGTTTTGGGAGGATGGAAATGATTCACTGGTATGACTGTTGCCAGGATATCAGAAGGCAGCACATGTGAGTGAGGGCCGGTGTGGATTCAAGTGCAATGCTTTGCCCCATGCTTCAAGAAGCAGGAACATAAGTCTTTTCCCAGAATGGTCAGCTCTGTTGAAGCTTGTATTTCTGAGTCAGGGTCTCCAGGCAGCTGCCTGCTTCCAGATCTTCTGTCGCCAAGGTGGAACCACGGGGGTGGCACAGCAACCAGCCAGCCAGCTGCACATGCTCTATCTTCAGGCTTAATTAAACAGCACCACATCCTCACAGAGAGGCCTGTTTGCTGAGCACGCTGAAGGAGAGGGGAAGGGGGCAGCTGCAAGGGAAAACAAACAAAGACTCCAGCAGATCAACATGCCATTATGCAGCCAGCTAGAGATTGCACAATAAGGACACGGATGGAAAAGTAGGAGAGGGTAGCACAGCCACGAAATGGGCAATAGGTTCCAATAACAAGCAGCATTGATGTTGCTACAAAACAGTCCCCTTTTAAAAGAAGAAGAAAAAAAGAAAACCACCACTTCCAGCTATGTGACTTTGGCCTTCTCAACATCCCCATGGAAATGTGTTCCATAAGCAAAGATTTGTTTATTTATAGCCTGCTCTCACCCAAAGGAAATGCTAGGCATGTCTGAGGTGCTTAGTTCAGGCAGGATTTCAAGCCCCATTGATTTTAGTGGGAGGGGTTTAAACACATGCTTAAATCTGCTATGGGAAGAAATGAACCTTAAAGATGCTAAATGATAGGTGGGTTGTACCTGAGTCCAAAGTTTCTATACATTTGGGGATGTTGGACACCTCTTAAAATATGGTAACTGAATTTTGCATGGCAGTTCCTGAGATCAAGGAGCAGACGTTTGCCAATGTTTGGATATAACTGGACACTATTTTGAATCAAGATGGCCGACTGACCCTTTCAAAACTGCACTGATTTTGCCCACTGGTTTCAAAACTGCATGGATGTTTTGGGTTTGGTTTTTTTAGACTTCCTGATCAACTCTTCTAATCATTTCTAAAACAAGATGCTCCAGAGCCCACATCACCCTAGGTATCATGCTGCTTAAGATCCTAGATGTGTAATGCAACTCTGCACATGCTCAGAAACTCTTTATCTACAGCCCACCTGCTTGTGTGGCAAAAAGGCTACTGACAACTGGATTCCCAATTGAATCCTGGTACAGATTAAGTTCTGGAGAGTGCTCACTCACAGCCGGACAGGTTGTTCCCATCATATGTTGCCAACTCCATTCTAGCTGGGCTGCTTAGGAAGTGAGAGTTCAGAGTCTCCCTCCCACAACAGAGAACTAAAGGGCTCAGTGAAACCTGAAGCTGGCTTTCTGCTTCACATTTTTCCTTCCCATTGCTTGCTGCATATTTGCAGCTCACCTCCCGATCCTTCCTGTTCTTTTTGCATTAGAAACACACCTCAAATTTGCATATTAGTTTACCCTGGGGCAACTGGTCTCTCTTTGGCATGTGCATATGAGTGAATGGGTACATCTCCTTTTCTGAACCACTTTTTTTTTTTTTTTTTGCAATGTTGACTGTTTTACACTAGTAAAAGTGTTATGAGAATTATAAGGTCTAAACTGGAACGTGTCCAGAGGAGGGCAACCAAAATGGTCAAAGGCCTGGAAACGATGCCTTATGAGGAACGGCTAAGGGAGCTGGGCATGTTTAGCCTGGAGAAGAGGAGGTTAAGGGGTGATATGATAGCCATGTTCAAATATATAAAAGAATGTCACATAGAGGAGGGAGAAAGGTTGTTTTCTGCTGCTCCAGAAAAGCGGACACGGAGCAATGGATCCAAACTACAAGAAAGAAGATTCCACCTAAACATTAGGAAGAACTTCCTGACAGTAAGAGCTGTTTGACAGTGGAATTTGCTGCCAAGGAGTGTGGTGGAGTCTCCTTTTTTGGAGGTCTTTAAGCAGAGGCTTGACAACCATATGTCAGGAGTGCTCTGATGGTGTTTCCTGCTTGGCAGGGGGTTGGACTCGATGGCCCTTGTGGTCTCTTCCAACTCTATGATTCTATGATTCTATGATTATAAAATGTTCATAAATTTACCAGGCAAACACCTACATAAATATATAAACCACATGTCTGAAACAGTACAGGAAAACAGCCCTAAAGCCGTTTTGACTCTTTCAGAGACCTCAGATATTCCTCTGCAGTTTGGATGGAAATGGGAAAAGCCTCCCCATTGTCTCTGTGCTCACAAATCCTGCCTTAAGGGCACATTTGTGTATGAATAGGGTGAGCCTGTGACCTGGACTCAGGAATTATGTATTTATCATCACAAAAGAATGGCCAGGCTCTCCAGGTAAACCCATTAATAGGTTTCCTGCCAGGCAGGATTCTGCTGTAGACCACCCCTTCTGTGATGTATGTATGATGTAGTAGGGGGTGGCCTTGAGCTACAGGGTGGCAATTTCAAAAGTCTATACTGTATAAGGGATTGCACACCATTGTTCTGGGTAGCTCACCTCCCTCTCTGTGTGAGGGGAGTGGGGGACCCTGTTGCAACAGTTTAATAAAGATCAGGCTTACCTGAAACTGTTCTTAACCTGAAGCACCACTTTAGCTAATGGGGCCTCCTGCTGCTGCCGCCCGCCGGAGCCCGATTTCTGTTCTCATCCTGAAGCAATATTTCTGGGTTAGCGGAGTCTGTAACCTGAAGCGTATGTAACCTGAAGCGTATGTAACCCGAGGTACCACTGTATTATTTTCTCCTACCGATAGAGAACCTACATAAGAACTCTGTACAGCTCTTGGGTACCCCACAAGGGGAAAGGAGCAGTTTTTTTCTTATAACAAAAGGAAACACATCATTTACACTTCTGTGCCTCTTGTCCATTTCATTAGACATGAGCTGATATATTTTTTAAAATTATATATAACATGTCATATGACACCAATGTTTACTGCGCTGTTCCGGTTGTGCCGTAATGCTCCCTATCACAACCTCAGCTGAAATAATAAAGGGTTGCTCTTGCACAAATTAAGCTTAAGACAACAACAACTCTTTGGAAAAAGCTTACTTCAAATACATCAAAGCACAGTCCAGTAATCCAGGCTGGAAAACAGCAAACAGAACATTTCTATGGCCTGTGCAAACAGAGTCTAACTCAGAAACCCGATATGCAAACAACACACATTGTTAGGATGCAGCTACCTTGAAAAGCACCTCTTATTTCTGCCCTAACCTCTTAGTCATGTGTCAGGCAATAGAGGGAAGAAGAAGGAATAGCTTCCCCTGTTCAGATCCAGGAAATTCCTTGGCTTGAATAATAGAGTGGTACCTCAGGTTACGGACGCTTCAGGTTACAGACTCCGCTAACTCAGAAATAGTACCTTGGGTTAAGAACTTTGCCTCAGGATGATAACAGAAATCGCGCCGCAGCGGGAGGCCCCATTAGCTAAAGTGGTACCTCAGGTTAAGAACAGTTTCAGGTTAAGAACGGACCTCCAGAACGAATTAAGTTCTTAGCCCGAGGTACCGCTGTAAATAATAAGCACCACCATCTTAAAGCAGTAGCCCATAACTTCATTTATGCAGAAGCCTGACTGAGGGCAATGGGACTTAGGCTTGCGCAGTGCTTTTTTTCTGGGGGTACGCATACCCCTAAACATTTTGTGAATTTTTCCATTTACTGTATTTATTTTTCCTGATTTGAACTGTAAAATGGTGATTTTCCTGAGTCAAAATGAGAGTACCCCTAAATATATTTGTTAAGGGGGGGAAAGCACTGGGCTTTTGTACACATGCTTAGGACCTCTGCTTTAGGCATACAGCCTTCAGTTCTAAGCACATATGGAAATAAGTCCCAAAGAAAGAACTCAATGGGACTTAAAGGTAAAGGTACCCCTGCCCGTACAGGCCAGTCATGTCTGACTCTGGGGTTGCGCGCCCATCTCGCTTAAGAGGCCGGGGGCCAGCGCTGTCCGGAGACACTTCCGGGTCACGTGGCCAGCGTGACAAGCTGCATCTGGCGAGCCAGCGCACCACACGGAAATGCCGTTTACCTTCCCGCCAGAGCGGTCCCTATTTATCTACTTGCACCCGGGGGTGCTTTCGAACTGCTAGGTTGGCAGGCGCTGGGACTGAGCAGTGGGAGCTCACCCCGCCGCGGGGATTCGAACTGCCGACCTGACGATCGGCAAGTCCTAGGCGCTGAGGTTTTACCCACAGCGCCACCCACATCCCTTATCAGCTTATTATCTAAAATACACCCTGCGTGTACTGGAGTGTTTGAACTGTCTTGCCTTTGTCTCTGAGGGAAATGATCGTGCAAATCAGACATTTCAGATCAGCTAAGGGTATGTGCAATAGGTAAAAGGTAAAGGTAAAGGACCCCTGGGCAGTTTGGTCCAGTCAAAGGCAACTATGGGATTGTGGCGCTCTTATCACTTCAGGCCAAGGAAGCCGGCATTTGTCCACAGACAGCTTTCTGGGTCATGTGGCCAACATGACTAAACCGCTTCTGGAGCAACGGAACACCATGATGAAAGCCAGAGCACATGGAAACACTGTTTACCTTCCCAACGCAGCTGTACCTATTTCTCTACTTCCACTGGTGTGCTTTTGAACTGCTAGGTTGGCACGAGCTGGGATAGGGCAACGAGACCTCACCCCATCGCACGGATTTGAACCACGACCTTCTGATTGGCAAGCCCAAGAGGCTCAGTGGTCCTCCGTTCATCTCCCACTGGTAAAATGGAGGGAAGAACAGTGGCAGCACAGCCAAGGGGAGGAGGGATAGGAGAACTGCTGAGGAGACCTGTCTGACCACTGCCAAAGGTGCTGAAGAAAACCAGCATCCTTTTCTCCTCTCACCCCACCTCACAAAAGGTTGTTCCCAAATGAGAAGACCACAGGGTAACCACCTGCTGTACCTTCCGCTGTAAAGAGGCAGGTGCAGCTGAAAGTTTTACAAAATATAGTAATGCACGCTGCCCTGGAAGTTGTGGTGTCTCTTTTTGTGAGTGGCAATGAACGGCGTCTTGGAGCCAGATGTCCGAAAATCTGCACGTGCGTTTATTAGGCTCTACTGAAGCATGACATTCAGGAAAAGAGGACAACTTTAAAACAACAGCCCCTTTGATGAGTATGATGTGGGCATGCCTTGTGGCATGTTCTTCCTGGCCAGAAGTTATTGTTCATATTAACTTTGTTTTGGAAAAATCCTTGATATTTGTGGATGGTCATGCAATCTTCAGTTATAGTCCTGTTGTGTGGAGACCAACAGATGGGGCAACAAACATGGAACCCGAGACCCAAATATTGCAAAACTGGAAGGACAAACATCCTCTGTCCACAACTCAGGGGCCTGAAGATCTCACTTTGTGGTTTTGGCACAAAGCACAAAACCACAGCTCGCCCCTATACACGAAGCCAAGCCAGAGCACAACTAAATGCAGCACAGCCATCTTCTCAGAAAAACTCTTCACAAGCTCAAGAGGTCAAGACACGAAAGCTTTAGCAACTAATCTACACTTAATGACCCACCCAGTGGTATTCAGAATATCACTCATGAAATCACTCAAGATATCCCTCAAGTAATTAAGGAACAAAAGAAGAAAAGGCACACTAATCTAGGAACTTCCTCTCTGCCCAGAACGTTGGAGGCTATACACCACACCCCTCAACAGTATTTATAGGAACTCAAACACCAGATTCTGCTCTGTTCCAGTAACAAGAAGCCGAAAGCACCAGCCTGAAGATGACGAGTGAGACCTCGTCGAAACGTCGCACAGACACCCCGACTCTTACACGGGAAGACACCCGAAGACACCAAAACCAACATATATATATATATATATATATATATACACACACACACACACACACACACATATATATATATATACACACACACACACACACACACACATATATATATATATATATATATATATATATATATATATAGCATTTTTCTTTTTCTTTTTGGAATATATGGATGTAATCTTTAATTTATGCTTTCTCTGTATTTTTTTTTAAATGCAATAAAGATATTTTTTTTAAAAAAATAAAATTAGAAAGCAAGCAAGCTGAGGGGTTTCTTCTTCTTCTTCTTCTTCTTCTTATGGGCTAACACAGCTACTTTTGACTTTAAGAAAAATGTTCCAAATACATAGAGCTAGTGCCCCCACATGAATGCAATACTGCTAAAATCTAGAGAGCTCTCCCCTGGGGCATCCTGTCATTGTGCAACAGGAATTAGGTAAGGCCATAGAGGAAAAGGCGGGCTGTACATCCGAGAAGCTGTTTACAAGTCCTCTTAATTGAGGACAGCACACCCACAATGTCATCGTTTGTGCAATCAGGCTCAAATTGGTTTTAATTAAATCTCAGCCAAGTAGTTTGAACCAGCGACATCTGTCCCATCCCCAGCAGCTTCAGAACATGCTTCTGATCATTTTTCTTTCTTCTGGGGACAGTTTACCTTTTCATTCCTCCTTTGTGGGATAACTGAACGCAAATAACTGCAGCAATAGGACTGACCCCCAAACACCATGCTTGGGACTCCGTCCTTGATGGTGCCCTGTGTATGTGTAGGATGGGGAAAGACAACATGGTTGTCCTCAAAAGTTGCTGCACAGCAGACCTCAAGACTGCATAGCATCTCTTTGAATCAAAAGCTTGCCAATATATTTTACTATCGTGGCCCACCCAAAAGCACAGTCTTAGCAGTTCTGGACCTTGCAATACTTTGGGACAAATTGAGCACCCATTCTTGTGCTTTTAAGGCAGCACGTACCTTGCAGAAATAGAGGCAGTGAGAGATTTTACTTTCTTGGGCTCCATGATCACTGCAGATGGTGACAGCAGTCATGAAATTAAAAGACACCTGCTTCTTGGGAGAAAAGCAATGACAAACCTAGACAGCATCTTAAAAAGCAGAGACATCACCTTGCCAACAAAGGTCCGTATAGTTAAAGCTATGGTTTTCCCAGTAGTGATGTATGGAAGTGAGAGCTGGACCATAAAGAAGGCTGATCGCCGAAGAATTAATGCTTTTGAATTATGGTGCTGGAGGAGACTCTTGAGAGTCCCATGGACTGCAAGAAGATCAAACCTCTCCATTCTGAAGGAAATCAGCCCTGAGTGCTCACTGGAAGGACAGACCCTGAAGCTGAGGCTCCAATACTTTGGCCACCTCATGAGAAGACTCTCTGGAAAAGACCCTGATGTTGGGAAAGATGGAGGGCACAAGGAGAAGGGGAGGACAGAGGACAAGATGGTTGGACAGTGTTCTCGAAGCTACCAGCATGAGTTTGACTAAACTGCAGGAGGCAGTGGAAGACAGGGAGCGCCTGGCGTGCTCTGGTCCATGGGGTCACGAAGAGTCGGACACGACTAAACGACTAAACAACAACCACCTTGCAGTTCAATGCACTCAGCTCTAAACATTGTGCAACATCTTCCAACAGAACTGCAATCCTGAATGCTTTTTGCACACTTTCTCTCTAGCGATTCCCAGGGAAGTCAGTGCAGGACTTGTCTTTCAAGCAAAAGTGATAGGCACAACAAACTCAAGGTGTTCATGTGTTTGAGTACGACTGTATAGGACATGCAACAGTAACATTCCCAGCAGTCTGGTTGTATCCAGAGTTTTAGAAGCCAAGGGATAAGCTGTGAAAAGCTAGTAAAACAAAATGATTCAAGCAACAATTTGGCAGAACTAGACTGATCCTTGTATTGTATAAATATAGGTTAGTAGGGAAATGAAAAGAGACTATAAAAGAAATATGCAATTGTGCGGTATAAGGTAATTGATAAAGTACAGTGAGATTAATTGGAAGTTATTTTAAATTTCCTTCTTTATAAGTTTTATAACTGATTTCAGTATCGGGAGTATAAATGATGTTAGTTATACTAATTTTGTTGTTTCTTATATTGTGGTTGTTTGCTTGACTTCTTCATTATTTGATTGTATGTTTATTTGTTTGTCTGTTTTCCCATAAATGTATTTATTTCAAATCCATAAAGATATACTTTAAAAAAAAATGATTCAAGCAACAGGTAGCTAAAAGTTTAGAGCCTAAACCAGCACCACAGTGTAGTAACCCCTTAGATTCAGCCAGAACACAGACAGTGAACATAAAGGTTCAAACCAGCAACTACAGCCCAATTCTGCATGGAGGCTGCAGGTGAAGCTGTGTGAACATCCCTCACTACTGATGAATCAAGGATAATGTTTCCTGCCGTTTGGCTGTGACAAGAAGAGGTGCTCCTTCTTCCCAGCCCACAGGATGCTACTTGTACCACGCTATATTAGTATAAAAAGACAAGAGAGGATTCCCTGTTGCTTATGGGCAGATCCTGCCATCTACTGACAAGACCCATGCTAGACATTTTAAGACGCAGCTGCCACTCTTTCCCAACCTCCTTTGTTTGCACTTATGGGGACATCCCACTAGGACATCAACCTGGGTTGTTGCTGTTTTAATGCAAATCTTGTTAAAGGTACCCCTGCCCGCACGGGCCAGTCTTGACAGACTCTAGGGTTGTGCGCTCATCTCACTCTAGAGGCCGGGAGCCAGCGCTGTCCGCAGACACTTCCGGGTCACGTGGCCAGCGTGACAAGCTGCATCTGGCGAGCCAGCGCAGCACACGGAACACCGTTTATCTTCCCGCTAGTAAGCGGTTCCTATTTATCTACTTGCACCCGGGGGTGCTTTCGAACTGCTAGGTTGGCAAGCGCTAGGACCGAGCAGCGGGAGCGCACCCTGTCACGGGGAACCGCCGACCTTCTGATCGGCAGGTCCTAGGCACTGAGGTTTTACCCACAGCAGAGGAAGTAAATTGCTCCTGTTTTCAATTAACTCTTGTGAGTGACTGAAGAAGCTAGAAGCCTTGAAGAATATTTTTTTTTGGGGGGGAGCAGGGGAGAGAAGAGAGAAATGACATAGGTCTTTCCCCCCTCTTAGCTTCACCAGCCCCACATTCCAGGATGGAATTAAGTATTTTAGCCTTTTCCGTAATGGCGTCCCGGTTTTGAAATGCCTTCCTCAAAGAGAGGTATACCAGGTACTGACTGTCGGATCTCTAGTGCCAAGTAACAACCTTCCTATTTGCCCAGGCATTTTAGATCTTGCCTACTTTGATTTATCCCATTTTTTTAAAAAAAAGAAGTTTGATATTTTGGGGGGTTTTGGAAACTTTTGATAGTGGGCAGTTAAAATATTGCAAAGCAGACTTGCTTTCTGTTCCACCCTGAATAGGCTGCCACAGTAAGGCACCTTCAAATTCACTCTGTGACGGTAAACCCATTCCTGGGAGACTTCCATCCCAATACTGGATGGGAATCACAAGGGAGCACTATCTGCTCTGAAGCCTCATCCCACTGCAGGGAAAATAACTCTCTTTGCGACTAGAACAGGACAGCAGAGAAGAGACACAGCAATGCCTCCTAGCTGCAAGGAGAGAAGAGGCAACAGATCTGGTAGTGGAGTAGGACAGCTAAAAATAATCCCAAGATATTTCAAAGCTGGCAACTCACATGCTCCTTGGCTTTCAGATAGTACAGGCATGTCCAACTTTCAAGAGACAGAGATCTACTCCCACTATAAAAAACTGGCAGTGATATACCAATGTTTTGAGCGTGTTTTTAGAAAGCTTGTTGAGCTTGCGTTGAATACAGTGGTACCTTGGTTCTAGAACTTAATCTGTTCCGGGAGTCCGTTCGACTCCCGAAACCATTCAAAAACCAAAGTGCGGCTTCCGATCGGCTGCAGAAGCTTCCTGCACTCAATCAGAAGCCACAGAAGCCGCATTGGACACTCGGCTTCCGAAAAACGTTCACCACAAACCGGAACAATTGCAGCTTTCGGGAGCCAAGCCGTTCGGGAACCCAGGTACTACTGTATACACTTCCAGAGTTAACGCTAAATACATTGCTTCTGGTAAATGAGCCACCATAGCCGTTAGATGGCTGTGAAAATTTGTGTCCCAGGCTTTTTAGACTCATATACCCATGTACTGGGACGCGGGTGGCGCTGTGGGTTAAACCACAGAGCCTAGGACTTGCCGATCAGGTGGTCAGCGGTTCGAATCCCTGTGACGGGGTGAGCTCCCGTTGCTCGGTCCCTGCTCCTGCCAACCTAGCAGTTCGAAAGCACGTCAAAGTGCAAATAGATAAATAGGTACCGCTCCAGCGGGAAGATAAACACCAGAGAAGTAGATAGGAAAAATGTGCATATTACCAGTGTAATATTAAACAGAAGAACAATTTCTGACCACCTTCCAGCCACAAGAGGAAGACCAAGCTGGGAAGAAATGTATCTTAAACCCTAAATAGCTCTGCTTGGCAATCCTCGTTCTCCTTTCACATCTTATTTATCTTTGTGCCAGTGCATTGAGAGTGGGAGCGAAATGTGTTTCTCCAACTTTGTTGGGGAATATATGGATGCAGAGTTGCGCTGGACAGTAAGCAGCAAAAAACAGAACTTGCCGCTGATACTGAAAGAGGGGGAATAACTGAGCACTGGGCCTTTCATAACCTTCAAAATCAAATGAGACCATTTTGCTTTGTTGTTATTTTCAGGGTGCTATTTTCATTCCGCATTCCTCTGCCAAATGGCTGCATCAGTGGATAATATAAATATATTTATTCGGTGTAATTGCCTCCGAGACCATTCCCATACTAGTCCTTCTACTCTGAATCCCAGGAAAATTAAGAGAAGATTACAGAACCCCCAAGTTGCTAAGATCACTAGGCATGAAGTTCCAAGGTTGAGTCTAGAAAAATTCCACTGTATACACTTCGCTCTGCTTCTGAAAGTAGCAGACGACCGCCATATTGCCCAATGTGTACAACACCAGTCAATCATGCTGGTCCAGATGGCTTGATGTGGTCATCCAAAAAGAGGATCGTTTAAATACACCGCCATCTTGGCTGCTGCTCTGTCCTTGTATTAAAATGTTTCTTCCTGTTTTCTGGCACAGTGGAAGCATTCTGACATCTCAGACAGGCTTCTTTAGTTTGTCAATAGCAAGCTGACTTTCAGCCATTTGCTGCTGCTTGCGTTTCTTTATGTCCCGGTAAGCTTGGACAACCCTTTCTCTTTCCTCCTGCATGATCCTCTGGCGAGCAAGGGATGTGTGGAACACTTTTGGAGTAGAGGGTGTCCCACTGGAGCCCAAGAGAGAGGTGAGCAGAAGCTCCTTCTTGCCGGCCTGGAATGTAAGAGAGATTGGTTCAAGTTAAAGAAGCACACAGAGGAAATAGGTTATAGATTGAGTATGATCATGAACACTGAACCAGCTTACAGAAAACAAACCCTGAAATACCCGAATCTCTGACACAGCTAGTTTGATAATAGTATTGCTAACACCAAGTCGGTGTTCTTCCCAAGCTTTGCTACCGATCGTGTAAAATTACTTCCTGTATAGGTAGCGGGGTCACTGGCAAAGTTAGAAGACAGAGATAGAATTTCATGCAGCTACATAACTTACCTTGTCTTTGACAACACTCTTTCTAGGTTTCGCTGTAATTGTTGGGGGCTGTTCAGCAACCTCACCAAACTTCACCGAGTCTGAAAGGAATGGCAAAGAGGTAAGCTCCAAGGGACTGAATTGAGATGGAGATAGCACTAAAATAGATATATTCTCCTCCCGTAATATCCCATTTAGCAGCCTGAAGTCCAGTCTAGAGGCCAACACAGCCACTCCCATTTGTCATGTCACAGCAAAGAACAAGTGGCTTTCCATCCTGTACGTTAGTCACCACAGTACACAGCAACAGAGACTACGGTTCAGCTCCCATTCAAATGTACCTGTCCCTATTACAAAATTCAGCACAATGCAATTACACTTTTATATATTTCAGCTGGGAATTTGTTGCTTTGGACATAAAGGTGTGCCCTAAAAAGCAGGTGTCCAAACTTTGGAAGTGGAGCTGGAACCAAGCTTCCTCTTGACAATAGATTTGCTTGATAGCAAAGACCACCAGGCTTTGGCTTTTAATTATCTGGTTTCTTCAGTGTTTGGGATGTTTTAGTCCTGCCTTTTAAAAATACGAAAAAGTTTCCGTTTTTATTCTGTTTCAGCTTTATGTTGATTTTACTCCATGTGTTATTTATTTATTTATTTGTTGTTATTACATTTGTTTAAGAAAACGACTAATGAGTAACAACAGCAACTGACAGAGAGACTGGTGGTTCAATTGATGAAAGTGATTGCAGTGCTAAAAACTCCTAACACCAGCTCTCCATGGCTGGATGCTACAGCAGATGGCATGTAGCTTAAGGGTGCATTCATTTTCCAATCCTTCTTGGCTGTGTGTGTGTGTATGTATGTATGTATGCATGTGTATGTGTGCATGTGTGTGGGGGGGGGGATGTTAGGTGTTTTTAAGCTGCCCTGAGTGGGGATTTTGCACCAGAAGAGCGGGATAATAAATAATACGCAAATGATTTAACATATCACTATAAACAGTGATATGCTAAATCAACTTTCTGTTCCCGCACAAACTGCAAGTTTTTGTTTTATAAAGTACAAAGAAACTTTATACTTTTTGAGTTGAACTTAGACTACAGCCTTATGAAGATGCAGACAAATCCCATAATCCAAAGCAATTGTGTATCCTGTTGTAACATAAGTCAACACCACAATCCTTCTCCTCAGTATGAAATTCTCAATATCCAGATAGAACTACCACCACAAAAATAAATGCACACTCAAAGCACCCCTTGGAAAAAAATATGCATGCAGGAAACATCAAGAAAGATGTGGTGGTTTTCAAACCCTTGGAATTCTGTAGCAGAGATTTGGGGTGTTCTGGAACTCTGAAGAAAGCCGAAAAGCCATACATTTAAAAATACTTCCCCTACCTTTGAGAAAGTCTTTCTCCAGCAATGCTGCTTTTTTCTCCTCTTTCTTCCTACGGATTTTATCCAGCTTCTTCTTCTGAAAACTAGAAAGCAAGTTTTGTTGAAGAAAGGATGCAACAGGAGCTGTACACATGAATTTCAATGGAGGATGAAGGGAATACAATTCAGAGCCCCAATCAGAGCAAAGAGGGCTACAAAGATACTGTGTCAATAAAAGGCATTGTGTACCTGGCTATTGGCCACCTGCGGCCAAGTGAAGGTGTCTGGGTACCAGGATGGTGCCTGACATCTCCACCACCTGGAGGCGCATGCCTGAACCGTTTGCACACACTAATACCACATCCCGTAGAATTCTATCAGTTATATTTTATCTGCACAATTGGAATGAATTTTAGGAACCAAATTGCTTTTTCTGTGCTGCCTGAGCTGGAGCGGTGAAGAACGTTAACAGTTTGTTGTTGCAGCTTGCCTTCACTCACAGTTGTGAAGAATATTCTTACATTATGAATAGTCTGTGTCACCATTAAGAAAAAGAGGTAGGAACAGGCCAATATCTATGTGGACTGTGCCTGGATCAAGTGACTTTTCTTCTTTAAGTTCTCAAAGTTCTCACCCTAGCTCAAGGTTGTCATCTGAACTAGCCAGGTGTTTAACAGAGAATCAATCACAGTCAGCCTATCACTTGAAAAATAAGACTTTAGAGCCATCTTGCCCCAAAATGGCAATGAGACATTTCATTTTGGTGACAGTAAGCTTGGTTTAAGGAGCCATTTGGCACCTAGCTTATATATCTGAGTTTCCAACATTAGCTGCAAACTAAGGACGTGGGTGGCACTGTGGGTTAAACCACAGAGCCTAGGGCTTGCCGATCAGAAGGTTGGTGGTTAGAATCCCTGCGACGGGGTGAGCTCCTGTTGCTCAGTCCCTGCTCCTGCCAACCTAGCAGTTTGAAAACACGTCAAATTGCAAGTAGATAAATAGGTACCGCTCTGGTGGGAAGGTAAACGGCGTTTCCATGTGCTGCTCTGGTTCGCCAGAAGTGGCTTAGTCATGCTGGCCACATGACCCAGAAGCTGTATGCCGGCTCCCTTGGCCCATAAAGTGAGATGAGCGCTGCAACCCGAGTCTACGACTGGACCTAATGGTCAGGGGTCCCTTTACCTAAGGGATCAAGCTTACTCTTTCTTCCTCTGGGACTTTTCTGGGACTGGCTCTTCTTTTTCAGGTTCACGCTGCAGCTGGTGTTTGGTAAGGAACATCACATGCTGAGTTTCCCGCTCAATGCGCCCGATGTAAGTAGAATCTCCCTCTCCTTTTCGCCTTTTGAATTTTGGCACAGGTATGTCACCCTCCAGTATATGACCTGGCTGCTTCTCTGAGATGAAAACACAAACTATTACAGTCTTACTGTGCCCAACAGCACCCAGAGAAATAAAGCAAGATGAAGACAAAAAAACCTTTATTTCCCTGGCCCTCTACAAAACAAAACTAGACAAGCACAATTCTATTTGACAGTGGTCCAAGCTAGAGCAGTCTAACATACTTCTGTGGGGCATAAATGGGTGTCACACCATGTCCAACCACCCTAGATTTCCCCACCCCCAAAATGTCACAGTCCTGGCTCCGCAACTGAATATAGGATCAAATTACATTGGAATCCATTAACTTCCCAATATAGCATGTGTTTTTTGCATTGATTGTGTTTATTATTACAGAGCTCCTTAGAGCAGATAGCTGCTGGCCCTCTGCCATAAGCAGGCAACGGATGTTGTTGCCAAAAGACAAATGGATTGGCAATGAGTTATTTATTTCCTTAATAAATTTACACCCAGTTTTCATGAAAACAAATCCACAACAGTTATGCTGTTACTGACTGATCAACTCCCCACGCCAAAGCTTAATGAACTGAAAGTTGCAGAGAGACATATGTGTGTATGCACACATGTGCTTTTATGGTAAATAGACTGTAATCCTAGAATTGTAGAGTTGGAAGGGACCCTGAGGATCATCTAGTGCAGGCATCCCCAACCTGCGGCCCTCCAGATGTTTTGGCCTACAACTCCCATGATCCCTAGCTAACAGGACCAGTGGTCAGGGATGATGGGAATTGTAGTCTAAAACATCTGGGGGGGCCAAAGGTTGGGGATGCCTGATCTAGTCCAACCCCCTGCAATGCACAAATATGCAGCTGTCCCATATAGGGATCGAACCTGCAACCTTGGTGTTATCAGAACCATGCTCTAACCAACTGAGCTATCAGAGTTGGGTCCATAGTGTATGTTGGAAAAACATGAAGACTGCTTTTTTTACCCTTTTTCTTTTTCTTCTTGCTCTTGGGGTTCTTTAATTCATCACGGCTCCTCATTATTTCCCGCAACCGAAAAGGAATTTCTTGCTCATCCAGGCACTGAGTTTTCTTCTTCTTCATTTCTCTACAGGTTTTTTAAAAAAGGGGGGGGTGTTATTGGCAAGCTTGTACAGTTTGTTTCAACAACAGCTGCCACCAATTAAAATTTCAAAATTCCTTTGTTAAGTATGACTTGAAGACCAGCTTGAATGACAGGTTTAGAGCAGCTGTCCATCACACAGGCAACTAGCAGGCAAAAGCTTGTGCTCACAATTTCACAGGCTGCTCCATATTAGAATGTCAAGGCTACACCATCTGTATGGAGCAGCTACAACAATGTCCACATACAGGACAGCTGCAACAGCATCATTTATTACATCGTGACATCAATGTTTTAAGCAGGGGTACCTAGTATATGCCCCTCCAGATGTTGCAGGGCTAAAACTCCCATAACCTCTGACAAGCAACAGAAATTGGGAAGCCAAGACCTGAAGGGAAACAGGGTAAGCACTCCTGGTATGAAGTGGCAATTGATTACATTTACCCGAAAGCAACACAAGATTAGGATAATAGTTATAGTTTAGCAACACCTGGAGGGTGTCTATATATACAGTGGTACCTCGGGTTAAGAACTTAATTCACTCTGCACATTCCAGAGGTCCCTTCTTAACCTGAAACTGCTCTTAACCTGAGGTACCACTTTAGCTAATGGGGCCTCCTGCTGCCGCCGCACGATTTCAGTTCTCATCCTGAAGCAAAGTTCTTAACCTGAAGCACTATTTCTGGGTTAGCGGAGTATGTTACTTGAAGTGTATGTAACCTGAGGCACCACTGTATGTCGAACACTGAGCACTGAGTCTACTACTGCTGATCATCTGAATAAAAAACAATGAACCTCAAGCTTGACCTCAAGTTTAAGCCGCACCCATTCCCGAGTACAGTATTAAAGCAAGTTTTGTTGCGTGAGTTTTGGTGATCTTGAGCCGGGTTCCAGACGCAGCTGACATTCCCAGTGCCATAAAAAAAGAGAGAAAGAAACCCGAAAGGCACGCTTACCCCACTACCGCGAAGCGTACAACCGAAACCCGACATCGGCCCGCTTTTTAAGCAAGCCGCTGAAAAACCTTTCAATCCTCAGCTCCGCGTCTGCGATAAGGAGGGTGATGCGCATCACGCGGGCTGTTGTTTGTCAGCACCCCCCTCCCCGGGACAACGCGCACACCGAAACATCACCGGCGGGATAAACACTCACCTGCCCCTTGGAGCAGCCCCTTCCCGCGAGGCGGTGGCAGCAGGCGCCACCTGCGTCCGCACCTTCCTTTTGCCCATCGCGCCTCTTCTTTCTTTTCCGCTTCACCCACGTGCGCCAGCTCTACTTCCGGTGCCCTCCCTTTGCCCGCTTCCCATTGGCTGTGCTCTTTTTTCCACACGCCCACCGTTTGACATCTCGTCGTTCCCCTCCCTCGAGGTCGCTGAGGCCATTGGCCGAGAGAGATGCCAGTCTCGGCGCCCGGCGCAGGGACGGGGCGTGGCTTCTTCCCAGGCAATCCGGAGCTGATGTGGATGCTGCTGTTAGTGGGCGCCCTCCGGTGCAGCCGGTGGCTGGCCGGGGCTCAGGCTGCAGCCGCAGCAGCGGCCGGGCGCTCGCCGGGGAAGGTGAGGGGGTCCGGCGGCGGCGGGGCGAAGCTGCTGAAGGGCACAATTGCATGCCCGGTCCTGAGCGCGTTTACTGGGCAGCGGGTCGCTCTTGCCCGCGAACGGAGAAGCTGCTGGGAGGAGGCAAAGGGAGAGAGCAGCCGGGAGTCAGCTGTGCCTAAAATGCCCGCTTGAAGAGGCTTTTCCCTTTCGCTTTTTAGAGTTACAGGCCTCAGGCGATGGCTTGTGTTTTGTTTATAGGGCGCCACAGCAAATAGCAATAATGTTGTGGCGACTGTTTCTAGAAAGGGATTTGTGTGCTGCTCCACCATGAAAGGCTCTGATCACAATTATTATTACCCTTATTATTATTGTTAGTATCATAATGGTCATCATCATCATTATTTTTTTGTACCCTGCCCAGTGTTTTTATTCTAGAAAAAAAGGGGCCGGTACTCACCATTAAGTTGCTACACTTAGTGCCACATTTTAAACCAGTGTTTTTCTTCTAGAAAAGCTGCTGGCACTGTGTAGCCCCATTAAAAAAAAGAAAGCACTGATCCTGCCTATCTGACTGGGTTGCCATAGCCGCTCTAGGCAGCTTCCGTTATCATCGTCATTATCATTACAGTCAAACCTTGGTTCCTAAACAACTCTGTTATCATATGTTTTGATTCCCAGATGCCGAAAACCCGGAAGTAAATGTTCCGGTTTTCGAACATTTTTTGGAACCCAAGCGTGGCTTCCAATTTAGTGCAAGAAGCTCTCGCAACCATCGGAAGCCGTGCCTCAGTTGTCAAACGTTTTGGAAGCCGAACATTATTCCAGAACGGATTACATTTGACAACCAAGGTTTGACTGTATTTTATTTATACCCTGCCTAGTGTTTTTCTTCTAAAAGGGGGGGGGGGACACTACTTGCCATGAAGTTGTTACAGTAAGCACCACATTTTTAACCAGTGTTTTTCTTCTAGAAAAAAATAGTCCTGGTACTGCATACCCCCATAAAAAGGCACTCACCCTGCCCACCTGACTGGGATGCCCCAGCCACTCTGGGCAGCTTCCAACATATACAAAAGCATATTGAAATACTAAACATTAAGAACTTCCCAATACAGGGCTGCCTTCAGATGTCTTCTGAAGGTTGTGTAGTTCTTTATCTCCTTGACACTTGATGGGAGAGCGTTCTACTCAGCTACAATAGCCCTAGATGTTTCTCCAAGTCCTCAGTATCCCCCAACCCACAGGGTCCATGGATCGGGGTGGTGGGAGTTGGAAGTCCGGTAACAACACCTGGAGGACCACAGGTTTGCATCTCCCTGTGTGGCGTTTAGTATACATGCATTTGTTGACGCTCCATTTCTGTTCAGACTTCCCACAACACACACTTTATTTACAGGACTTGTTGCCTCAAAACGTGATAGCTGCTGACTGAGGTGGCTTTAACAAGAGGTTGGGCAGATTCAATGAGGATGGCTGCTTGCCCCAGAGGCAAGACATATGAGTTTAATATGTTGCAGATTTTAAAACCCTTCGGAGTTTGAATTTGTCATTACTGATACTGCAATTGAGATATACGGTATAGCACATGGGTAGGTAGGCAAACTAAGGCCCAGGGGCCGGATCCGGCCCAATCGCCTTTTAAATCCGGCCTGCAGACGGTCCAGGAATCAGCGTGTTTTTACATGAGTAGAATGTGTCCTTTTATTTAAAATGGATCTATGGGTTATTTGTGGGGCATAGGAATTTGTTCGTTCTTCTTCTTTTCCCCCAAAATATAGTCCGGCCTCCCCACAACGTCGGAGGGACAGTGGACCGGCCCCCTGCTGAAAAAGTTTGCTGACCCCTGGTATAGCACGTGTTACAAATTTTATGAATAAAATACATGAAATCTGGCAGATCACACCCTGGGATGGATGGGAAGTACTGGAAATAATTGATGGGGATATAGAAAGGGTTTAATCCATTTGTTTATGTTTTTGTTCTTGCTAGGAATGCATCTATCTATTCAGGCACCCGCACAATTGTGGTACTGCAGTGCCTTTGCACAGATCCCATCACAAGTACTTAGTTAACATGTGGCGGTTCCCTGCAATGCTGATGGTCGATGGACGGCGGTACATGCACACAGATGCACAGGGCAATGGTTCCAAAAATACTACTTCCCTGATGGGCAAGGAGCCTAGCTCCAAGGAAGAGGCTGCTTCTTCAGAGGACAAAGATTCTGCTTTTGCCATCCCTCCAACACTTCTCCCCCCCACAAACTGTTGCATGAGTGGATGCCACAACTGTGTCTGGATTGCATACACTGAAGAGCTTCTGAAGTATTACCAGGACGGTGGAGAACAGGCATTAGCAGCTGTGGACAAACACATACAGGATGAGAATATAAAAACGATCTTAAAGATGGAGATCAGATTCCGAATGAAGAAAGACTGAAACCTTTTTAAAAGAAAAACAACAGCACTGTCACAGCTACATACCTCATGCCTGGTCTTGGGCCATAATCTATCCTGATTGTTTATTCTCCCTTTTCTGAAGTAGAAGGGGCAAGTCTAATTTTATACAGGAGTCCCAGTATTATTAAGCCTAGCGGGATGATATGCAGTCCTAATATTCTTTTAAATTTAAACTACCTGTTCTTAAAAAGATGTCCTTATCCTGTATCCAATGATGATTATTATGTTTAACTGTATTTATTATTTAATAATGAAAAACAATGCTGGTTTAAGATTGGAGTTAAGCCTATCTCAGGTTGGCTGATGACTCTTGTTATGAGTGCCACTCAATAGGATGATAATGTTATTTACTATGACGATTCAAAGTGCTTAAAAAGGTAAAGGTAAAGGACCCCTGACAGTTAAGTCCAGACACGAATGACTCTAGCGTTGCAGCGTTCATCTCACTTTACTGGCTGAGGGAGCCAACGTTTGTCTGCAGACAGTTTTTCCGGGTCATGTGGCCAGCATGACTAAGCCACTTCTGGAGAAACCAGAGCAGCGCACGGAAACACCATTTACCTTCCCACTGGAGCGGTACCTATTTATCTACTTGCACTTTGACGTGCTTTCGAACTGCTAGGTTGGAAGGAGCTGGGATCAAACAATGGGAGCTCACCCCGTCGTGGGGATTCAAACCATCGACTTTCCGACTGGCAAGCCCAAGGCTCAGTGGTTTACACCACAGCGCTTAGCCTACATTATTTCAGTAATCCTTATAGCTGCCCTGTTACATAGATTGAGGATGAGCCATAAAAGTGAATGGCTTCCATTGTCCTCTACTTTCCCCCATAAAGGGCCTACAATCAGCAATGCTGCTAAGGATGCAGCAAAGCAATATTGGGCAGGGCAGAGGGCTTGGCAGGTTTTGTCTCCACTTCCAGCAATGCTGCCAATTGTAGCTCTTACTTTGCCCCCTCAATGATAGGAAGAGCTTTTGTGGAAGAGAACTAGCACCCACAAAAGTGCATGCCCCTTCTAGGCCAGAAGGGGCAACCAACTGGAAACCCAGTGTATCACAGGCATATATTTCTGTGTAATATTATTATTGGGGAGCTGCCTAGTCATGTGATACCTGCATATAGAGTACTGCCTTTGATTGCCAAGTGACCACAAAAAAACTGGCAAAACTGCCTCTGTACCTTTAGGATCACTGTTAACTGGCACAAATCTGCCAGTGAACCTTTTTTGCAGAATGGATGAACATTGTGCCTGCTGTTAAAGGAGCCAATTAAAAAGATGGCATTCCTAAAAAAGAGAAATTTCCATTTGGCTGTGTTAATTCCACTTAATTCAGACCAGCTAACAATAGCCTTGCCTCATCGGTAAAAAGCCACAAACTGCATTTCAAAATCCCAGAGAAGGATCTTGTGCCAGTGGCGTAGCGTGGGTTGTCAGCACCCGGGGCAAGGCAAGTAATTTGCGCCCCCTCTGCCCTAGGGGCAGAGAGCTGCGAGTGCGAGCGCCCCCCCCAAGATGGTGCGGCCGGCCCCCCCTGCACCCCCCACGCTACGCCACCGTCTTGTGCAAAGCTTTATATTTCCTCTGGCCCCTTCTAGAAAAGCAAACCGCCACCCTTGTCCTTGGTTTGCCAGGATAATATCACTTACGATCCTTTCCTACCCCTTGCTCTAAAGGATTTCTCAGACAGCCTAATCGCAGGTCACTTTAATGGAACTGCTGAACGTTCCACGAATTACAGCTAGCTAGACTTTAGCAAATAGGATTAAGCTACATTCTGTTAAGTGAACACAGCTGGATCACTTTGTGTACCAACTTTTTTTAAAGAAATGCTTAATTTGGTGCAAGTGGCGTGAAACTAATTGTACTGAAATTCATTGGTAGGAATTCTTGCCTGTGAGAAAGAAGGACATCAGAAGCCTTTAATTCACCACGCCACCTTATGTTTACACAGACAGCCCTTTGTTTCTGATTCTTGCACGGAGTATAGCTGCAGCTATCTTCTTACTTTAAGATCACCAACTCTTTTTTTTTTAACCAGTTCCCGTGGCAGTACCTCCCAACAGCAACCTGATGGGCATATATTTTAAGGTGCAAAAGCAGGTCAGGACAGGTTTTGTTTTGTTTTCTAGCCAGATGGCAAGCTTACTTTCAGGACATTTTGCTTTGTAATGATCTCTGGTGTAGAGGAACATTTTGCAAGCAATATAGACCATTAGGTGGAAATGGCCTTAGCTCCTTGTAACCTACAGTTTCCTATTGCTCTGCTGAACAGCTGATCATTAAAGGGAACCTCTGTGTATCCTCTTGCACCCTTCTCTGCCCCTTAGTTCAATGCATTGAGAAGTCTTGCCTGCAGCCATCATCTCCCACAGTCACTCAGCACTTGGTTATTGCAGATCTTGTTTGTACAAGTATTCCACAACTGCTGTCTAAACATAGATAACACTTGTATTAGACTACCGGTAATTTGTGTCGTTCTGCTGGATGCCTCCAACCTCCTCTCACTAAGCCTTGCCATTCCTGCCCAAACCATATAAAACAGAAGTGGATGTGCAGCCCCTGCAGGCCCAAATAGGATATTTTGATTTCCTATGGTGACAATGTCTGCTGGCATAGGAGTATATGAGCCAGTGTGGTGTAGTGGTTAAGAGTGGTAGTCTCGTAATCTGGTGAACTGGGTTCGCGCCTCTGCTCCTCCACATGCAGCTGCTGGGTGACCTTGGGCTAGTCACACTTCTCTGAAGTCTCTCAGCCTCACTCACCTCACAGAGTGTTTGTTGTGGGGGAGGAAGGGAAAGGAGATTGTTAGCCGCTTAGAGACTCCTTAGGGTAGTGATAAAGCGGGATATCAAATCCAAACTCTTCTTCTTCAAACTGCACAGAACACCATTGGGCATGTAGTGTCGTGGAAGCGCATTTGTCTACTGGTTCTAGAGGCAACAGGCAGATGCTGAGCCTATCACAATTGATCTGGAAAAATTTCCATACATTTCCCCCACTCCTCATGTTCTGAACATCCAGCCCACAATGTACCTGTCATTGAGGTTGATACCGGATTAGAAACAAGAGATATAATCCTATTAGGAGGAGCAGAATAAATCTAGCAAACCCCTTTGAAACCTCTCCAGAGTGTTTGCAAGCTAGAGATACACTCACTGGCAGCTCTTAATTCTTGCTGCAGTGGTTCAGGCAAACGTTAACACTGGCGTCTGGTGAGTAGCAGCCCCCTTATGTTTTTCTTTGGCTCCTAGTTACCGACCTGTTTAGTCCACCCAACTTGCCGCTTCTGCTTTAATGTGGGTCCCGTTGTGGTTGTATTCCTGGGAGGATAGACCCAGCTATAGTCCCACGGGTGCAACAGACTGTGTGTTGAATTTCATTCTAATGCTTCCTCAGCCATGTGATGTCACTGGGTAGCTTTCGGCAAATACGGTCATATCTCGGGTTACAGATGCTTCAGGTTGCGTTTTTTCAGGTTACAGACCCGCCGAAACCCAGAAGTACCGGAACGGGTTACTTCCAGGTTTCGGCAGTCGCACATGCGCAGAAGCACCAAACCGCCATTTGCGCATGCGCTGAAGCACTGAATCGCAACCTGCGCATGCGCAGGTGTGCCACTCTGGGTTGCAAATGCTGTGGGTTGCGAACGTGCATCCCGCACGGATCATGTTCGCAACCCGAGCATCCACTGTACTGCCTTTCTGCCATAGGGTGGCTATTAGCATGCATAATATTAATAATTTTATTCTTTGTACCCTGCCTATCTAACTGGCTTGCCCAGTGTCTCTGGGCAGCTTCCAACAAATATAAAAGCATCATAAAACTGACTGATCCTGCAATGCTATGCATACTGGCATGAGAGGAAGTGAGACTTCCAAGGAATAGCAAGGCAGCAAAAATAAAAAAATAAAAATGAACAGCTTTTTGTAGCTTGACGAGACAGCTTGGTGTTGGCAAATATCAATGAAGTTAATGGATACGGGAGCATAAAAGTAGATGTGAGAGTTGTGGCTAATTTTGTATAATTAAACAATGGGGTGAATGTACGCATTTATTTGATTGGCTGCATATATGAATCATAACTTTTTTAATGGTTTGGCTTTTTAGATACAAGGTGTGGGAATCCTCAGAAAAGCAATTAAGATACTAAATCCTCCCTCATTTGCTAGAATAGCTGTGGAATGAATATCATGATCTGGAAAAATTAACATTACTGAGACTGGGAGTAGCAGGGTTATGCAGGATATGCAGCAGTTTTCAGAGAGGGATGGTAATAACTAATGAACAAAAATAAAATCCTCTCCCCCTGAAATAATAATCCTGTAAACAAGTGCAAATATTAGCAAGCTTGTTTACTGGAGAGCGGGAGAAAAGGTTTAATCAGATTAGCATTTGTTTAGGGATTTATCTACGAACAAAATAAACGCAACAGTGCACCAGACCAATGGCCCATTTATCCTAGTGTCCTAACGACAACAGCCGGCAGCTTTTCTTTGGCTAGGCTGTGTGATCTGCTGAGGGCACATAAAGCAACAAACCAAATTTAGCTGTCCATTGGGTGCGCATGGGCACATTCTATCTGCACTGCCGTGTGTCAAGTGCATTGCCATGCCAGGTGCGTTTGGCACGCGTCATTCGCCGAGAATAAATTTTACATGGCACTCTCCTGTGTCTTCTTGCCCTCATTCCTAGGGATGAAAGTGAAATAGAAAACATCGGGTGAGTTGAACAGTGAGGGGCTTCTACAAGGCCACACCCAGACAAGGCCGAGATAAATCAGGTATTTCCTGGATCCTAGCCAGCTACTTTTTGAAGAAAAAGAAGAGTTTGGATTTGATATTCCGCCTTTCACTCCCCGCATCTGGGAGCCCAAGGTCACAGGTGGAAGGAGTGGGGCGGACATGTGCATCCCTGCACCCCACAATGCAGTTTGATTTTATAATTCCAGAATAGGATGACACTTGCCCTTAATCTAGCACACAGAGCCAGTGAGAGCCAGTGTGGTGCAGTGGTTAAGAGCGGTAGTCACGTAATCTGGGTAACCGGGTTTGCGTCTCCACTCCTCCACATGCAGCTGCTGGGTGACCTTGGGCCAGTCACCCTTCTCTGAAGTCTCTCAGCCCCACTCACCTCACAGAGTGTTTGTTGTGGGGGAGGAAGGGAAAGGAGAATGTTAGCCGCTTTGAGACTCCTGAAGGGGAGTGAAAGGCGGGATATCAAATCCAAACTCTTCTTCTTCTTCTTAAGGAGTCTCAAAGCGGCTAACATTTTCCTTTCCCTCCCTCCCCCACAACAAACCCTCTGTGAGGTGAGTGGGGCTGAGAGACTTCAGAGAAGTGTGACTGGCCCAAGGTCACCCAGCAGCTGCATGTGGAGGAGCGGAGACGCGAACCCGGTTCCCAAGATTACAAGACTACCGCTCTTAACCACTACACCACAATGGTTTCAGATGGAATAATGAGTGTTTAAACATCAAAGCTTAGTCCACACATGAGTTCCAGTCCAAGTGTAGAGATAGTCAAGTCTCATGAACTACAAACTAAATACAGTGGTACCTCGGGTTAAGTACTTAATTCGTTCCGGAGGTCCGTACTTAACCTGAAACTGTTCTTAACCTGAAGCACCACTTTAGCTAATGGGGCCTCCCGCTGCTGCTGCGCCGCCGGAGCACGATTTCTGTTCTCGTCCTGAAGCAAAGTTCTTAACCCGAGGTAATATTTCTGGGTTAGCGGAGTCTGTAACCTGAAGCGTATGTAACCTGAAGTGTATGTAACCCAAGGGAGCGCTGTATTTCACTCTGTGCTACTTAAAGAGTGAATGGTGATAAACCTGGAACTGTTATGTATGGAAATATCTGTGAGGAGTTGTGTCTTGGAAGGCAAAAGCATCTTCAGGTGAGTTTGGGTATGCCCCCCTCCTGAAACCCTGCAGAGCCGCTACCAATTAGTATTAACTTCACTGGATTAGATGAGTTAATGGTCTGACTCAGTATATATATTCTGGAGTTAAAGATGTTGCACCTCATTTGTTTCTCTTCTTTGGAACACGAACTCAAGATGTGATGGAAGTTCAACAGCTGACGTAATTAGCTGTCCACAGAAAAACTAGACCTGGGAGTATAATCCTTTTCCCTCCTTCCTTTCTTCACAACAGATTAAACCACAGGAATCGGAAGCCATTTTTGGTGCCACGGCGTTTTCTCTTCACGGCAGCCATGAGCCTCGAACCTCCCAAGCCGGAAATCAAATCGGCCACCAGAGTGACTGGAGGTCCTGCCACCCCCAGAAAAGGACCCCCCAAATTCAAGCAGAGGCAAACCAGGCAGTTTAAAAGCAAGCCACCAAAGAAGGGTGTCCAAGGGTGAGAGATTGAGACGTTACTTGGGTGAAGAGGACTGATTTCATGTTCCTCCAAAAACAGCCAGTGTTTTGTAGTGGTAGCAGTAGTCTCGTAATCTGGTGAACCAGGTTCGCGTCTCCGCTCCTCCACATGCAGCTGCTGAGTGACCTTGGGCCAGTCACACTTCTCTGAAGTCTCTCAGCCCCACTCACCTCACAGAGTGTTTGTTGTGGGGGAGGAAGGGAAAGGAGATTGTTAGCCGATTTGAGACTCCTTAAAGGTAAAGGTAAAGGGACCCCTGACCATTAGGTCCAGTCATGAACGGCTCTGGGGTTGCGACGCTCATCTCGCTTTATTGGCCGAGGGAGCCAGCATACAGCTTCCAGGTGATGTGGCCAGCATGACTAAGCTGCTTCTGGCAAACCAGAGCAGCGCATGGAAGCGCCGTTTACCATCCCGCTGGAGCGGTACCTATTTATCTACTTGCACTCTGATGTGCTTTTGAACTGCTAGGTTGGCAGGAGCAGGGACCAAGCGACGGGAGCTCACCCCATCGCGGGGATTCGAACTGCCAACCTTCTGATCGGCAAGTCCTAGGCTCTGTGGTTTAACCCACAGTGCCACCCACGTCCCTGTTTGAGACTCCTTAGGGTAGTGATAAAGCAGGATATCAAATCCAAACTCTTCCTCCTCCTCCTCCTCCTTCTTCCTCCTCACCGCTATCAACAGCTAGCATCCCTACCAGTTCCAGGAGCAGTTTTAAAACCATTGTTTTGTGTATAGGAAGCAGGGGCTGCCTGGGGCGTTTTGTCCCCTGAGGTGAAATGCCCTGCTGCGTACCCTCCAACATTCCTCCAGTAAAAATAGGGACGTCCCATTCCATAATGATAATTTTACTATTTACATCACACACATCTTACTGGGTTGCCCCAGCCACTCTGGGCAGCTTCCAACATATATAAAAACATAATAAAACATTAAACATTTTTTGAAAAAAAAAAATCCCTATACAGGATTTGTTGAATAGTGGGTAGACATGGCAGACGACACAGCGATTTCTCCAAAGCAGCTCTTTATTTTGTAAGCTGGAACAGAACTGAACAGCAAACAGCTCAGCCGGCCTGCTTTTATAGGCAGCCGGCTGTCAACATTGTAGCAACAACAACCCAGGGTTTCCTGCCTAAAATAACTGACGTTGACCTGAGTGAAAACTATCTACAGTATCCCCCTGCTGGCCCAGGGTGAGAACTTCAGTACATAACAGGATTGCCTTCAGATGGCTCGAGAGTTGTAATAACTCCACACCCTCCAACGTTTCTCCAATGAAAATAGGGACGTCCTAACGAAAAGCGGGACATTCCAGGATCAAATAAGAAACTGGGACGGCTTCTCTAAATCAGGGATGTCCCTGGAAAATGGGGACACCTGGAGGGTCTGCTGCTGACAACAGGGGAGATATTTTGCAGAGCTTTGACACTGGTCTTTCTCTGCCCCTAGAGGCTGGGGAGACCAGCAGCAAAGCTGGGTGGCAGAACACGCCTGCCACCCTTTAGGTAGGTGCCACCTGCGGTAACCGCCTCACCCTGCTACATGGGTGGGCCAGTTTTAGAGAACACATTCAGTCTATAGGTCACACATTTAGTTCCAGTCTTCACAGCAGGTTTCAAAAACATTCCTGTTTCTCCTCTCCTGCTCCCAGATGACTCGAAATGGGAATTTCTGTGTTTGCCACAATGCTAACAATTTTGGGGGATTTGGACAAACCATGGTTTAGGGTCCCCCAAAATAAAGGAGAACTTTTCTGTGAGTGGAATTCAATGCAATGCTAAGTGGGATATGCAAATAGGGAACAAGGTCTGCTCACACCTAAATAACTGTATTTTTCCGTGTATAAGACTGTATTTCCCCCCAAATTTTTAAAGTTTAAAATTGCGGGTTGTCTTATACATAGAACGTTGCAATTAAATATTCTTAATTTTGGGCTCAAAAAATAGTGGTCGTCTTATACATAGGGGCATCTTATACACGGAAAAATGCGGTACCTTCCTTCTCCTTACTCCCCTCCTTTCTTGCATGTACCCCCATACCTGTCTGGGCGTTCCCTCAACCTTCCAGTGCAGATTTATGGGGTACACATGGGCAAGGGAGGCGAAGTTCTGTTGCATGATTGGAACCTGCTCTGCACATGTAACACCTTGAATCCTGCCCTGGGATAACAATTGCCATCCATACACATTTTGGATCCGACAATATTCGGATTTAAACTAGTGAAGCTATCCAGTTTGCACCCACAAGGAACAGAATGGTTTCTTATGAGTCAGCATGCCAGCCTGCTATGTGGAACAGCAAGCCAGAATGCTGACTCATTAATCAATCTGTTGGTAACGGAGGGGACAGGTCCAATCCTGCTACTTGTAACATTCTTCTTCTCTCTGCCAGCAGATTTTTCTGGCTGGGAACGATTCCTTTACAAGCAGCAGGTTGAAACCTTTCCCATCAGTGAATCTAGTCATTTGCCTATTCAGGAACAAATCTTCACAATGCCTCTTCCACTATCATCTTTCTCAATTAAGGAACTCACTTTCTCGCTGCCAAACAGGGCACTAAGTTGGTGATGTGGTGCAAATTGTTATTCTGGGGAAATGGCTGGTCCAGATATTTGACAACGATGCAACGATTAACGTGTATAGAAAATACTAAATTAAAAAAAAAAAAATCCTTCCAGTAGCACCTTAGAGATCAACTAAGTTTGTGATTCTTCAGATATCTGAAGAAGTGTGCACGCACATGAAAGCTCATACCGAAAACAAACTTAGTTGGTCTCTAAGGTGCGACTGGAAGGATTTTTTTTTATTTTGTTTCGACTACGGCAGACTAACATGGCTACCTACCTGTAACTAGAAAATACTGAGCTAGACAAACCACTGGCCTCACTTGCTATGTTCGCTTGGAAATGCAATGTACCGTACTTTAATATTCATCCGTCTTGTCTTGTCGGTACTGCAGCAGATAGAACTCAACGATGGCATGCTGAATTGCTTTCGTTTAGGTTTCAAAAGTGCAAGGTTTGCCAGTCCGAGACATGGTTGTAATGTTTACCATGAATCTGGTTTTCTTCTTCTTTTCTTTCTTGATTTGTGCAAATGCAGGTTCTGAGCAAAAGATATTTAGAATATGATTAATATGTCAGGCACCATGGCAATAGCATGCATGTGCCTTTTAGACTGTGTTTCGGTTGTGTCCTGCAAGGAATCTGTGGCAACTTTGCCCAAAGCTAGTGAGGGCTCTGCCATGTATGGAATTATTGAATCAGTGGCTCTCCTGAGACTTAAGCTCTTGCATGGAAAAATCACCAACAGCTCCATGTGGAGCCATATAAAGAAATTATATCAGGGATAGACCACATGTTGCCCTCTAGATTTTATTGGGCCACAACTCTCACCACCCCTGGTTGTTGGTCAGGTTAGCTGGGGCTGATGGGAGTTGTAGTCCAACATCTGGAGGGCATCACATTGGCCATCCATGGATTATATAATGTGGAGGAATGATCCGGGTTGGGTGAAAAAGCCAAATGCATCGTAGACTGCTCATTCTCTTTTCCTTTGCAGATTTGGCGATGACATCCCTGGTATGGAGGGCTTGGGAACAGGTACCAAAGATTCCTATTTTTAGCACACCACACAACATTAATCTGCACCTTTGTTAGTACAAAAACTGCCTGGTTTCTCTTTATTGACGTTTTCCGCCTACCAAGGAATCTATGTGTTTTGCCTAAGGATGGAGGCAGGCCTGGGAACCAGCTTGTGTTTGCATGTCCTGAGATTGTTTCTCCTTCCCAGAAGTCCTTAGTGCAACCCACTACCTCCACAGCACTTGCAGCGCTTTCTTTGCGTGTTTACTAGTGCTACCTCCTGCCATTCATTGGTTGAGGACTGTTTTTAATCGCTCGTCTTGGCATCCCCACTTTTGGGTAAGGCCATGCCAACATACCATGCGGTGTTTTGATAGAGTCCCTTCTCTCTAAACACCACTGCACAGAAACTGAAGTCCTTACTTCACATGAGCTACATTTATGATTATGAATCCCCACAATTGCTTCCTCGACCAGTGTGAGAGCCAGTGTGGTGTAGTGGTTAAGAGTGGCGCACTTGTAATCTGGTGAACCGGGTTCGTGTCCCCGCTCCTCCACATGCAGCTGCTGGGTGACCTTGGACTAGTCACACTTCTCTGAAGTCTCTCAGCCTCACTCACCTCACAGAGTGTTTGTTGTGGGGGAGGAAGGGAAAGGAGATTGTGAGCTGCTTTGAGACTCCTTAGGGTAGTGATAAAGCGGGATATCAAATCCAAACTCTTCTTCTTCAGTTGTCACCATAGGCCTTTGGGGCAGATTTCAGCCTAGAAGCACAATGACCTTTGGCAATAAGCATATACATAGGTTGCCCTGATGCTTCTCTCTTTCTTTCAGATATTACTGTGATCTGCCCCTGGGAAGCCTTCAGCCACTTGGAGCTACACGAGCTGGCCCAATATGGCATCATATAAACACACAGAGGCCAGAAGTGGGGCTGCATGGATATTTGCCTTCCCTCCAGTTGAGGAGGCAGCTTCTGTGACCTTCCTTTTATCTGTGCTCCTAGCCTCTTTAAATCAACCAACTTTGCAGAAATCAGCTCTCAGCCTCCAGCAATTAATAAAACCAAAATAAAACCCAAGTGAGCAAGTATTACGCTTGACTTTATGCTATTGTCTCTATCTGCGATGAACCTCCCATTGCAGCTATAGTTTGCAAAAATAGACATCTTTACATGTATAGTAGTTTCTCCATTTTATGACTTCATATCCTCCCAATATTTATCCAATGAAAATAGGGATGTCCCATTCCATAATGATAATTTTACTACTCCACCAGCCACTCTGGGCAGCTTCCAACATATATAAAAACATAATAAAACATGAAACATTTTTTAAAAATCCCTATACAAGATTGCCTTCAGGTGGCTCGGGAGTTGGATAACTCCATACCTTCCAATGTTTCTTCGATGAAAATAGGAACATCCTAAGGAAAAAGCAGGACATTCCAGGATCAACTCAGAAACTAGAATGGGTTTCTGTAAAATAGGGGTTGTCCCTGGAAAATAGGTACACCTGGAGGGTCTGTGTCATTCTCTTCATTCTTATCTATTCCCTGGAAGTGGAGAGGTGGTGGTAGTGGGGAGGTTTAAAGCAGTGGATGCAATGCGGCTAGCAATCACTGGACCTGGTGGGTCAGTCAAGGAGTTCACCGGATGGAGGGCAAATTTGTTCTGGTTTTCTCTCCCTCCTCCCTTGTGAAGGTGCTGTGGACACTTAATTAAAGACCAAGTAAAAAAAATACTGGTGGGCCTTGCCTGAGTGACCAGCCTCCTGTGAGCAGATGAACTCATGCAATGAAAGCTATTGCAGCACTTCTTGTTGGACTCAAACAAGGAAGCACGAGGGCAGGGAGAGAGACTTTATTTGCAACAGGGAACCTTTAAGATGCAGTGTGATATGAGTGGAATACTGCAGTGGAAAGGAGTACGGTTGAAAATATGGATTCTGCACATATAGAATAGGATATACCGTATTTTTTGCTCTATAAGACGCACTTTCCCCCTCCTAAAAAGTAAGGGGAAATGTGTGTGCGTCTTACGGAGCGAATGCAGACGGGAGGCTCTGCTCAGCACTCCCTTTAAAGAACCGCGTGGCGCGTGTGTGCGGCTCTTGGGGACTTTTCCCCGAGGAGGAAATTCAGAATATTTTTTTTCTTGTTTTCCTCTTCCAAAGACTAGGTGCGTCTTATAGAGCGAAAAATACGTAGTTTCTCTAGAGAGGTTGTAGGGTAGCCATAAAAGGTTTGCTGGCTTGTAATCTCTGTTTTCACTGCCTGTTGAAAGGCATACAGAGAGGGGACAGGTAAGATTCCTACAGGAGTATGTTCCCTAAATATTGCCACCACAGAGGAACACACCTTGGGAATGTTGGTTTTGGGAAGGCTGGGGGAAGCCGGTGGTTGGGCCGAAAATGCTTTCCAGGCACATTTCAGAAACCGGCTTTGAGAAAGGGCTACAGGAAACTAATGGACGGAATTCCACAAGAACTTTCCACAACACATGGAGACCAAATCCTGAAAGGGAGCTGCTCCGCTGCAACACTCTTCTTCGTTCTCTATGCATATTTGGAGGGTGTGTTGGAGGAAGAGAGACAGTACTGATAGAACAGGATGCAGCCGGAGGAGAATCAGGGACAGTGAGAATGAGGAGGAAGGGTATGACGTAAGCAAGAGAAATCCAAGCACAAAGGGTCTCCCTTTTCCTCATACGAGGTGCAAACCCTGCTCTGAGGAATATACTCAGAGTCCTGTAGTGATTTCACGCTCTTTATTGCAGCTTGTAAAACAGTGATTGAATTGCCCCCCAAACCTCAGGCTTTTATATACATTATTTACACAATGAGTCCTGTCTGGTTGGCCGATTCTGCTTCCCTCCTGGAGCCTGATTGGTCTTTTCCTGCAGGCCAATCAGCTGTTGCATTCTAGGATCCTACCTGCCTATTGTTCTAGGATCCAAGCTTAGTACATAACACCCCTCCCCTCTAAGTTCCCGTTGCTCTCAGAAGGTTATTCTGGATTCATAGTTTGCAGCAGATCATGAGCAAAATCCCTTTTGTCTCTGATGATAGGAGAGCAAATATGTTTCCTCCCTGTCATTGGAATCCCGAGTCCTAGCAAGGGCAATGCCTGCTAGGAGCTTAGTGGTCAGTAATAAGCTTCCTACTTCAATCACAATCAGAAGCACACAATACAAGCCAATCACTCCTGCGTGATTGTTAAGCCATCTGCTCAGCTGGGGAACACAGCCTCCGAGATAGACGGTGCTTTGAGCCACAAACTCCTCCAGGGCCAGGGTGCCAAAGCCACACTGGGAATTTGGGATGGTGCCGTTTTCCAGCGGATCCAGGCAGCAGGAAGCTGGGACGCCGCAGGCTTGCACTCCTGGAGAACTGCAGTTAAAATATCTGGAATGTAATAACAGGAAGAATCATTTCACCTGCTGCTAAGGCACAGAGGCTCTCTGCCTCTTCCAGCACACGCACTCCGTTTTCTGCACGTGAATGCAGAAGATATCCAGGCAAAGGATGGCATGCCTGCTGGTAAGGATGGCCTGCACATGGATTCGCTAACTTGACCAGGACCAATGCATGCAGAGGCGTACTTTGCAAAGGGAAACTGCACACCCAGCACTGTGTGCACAGTGTGATCCATGCATAATTGACTTTAGGCATGCGTTGCTGAATGGATGGACGGCGGCAGCAGGTTTGACACTGCCTGTTAGGGTTTGAGCTCACAGCAATTCTTGAACGGAGGACCGGAGAGGTGGAAGGTGCGGATTCAAGCTGTGCACTTCTTACCAGCTCACACCAAAGGAGGGGAGCACAGAGAGAGACCAGATGCAGCAGCTAAGGAAGCCTCTTAACAAGAACAAGCCAGAGCAGCTCATACAGTACTTCCTGCCAGTGTTAAAGCCAATTGTGCTAATTATCAGTGGGTCTGCACATGCAGGTCCTGAGTAAATACGTTAAATGTGTACGTGAACGTTGCCTTTGAACAAAAGATGAGACTAAACTGACACAGTCTTAGAAACTGTCTAGCACTTCTTGCATTTATAGACAATAACATGGCACAATATGCTTTTATAAAGGGCAAAAAACCCACCAACCCCCACAAACATTACAAGCTTATTATTGTACTTATCCTAAACTTAACAATGTTTGTAAGGTTTTTTCTGTTGTCTTTTTACATGGCTGTATCTTAACAACTGTTATTTTCCCCCACATCTTATTTTACCTCGTGCACTTATAATTTTATACTAGGTACAATTCCTTTTTCAATGAAGAATGTGTGTGTGGAGACATGAAGGAGATGAATATTAGCAGCACAGAAACCATAGACAAGATTTTCTGTGGCTGTGATGTTTCCTTGCATATTCTGGAACCAATCCAGAGAAAATTAGTCATGCTTAGTTATTCACAAGCAACATGTCCCACTGATTTTAGTGTGGCTAAACTGCTTATGGACTGGGGCCTCTCTCAGCATGATTGTGGTTAGAAATGAACTCAATTAGGTCTCTTAAAACGGAAGCAAGCAAGAGGATCAACCCAGATTAGTAGCCCAGGTGAAACCCAAGTAAAATGTGAATACCATGCTGGTGAAACAAGATGGGCATTGATCACATCACACACTGTCTTCCTGGGCTTCCCAGGCTTCTTGCAGGCATTATGTGAGGAGAACACAATATAGTTTTGTTTCAATCACATAAAGTGTGGATGAAAATAATAATATAATAATAATCATTTATTATTTGTAACCCGCCCATCTGCCTGGGTTTCCCCAGCCACTCTGGGCGGCTTCCAACAAAGATTAAAAAATACATTAAAATGTCACACATTAAAAACTTCCCTGAACAGGGCTGCCTTCAGATGTCTTCTAAATGTTAGGTAGTTGTTTATTTCTTTGACATCTGATGGGAGGGCGCTCCACAGGGTGGGTGCCACTACCGAGAAGGCCCTCTGCCTGGTTCCCTGTAGCTTTGCTTCTCGCAATGAGGGAACCGCCAGAAGGCCCTCGGCGCTGGACCTCAGCGTCCGGGCAGAATGATGGGGGTGGAGACGCTCCTTCAGGTATACTGGACCGAGGCCGTTTAGGGCTTTAAAGGTCAGCACCAACACTTTGAATTGTTGAAAACAGATGGCATTATTAGCAATTTTGATTGATGGGTGATGATGATGATGATTGGGCTACATTGTGCTGTGATGTGCTGCTGTTCTCCCACCTTTCCTAGGTGTTAACAGAACAGGGCAAGGGGAATTCTCCAAGTAGGCTCATACTCACAAATTTGTTTTCCAGTCTAGGTAGGATTCCACCCCACAGCACTGCAGGCCCATCTGAATTTCATCCATGATGAATTTTAGATCTGGGTCATCCTGGTATCGTAGCACGGCCACCGTGAGGGACTCTTGCAAGGAGGTCTTGATTTGGCGTCTTAGAGAAAAGAAAACGATTCCACCCAGAGTTTCCAGGATCACAAACATCATGATTCCTCCCGTGAAAATCTTCAAGAGGCAGATGTTTTCAAAGAGGGCTCCTAGACAGCCCAAGAGAGAGATGGTGCTGGCTACAAGACCCGCTAACACAAAAAAGAGCATGGGGTCGCTGCCCAAATAAGTTATCCGCTCACTTGCCAGTGACTCTTTGTCGGAGAGACCCCAGATCCCTATGGCCAAAATTAGCAATCCTGTAATGGAGGCGGCCAGATTCCAAACAAAGGTCAAGTATTTAACACAGCGGCTAAGTGAATCCAGAGGGTGATGGGAAGATGGGCAGAGGCGCCATTTTCTTGTCCGTTTCCTAAGATGCCATGCTTCTCTTCCTCTGCTGGGATTCAGCAGTGAGCCCTGTGCATTAGAGGGGCAAAATATGTCCACTTTGTCCGCCTAAACAAAGAAGAGAACCGAAGAAAACGTAGACCAAGCGTCAGAGATGAGAAACAAAACCAAAAAGGGAGGTACAGTAAGCATTCCCTTCTCAGAATATCCTGTTGTATAACTGAAGGCCTTTGGCATAACAGTAGGGTAGAGAGCAGAGGACAGGGCAGAAAAGAGATTTTTGATCGACTTATATGGCAGGGGGGAATAATACATTATGGCTGGGTTATCATCTAGTCAGCGAAGACTTGTTCCCCTGTGGCTCCACTTTATAAGTCAGCCAGAGGCAGAAGCATAGATTAAGGGAAGATTCACACCATACATTTAAAGTACAATCTCAGGTTACATACGCTTCAGGTTACATAGGCTTCAGGTTACAGACTCCATTACCCAGAAATAGTACCTCGGGTTAGGAACTTTGCTTCAGGATGAGAACAGAAATCGTGCTCCGGCGGTGCAGCGGCAGCAGGAGGCCCCATTAGCTAAAGTGGTGCTTCAGGTTAAGAACAGTTTCAGGTTAAGAACGGACCTCCGGTTTTTAAGTCTGACAGAACTCAGGGGACTTACTTCAAAGTAAACTTATTTAGGATTATTCTTAATATTTTCATATTGATGACCGTGCAACATGACAGACTAGAGAAAAATTCAGTCTCTGCAAAATTAGGTCAACAGTTTTTCTTTCTTTCTTTCTTTCTTTCTTTCTTTCTTTCTTTCTTTCTTTCTCTCTCTCTCTCTCTCTCTCTCTCTCTCTGGCTCTCCCCACGTGCTATTAGAAAACCTCATTTGTTTTCCCCTCCACACAAATAGGAAAACGATGCCATATATAGAGGACTAAAGATCTCCAAAGACAAGGGTAAACTCAGAAACAATATGCAAATCATAATAATTACCTTTGGTAGCAATGCACTGGTTTCATCAACTTCCATCTTGTTGTCCTGCAAAGATAGTCCTGGCAAAAAAGGATTTAAAAATGCAGCAAGTTTCTCTTTCATATTTCTAAGGCCGTAAAAGCAATTAATTGGATATCATTCTGCCCTTCTCCTGGCTAATCAAGCGAGAAAGCTGCAAATGTTATGCACTGTGTAGGGGGAGGGAGTTTCAGGGCAGACCCCACTACAGTCATACTTGTATCATGTGAGAAATCACATTTCCTGGCTCAAAGAGGCCACCTTTGTGTTGCTTATGAATTATCCACTAAGTAGTTATATGTGCCATGCGATAATTAATACCACACAACTGAATGCATTTCATACACATACACATATATAATATTCAGACTTACAAAGATAAGGGTTGCTGCTGCACTGCAGCCTTCCACGACAGATAAAATTGCAAGATCAAAATGAGATTCACCTTACTCTGGAAATTAGCTACCGGTATGTCCTTATTTGGCCCAAACTCTTAACTGTACCGCCAAACAGGAGGCACGCTGAACATCAAAAAGAGCTAATAATAATAATAATAATAATAATAATAATAATAATAATTTATTTATACCCCGCCCATCTGGCTGGGTTTCCCCAGCCATTCTGGACGGCTCCCAACAAAACAACTAAAATACAATAACCTATTAAACATTGAAAGCTTCCCTAAACAGGGCTGCCTTTAGATGTCTTCTAAAAGTTTGGAAGTTATTTTTCTCTTTGACATCTGGTGGGAGGGCGTTCCACAGGGTGGGTGCCACTACCAAGAAGGCCCTCTGCCTGGTTCCCTGTAACTTGGCTTCTCGCAGCGAGGGAACTACCAGAAGGCCCTCGGCGCTGGACCTCAGTGTCCGGGCAGAACAATGGGGGTGGAGATGCTCCTTCAGGTATACTGGACCGAGGCCGTTTAGGGCTTTAAAGGTCAGCACCAATACTTTGAATTGTGCTCGGAAATGTACTGGGAGCCAGTGTAAGTCTTTCAAGACCAGTGTTATATGGTCTCGGCAGCCGCTCCCAGTCACCAGTCTAGCAGCCACATTCTGGATTAGTTGTAGTTTCCGGGTCATCTTCAAAGATAGCCCCACATAGAGCGCATTGCAGTAGTCCAAGTGAGAGATAACCAGAGCATGCACCACTCTGGCGAGACAGTCCACGGGCAGGTAAGGTCTCAGCCTGTGTACCAGGTGGAGCTGATAAACAGCTGCCCTGGACACAGAATTGACCTGTCCCTCCATGGACAGCTGTGAGTCCAGAATGACTCCGAGGCTGCGCACTTGGTCATTCAGGGGCACAGTTACCCCATTCAGGACCAGGGAGTCCTCCACAACCGCCTGCCTCCTGTCCCCCCAAAACAGTACTTGTGTCTTGCCAGGATTCAACCTCAATCTGTTAGTCGCCATCCATCCATCAAAGCATCACAATTTTACATTCTGCAGAACTACAGATCTTAACGACTGTAATAGGTCTTACAGGAAAAGGCACCTTCTCACCCTTTGCCTTTTCCTGTAAGACCTATTACAGTCGTTAAGAGTCGTCAACAGGCTGATCTCAGCTATCTGCCCATCTCCCATTCCCACCACCCTTCTGAGTAATACCCCTCCCCATCTTCTCACTATATAGAAGGATCTGGCAACTTCTGTTTCAGTGTATCTGAAGAAGTGTGCATGCACACGAAAGCTCATACCAAGAACTAACTTAGTTGGTCTTTAAGGTGCTACTGGAAGGAATTTTTTATTTTGACTATGGCAGACCAACACGGCTACCTATCTGTAACTGAACACATATGTGTTATATTATATATGTGTGTGTGTGTGTGTGTGTGTGTGTGTGTGTAACAAAAATCCTAGAAGAAGCACTGGGATTGCTATCGCTAGTTAAAACAGTTTCCCGGTCTGCCATAAGCCATGCTCAGGCAGGAGAAGGGAAAGCATGAATGAACTGCGACTGGAGAGAGCAGCTTCCAGAGGACATTTTGCAGCAACTCCGCGCATTACAAGACATGGGAAGCACAACTGCATTGAAACTTAACGACGAAACAAAACTTCCCAGGCGGCTTGCTACCTTTTCAAGAAACGTCTCTTCACAAACAAACAAACAAACAAACAAACAAACAAACAAACAAACACCTTCTGGCGGGGCGTGTCATGTGCGCGGCGTAGAATCCGCGTGGAACCTACGATCTCTCTCGTGAGAGACAAGAGACAGAGTCCTGAGTGGGCGGAGCCTAAGCGCAAAAGAAGAAGAAGGGGCGGGGGGAGAGCAGCGCCCGCATTCGACGCCGGATCGTTTCTTCCCCGGAACCTTGTTGCCTCCGCTTGCGTTATCGGGCCGGGAACGGTGACGCGGCACTATTGGCAGTGCACAAGCTGGCAGTCAGGCAGGAGGCGGCGCTACCGGTGCCGGGGCAGGACGCGGGGTCGGGAACGGTTGCGAGGACATGGCGGAGACTATTGTAAGTTGGGCTTGAGGTGGGGGGGTGAGAAGAAAAGGGGGCACGTGGGGTCACCTGTCGTCGTCCTATTCCCCCCCCCAGACAGACAGCCCTGGGTTGCCCCGGGTTCCCCCGACGTGAGGCCTGTGAGGGAACAGGAGGCGCCGCCGCTCCCTCCCTCCCTCTTTGTCATGGTGGGGGAGGCGGCGAGTCTTGGGAGCGCCCCCCCCCGCCCCTGGATCCCCACCCCAGTGGGGGGGGGTGGCATTGGCCAACTGGGTCTGATTCCCCTCCAGTCTCTCCATGGAGGTCCTGTGAAGGAGGCGGAAGAATGATTTCTCCGTGGGATTCCTCGGCCCTTCTTTCTGAGAGAGGGGGGGGGGCGGTCCGGCCTGGGGATACTGGCACTGGCGGTCGCCAGCGTCCGACCTCCCCCACCCCCAAAAAACAACAACTTGGAAGTATCAAGCGATCCCTCTTCTGCTTTCACCAAAGGGAGGAGGAGTGCGGAAAAGACGGGGCACCGCAGGGCTAAACCGCTTTAATCTCAATTTCTTCTCTCCACCCCCCAAAGGGAGAACAGTGGGAGCTGCAGTTCCCGAGGTTGGGGGGAGGGGCTGCGAACTAAGAATTCCCAGCAGAGCACCAAACTACAATTCCCAGAATCCTCTAGGTGAAACCATGACACTTCAGCTAGCATAAAACTAAAAAAAAAAACAGCATGTATATGCCTAGTTAGTCGACCTTAACTGCTGTCAAAAACCCGTGGAAGTGGGGAGCATGTGTGGCCAATGTGCAACCAATGTGAACATAGTTTCTGCGACAGCAACTGTTTTTTGTTTTTTTTTGCCTTCGGTTTAGTGATCATTTTATTTCTCAGTGTCCAGGTTCAGTTGCTATTTTTTCAAGATCGATGTGCTGTTGGGCTATTTGGCGGCCTGCCTAAAATGCATTATGTCTTGTGTGTGTGCATGCGTGCAAGTGTGGGCATAGGGGTGAGTGAGACCCTTAATATTTTTCAGAATTACGGTAAGTAGGAGGCTAGCTCACAGGCTGTAATTGTAATTCTGTGCCTCGTGAGATCAGTAACTCTTAATGTATGGTCATAAATAGCTGAGTTATTTTCCACTTGAAGCTTTAGATGCATTTATATCCATCTGACAATACCCAGTTAGGTTGGGTACAAGGCAAAAAAAAACCCCAACCCCTGGATTTAACTTGTAGAAAATTCATAAGCATTCTTGGCTTAGCTCCAGTTGTAGAATGTCGGAGGATTATGTTCCTTACTGAATAAGGGAAACTTAGTTCATGCTAGAATGTGGGAATACTCCAGCGGTTGCCTTACATTAAGTTGTTTTTGTGAAGAAGCCTTCACATTGTTTTCCTCTGTCCATGTGGACAAGGTGAGAAATTATTCCCTTCAAATATAAGTTGAGTTAAGGCACTTTTTAATGGGACAAAGGAAGAAAATTTAGGGTAGTATTTGAGGCATTAGAGAAAGAACAGATTTATCATAATGCCATATGCAACATAGGAAGCTCTCTTGCACCGGGACAGTCTATACTAGGCAAGTATAATCTACTCTTAACTGGCAGCAGCTTTGCAGCATCTTAGACAAAAACCTCTCATGTTACTTGCTACTTGACCGTTTTTTAATTGGAGATACTACAGACGAAATGCAGGACATTCTGTGTACAAAGCGTGTACTCTACTTGTGTGCTCCACCTCCTTCCTATAGATGTTTGAAGACTCTGATTGTTCCATAAGAGCACACACGTCTGAAGGTTGAATTACATATAGTGTGGGTGTATCCCTCCCTATAGTGCATAGAGATTAATATCACATAGGCATGAACACATAATCATGAGAAACCATGGGCAGCTTGAAATGCTGTCTTTTGAATTATTAGGTCACTAGTACTCAGTTTTCTCAACAGCCTGGTCCTGTGAAGATTCAGGTGTATGTAACTGCATAGGATCAGACAGCACAAGTTATAGTAATGTGCGTGTGTTAGCTAGACGTAGCTTATGCCAATGTTAACAAATTGTTGCCAGTATCTGTGATAATCTTGACCATATGTATCAATATTCATTAATTGTCCATACAAGTAAACGAGGCAGGGCCTTATTTGGGCATTTTTGGCATGCAGTCAGAGCCTTCAGTCTTCAGAGCGAGACTGTGGTGTGGTTTTAATGGCATTCTAGTTAAACCTGTTTTTGGTAGGGTTAGATCATCCACTTTGATTGTAGCTAAACGGAATGTAAATGCCACTGTTTAACCTGCTTAAGAGGTACGTTGTTTATGTAGTATTCTTTGTGGCAATTAAATGCCCCACTTGGTTGCTGACACCTGGTTTTCAGTGTAAACCAAGTTTTAGCAGTAGAACTGAGTCAGCATAGTTTTCAGTAGGAAGTGCAAATCACATGAAAGACTTGACAGACAATAGTTTTGGGGAAATGCTCTTGCTGGGGCTTCTCTCAAAGTTATCTGTCCTTGCCTGTCTAGGAAACAGGGTAGTTTCCCTGCTTGTAAAGGATTCTAATGCATGTCACTATTATAAGATTCTGACTTACAGGTGGCTTTTAATATTGGCAGGTTTCTTGGTTGATATTCTCTGTACTTTGGGCCATCTGCTGAGGCAGCTTATCTGCCTATCATCATCATCTGGACACTGCAACCTTTCAGTTTCAAAAACCTTTAAGGTTACTTTTCTAAAGCTACACAGCAAGCATTTTAAAAGTGTCTTCTAATAGTCTTTCATGTTTGTTACCACGATAGAGGAATACTACAGTTTCAGAGTAATTATGGACAAATGCTATATACTGTATTATTCAGATCCATTTTTCTCTCTATGTGTGATTGGCATGTTAACACCCACAAGGTGAGTGCTGGTTGCTATTCTGTGTGCCATCTACACCAATGGATGGAGCTTTGGGGAATGTATCCTGCCTTTCGGACAGGGGCTTTCCACTCAAATCATTATTTGCCTGCCTCTGCTACTTGTTTCTAATTTGGGCATGCACTTTCTGTACTGCATGTGCACACTTTGGGAGGGGGGAAAATAATCACGGAAGTGCACCGGAGCAAACATTATTAGCTCTTAGTTGTCATATGTCCCAATAAATTAAATATAGGCTTTCACTTTTTTGGAAGGTGGGATGCAGGGTTATACATTCCCATTTGGTTTTAATTTGAAAATATAGGGAGGCCTTGAACATAAGTGGCATTTAGCTATGTTAAACTGCTAATTGATTCGAAGGACAAGGTGGGGTGTGTCAATAAAAAACAAAACAAAATCCCATATCCATAAGATGCACAACTGCACATTACTCCCCTCCAAAAAAAAGTACTGCAGCATGGAATACTGTACATTCTGATAAAGAGGTCTTACCTAATTCTGTGTAATTCTCTTAAAAATAAATAAGGTATTGATTTTAGATGTACAAAAAAGAAAATACAAGCTAACATCAATTAACAATGTTTACATATGGTAGGTGCATCAGTGGGATGGAGCAGGCTGACGCAATAGTTACTTTTTTTTAAAAAAAAGATCCCAGTGTATTTACCATGATCTCAGAAGTAATTCCCACATTTACTGTGTGAAAATAGTGAGCGAATTGATCCTGCAAACTGTGTGTGCCTTCAGCATGTGTCAGTCAGAGGGAACAGAGGTCTTTCATTTAGGCTGGTGGAAGCATAACAGTTAAGTTGTGCCAATGAGCAAATGGAAAATATGGGTTTGGTCACCATGGACTGTTAGACACATGACAAACCACCCATCCAAAAATGCACCAGTGAGCTTCCACACCAGCAATGACTGCAGTTTTTATAACTGGCTATTTTTACTTACTGAATTTTCCATGGTAAGGGAAAATCTGGATTCAACAAAGAAAAAGTATAGGCTGGCATTTTGATGGCAGCAGTGACATGTGGATACTGTGAAAAGGTGTGTGTATGAGCACCAATTCCCCCAGTAAATTCCCATCTGGAAACACCCACAAGTTTGACGGTGATTTTTCAAATGGAAAAGAAAAGACCTATTGCATGATGTTGAAATTCAGGGTTGGGCCTGGAATTAATAGTGTGACTTGGTCTTAGTATTAGTCATTCTGCTTTCACTCCAGAGTGGAATACTACAGAGAGTCACTGCATGTTTACTGTCAAGTAAGTTATATTGAATTCAGTGGGACTTGCTCCCAGGCAACATGCTGCTTTGTCATGTTGGATTTTGTTAGGTAATAAAAGCAAACATCAGAAAAATTCAATGCTAAAACAGTGTTACAAAACCATATTATGTTTATATACTTAAAACTCATAGAAAGTATCAAGGTGGTGCAAAACAGTATGTGCCAGTACAATAAAAGAAAAAACACTATTCAAACAATGCAAGATATATGCCCTAACTGTATGTGTACATTTAAAACATGGGCAGAACAATCTAAAGAGGGTGAATGAGGAAGCACCCAAGACAGAGGAACCACCAAATCCAAAGCCCTGTCAAGTTTATGCCAACAGAATAAAAAGCAATGTTTGTTTCCTTTCCTCTTTCCCTTTCTGCAGTCTTTTAAAAGACAAATCCCTTCCATTGGTCCCAGTAGATGGGAAAATAAGTACCGTATTGGCCCGAATATAAGCTGCACCCGAATATAGTCATACCTCTAGTTACGTACCGCTCTGGTTTTGTAACTTTCAGGTTATGAACACAGCAAACCTGGAAGTGTTTCCTTCTGGGTTTGCCGCACGTGCAGAAGTGTTCTGCGTGCTTTGTGCATGCACAGAAGCAATCTGCAGTAGCAGCCCTTTACTTATGGACTTTTCAGGGTGCAGGCGGCACCCTGGAACGGGTCACATTCGTAAGTAGAGGTACCACTGTATAAGCCACACCTTTAAAATTGGAGGTGAAGAAAGAAGAAACACCCAAATATAAGCTGCTCCCTTCTTCACTGGCTGCATACTGGGTAGGGTGGGAGAGCCGTGCTGTGTTGCCGGCAGCCTTTCCCCATCCTTCCTTCCTCGCTTTCTCCCTTCCTGGCCTTGGGGGAAGGGGGAGACTTTGCCATGCTCCTGGAGCCATTTGCCTCATAGTCCTGGCTGCATACTGTAAGGTCGTGAATAGCAGCTGCACCTATTCATGGTTGAAATTGGGGGGGGGGGGGAGTGAGGCTTATATTCAGGCCAATACGGTATGTTGGAACCAGAGCCAATGTACTCGCCCTGTCCCTGTTCTCTGTGTGTTGGGAACAGAAGGAATTTGGATCCAGCGCCTCAACATGCTCACCTCCTACATGATGGGGGAGACAGCTGCAAAAATTTCCATGACTGCAGCATGGAAACATCCATGCTCCACCCACCAAGAGGCAGACCTCTTGCTCCACCCAGGAATAGGTAGATCCACAAAATCCTGTGACACCTAGGTTACCATCTAGGGACCTAAGGATAGCTCTCCAGCTGAGGTTGCCCTTCATTTTTTCACAGGGCAAAATTGCAAAGGGATATCAGATTATTTTTCTTGACCTCTACGTATGAAAGCTTCAGAAGTGTAAAACAAGGCAGCAGTGCTTCAGGCCCAAGATTACCTTCCTAGGGACAATTACCTTGAGCTGTTGTTTTCCCAGAGTAGATAGCTGCCTTTCTTTTTCCATCTCAAGAGATTGCTCCATTGTTGTATGCCCCATAGGACTTGCATGATTTAATGCACTATACTGCTGTGGTGTTTGAACTCTAGCTGCGATTGGCCCTGCCACCATGTGCAGTGGTCAGAAATGATGGAAGTCGTAGTTCATCAGCATCTGGAAGGCCAGTTTCCCCACCCCTTGTGCTAAAATGAGAGCCACTGGCAGTTAATGCTGCTACTTGATGTAATTTTTTTTCTGCTAAGAGAACAGCCTGAAAACTCATGAATGTTTATTGCTGAGCTTGTATATAATTCCTGCTGTTTTTGATTTGTAAACTCAGTCTCTATCAGGAAAATAACTTAGAAACCTATTATTGTGTGTCTTTAAAAAAGATAATATGAAAATGCTTTAGATTTTACTATTCCACTTATTCCTCTTCCTGCCAGTTATATGTTCCTGCATTAAATTTTGTATTACTGTCCTCTTAAGAACTTTCAGGCTGCATTTGTGCTGGTTTATTTCCTACATTTAAAAGCCAGTTCTCTATGTTCAGCCTCTTTCCCCCAAAAACTCAGAACTTCACAGTTTTATTTTATTTCTAATTTTCTTCAAAACCTTTGCCATTCTTAATAGATAATTCGTGTCCAATCACCCGATGGAGTGAAACGCATCACAGCAACAAAGCGGGAAACTGCTGCAACGTTTCTGAAAAAGGTATTCTAGCTTGGCATTGTCTTTGCTGTTCTTCTAAGGAAGCAACAATAAACCTCTGTTTTCGCATCATAGCCAGTTTGTGCACCTGCTCTTTAGGCTTTGGTTGGATTTACCCAGAAGCTTTCTTTGACAATGATTTACCATAATTAGAAGAGAGTAGTGATGGTTTTGTGGTTCAACACACATCACAGAAGAAGCTAATCTTTCCAAAATTAAACTCCAACACCTCTTGGTTGGAAACCCACATTTGAAACTTTTATCAAAGCCTAACCTTAGTACATTGTAAAATGTCACCAGTGCTGTTTCAATCAGATGAGTATTTTTAAAAAAACAACAAAAACCTTTTGATGGCAGAGGATCAGATGTAGTGGTTCAATACACCAGGCACTTACAAGCAGTGTGGTGGCCTCTGTGTTTATACTTGCTTCTTTGGGGACTAGTGGGATTGATTTGTATGCTCATAAGCCAAAACAGTGACTGTAGTGCAAAATTCATCTGTTAGTTGGGAACCTCTTCCATAATTTAGTTGTCAAGCAAAATAAATCAGATGTCTTCATGCAGCCTGAGTCTTTAGTCCAAAGCATCTATGCCAGGAATTGAGTTATATTGAATCCAGTGGAACTTGAGCAAAAATGGTTTCGGATTGTACTTAATTGTATGGCTGCCTTTTTAACTGAAATATCACCAAAGTGGTATATAACATAAACAATATTTCATTTCCAAACACTACTCAGCAATAAAATTTATGCTTAATATAAACTTCATAAAAACGGTCTAAAATTGCAATGCAACTGAAACCAAAACCATAAGCACTGTAATTCAGATTTTCACCTATAGAACCTGTACAGTGGCATACGTCAAAATTCAGGGAAGATCTTCCAGTAGGCAAGGACCCACAAATAACACTTGCAAGTGCCCCATTTTTATTTATATTTTGCTCTATCAAGAGGATGACGTTGGAGAGGGTCTCCACTGTTCTTGGAGAAGTTTGAGGACGGTCCGTGGCTCCATGATGACTCAGAAGCATGGAAGAATGGCAGAGGCTCTTTCTGAGACTGCCTTGTACCACAATGATCCTTGGAAAACCCTGAAATTTCCTGCTGCTTTCTCAGCACCTGAGGCTTACTGCAGTGGGGTTAAGCTCTTAGCCCTTTTTCAGCAGGGGCTCTTCCCCACCTCCATTGTACTAAACTTTGTTACCCACTGCCAGTGGAACAAGTTCTTTTTATGGGAAGTGGCTAGGTGAAACCCCACTGAGAGAGCAAATTCCATAATGCAAGACTGGCCTTTCTTACATTGAGCTCCATTTTCAAAGTCGAATGGCTGATTCGGACAACTGTTTAATTTATAACCGTCTTATCAGCTCTAATGGGGTTTATTTTGTGCATTTGCCAGAGTTGCAATAAGGTACTTTGCCTAATTACCTATACAACTAAACCACAGATTATGTTTCCACAGCAATTCCCATGTACTTTTACCCATGAACAGGAAGAGTTGAAAGATCTTGGTGACATTTTCCTCTTCTAATCTGTATTCTACTTTCATTTAGAAATTTATTTTACCAGGTTTAAACAAATGGGAGTGCACCAGTTGGGCTTGCCTGCTCCCTGTTTTCCGGAGTGAAAATTATTCCCTGAAATGGGCCTAACCCTGTTTCAGCATTGACTTCAACGTTAATTGCTGACAAGTATAGCTTAATTTGAAATTTCCACCCATACAATGTCTACATAATATGTATTGTGGATTCTGTGAGTGTGCATTTCAGATATTTCCGCTTCCACTTTTGTGTAATAAACTCCATGTGGAGATAACATCTGAGACTTGTGTTGTAGGGATAAACATACTGTAACTGTATGAGATTTCTGCTATAGACATGATGTTCTCTCTTTTTTCTAGGTTGCAAAAGAATTTGGCTTCAGAAATAATGGATTTTCTGTGTACATCAATAGAAACAGGACTGGTGAGATCACATCATCTCCCAATAAGTCCCTCAACTTATTAAAAATCAAGTAAGTACTTTGCAAAAGACATGGAGCCACTGTTGGACTATAGTAGGCTCTGTTTCTGTTTGGGCAAGGCCAGTCAGATTTCTTGACAGTGCCTGTCTTGGCAACTGAACAAAAATACCACTCTAATATTCCCTATGTGGTGTCGTCTGTCCTATTTATGTCTATGGGTTTAGATGAAGCAGATCTCTTGAACTGAGATTTTGAAAGAATTATGAGGTACTACTTAGTAACCTATTCTAATATGTTACAGTGCATTAATTCTTTTTTGACCCCAAACATTGTTTTAATCCATTTCTTTCTTTGTTTACATGCACTTGGTCTAGAAAGGAGATGGAAGAGCTGGGCTGCTTCTGCTGCACAATTTTTCCTTGGATACCTAATTTCATGATACAGTGGTACCTTGGTTTTCGAACGTCTCCGTCGACGAACATTTCGGTTTTCAAATGCCGTAAACCCGGAAGTAAATGTTTCGGTTTTCGAACTCACCTTGGAAGTAGAACAGGCCACACGGCTTCCATATTGAGTTTTCTGTATTGTGTTTTCAGTTTTAGAACATTTCAGAACTCGAACGGTCTTCCAGAACGGATTATGTTCGAAAACAGAGGTACCACTGTACTGGTTAAAATAAAGTAGATTTTAGAATACTATATGCTCAATATCGTAAGAACCAAATTTGGAAGGTATGTTGCTTGCCCTCTAATGGCAATGCTGGGTCTATTGGACCCTTCAGCTTGGATACAGACATGGGGGTCCCGTTCCTGGCCCCTGTGTGTGTTGGCGGAGCAGGCATAAGCCCTGCCCCGTTCTGCCCTCTTCCACATCTAAAAGGTACACACATGTTGTTGGCAGTCACGATAGCAATTGACAACAATTAAAAAAGTAATAATTATTATTCTGATAAAATTTAAATGGGGTAGAGCAGAACTAATTCCCAGCAAAACAATGAAGTTCTCACTTGTTTGTAAAAAGCCAGCAGGGAGGAAGCTGTTTCATTTCCCTTGGATGGATGTTCTATTTAAGGGCAGGTGACTAATTGGCTCCTCTGTTAGCTTTTCCTTTTCTTTTTTAATTGCCTTTTGCTTTGGAACGAAAAAGCAGCTGAACAGCAGCCAGATGCACCTATGTTTTCTTTAATTGCATGAACTCTAATGGATAAGTCTCCTGCTTGTAGGCTAATTTGTGGCTTAGCAATAAGTTTCCTAGCTGTTTCTGGTAGTTTGCAGAGTATGGCATGCAGTCTTCATGGTTTTTTTCACTTAACATTACATCCAGTCTGACGCCTCGTGCATTCAGGTTTACATGGGTTGAATAATGAGCCCATTGGAAATCTGTGCTTACCCACTTTTGTTTAGAAATGTAGTAGAAGCAGCAACAGCAGTAATATTTTACCATCATCCTGGAACGATATTGTCAAGTAGGTAAACCATTTTACAGATAAAAGCAGAACACCAAAAAAACATTGTTTTTAGTAATAAAACAATCCTATTGTAGCATCTCGGACTTCCTGACTGTAACTGTCTTCATTATAGTTAATATAATAAAGAATTAAAAATAAACCCAGAAAATAAAAATATTAATAATAAAGTAATTTCAGTGTCATTAAAGGAATTCTAAACTATACTATTGCCTTAGAGTCAGGAGTAATTTTGACTGCATTCAAAGAAAGAGTTTGCAGTAAATTAATTTTGTCTTTGACACATCTCATAAGATCTCAGAAAAGACGTCAATTTTGACATTAAAATGAATTTCCAACCTTGATCCATTCATTGATATTAATTACTAAAGGGGACTTCCATTTCTGCACAAGCAGCATTATTCCAGGAACTGTCATGTTTGAAACTAATTCTGTATGCATTCTATTAGATATTTTGTGTAATTTAATTGTAATAATAATAGAATGGTATTTCATATCCCAATACACTGGTTGTTTTCTGACTTTTTTGCAGTAAGCTACATTTCCATCACATATGAAAATGGTCTCCTGGTTCCTTCCTACACCTCCAACACATTTTTGCATTGTTTCTATTTTGCTTAACATCACAGGACTTAAATACCAGTATTGCCTTACAGTAGTTTCCCCTTATTGTTATAGTCTATGAGAATCTCTGGCATAAAACCCAGACTCCCACGGAGATATTGCTACCAACACCTTGCACCACTAACCCAAGCACATTAGTTCACTTGCTCAAAAACAGTTGATATTTTCTGGATAGTAGCCTTTTCCAAGTGCACGTAGCTTCTTATTTTTTATTATTTTATCTAAATAGAGCACTCCTTCTCCAGTTCTTAAAGCTGTGGTCTGAGTCTGCTAAGCTTGGATGTTACTGTTTAGGAGAAGAAAAGTTAGTCTTGGTGTAGCAAGGTTCTTTCCAGAACCCTGGCACAGAGCCGGCTCAGCTATTAGGCAGACTGAGGCGACTGCCTCAGGTGGCAGAAGCCCGCAAGGTGGCAGAAGAGAGACTGGAACAGAAGAGACACTGGGAGCAGCCAAAATTGTGCGAGATCTTGTTGAGCGTGCAAGATTTCAGCAAGATCTTGCCTGAAATTGGTGCTGTTTATCTGCCAGCAGTAAAGGTGGCAGGGCAGGCAGAGAAGCAGCAGCAGCAGTAGGTATGGTGTTGGCAGCAGGAGGGCAGGGCAAGATGACACTTCCTGCTTTGCCTCAAGCAGCAAAATGGGATGTGCTGCCCCTACCCTGGCAAATAGCCTTCCCCCTGTCTGCTGTTCTTGGTAGCCTATCAATAACGATAGAAGGGAATGTGCTGTTTAGAAGGAGAATCTGGAAAAGCTTTTATGTTTTCCATGGCTTCTCAGTTGTTCCATCCCTGATTGGGGAGGAGAGATGGGAACATCTTTAAAAAGGACAGAAGTTGAGTGATTGCGCTCTGTTGGCTCATCTTGGGGAAACGGCCATCACAGAAAACCACGTCTTTTAAAAAGCAGCATCATTGATTGGCGTGAATTAGAAAGAAACATCATGCAGAGAGCCAGAGATTCTTTTAAGATTGCAGTCCTCTGCACAGGTACTTGAGCACAACTAGATTTAACTTCCAAGTTAGCATGCACACGAATGCTCTGTAACTGATGCAGTGGTACCTTGGGTTACAGACGCTTCAGGTTACAGACTCCACTAACCCAGAAATAGTACCTCGGGTTAAGAACTTCGCTTCAGGATGAGAACAGAAATCACATGGCGATCACGCGGCAGCAGCGGGAGGCCCCATTAGCTAAAGTGGTGCTTCAGGTTAAGAACAGTTTCAGGTTAAGAACGGACCTCCAGAACAAATTAAGTTCTTAACCCGAGGTACCACTGTACTGATTTAGGCTGGATTCGGAGCTCCTGCTTGAGGAAAGGTGGGAGCATTCCCTCCCCTTCAGCCCCCTATGCCCCCCGAAAAGTTGCTCTGAAGAGTTAGAAGGACCATTCTACAGGGGACTACAAGGGGAAGGGAATGGGTAAAAAAATTTCTCCCTTCTTCCTCCAGTAGGAGCCTTCATAAGACCTTATTCCTTCTGGATTAGAAAAAGCCCTTCCCTTTGCAGAAGGGACACTCTAGATCCAACCCATAATGTATAGTGCTAATGTCGAGACTATAGAACGGGCAGGTGGTCCCCCAGGCCTCTGAATCTGGGCTCCTGTTCTCACGTAAGCCATACCCTCTTACCCCTAGGCTCTACCCCACCAGTCCTGTTCCATGGTGAGTGGCCATGCAGGAGAAAATAGCTTCCTGTAAGGACCACTTATGGGACGCGGGTGGCGCTGTGGGTTAAACCACAGAGCCTAGGACTTGCCGATCAGAAGGTCGGCGGTTCGAATCCCTGTGACCAGGTGAGCGCCCGTTGCTCGGTCCCAGCTCCTGCCAACCTAGCAGTTTGAAAGCACGTCAAAGTGCAAGTAGATAAATAGGTACCACTCCAGCGGGAAGGTAAACGGCGTTTCCGTGCGCTGCTCTGGTTCGCCAGAAGCGGCTTAGTCATGCTGGCCACAAGACCCGGAAGCTGTACGCCGGCTCCCTCAGCCAATGAAGCGAGATGAGCGCCGCAACCCCAGAGTTGTCCGCGGCTGGACCTAATAATGGTCAAGGGTCCCCTTACTTTACCTTAAGCACCACATGGTTTGTTGCTGTGCACTGAGCCTTCTGCTTGAGCCCCTTTCTCAGAGCTCAGTGAGAAAGCCAAGCTAAGAAATGATAGTGAATAGTGTGTGTGCACATGCATGATAGAGAATGGAGTGTATGTGTGATTTGGCCCTGCCCACTTTCCGCCAAGAAAACCCTGCTTTGCCGGTGTGTGAAAAGGATTCCACACCCTTCTATGAGTTGCCCAGCCTCCCCGCACCAAGTTCATCCCAGCTGCATTCCTGTCTGTCTGCAAATATGGGGAAGAAGGTCCGTGGGAGTCATTCTACCTGTGTTCCTTTCCTTTCTGTACATTGTGATTGCCGGCACCAAAAAGGTAGGGAGCAAGCAGATATGTGATGGGATCACTGAAATCCATTGCGTGACTCCCATTTGCCCATGTGAGTGTCTGGCTTCTGTATACGCGACCTGTCATTTCCCACCAGGTGCAGCCCTTGGAGCCAATATGGCGAATGTGTAGGCTTCACATAATTGCTTGTGAATTATCGACACTGAGGCACTGGGGTGGGGTGGTACCTAAGTATGAAAGTGGTGTTCATTTTCATAATTGAAATTTCATAATTTCCATTTTCCCCAGAGTGGCTGGGGAAACTCAGACAGATGGGTGGGGTATAAATAAATTATTGTTATTATTATTATTATTATTTTATTTTATTTTATTTTATTTTATTTTATTTTATTTTATTATTTATTTGGTAATGGTTTTGTCACATTTTTGTCTCCAATTATAGGCATGGGGATATGCTGTTTCTCTTTCCCTCAAGTCCAGCTGGCTCTTCCTCTGAGAACATGGATACGTCATCGATGTCTCAAGGAGTTCGCCCCCTAGGTGTTCCCCAGGTGGTAGAAGATGAAATTGACCAGTACCTAATAAAACAAGATGGAAAGATTTACAGGAACAAAGATCAGCAACAGTAAATACCATTGCACTTTCTCTCTGGACTTTATAGAGCAGTTCTCAAAGTTGCGTAATATTACATGGGGACATTTACTGTTATAAGCTTTTCCAAACCTAATTAATGTCAGTCCATGCGATTCACCTTGCAGCACTCACTCTTCTCGGACTGCTGGCAAGCAGGTCATATGAAAAGGGGCCAGGGAAGGGGCTGTATGGGTCTATTTCAAGGTTCTTTGTCAGGGGACAGAACTTGGGATTTATTATTATTTTTTAAGGTGAGGATTGCTGCATTGCTATCTAGCCCAGATAGTGAACATAGTGGTAGGACATCCTTAAGAAAGCCAGCCTCACAGTTTGAGAACCCTTGTGAAAAAGCTACCAGTTCTGTCTCTGTGCTGCCCAAGCTGTAAATTAGTCGTCTATACCACAGCGGTTATATGACTTGACTCAATGATATTTTATTTATTAGATTGATATACCGCCCTTCATCATAAGACCTCAGGGCAGTTCACAGAATAAAATACCGGATAAAAACAAGCAAATAAGTAAAACACAACAGCAAAACAATAACCCCCCTTCCCACAAATGCATTTAAAAGGCTATAGAATATTAATCAGCCAAAGGCCTAGTTGACGAAAAACGCAGGCGCCTGGTACCTCAAAATATATAATGAAGTTGCCAGGTGAACCTCCTTGGGGAGAGCATTCCACAAACGGGGAGCCACCACAGAGAAGGCCAGTTCTCGTGTTGCCACCCTGGAGGAGGCGGCACATGAAGAAGGGCCTCGGATGATGAACGCAGAGTCCAGGACAGTTTTATCTGGGGAGAGGTGGTCCTTCAGGTATGGTGGCCCCAAGCTGTTTCAATACATACTGTTACCCAGTCGATACAGAATTTGCAAAAGTTATATCATGTAGCATGTTAATGGATGACCCCCCATCCCACCCCAATAAACCATCTGTAATATTGTAAGGTAATGCGTATGGTGCTGCGGCAGCCAATTACCGTATTTTTCGCCCTATAGGACGCACCGGCCCATAGGACGCACCTAGATTTTTTTGGGGGGGGGGAATAAAGGGGAAAAAAATATTTCCCCCCCCCCCAGGCGCGGGGCTGGGGAAGCTTGGGTTTTGGCAGCTTTGGCATCGCTCTGGGAGCTTGCAGGGCTGGAGGAGGGGAAAGCAGAGCTTCCCCCGCCCCCAGAACGGGACAAAGAGCCATGTGGAAGCTGCGTGCAGCTTTGGCATCGCTCTGGGAGCTTGTGGGGCTGGAGGAGGGGAAAGCCGTCCGCCAGCCTTCTCCCGCTGTCCCCTGAGTTTACGGGGCTGGCGACGGGGAGGAGGAGGCTTCTCCCCCCGCCAGCCTTCTAGCCAAGTTGGGGGACAGTGGGAAAGGCATGCTGCGCCTCTCCTGCTGTCCCCCGAGTTTGCGGGGCTGGCGACAGGGAGGAGCAGGCTTCTCCCCCCACCAGCCTTCTAGCCAAGTCGGGGGACAGTGCGAAAGGCACGCTGCGCCTCTCCCGCTGTCCCCCGAGTTTGCGGGGCTGGCGACGGGGCTCTCCTGAAGCCTGGAGAGCAAGAGGGGTCGGTGCGCACCGACCCCTCTCGCTCTCCAGGCTTCAGCGAAAGCCTGCATTCGCCCCATAGGACGCACACACATTTCCCCTTCATTTTTGGAGGGGAAAAAGTGTGTCCTATAGGGCGAAAAATGCGGTACTCTTGCACAAAAAGTGTTAGGGTTTTGGAGAACAATGAGATGACTAGCCTTGCTAGTCGTCGTCACACTCATTTGAAGTTGGTTCAAATGTTGATGTTTCTATAAATACGAAAAACAATAAAACTCACATTACAGAAAGGCTGTGTGTATATTTAGTTGTTGTTTCAAAGAAGCTGTGAAAATGGAACCCAGTGCACAGAGTAGCAGGCGTCATGATTCTAGAGTCTCTGCCTGGTTTTATGTCTTTGTCTTTATGCTGCCTTTTTTTCTTTGAGTTGAAATAGCCACATACCTGCAGAGATGTCACAGGCTTTGTCAATTATGTTGAGACTCCAGCTTAGAGTTGCCATGTATTTCCTTTATGGAAGCTTTAAAGAAACTTGAAACGCTCAGCTCTCAAGAGGAATATTGAAGACGTCCCGTGGTTTGACCTGTGACTGGGAAGGGACATTGTGACTACCTGTTGTCCGCTTGTTCACTGTAACGATCATCCTATTGGTAGTAACTCGCAGAAGAGTTGGACTTAAAATTTAAAAATGGCATGGTTCAATTTAAAATGTAATAGCTCCGTTTTGCCCCTTTATATGACCTTGCGTACATGTGAATCATTGCTTCGGTGAAGATCAAAAAGTGGAAGCCCTTGAATAGTGAACTTTTGTCTAGACATTTTTAACAGCAGTTCAGTGATAAAAATTGTGCTCATAAAACCATCAAAGGCAAAATTCTCTGCTCTTTTGTTAAGAGGCTATGCCTAACTTTTCCTACACATATTCCTGGAGAATGTATTATGTTGTTGCTAGCAATAGCTACATTTATTAAGGAAGGAACCAAGAAACTGATTCTTAGAAGACTATGTGAGTGCTGAGCGCTAGAGCCGTATTTCATTGAATGAGGATGCACTGCCTAGTGTTTCTCATTATCCTTTATCAGCTGGTATACACTGCACCTGTCCTAAAAAAATAGCCAATCTGTGTATTGCAAAAAACTATGGTGTCTTAATTCAGCGCTCTAAATAATTACCTGGTGGTGAAAATTAAAGCTAGATGATACAGTAATTTAATTAGCAGGTGTAGGCTTCTCTGATATGTTAATGTCTGACCATTATGATGATTATTATTTTTAAAGCAGACTCGCTGCTGGTTTTTCCAGTTACTTCTTTTAAATTTGTTAACTCCGTAAAAAATGTATGAAAACTTCAGAGTGCTTTTCGGCTGCTAGGGAACATGGTTGTTGACTTTTGTTTCTCTTTACACAGATGTCGACATGGCCCGCTGGGCAAATGTGTGCACTGTGTACCATTAGAGGTAAGGAGTAAAACTGTAGCTGCTATGGTAATATTTTACTTGTTAAAATGTCCCCCCCCCCCCGAATATAGTTGCTTTAATGGCAGCAATTGAGAGGACGCTGCTGAAACATTAATGTGTCCTGTCTGTGCTGATAATGGCCAAAGAGGCTAAACAAGTCCCTTGGATATATCTTGTCTGGGCAGTACCTGCATTTATCAGGCTTTTGACATCTGTTTTTCTGCAGTAGTGGATTGAGCAGGCTGTATCACTAAATGCTCGAGCAAAGCTCTCTCTCCCCCTGCCCTCACTAAATTTGTGTGCACTTTGCTTTCTTGGCATTATGGATTTTCCGTTCGTTTGCAGAGGTGCACCTCAGAACAACTTGTGCTGTATTCTTATATACTGAAACAGTTCTGATTATTATTTCCTTTCTCAGTTGTGTAGAGATCTTCTGATAGAGACAAACAGGAACACATTCACCTGTGCTAGAGTTCTCCAGGCATGCTTGATCAGTTAGCCTTTAGCTCTGCCAGTTAAATAGAAGAAGACTATTCTACCCATGAGACAGGTTGGGTTTCTGAAGACATTTTGAGTGGGGCTAACACTTCTACTGTCTGGAGAAAGGCCTCCACCATTCTTGTCAGGCTTGTAACAGCTGTGGAAAAGAAGCACAAAGCTTTCTGATTCTTTCCACATTGAATGCTAGCAAAGGAGTTCGGACAAAAACATCCATTTGTTCAGTGATCAGTGTGTTATCAAGTAGGTGTCTGACCTGGTTTTCCTTTATACATTTCTTTTTTTGGCAGCCTTTTGATGAGGATTATTTAAACCATCTGGAACCCCCTGTGAAGCATATGTCATTCCATGCCTACATCAGGAAACTGACCGGAGGCGCAGACAAGTAAGAAACTTGCACCTTTTCTTCAGAGAAAACTCTTTATAGATGATAAAACAGAATGTGAAAATCCTTAAGATTATTTATAGCTGGGGAAACTAATTCACTTCAAGCAGTGGCAAAAAGGTAATTTTCAAAACAGTTTTGCAGAGGGGAGGAAAGATTGAGAACTTTGTAGTTATTTCCCTCCCTTGATCAGCAGATCTTTTCCTAAACCAGGACCACAGATTGATGCCGTTGGCATAGTTTTGTGAAGGGAGGTTGCATTTATTTAAGTCAATGATTTGTGATCTCATATACATTGCAAGAACACTGCAAGGACTCTGTACACGCGCAAAAGAGGTGTGAAACATTCATTGCTTCCTAAGCACCTTGTCTTACCATCACAACGAAAGCAACCTGCAGATGCTCTAGTTGATGTTGATCTTTCACACACAGACTCCAGTCCATGTGTCGCTGAGTCCTGTATCCCTGTTTCCAGCATGTCTTGACATTTTTGCTAATGCCAGCTATAATGAGGGGAGACAGGTTGACTTCTGCAATGCACGGCTAGTTACACCCCACCCCCAGATTTACACTTGGGCCTGGGACATGTTGTGTGTGCAACTATTAGAGCACTGAGCCTGACGAAATGTTCTGATCTGATGTCTGTTGCACACCACTCAGCATAGGAGCTTCTTTTGTTTTTATAAATACTTGGGTGGTAAGTATGTCCTTTGTTTTCCCTGTTTAGGGGGAAGTTTGTTGCCCTTGAAAACATTAGCTGCAAGATTAAATCTGGGTGTGAGGGACATCCCCCGTGGCCAGAAGGCATTTGCACTAAGTGCCAGCCAAGTGCCATCACCCTCAACAGGCAGGTAAGATCAGAACAGCAGAGGCATTTGTTATGTCTGCTGTTTTTCTTTTTGGAAATGAATGTCCAGCTTAGATTTGGGTGCGTTTTTCCCTTGGTGTAAACACGGTTGGTTAGCTTTTGCACAGGATGACAGGGACACATTCTTATTCCTTGTAACTGGAGGACTCATGTTCTTGGCATGAGATAGGAGAGGAACCTTTAGTGGATTTGAGAACCACCTGCTCAGATTTCTTAATACGATCACAAAAAGCTGTGGACTTGTAAGAATGCAGTAAGTGGTTGGTGAAAAGGGATCAAGGTGTTATTTTCTTTGAATTCCTGTAATGTATACTGGCTCTGTTCAGTCATAATTCGCAACTGGGTTTTAGGTACCTCAGGCTTATGAGTTTTGCTTCCTGCTCCTTTGGGTCAGCCACAGCAAGGGAGTTTGGAAGCTTTTGCTTCCATTTTCAACCAACTGCTTCATTGTGTCCCAAGCCATGCATACTGGTTAGTTGGTTTGGGAGAACAAGCCAACTTAACCAAGGTTAATGACCCTGGTTTGTTTCTGTAAACTGTACTTAATGCTAACCACGGTTTTAGCGTTGACTATCACAGTCAACCATGGTGAATTGAAAATATAAATGAAAGCTTCCGTCTTGTTTCTCATGACTCCACCGGAGAAGGAAGACAAATATAGTATGTGAGTCTAAGGCAGGGGTCGGCAGGGTTTATCTTGTCTGGGCTGGATCAGTCCCGCAGAGATCCCTCTGTGGGCTAGTTCGCGCGAATTTTCCGATGCCGCGGAAGTGAGTCCCCACTGCGCTGTGCCAGTTTAGTGCAGCGCACGAGCGGGCAGCTCGGTTCAGGGCGGCTTGTGGGCCGGTCAAACGAACTCCGCAGGCTGCTTCTGGACAGTGGGCCTTAGGTTGGTGACCTAAGGCTCATGTATAGCACTAAACTATGGTTGAGCATTAGCAGCTGAACTAGATTGCTGATTTGCTGTGTGAGAACTATTGTGGTAGGGGGGATGGGTTTTGAAAAAGTGGTAGAATAGTAGGGGCAAATGATTTCTCTCCACTGTTTCCCTCACTGATCCGTAGCCTATACAGCCTAGGCAAGTCTGTTGAGAATCAAGAGGTGTCAGTCTATGAGACAGAATTGAATTAGAATATAGCAAGCTCAGATCTTATGTAGCCTGGGTTGACTGTGTTGAACATCATTGATCCTTATCAAAGGGCTTTGCTTGATACATTATTATGCTTTTCAAACGGCAGAAATACAGGCATGTGGATAACATCATGTTTGAGAACCATACAATTGCAGATCGTTTCTTGGACTTCTGGAGAAAAACGGGAAGCCAGCATTTTGGGTACTTATACGGGAAGTATACAGAGCATAAGGACATCCCTCTAGGTATCCGAGCTGAGGTTGCTGCCATCTATGAACCTCCACAGGTAACAGATGCTCCGCTGTAAAGTATCTTGGTTTGCTCCATTTGGAAAGGTGCCTGGGAAACAGAATAGACCTTAGCACTTGCTGACACTGGAGTAAAACTGTCAACTTTAAAGCATGCAGCTATTTTGTGGTGACGAAGCCTCTCCACAAATGGCACATGTGTCAGCTTTGTGACTTTATAGTCCTGATACTGTGCATTTATATATGCAAGTAAGTTCTCAATGAGCTCAGTGGGGTCTGTTTCTATGCAATTGTGCATGGGGTTATGACTCACTGTATCTCGGAGGCGAGGCATTGGTACTGCTTCACACTCCATGGAGAACCTGTCTTACCCACAGCATTTGCAGCCATATCTGCAAAGAACCTGTTTATTGTTTGCTTTGGCCACCTTGAGAGAAGCTACTGCCAGAGCAAACAACAATCAGATCACCATATTTTTCGCACTATAAGACGCACCAGACCATAAGACGCACCTAGTTTTTAGAGGAGGAAAATAAGAAGAAAAAAATTCTGAATCCCAGAGACATGTTCTGCTGCATATGCTGACTGTTTGTGGGTGTGGGGTGGGTGTGGAGTACACACACACTCACACATACATAGCCGCACGAAGTCTCTTCAGGGCAGGGGGAGCCTTCATCCAGAAGCCAGAAGCTAGAATGCAGCGATCCCTCTTGCTGTTCTGGCTTCTAGAATAGCTGCGCAGCCTGCATTCGCTCCATAAGACGCGCACACATTTCCCCTTACTTTTTAGGAGGGGGAAGTGCGTCTTAAAGAGTGAAAAATATGGTATTTGCAAATATGGCTGCAACTGTTGTGGACTAGACAGGTTGACTGGGGCGAGGGGGCAGCAACAACTCTTCTTTTCTCCTTCTCAACAGAGCTCTAAATGGCAGAAAAGGGTAATTGAAAGAGGCTCTGAATATTGTCCCATTGAATTTGATAGGATTTAGAGTGCAATCCTAATCACGTTTACTCAGAAGTCCTGTTGAATTCAAAGGAACTTAACTCCCAGATAAGTGGGCTTCATTTTGCAGCCTTGGGGAGCAATCCTAATTGACCCCCCCTTAGCCTTGCAGGGCCACCACGATATCCTCAGCCTTCATCACATGTGAAGATGTTGGGCATATTGTGGTGCAGTGATTGGGCCCAGTGCCTTCTGGATTCCCACAGATAAAAAGGTGGCAGGGGAGCGCCAATGCTTTGCCCTGCTGCACCAGCCGCTATTGAACTATATCAGCTTATGGTGGACTGGAAATTTTTGAAGCTGTACGGTCGTGTAAAGTCACTAGGTGGCACTAGCCGCTGAGTCTCATAGCTGCAAGAGGAAGTTGAGTAGTGTGATTCAGATGAATGTTAAGGGGGAACTACAACTTCCCAACGGAATGGAAATTTCTAGTAGAATAAATTTGTATAAATATATAATTTTCTAAATTAAGGTAAGAGAGTGTCTACAGGCACCAAGCGAAAACATTCCTTTTTAACTAGGCCTTTTGCTGTTAAACAATCTACAGCCTTTTCAATATGGATGTGTGTTATTATACATTTTATTATTATGTTATGTATCTTGTGTGGGTTTTTTGGTCAACTGCCCTACGATCCTTGAATGAAGAGCTGTATATAAATTTAATTCATGGTGATGATAGAGATCTGGTTTGATCAGTGGTTCATGAATTTTTGTTTGGTTTACTAGCCAAGCTCAGTCCTTCTTTATGACACCCATTCTTGTGACATGCACAGAGAACTCATGAGAGGGTGTTTTCCTCTATGGCTGGGCTTTTGCAAAAAAGTGCAGGCAGCACCTTTCTACTGCTCCCTCCTGCAAAATCTCAACAGGAACTAATAAAAATTAACTTTTATCTTCCTCTTCACTGAGGTGAGGGAGACGTTTTTCTCCTATAAGCTGGACTTTTGCAGAAAGCACTGTTTGTTATGCCATGGCTTCTGCCAAAGTGAAGGGAAAGAAACTATCCCACCGCCATGACAGACGCACACCAGACTCCCTTGCAAAAAAAATTAGGGGCCATTTATTTCCCTACTTATATGGATTTTTCAGGAGGTAGCAGCAAAAAACCTCTGCCACTTTACGCAAAAGCCCACCTTTCAGGACAGAATCCATCTTTCCTTTCTTCCCCATTCTTGGAGGAAACGAAATGTGGCTTCACTCTCACAACCTGAGTTTGGGTGAATACAGAAAGGTGTTCACCGAATGAAGACAAGGCACTTGCTGTTGAGAAGGAGGCAAGTAGGTTTATGCAACTGTGCACTGGACAATCTTTTGTAGTTCAAATTGACTTAACTCCTTTCAACTGATGTTGCATCAAACTTCACCCAGCTGACGTGTTCGCTTTAGAAGGGCATTTCTGGATTTGAAAGCTGCAAGTGATGGAAAATTTTGGTCAGCTATTTAAATAAATAAATAAATCCCACCCTCCCCAGCCAGACCCGGGCTCAGGGCGGCTAACGCCAATAAAATTACAATAAAACATAATGGGGGGGACACCCAGTTTATTAAAATACAGGTTAAAATACAATTTAAAATGCAGCCTCATTTTGATAGGAGCCCATAAATCAAAACCATAAGGGGAGGGAAACACAAGGGTCAGACTGAGTCCAAACCAAAGGCTAGGCGGAACAGCTCTGTCTTGCAGGCCCTGTGGAAAGATGTCAAGTCCCGCAGGTCCCTAGTCTCTTGTGACAGAGCGTTCCACCAAGTCGGGGCCAGTACTGAAAAGGCCCTGGCCCTAGTTGAAACCACCTTGCTATGCTAGGTTGCTATGATTATCATTCTTGTTCAAAACTATTATTATTATTATTACTCCACCCATCTGACTTGGTTGCCCCAGCCACTCTGGGCTGCTTTCAACATACATAAAAATGTAATAAAACATCAAACATTTAGAAACTTCCCTATACAGGGCTGCCTTCAGTTGTCTTCTGAAGGTTGTATAGTTACTTATCTCCTTGACATCTGATGGGAGGATGTTCCACAGGGTGGGTGCAACTACCAAGAAGGCCACTTCTCTGCCCATTATTAGCATCAAAATATATAGCATTTTCCACCATGCCACTTTAACATAGTGACCGGAGAGCAGCAAGTGAGGATACAAGCAGTTTTCAGAGTACTTACTAGTGTATCAGGTTGTAGTTTGAGGAAAGAGGACAGTCTGTTGTCCTATGATCCTCCTTTGGCCATTTTATAAAATGCTGTCTCAACACATAGTGACCTTGGAAGTGTTGGTGGGGAGCGCCTACTGAAGAGGGAGCTCCTTGCTTATGCATAAAATATATGTCTGTTGGGTGATTTGAGACATGCAAGCAGTAATAATTCATTGGTGCGCTGTTCAGTGGCAAGATTCATGAGTTTCTGTTAAGTTGCAAAATAAACTTACATCAGCGCCCTTGAATCCTCTGCACACCATGAAGCTAAGTGTTGAGCACTTTGTTCGCTTGCCAGTTTGTGTGTTTTGGTATTGCATCATGGTACAATGTGTAGAAACCAACAAGCAGCTGTGCTAGAGGGGTTGCTCTCTGGTTTTGTGGCTCCTGTGTGATTTATCAGAGCTGCACTAATGTTTGTTCAGCCCAAGATAAATAGATAGCGTCTACAGTTCCCATTTTAGATTTGTGATGATTGGCAGCTATTATATCGCTGAAACCATGCGAATTAAAAGCATTGAGTTTGGAAGTGATGCAAACACTATTGCTGTGATTTGCAAGAGAGGCTGTGTTCCTTGGTATCCTGGCAACCCTTCAAGATCTCTGCTGGCTTGGCCAAAGGCAAACAAGAGTTACAGTAGATCTGAGACATCATTGATCCAGTTCAGTTGCCCTGTTAGTTGAGATACCACCTGATTTAATGCATCTGTTTCCCCAATGAGAAAACTTTGGGTAGGTGGTGTAAAAATAGCTGATGTTGCCTGTCAGTTAAATACAAGCTTATTCTTTCTGGAAGAAAAAAGCCAGCTTGTCAAGTGTGTAACAGAATATGGTAGTAGAGTTCTAAGGAGGAAGAATGGGAGGTGAATTCAAAATATTGATGGAGGACAACTTTTCATTGTTCCCCTACATGTGTGTGTGTGTGTGTGTGTGTGTGTGTGTGTGTGTGTGTGTAATATATTTGCAAGTAGAACAGTGCCACAGCAAAAAGTCAGCCGGGCTTTCTCCCTGATAAGTTAATTATTTACTTGCTGATGAACTTTCACATGGGAAAGCATTCAAAACAGCACCCCCACTATTCAGTCTGAAGTGGTACTTGGTCAGTAGAGCATGAGACTCTTAATCTCAGGGTCATGGGCCAAGCCCCACATTAGGCAAAATACTTAGAGAAAAACTCTGACTCTCAAAGCATGTTTGAGAGAGAATCCACAATCTAGAGAGAAGTCTGTGCACTCCTGAGATACATTCCTGAGTGCTTTCCCGTATTTTATGCTTCTATATGGCACAGAATTTGACTTTGGAGATGGAGACTAGCTTGAATGTGAGGTGCTTATGGCAGATTTTTATAGCCTGTGAAAGGAAGTTATCATGGTTAGCTGCCTGTTAAATTTTCATATCAGTATTTATATAATACAAATAATGAATCAAGATTAAGGGGAAGAATCATAATTAAAAGTTTAGTCTTAGGAAACACATATCGTGCCACAGGGTGGTTCATAAGTATTTAGAAAGAAAAAAGGCTTCTAATAACTCTATAGAATTATTGAAAATCCAGCCTTCTGTTTTCAGTCAGATAAGTAGGAAGCTAAGGAGCAAGGCAGAATTAGATAAGAGTGTCGAAGTTGGAAAGGGAGGAGAGACTGGAAGATAAGAAATCTGTAAATTAGAGACAAGAGAATAAAAGGTTGTGGGTCAGGTGGCTTAACTTAAAATTAATTAATACCTTGTGACGCATTAATGTCCATCCATCAAAAAATATTGCTGGGTGCCCTATATAGGTAAGGAATCCAACGTTAAGCAAACAGTGATGGTGAGGGTAAAATTGCCAATGTGTGAGACACTAGAAGGATTTCTAGATCACAGACTTTAAACACAAATTGTAAGAGGCTTTGTTTTTTTAAAAAAATACTTCATTTGCTCCTTGAGTAAGAAGATTTGATGCAATCCCATTGGGGATCATAGCTGGGGAGAGTGCTGCTGAGCTTGGGTCCTGCTTCTGATCTTCCTATGGACATCTGCTTGACCAGTGAGAACAGGATATTGAACTAGATGATCCTTCAGGCCTCCTCTTAGATTTTTACCGGTGAAAGAATGTAGGTTTCTTTACAGTTATGTGTTGGGAAATGACTGGTTTTTGTAGAGAAGCATAGCTCATTGTTTGTTCAAATTAATATTCAATAGAACCAGCAGTCAATAGCCTGGTGTCACACGTATCAATGTAACTGCAGCGAGACACAGCAGCTTGTCAATATTCATTCTCCTGGCATTTCCCATCGTTTCTTTCTCGAGAACGAAACATTTTGTCTCCTTGGGATGCTAAATGTCCACCCCTGTTTGCAAACTGCTTCTCTGTTGCTTTTCTCTTTATTTCCAGATTGGTACACAAAACAGTCTGGAACTCCTAGAAGACCCAAAGGCGGAGATTGTGGATGAGATTGCAACCAAGCTGGGCCTGAGGAAGGTAATAAAAACATGTGTGGGCCAGCATATAGGGGGGAAGCCTTTTGTAAGGAGCTGGAAGGTTGGCAAATGTACGGGATCTGGTTTGTTGGGAGCTAATTGGGCTAGTGTTGCTTCAGCATGCAGGCTGTACTGGAGGCTTTGTGACCTGTTCAGCTTTTTCCTGCTGCATAGTCCTGAGCCAACATGAAACTGAGTGGAAAGTGTGGGTTGGTGTCGTTAAGCAGATCTGTGTTGCCAGTAGCACAAAGGACATAGAGATGTGGTCACATAGTTTTGAATTCCTCAGTCTGCTGATCAGGCTCCTGCTTATCAGCTGTTTATTATAAAGGCAAGTGAAGCAGGAATCTTGGCGGAGCACCATAAACAGTGCCCCAGCTGTGCTTTTCTGATAGGACTGGGGTAGAGAAGATTTCACCTCTTGGAAATCTCCTCCTTAATCTGCAAACTGTCAGCTTTTTAATAAATTCTGACACCACCCTTGCGCAGAGGCCTTTCAGATCCATACTTAGTTTTCTTGCCTTTATGAAGATACTGCTTGTGTTGCGAAAATAAAGGATAAAATACATTGCTTCCTCACCCCCCAAAAAGGGTTGAATATTTTCAGACTTCTAATGAGTGGGTCATATTAGTCATTAAATTTGGGTTTATATAAGGCATCTGTGTTTAAGATATAAAACGGTTTGTTTTTGTTTGAATCTAGCCTTTGTTTTATCCTAGCTTTATGGTTATTTTGCTATACAGATCATCACTAATAACATCTACAAAGCATATCAGGTTTAGCTCTTGATATTTGTTGCAAGTATAATAGCAACATCTGAACAGCAACTGAGTGCTTGAACAGTGAGCAGTGGATATGAATAGTGTATGGATCTACATTTCAGAAAGGCTTGCACTTCTTTAGCATGATCAAGTGGGATTCAGGAAATAGGAAATTTGAGAGGGTTCCCTTTTAGATTAACCAGCATAGAAACTTGATATCTTGAGAGCACTTCTGTGAACTGCTTTTGACTCTACAGTGTGGACACAGAAAAGTAAATGTATTTTTATGAGTGAGGTGCGGAGGAGAATCCCTGCAGTCTCCAGATCTTTCCATAAGGAGGCATAAAACTGCCGGTCTCACCAGTTGTCACTGCAAATGTGTGAATTGTATTCAAATGAAGTCTGTGTAGCTAAGGGAGTAATTTCCTTCAGGCTGCTGTTGAGCAGGCTTTCTCAAAGGGCTTCCTCTAGCCAAGAACATTTTGTACCAATGTGGGAAGGTCACCTTAAAAAAAAAAGGTAGAAGAATAAAATGAGCATTTGTGTTTTAAGGTTGGCTGGATATTCACAGATCTGGTCTCAGAGGATACACGGAAGGGGACTGTCCGGTATAGCCGGAACAAGGTGAGAAGCGAGCTTTTTCTTTTTTGTCCTTGTACTCTTTTATTTGCAGGCTCTGAGGGGGGGACGGACGTAGTTTGATGCCTTGCTTTTAAGGGTGGGCCTTGTTTATTAAAATTAGAACAATGCATGAGTTTGCTGGGAATTTAGAGGACCCATGAATCATTTAGAATGGAGCTTTGTACGGATAGGATGTCAGGATGGTTTGAAATCTGTCTGGATTCTTGGATACCTGGCGAAGGTGCACCACAAACAAAATCCTAGTTCTCTTTCCTTTAAATATGACTTCACTTCATCTTGCTTGTTTTTAAAATTTTTCAGCAGCGCCAATATCATAAGATCCCATTGTAACTTGTTCTTGTATCTATCTAAGCTTACAAGAGTGCTTTTGTATACCTTCCTTGATTTTCCAAATCTCCCGCAGCTGTGGTCACAGGAAGCAAGCTCTTATTCTGCAGTTTGTTTCAACCCAGCACATAGCAATGTTCCACATACCTGATTATTGTTAATGCTTCCCTCTGCTGGATAATTTCTGTCTAGTTTTCCTCCTATCCTTCTGAATCCTCTTTCTAGGTCTTCATTTGCTGCCCTTACTTGGACTTTCTATAGTGAATTATCTCAACCAACCACTATTCTGTGACCATAACCAAGTACCATAAGCTAATAGGAGGCTTTGCCTACTTCCACTATAGTGAAAATCAGGCATAAGTCTAAAACAGCCTGCTTGCTCATGATGAAGTACACCCCATTCCATTATTCATTTTATAGTTTGATCACACATTGGGGAAATTAACCTTTCATGGGGAAGTTATTGTCTGGGTTCTCCTTCTGCCCTAATTTTGCCACCTCCGTTCTTTACATCAACCAGATGTGAGCATGAAGACCTTGGACCATATGTCAGGCTCAAGATGTTTTTCACCTCAGCTTGTAGACTTTCGTTAGATTCTGGGCAATCTTAACTTCCTCGAATCTGAAAACCAGTAAATTTTTTTAGTTGTCATAGTTCTAAAGAGAGCTCATAAAACCCGTGTCCTAAAAGTTCAGCGACCAGAAGCCAAATAAACTTGCCTGATTTATTTCTCGTTTTAAAAAATCTCCTTTAAAAAGCTTGGTTTTCCTAGTATGATAGGAATTGTTTGCTGAAACCAAAGCTTTGCAGGTTGTAGTGCCTATGCGTCGTGATGATTTTCCAAGATGGTCATCTGTGCTAGATTTAGAAGTTACTAATCCGTGCTTTGTGACGTGGGTGGCACTGTGGGTTAAACCACAGAGCCTAGGACTTGCCGATCAGAAGGTCGGCGGTTCGAATCCCCGCGACAGGGTGAGCTCCCGTTGCTCAGTCCCTGCTCCTGCCAACCTAGCAGTTCGAAAGCACATCAAAGTGCAAATAGACAAATAGGTACCGCTCCGGCGGGAAGGTAAACAACGTTTCTGTGTGCTGCTCTGGTTCGCCTGAAGTGGCTTAGTCATGCTGGCCACATGACCCGGAAGCTGTACGCCGGCTCCCTCGGCCAATAAAGCGAGATGAGCACCGCAACCCCAGAGTTGGCCACAACTGGACCTAATGGTCAGGGGTCCCTTTACCTTTACCTTTAATCTGTGCTTCATTTTAGAAAGCACTCCTGGGTTACCTTAAATGCCACTCGTGCAATGGCTCCGTCTCTTTAACAGTCTCACCTTCTCGCCTTCTTTAGGATGCTTATTTCTTAAGTGCAGAAGAGTGCATCACAGCTGGGCATTTTCAGAATCAGCACCCAAACATTTGCCGCCTGTCCCCGGATGGTCACTTTGGATCCAAGTTTTTCACTGTGGTGGCTACAGGTAAAAACAAAACAAAATGCAACCTCTTCTGCAAACACCTGAAAGGTTTCATAACCCTCCACCCCCACTCCATTAAAGCAGCAAGCTTTTCAGAAATTGAGACCAGTAAAAGAGAACAGTGTTTTTGGCCATGAGGTGGTTTCTAACTGCATGTGCTTAGGAACCCTCTGCAGGCTAAAAAGAGCCCGCAAACCCAGGAGCACTGGGGCTTGCATGTGTGCCCTTGCCCCCATTCTCTGTTTTTAAACCTGAGTGTTTTCAACTTTAGTTGAAGAGGAAACCTCCTTCCCCTCCCCAAAATGGAGTTTGGTTATTTGGAAATGATTATGTTAATAATGTTAAAACCATATGTTTTTTGTGCGCATGAATTAAAGCCAGTCATTCTGCCTTCCCATTACGTCTTATGCTGGGGTGGGAGGTGCAGTTGCTGATAAACAACATGCATCTTTCCTTTCCTTTGGTTTAAAAATCTCCTTGACAGATGCCCCTCCATGTGCAATATTTAATAAAGCTTTTCAGTGGTACCTTTTGCTAAGACGAGGACCGTGTGACATGAAGCCGAAATCTCCTAATTGTATGAGAAAGGGCTGCTCAGTGCTGCATGCACAAGAAAAGTCTACAGCACAGCATAAAAATCACAGTGGCCTGGCACCGTAGTGTTCTGTGCAAATGGCGGAAACCCAGTAAAACATAAAACTATTTGCGGGTGTAAATGTATAAAACTGTGCAAATACATGTGACCTCTTAACTGTATGGAGTCATTTATATGACTTCTTAACAAATCCCCTCTATCTGGATACCTCTCTTGGAAAGTTGTGTACTGTTTGCCATTTGAAACTCTTAAGCCAATACAGGCTCAGAATAAGAGTCCTTTGTACAGTCATACCTCGGGTTGCGAATGCTGCGGGTTGCAAGTTTTCGGGTTGTGGATCGCGCCGAACCCGGAAGTACTGGAATGGGTTACTTCCGGGTTTCGGTGCTCACGCATGCACAGAAGCACAAAATGACGTCATGCACAGAAGCGCCGAATCGCGTTACATGCATGCGTAGATGCAGGTTGCGAACATGCCTCCCGCACGGAGCCCGGTCGCAACCCGAGGTATGATTGTACTTAAGGCAGAAAATCTGGATTTGAGGCACTTACATTTATTGGCTCAGTGACGTCTTACCGTATTTTTCGCTCCATTGGACGCACCGGACCATAGGAGGGGGAGAACAGGGGGAATTTTTTTTTTCTTGTTCTCCCCCTCTAAAACAAGGTGCGTTCAAGGTACATTCACCAGAGCTTGTGGGGCTGGCAGTGGGGGGAAGCGCTGCTTTCCCCCCCCGCCAGCCTCAAAGATCCCTGAAGCCTTTGGAGCGCAGCGCCCCGCTGCCCTGCAGAGGTTTGCGCGCAGCCATCCCCAAGCTAGAGCAGCGAGACAGAGCCCTCTGTCTCGCTGTTCTGGCTTGGGAACAGCCTTGCTAGCTTCTGCAGGACAGCGGGGTGAAGACACCCCGCTGCCCTGGGGAGGCTGTGCGCGCAGCCGTCCCCAAGCTAGAGCAGCGAGACGGTGCAGCGCCCCGCTGCCCTGCAGAGGTTTGTGCGCTGCCATCCCCAAGCTAGAACAGCAAGACGGAGCGCTTAGCGGCTTAGCGGCTTAGAAAAAGGGGGGCAGAGCAAAAAAAAATCGGAACACTCGCAAGACGTTTTTGTCTTGCAAAGCAAGCCCATAGGGAAAATCGTCTTGCGAAGCAGCTCAAAAACGGAAAACCCTTTCGTCTAGTGGGTTTTCCGTCTTGCGAGGCATTCGTCTTGCGGGGCACCACTGTACATATATACCTTCTTCTCAAGTGGCTAAAAGTACCTTTTTTCCCCAGGTGGTCCTGACAACCAAGTCCACTTCGAGGGCTACCAGGTATCCAACCAGTGCATGGCTCTAGTACGTGACGAGTGCTTGTTGCCATGCCGCGATGCTCCAGAGCTCGGCTATGCAAAGGAATCCAGCAGTGAACAATATGTGCCTGATGTGTTCTATAAGGCAAGTGTGGATAACCTCCATCAAATGTGGTCTTTTCCCATTTCTGGGAAAGTGGTACGGTTCACTCTCTTCTTTTCTGTAAGGTGACTAAACAATAGTGGCAAGCCGTGAAGGGTAGCCCTTTCCCAGTGCTTAACGTCTGGAATTTCCTTCTGCCCTTGGGAGGGTGCTTAGCCTTCTCTGAAAGGCTTTTGGAAGCCTAGGCTAATGGTTTTTCATGCCCAAGCTAGCTGTCAAAGAAAAAGGTGCACTAGCTGTTCTATCATCTTTCTCTGGGTTGATTGCTGCATGGGCAGCAGTTCTTCTGGCACCCCCTTCCTTCCTTTCCTCCCTCGCTCTGGAGACAACCTGCCTTGTCTGCCCTGTGCATTGGAAGGTGTTGCCACTGAGCCATATCTCCTGTCTACATTGGCACATTTGGCCTATGTTGTTCAGAGCAGTGCATCAGCATTGGGGAGCCACCTAAGTCAAGATTCTGCCATGGCTCCGCATTTGTTGCTTTTGATGTTGTCTCTATCAGATCCACAACGACACCTCTGAACTTTGAAGTTATAGAGCAGGCATAGGCAAACTCGGCCCTCCAGGTGTTTTGGGACTAAAACTCCCATGATCCCTAGCTAACAGGACCAGTGGTCAGGGATGATGGGAATTGTAGTCTCAAAACATCTGGAGGGCCGAGATTGCCTATGCCTGTTTTAGGGGGGCCTCAGAACAGTAAGCTGTTGTAGTGACTGAGTATAAATTGGAGCATGCATTCTTGCACACACACACACAAGCTTGCAAACAGCAGTTCAGCAATATGTATGGAAATACAGATTTGCAATAGTTTCTTGCATAAATAAGCTCAATTTCCCTTTTCTTGAAAATCCTCCTATCATACTCCAGATCCTATTCAGCTTCAGCCAGAGGTAAGCTACTTTGTGCCCCCTATCGGGCCCTCTGAATTAATGATGCCACTTGTGTTTGGCTGTGACTGCCACCCCTCTTGTTGACTTCGGATTCCTGACTAATGTTTGCTGTTTCCTTTGCCCAATTATGCTTAGGTGAGATGCTCAGTGAAGCAAAACGATGCAGCAATAAAAGCTGCAGGTTTCTGACAGTCAGCGAGAATAGTTTTTGTTACGTAGGATATACTTATAAGACACCCGGTGAGCAGCATCAGTTGCTGCATAGTGACAAGTAGCAAAATAGAAAACGTGGATTCAGAGAAGGTAAATTTCGTGGTGGGGAAAGAGGGAGGATGAGAGCTTTGAGTGGAGAACGATGTAAAAAAAGGCATGGGTAGATCCAGAAGATTGGGCAGCAGGTAGGATATAAATAATTCCTCTGTTCTGTTACTACAAGCAGACAGCATTTTTCTTCCCCCCTTATGTCTGCCTTATATGTTGCTATTCAAGAAACAAAAAATTTGAGATATTTTCAGTACTTCACTTTGTGTGTATGTGTGCTTTCCAAACCAGAAAATTCTGAAGCAGACAAATCTGATTACTCTCTTCTTTTTTTAGTATTGTGGTTTTTTTATCCTCTCAGCAAAAGTCTCCCTAAGATGGCAGCATTTTGTAAGCAGTAATTAGTATGTGCAGCCGACACCCAATGCACAAAGTGTTGACGGTGGCACTCCGGAATGGGAATTTACTAAGGCCTCCGCTATCAGTCCCACTTCTGTTTACTTGTACAGTGCGAAGCCATTTTGTGTAAGGTTCTCACTTACACTTTTCAATCCTGCAGTACAGAAATTTCCAGCTATGGCTTGTGACTCAAAATTACATTGCTTCTACTTTCTTTGAATACAATCTTGCCTGGCTATACAGCTGTCACTTGAATTGATCACTGAGCCTTTAAAATTCAGCCTGCTCAGAAATATACTCTGGAATTCAGGCAAGTGTTTCAATAATCCTTGAGCCAGATGCAACGTAATGAAATCACTGGAAAGTTTAGTAAATTCTGTGTTTAAGGACCATTTGGGCCTTGATAAATGTGGAAGACCTGGCTCTTTAGACAATTCTTTATCACAGATTTTGTGAGTGACAGCTTCATAAAGGATCGTTAAGACATTGTCTTGATGCCAGAATATCTCTGGTAGGCTCTGGCCCTGTTAGAATACGAAGCACAGCCTTAGTCGTCAAGAACGGCTTTTCTTATTTTATTTGGCTGGTTATACTTCTATACTTTTCAGTTCCTGCCTTGTACAGTAGGGGAGAGTTATTGTTTATGCTATATGACTTTATGACAACTTAGCGGGAACAATTTGTGGTCACCTTTTACATATTCAGAAAGCAAGAGATCCGCATCCATTCGCAGAAAACATATGAGCAAAATAATCCAAAGGTTCTGAGAATAAAATGTTTTCTTTTTTGAAGTCCATTTAGTGCGTTTTGAACTTTTCACTCTGTCAAGGTTATTTTACCGTTCTTTTCGTAAAAGGCAGGTGTGTTGAACCGAAGGTGAGACTGTCTCAGAAGGCTTGCAAATGCCATTTAATGGGGAGTTGCTGCAAGGATGAGCTCACATATGTTTATAGATTCCCTTCCTTTTAATATACGCTAGTTGGCTCGCTTTGATGCAGTGCTTATCTGGGGTGCTGGGCTGTTGGCCCAGAGAGGGAAGCTATCTGTAAGCCTTGGATAGTTGCCACCTGTGCCCTCATGGCGCCAGGTGGATTGATGGGAGGTTCTGGCCAAACTGATGCATGCTATCATTTGTATAAGTAATGAATGAATATTTTTCTGGGTGCAGACAAGTCATGATGGCACCTCACTGCTGTGGTGTCTGACCCACGTCTGTAGTGGCTTTGTGGGGTTTGCAGGCTGTGTTGAAAGCTTACATTTCCCTTTAATATAGCACTATTCTGGCGTTCTTGACATCCTCCTTTGGTATCCCTGCAGCAAACCATTTTTTGCACAGACCCTCCTTTGGGCCTGTGGTTCAGAACAAAAAGGTTGCCTTATTTTCTCCGTATTCTGTCCTTACCGTGGTATTAGGAGCACTTAACACTCAACGCCCCATTCTTGTGAGATGAAGGAATATATTTTGATCCAGGCTAGGGGTTTAGCTAAGGGAGACTGTTGTCCTGCAGTGTTGGTTTATAACATGCCCAGAACAGGAAGACGTTAATGAGCTACTTGGACTAAATTATTTATTGGGGTAAAAGCTTTTTAAAGGCTGGTCTCTTGGCAGCCAGCTACTACAAACCAGCACAACTACCTTTCCAGAAAATTAGGAGAGATCTGCATTGGAGGTTTTTGGAGTGTGTGTGTGTGTATATATATAATATATATATATGGCTTAAGCACTCACATGAAAGAGCTTTTAGAAATTTGTTGGATCCGCCCCAAGAAGCCAATGTTTGTGTAATGTGGAGTACATTTATCTCGCAAGGTTAGCAGCAGTTTAAATACAGCAGAAGCTATTGAACCCCTGTGTCGTCTAGCTGGGTAGGAGAACAGATGCTCTTTAAACTCCTGCAGGCAGAGAAGAGGTGATGTATGTAAAATCAGAGAGACTTGAAGCGGTGCCTATGTGAAGCTTTGCTCATTGCATAAAGTATCCAGTCCTGGTATATTGTTTCTATACTTTTGGAAAACGTTTTTTCATGAAGTTGTCTCAGTTGCTTGCTGCACAAAAGAAGCCCACGTTGGGATCAAAGCCACACATCTGGTGCGTTACTGGCTACAGGGCCTCAGTAAGCCTAGAGGTGCTTAAAGGGCAAATAAGAGGCTTCTTCTCTCTTGAGCCATCCTTGGGTGGTGCGCATCAGTGCGTGTTTGTGGGACAGGGCCGGAGGCTGTTGCACCCATGACGGCATGTTCCAGCCATTGCTTGTTCCCATGAGAACAAGTATGACTCACTCATATCTCAAAAAGCACCAAAACAGGAAAACCAACAGCACCAGGTTCGCTCCAATTTTATGGAGCCAGGCATTTTCCTGACGCCTCTGGCCGTGCAAGACTTTTATGTCTTTACCACTCTCTTTATTTTGGCCCCTTAAAGACTAAATCAGCACTGGCAGCAATGCTTTTAACTGCATCTGGATGCTGAAATTCGACTGGTGTGAAGGGCTTGAGGCTTATGCTGGTGTGAACATTAGGAGTTTTGAGAACCAGAACAAAAAAAGCTGTTTAAATAGCTGTTCTCACTGTTGAAGAACACCTCCTCCCCTCACCCACCAATGGAGAGTGTGTCTGGAATGGAAAGTCTGATTCCCTGTGTTATTTATTTCATGTATTAATCACTTCCTATGAAGCATCTCAGTACAATACAATACAATACAATACAATACAATACAATACAATACAATACAATACAATGCAAACATGTATAAAACAATTACGGATATAAAAACAATTTAAAATCCAGTGCAGAGACTGACTGAAATAAAAAAATTCCACTGAGGACGCCTTGCTGAAAGCAATAAGTCTTCAACCAGTGTTAAAAAGATGACAGAGATTGTGCCTGTTCAGTATGTAACAGGAGAGCATTCCAAGGGGCAGGTGCTGCCACACTAAATGCCCAATTCTGATACCATGTGGAATGGACTTCCTGATAAGATGGCATCTGAAGGAGGCCCTCTTCTGCAGAGCATAGTGATTGCTTTAGTATATAATGGCTGAGACTGTCTTTTAGGTATCTTAGTCTCAAGTTGTATAGGGCTTTGCCACCGATTCCAGCACCTTGAACTTAGTCTGATAGCTAATTAAGAATTAAGGCAGCCTTTATATCATTATCATGCATCCAACACCTGAGTAATCTGTAATGGGTTTTTATGCTTTAGAAGCAGTTTGGCATCATGTAGTATATCAGTTACTTGATAAAAGTACATTTCTTCTTTTCAGCTGGATGTGAGCAGGCAGAGTATTTGCGACTTCCTGTAGCACCAGAAATAAGAGTTGCTAGGTTAACCATTTATAATGGAGAAAGGGCTAATTGCATTATTTTCAAGAATGTAGGAGTCTTGCGTATGCTATCTTCGAAGACAATTCTTTCCTATCTCAACCAGTTTCCTCTTTCCAACTTACTTAAGCTTGGGATGTATTTTGCCCTTGCGAGTCTGAATAAGAGAAGGCTGAATAATACGCTGCGTTCCTTTCATAGGTCTTTATCGAATGTCAACAGAGACCAAGCCTAGAGGTTTTATAGGGCTGGGGGAGAACTTCTGACAAGCAGATGTTGTTTGACTTACATTTCGCGTAACACTAGATGTCTATAAATTTTAGATCTCCTTTCCTAAAATATATTGGCATTAGTTATCATAGCATAGTCAGATGAAATCACTGGAAGCCGTGAGAGCCGAACACTCTTTAAAATTTGGCATTTTCATCCATTTGCAATTTGCATTAATGGAGAGCAGTTCTCCGTTTTTATGTTTCTGGGTGTTTCAAACACCTCCTCTTCTTCCTGAAGCAGCATCCAGCCAGTCTGCTAAGTCTGACTTTCCATTATCTGGCTGTCATCTTATTGGGCACCCCTGTGAGTCTTGTGCTCTTGAAGTTGGTTGCTGCACCGCAGGACTCCAGCTCTAGACTTATTTCATGGATGTCTCAACATTCCATCAAATGCAGCGTGCCAAAAAAGAAAAGTGGGGGGGGGGATCCAAAGGGGAATCTGAATTTTATGGATCCTTTGAAGCAGAGTAGCAAAGGTTTAGTGCTTTTGCAGGACTCTGCTCCCTTGTTGACTTTTGAAAAATACATATGATCTTAGGACCAATGCAAAGATGTCATCTTTCCCAGTGAGTTATGTTGTTATTGATGTTCTAATGTCCAGGAAATGTTTGGGGTTGGTAGAAGATGAAAGGCACTTGAGGACAGTTGTGTTACCGATAGACATTTGCCCCTTGCATTGTTCTTTTACAGACTGAAAAAACGATACGGTTTTGCATTTAGGCTGTCGCTCCAGCTTTCTATGGTACGCTGGTCTAAAGAATTGCCAGCTGCTAGATTTTAGTATGATATATCAGGTTTCCTCTTGTCAAGTCATTCCAGTGGCAATACTGGAAGGCCAAGCACTCTCTATTAAGAGCTGCCTGGTACTTGTTTTCTTCAAAAAAAACAGTACTCCTGGGTATTGTTGAGTTATGAGCACTTGATATGTACGAGACCTTTAATTCAGACTGGGGATAAATTGAGAATCCTGATGTTCTGTTGATGTTGCCTTGAGACAGGGACATGAGACGCCGAGCACATACTTGCTTGGTTGTTGGAATCATTCAGAATACTCAGGATTCCTTTGCCCAGCAAATGCTTATGATATTTGTCCAGCCTCTTCCCACTCCCCCATATTTATAGAGCTGTACAGGGTTCTTTATGCCAGATTTCCAGTGACATATCCACTGAAATGTTCTCATCAACTTTTCTAGTTCCCAGCTTGCCTTTTGCTTATGAAACATCTACTTTCTAGCTCCAAATAGCCTGTTGTGTACCCCATTGCTACAGACTAGTTTTCTGCCCCCTACTTACTTTCTCTGGCCCCAGTATAACCCATTTATACACTTCGCTACTTTCTTATTTCATTTTTAAGAGGAAAGCAGAAAACTAGCCAATACCAGGATTGCCAGTTCAGCCGGCACTAGAATGGGGGCTATTTATTCCCCACATTTATTCTCAGTGCAGCTCCTCTCTCATGTGGAAGAGTGACCCTGGTGACTCACATTTCAGCTTGTCATTCCACATGCCTCTCCATCCTTCTCTGCAGTGCTACTGTCTACCGACCTGTATCGCCTATTTGTACTTGCACATTTAATTGTGCTGGGGATAGGTAGTTTCATCAGCCCAGAAAGTTTTCATGTAGTTGTGTCAAGGCACTGCAGACAGGATGGTGGCCCCAGACAGGCTGGACAACGCGTTGTACTTCCGCAGCTGGAATTTTTTAAATGTTTTGCAACACGTTGCATGTAAGTACAGAATGGTGTATGTTGATAAAGCTCCCAAAAAAGGTTTCGTTTAGTAGTTGCTGTGACTGTTCACTTAAGGAAACAATTTCTTGTATATTAAGCATAATTTGAGTCTCCTTTCTATGGCTGAGGACCCCTGCCCACTCCTACATATGTGCTATTAGGTAGCCCAATTCTTGCTAAAACTCCAGGCTATCTGGGAGTCAGAGACTGAAACCACATTGCTATTTCCAGGGCTTCCTCAGTCACGGGCAGAAGCTTTTTGGCTTGTCAAATTGGTTGCAACCATTCTCAGCCAGGTAACAAGCAGCCCTGTCACTTCTTGCTGGGGTTTGTGAAAACTTCTCCCAGCTGAAGCAGCAGGGTGGCAGAAGCATGCTGCTTCCAGACCAAAGGTGTAGCTGAGGTTTATGTGTGTGCATTTTAATTCAGGATAAGGTACATATAGCAAGGTTAAGACTCTAGGAATGTAATCCTTTGCATGTCTACTCAGAAGTAAGCCCTGCTGAATTCAATAGGACTTCCCCCACAAATAAGTCTGTATAGGGTTGTAGCCTCAGTCACTTACATATGGGGAGTATTTGGGAGCCCAACAAAGTCCCAGTGTTAAGTCATCTATAATCCTGATTACCCCATTTTTGCCTTTCATCACCATAGAGTGCTGCAGCTGCGACACATGCAGTTCATTAGGAAAGTAAATAAAACAGGAAGTATCACAATGCCAACCCATTAGTTTGCACAGTGCGTAATTTTAGCTTACGAAATGCATTGTTGCAGAATGATGTGATGGCAACTCACTGGGCTTTTAAACATTTGTTAGACAAATTCATGGATTATAGTAAAAAATAATAATTTATGGCACAAAAACTGAAAGGAGACCCATCCTGCCCGCAGACTTACAATTTAGTATAATTCAGGTCCAACTGTAGGTCCGAAATGGGGTCTCTTCACAGCTGTGAGCCACGTTAGCTGAATGACATCTCTGCTTACCAGATGCTGGAGACAGTGAAGTGGCTGCCACCATATTATGTTGCTTGTGAGCTACTAAAGCCATTTAGCTGTTGCGGCTGGAAATCTGGACCTTCATATGACCCAGCAAGGCAGGTTTTTCCCCCTTTCCTGCAGCCATAGATCAAAGCCCCAGCACTGTTGCTGTCCTCTAATCTCTAAATCTTAATTATTTTTTCATATAAAGGGTTACCTCCTGACAGTGTGCTTTCATGGAGCATTTCTCTTTCCTGCCCCCACCAATAGCTTTGACAGTAACACTCCTACATTTAAGAGCTTACCAAGGGCCTTAGTCATAGATGCATCCTTGACGTTCAGAGATTTCTTGCCTCGGCTTGTTGGGTAGAGGAAGTTCTCTTGTAGCAGCTGCTTGCTGCTGTCATTTACTCCTTTCCCAGATATGCTAGTGGCCATGTATTGGCAATCTTTATAATATTGAAAAGATTGACCGGCTCTGCTTACACATTTTGGTTATGAGTGATCAGTTATAAGGACTGTATCTTCAGAACAATCCACGCGTTTGTACAATGCTGGATCTTGAAATAAAATACTTAAACCCCACACAAGTTCTTGCTTTGTCTGTATTTGTTCTTTCCACTGTACTGTTCTACTTCAATGGAAGTAGCAGATGTGAGGCACCATGATAGTGTCAAACGGTACCTGTACCTTGAAGCATTCCATCCCGCTGCTTTTGCCTATTCGCTTCTTGCTTAAAGATTCTGCAAGAGGCAAAAATATCCCGTCGGCAATACAGAGAAATGTTGCGGACCAACTGCTGAATTTGTACCATAGCTCTTCCTCAAGAGAGGGGTTAAAATAGGACGTTTCTCCTTGCTAAAGTATTCAGGTGCGGTTGGAAAGCTTGGGTAAGAACTGAATGCCCCCACTTCCTTATCTTGCAAAAGCAAATCAAGGGTAGATGTTAGAACCCCTATATGAGGGTACTATCTCTGGTGGCAAATAGCTCTCTTTGGAAACCAGGTCTGTAGCACCCTGCACATTTCATTCCATCAGTCCTCAAATAAATATTTGCAAGGAAGGTATTGTTTCCCTCACTGTCTCCCAACCGAAATTTGTTAAGGCCTATAAAAAAAGTAAATTGCTAATACAGTAGCTTGTGTGCGTGTGGTGAAGGTCATGAGTCCCTACCCCCCCTTTTTTTTTTGAGGGGCAGGATTTACAAATACCACTTGCAGTGGAGAAGATAGAAGGTTCTGTTTTATCGATAGGGGATGCCATTCAGATTTTAGTAACTGGACTTTTTTAAAAAAAAAATGTAAAAAGTGTTTTTCATTTAAATCCCTGGAGGGAAATATGAAAGTCAACAGGTGCTGGGGAAAAATGTCTCTGCATATTAGAACTTAATTGGATTTGAAGATGCGTTCCAGGTGGGCTAATTATATGGGTGGTATAGCAGGTTGTTTCTTGCACGGGCAGATCTACAAGTTGGTTTCATTGGATTTGATCTTGCTCTTTGCAGCCTTTTCAAGATTAAGGGCTGGCGCGTAGAACAGCTGCTCATCATGTTCTGCTGGCTGAATGCTGCAATGTAGAGCTAGAAGTATGGGAAGTGTCCCTAGAAAAGGCATAGGCGCCTTTTCCTCCCTTTACACCCTGGCCCCCAAAAGGGAAGAGGCATGGGATGAAATCCTGTGGAGCACAATGAGTACTGACTGCTCCTGTAGAAAAGTGCAAGATTTCCCAAATAAATGCTGTGAAGACATGCCCATAAAAAAGAAATGGGCTTTTAAGCTAGTAAATTCCATCAGAAAAATTCCATCCTCCTCCCATATCTCCTGCTAGAGCTCAAGATATCTAAAGGTTCAAGCCCCTGGGCTTGTTGCCAAAGATATTACAACACCAAACAGTCTGTCTTATTTGAGAAATGAAAAGTATCTGTGAGTTTTTCCTCTATAATCAGCATTTCTTTAAAAGAATGCCTACAGGCTTATCATGTTTTGGGCAGGTGTCTGATTGGAAATGCCATGGATTTTCCTACAGTGAGAGAGGTCGGTGATAATTAATAATATGCTGCATGTTTCCACTTATATATAAACAGCTGCTTTTTTCCATGAATCTTTCTAGTCATCTTTACACACAAACTGGGTTGATGAAACTTGGCATGTTCATTGTTGCTTGTTCTTTGGAATTTTTAACTTTGAGAAGTGTTACCACCTCCCCCCATTTGGGAACGTGGTGAAAATTCACCAAAGAGCACCCCACAGTTTCATATCAGTAAACTGAGGAGCAAACCTTGGTGAATCTAGGAGAGGGTTTTCCGATTGCCCCAAAATTGTTGCTCTGAAATGGATTTGTATCGCAATTTGCATGAGGTACAGAGAAACTTCCCTAAGACCCTCATTCTCCGTGACAGCAGGGAAACAGTCATCCTGGACAGAGCTATCTCACCCCCAAAGGGCCTCATCTTGCAACTTCTCTGCCTCTCTCTGGGTCAGCTACCTTGGCCCCGAAGGAATGACCACACACCCACAACTTCTGTTCAGCAGTCAGATAGGCATAAATGTGACATTTTGTGTAATACACTAGGTAGCCCCCAGCCCCGATCTGCTGCCTTTATTAAGTAAGCTTACTTGGGAGGTTAGGATTTGTTAGGAAAAAGTATTGGCAGGGGTAGTAGTCTGCCCTTGACTCCTTGCCATGCTGCCAAACTCAGCTGCTTAGCTCCCTTGTTACCTTGGCTTGGCAATGGGGCTGAGATGGTGCTCACCTCTTGCTCATGGAACCCCTCGGTTACCTGCAGAGTGAGAAATGGCTTTTCATACATGCATAGCACAGTGTGCTCTTGGCCACCTCTTTTGTTGAATATCAGAAGTGTTCTGTTCAAAAATTGAATATAGTGGTACCTTGGTACCCGAATGACTTAGCTCCAGAATGCCACAAACCCGGAAGTGAGTGTTCTGGTTTGTGAACGTTTTCTGGAAGCCGAACGTCCAACGCGGCTTCCGTTTGAGTGCAGGAAGCTCCTGCAGCCAATCAGAAGCCGCACCTTGGTTTTTGAACAGTTTCAGGTGTTGAACGGACTTCTGGAACGGGTTAAGTTCACCGTACATAGAAATTCAGTGTGATCTGGATTTTTCTTAGTTCTCTGGGTAAGAAGGCAACAGTCTTAAATAAGAAAAAGATGAAAATTTGAACCTGTAGCTTTCAGAATTGTAGTGATGACCAAAGCACTTGCCTGCATCTTGAAGTATTGATTAGCAGTGCTCATCAGAAATGTCAATCTTAGGACTTTGTCTCCCTTTCTGACTGCTTGCAATGGAAGTGTGTGTGTGTGTGTGTGTGTGTGTGTGTGTGTGTGTGTGTGTTTCTGTTTCTACACCCTTCCTCAATCTTCCTGGCAATAAATCAAACATGCAGATTGACAGCTGTGTCCGAGTACTTGTCCTTGGGATTTGCCTCATAGTCACATTTTGCTTTTGGAAGCTTAGCAAATGTAAACTTTTATGTAAGGTCTCTGATTGGAAATTACAAATGTATAATTTATATAGGTCTGAGTGAATGATTTATATCCTGTTAAGTGGTGATTTAGGTGGAAAATACAACCCCCACTTGCAGAATCTTTAATGAAAAGTGTCTGTTCTTACGAATTTATTTCTGAAGCAGTGTTTGAGCTCGGTGTGTTTGACATAAATCAGGTCTAATTGTCAGTTTGTGATTAATGAACATATGCTAGTCATCTCCCCCCCACCCCATAATTGAACTTGTGTTCAATTCATCAGACAGAGCGCAACAGGTTTAGGCTTTGTCAGATTGTGTGCGTTTTCTAGCCCTTGATTTCAGAGAGGATGGCTTGGGGCTTCTCCTTTTTTTGAAACTGCAGAGGGATGGGAAAATGAGACTTTATTTGAAGGATAAGGTTTTTGGATTCAACAGGGCAGCTTGTCAAAATGTCAGTTGGATTGGCGAAGTCTTGGAATGCAAAGGCAACACTGTCCAGGCCGAATTTGGGTCTCCAGCTGGTTTTGGACTACAATTCCCATCATTCCTGACCACGGGTCCTGGGCGTAAAATCTATACAGGTGTGGGATGTTCTGTTTAAAATATGTGACCAACAGTACAATCTGTTCTACAGTGCAATATGGAACAAGTCCTGAAAGGTCAGTTTGTATATAAGAACCAGAAGCTCTCTTTCTTGCGCCCTCCCAAACGCTTTTTAAAGAGCCTCCAAACATTGCTGCCTTGTTAACACTAATAGCCATTTCAGTAAGCCTAGTTCACATAGAGATTTCTCCCTGCTATATTGCACAAAGGATGACTGAGGGATGGGGGGAGCACTTAGTTTGCCTGGGCAGTACAATTGTCCAAATCTAGGATGGAATAATTGTGCTAGATGGGACATCTGTGTGACTCCATGAGGGGGTGAATTGGGAGGTCCTGTTAAATCATGCTTGGCATCGCACCTACTTTTTTTTGTTGGTAGTAAGGCAACTTTTAAGGGACGTGGGTGGCGCTGTGGGTAAAACCTCAATGCCTAGGACTTGCCGATCGTATGGTCGGCGGTTCAAATCCCCGCGGCAGGGTGAGCTCCCATCTTTCGGTCCCAGCTCCTGCCCACCTAGCAGTTCGAAAGCACTCTTAAGTGCAAGTAGATAAATAGGTACCGCTTTATAGCGGGAAGGTAAACAGCGTTCCGTGTGCTGCTCTGGTGCCGGTTCGCCAGAGCAGCTTCGTCACGCTGGCCAGGTGATCCGGAAGTGTCTGCGGACAGCGCTGGCCCCCGGCCTCTTAAGCGAGATGGGCGCGCAACCCTAGAGTCGGACACGACTGGCCCATATGGGCAGGGGTACCTTTACCTTTAAGGCGCAACTTTAATTGTTCTAGAATTAAGTTATTTTATATTACTGCAAAACTGTTAACCTTACTTGGTTAGACATGCATTTGCTGCAGGGGTGAGTGGCTTCTGTCTTTCATAGTCTGCACTGAAAAACAAAGAAACACAGCCACAGCCTTGAATTCCCACGTTCCCCTTGATATGTGTGTAAATTTCTAAAGCAAGTGTGTGTATTTGGGATCTCCGTATAGTTAGGGTGTAATCGATCTTCAATATATAGTCATGTTTAAGAATATAAGTTGTTTCTTACTGGACCAGATCAAGATTCAGTTATGCAGCTTTCTTTGCAAGAATCCAGTTAACCAGATTGCTGTGATCCACTGAGAATTAGCCAGTAGCCCACATGCAGCACACCAACCCCTGATCTATATTTCTCCTTAGCAATTTTGCATTGATCATTCAATCTAACTAGTAGACTTCTATTGTTTCAGGATATAGACAAGTTTGGCAACGAGATTACTCAGCTAGCTCGTCCACTCCCTGTGGAGTACCTAATCATAGATGTAAGTATCCGCTACACTTTTCTTTTCTTTTCTTTTTCTTTTGCAGAGGGAAATAAAAACAGGCTAACCTCACCCCAACACTGAAGTTGAAATTGTTCACTTTGTTCCTTTCTTTAGCCGCCCTGCCTTTGTTAGGAAGCTAAATGTTAGCAAGCAGCTCGTAAGTCAACGCGGTTTTATTTTGGACTAGTGGTGATGTGAAACTTCAGAAAAGCTTTTATCCTCCTTGTTAGGTGCTGCTTGGAGCACCTCGCTCCTCTTGCAAAATGACATTTATCCATTAGATGAGTAGAAACTGTCACACACACCCCCCACAGAGATGCTGGTGATTACATCACCAGGAGCTTGTTAGCTAGTGTCGGTTGTACCTTTCACTGGAGTGATTAAGCAGTCTGCTGCTTATAGTGAAGGAGCCAGACATGGTTTTGACTGTCTGGCTGGAAAATGGGTGGTTTTCTGATGTGCAGTAAGGATATGTGTGCATGGTATGAAGGAGCAATAAATGGCCACGGAGCTTGGATTTAGCATTAAAATGATGGCAGGAAACTATTCTACCAGATGGGAGCATGTAGTAGTACAGTGATGATTCATCAGCAGACGATATGATAGTACAGGCACCGGTATGATTCACTGCAGCAGCATGTAATATAGGCTGGAAACTTGAACATGGTCTTCCTCCTTGTCCATGTATTTACATAGCTGCTCAAGCGTTGGGATACAGGCATTTAATGCCTGATTCATGCCACAGTGATGGCCATTGTGTTGAGCCTGCAAACTTTGTATTCCAATTGACAGCCCAGAAACATATTTATTACCCCAGCAGCAAAGGCATCTCTCTGTGTGTGTTTGGACTACCTGGGGTATAATTAAAATGAAAGGAGATTGACAGAACATGCACTTAGGAGGCGTCTGAAAAAAGAGACAAAACCAAATTTCTGAAGCCTCTCTTTACGGTTCTGCTTTTTTGTTATTCTCTAATGACTTGAGCTATTTCTGCAACTTTGGTTTCGGTTGCAAATTTTGCCGATCCCTGATTGAAAAATCCTTTATCAGTAAGGCTCCATAGAATTGCAGTTGGGATATGCTAGCGCTTCACTTTCAGATATAACAGCTTGTAATATTAGTCCGCCTTGGGCAACGAGTGGGAGAGTAAGCAAGCATGGTCTCCTCCCTGCTGGATCCAAAAATCACAGCCACCTCACATTAGCAAAGTTTACAAGCCCTCCAGAAGACGATGTGATTTTATTATTAAAAAAATGCAGTTTCAGGAAGGGCATTGATAGTTTGAACTGCTGAAGACTTCAGCCCAGTATTCCTTCCTATTCTGTATCAGAAGATGAACCCACTCTAGAACAGCCAATTCCAGCTTGCATGTTCCTGAATCAGCCGTGCTTTTTGAAAATGAAATCCTTGTTGCACTCTGCTCGTTTAGCCATGCATGCTGAAGTGTCTCCTTGGGAAATAAGGTGGGCGTTAGATTGAGGCCTAAGCATGGAACCCAACGCAAGAAATAAGGCAGTCATCATCTCAACCTTTTTTTCTTTTTTTAAATTTAAGATTACTACTACGTTCCCCAAAGATCCAGTTTACACATTTTCTATTTCTCAAAATCCATTCCCTATTGAGAATCGTGATGTTCTGGGAGAAACTCAGGTATGTGCAAATCATATTGGGTTAGGGTGGGTGCCGGGGTGGGAAGGAGGGCGGCTTTAAACAATTTAACTGACTTTAATGTTTAAAGATCATAGGATGTTGTGCAAAAAAACAACAACAACAATGGTTGGCTGCAGATGCTAAGTAGTCTAAAAAGCTCCCATTTGCAGTTGGTTATTGTGCTGAATTTGTGTGTGGGAGTAGCAGTTCTGTGGGGAGAAATTGCACGTAATCACATAAAATGTACTCTTAACTGTGAAGTATGTTCATCAGAAGTCAGAACGTGGTTTGCGTAGATGATTGTAAGAGAAACGTTCTTGCACAATTCCTCATTTCCCCCTTAGAAACAGAAATGTTGCATTTTGCATCCCAGTAATAGGTCTCCCCAATGCACACAAGTATTTGTAGGTGAGTGCCCCTTCAGCTATCCTCTTGCCTACTACTGCTTGGGCAAAAGGTCCCCTGCAGTATATGGCGGAAGGAAAAGCATGAACACTGTGAAGAAAGAGCTGCGCTTGGGAGAGACGACACCCTAATCTGCCTTGCCCTTTCTGTTCCTGCTGCGGACACAATTTGAGCTTGTGTCTGTGGAACTGCTGGGTCTAGAAAAAGCTCAGCTTTTCATTCTAGTTATCCTGGCGACTCCTGTCAGCCAGCAAGGTCCACATATAAGTAAGTAAGTACATTTTTATTTATACCTCGCCCTCTTCAGCCAAGACCGGGCTCAAGGCGGCTAACATCACATATCAAATACATTAAAACACAATCAAACAATTAATTAATATACAGCTTAAAAATTAGAATCAGAATACAATTAAATGACTGCCCATGAATAATAATAATTATTATTATTATTATTATTATTATTATTATTATTATTATTATTATTATTATTATTTATACCCCGCCCATCTGGCTGAGTTTCCCCAGCCACTCTTACAGCCATAGGGGTCAGGAACCTCAAGTATTCATCAGGGCCAGCTATCCATGTTGGTCCCACATGAGCCGATAAAAGGACCAAAGAGGTAACTTACATGGTCCCATAGAGGGGGGGGGTGTCAAACTGGTCCCAGACAGAAGGCCAGGTAGAACAACTCCATCTTGCAGGCCCTGCGGAAAGATGTCAAGTCCCGCAGGGCCCTGGTCTCCTGCGATAGAGTTTTCCATCAGGCTGGGGCCAAAGCTGAAAAGGCCTTGGCCCTGGTTGAGGCCAGTTTAACCTCCTTGAGGCCCGGGACCTCCAAGATATTAGGTCCTCCGCTGGTCCTCCGCTGGGCATACCAGGAGAGGCGGTCCTGTAAGTACAGCCTTGTGCATGGAACGTCCTTAGTTTAAGCCTCTGGTTAGAAACAGTGAATGCAAGTGAAAAGTAGTGTGTCTGTCCCTAGTTGCCCTTGGTGGCTATTTCAAGTAGCTAATGGCAGATGCTTTTGAAGAATATTGAGCAAGATCAAGAATGGTCTAAACTTTCTCTGGTGCTCCGTCCATTCATTGTTGTTTTTCTGACTGTTTTCATATCAGAGAGAGAACAAGTAGCTTAGTACAGAAAGGAATTGCAGGTATATTCTGGTTGGGTTGGGGATATTACAGAACTTGGTGTCTTTTCCCCAGTGCACTTGTTTGACTTGCTAGGACAGTATCGGCCATTTATTCACTCCTCTTGTTGAGAGATCTGGTGTCATTTCACATCCCCTTATTCCTACATCTGAATAAAAATAATTGCTCTCTTGATTTGAGAATGTGTCCTGGTAGAGCTTCATTGACCAGAGTGATTAATCTGACAGGTTTTTATTACTATCATTGTTATTTGTTTGCAACTTTTTTAACGGAAAAAACTCTTGAGTGACTTAACGTGATAAGATGCAACAGTTAAAAACAATTAAAATCGGGAAATGTAAAACAATGTATCGTATTAGATAGGGGTAGATAGCACAGGCACCGGCCGTTTTAGGCGCATTCAGTGCATGCGCAGCCATGCACACAAGCATCACCACAACCTGAAAATGGTCAGAAAAGGAGGCAGGGCAGAGTGGGCTGGCATGCGCTCCGTTGCTGCGTTTGGAGGTCAGGAACGCACACTCCTCCCCACGCAAAACAGTCATTCCCTGTAGTGCTGCCTATACCAACCAATCCTAAGAACACTGAAATGTTTGTCCTCTTTACAATTTCTACAGGACTTCCACAGTCTGGCAACTTACTTGTCCCAGAACACGTCCTCAGTGTTCCTCGACATCATCTCCGATTTCCATCTGCTCCTCTTCTTGGTCACCAACGAAGTGATGCCTTTAAGGGTATGTAATGAGAAGGAAGTTAATTCTGGTGAACGGTGTGAGTTATTGCAAAGAGAGTGTACCTTGCTTGCTTGCTTGCTTGCTTGCAGAAAGCTACATGCTTCTCTTTACATTCGCCTTCAGGTAGTTTGGCAAAGCATCTTTTCTCAGACACCACAGGCTGCCCTATCTCTTGAAGGCTTCTTCAAGGTTGGTGGCAAAGATGCTCGTGGGATTTAAGTGCGGCAATCTCAGCTTGGCCTTTGTGTTGTCTGTATTGGTATGTTCTTGGACAAGACAAGAGCCAACTTGGATGTTACACTGACAACTGGAAGCACTTCATTTAATTTCTCTGAATCAGAAATTCCTGCAGTAAACCATTGCATGATCAGTTGCCCAGTTTTACCAAGGCCAGCAACTTCCTGTGTTTGCGTCTCCTCCCATGCCTCTGCCCTCTTTTTATTGGCTGGGCAGCTGGCAAATATAACATCTGGAATGCTCTTCATCCCCCCCCCAAAAAAAGTAAACACCAAAAGGGGGGGGGATGACCAAGCCCTGTGCCATGTATGGAGAACTGCAATGATTCAGCATTTGCAGAACAGCTGGGTTTACCAGTAGGCAACTGGAGAGCAGATATGCTTTGTGTTAGATAACAAGACAAAAACACTGAACATTGTATTTACTCCCTTATTATTACTATTTTTTTAAAAAACAAAAACCTGAATACTTACATTTAGTGCCAAAAAGGTGGGGCAAGTGTGGTGACAAGATAGGCATGTAGCCCATAAAAAGGGGGAGGTACTTCACATTTTCACTGCATTTTGTCTTTTGGGGTTATTTGCCAGTTTCTGAATTGGGCTGATGTATATTAGTGAGAGACATGTACAGTATGCGCACTCAGAAGTCTTACGTCTGCACCTCTGAAGTGGCCTCTAGCGCCCTCTGCTGTTTGGAGCACAATATGTCCCCCTTCAGCTAAGTCATCTTCATACAGCCATGCAAGTTTGCCACTTGCATGTAGCAAGTTGTGGTTGCCGAAAAACGAATGCATGAAAGAATGCAGCTGTACTGCAACCCACCATTCAAACTCACTGCTGCCACCGCCACTGCGGTCTGGTTCTTCTGGGTGCTGTCCTGGCTGGTTGAAGGAGTTCACACTGGCATTTCCTTTCCCCCAAATACAGCACCGTACCATGTAGGGTTGTGTTCTTGTTTTATAGCATGAGTAGGCAAACTAAGGCCCGGGGGCCAGATCCAGCCCAGCTGCCTTCTAAGTCTGGCCCGCGGATGGTCTGTGAATCAGTGTGTTTTTACATGAGTAGAATGTGTCCTTTTATTTAAAATGCATCTCTGGGTTATTTGTGGGGTATAGGACTCTGTTCATTTATTTTTTTCAAAATATAGTCCGGCCCCCCCACAAGGTCTGAGGGACAGTGGACCCGACCACCTGCTGAAAAAGTTTGCTGACCCCTGTTTTATAGGGTTGCTGGCCCTTTAAGCTGGAAGGGAGGTAGAGAGCACGCCTGAGATGGCAGTGGGATGCTGTTAGATTGTTGGAAACTGAAGTGTATCTTTACTGCCAGTCAACACAAGCTTTTCTGCTTGCCTGATGAGACAATCAGCCATCTCTCCCCCAGCCCGATGTGCTTCTTCTGGGACTCTTCCAACCCTCCCCCAGAGCCAGTTTGGGTGTATGGGGAAAGGGCGGGGAGCCCCACTGTGATATTGGTGGTCTATGTGGGGACGTTCGCTGGCAAGACTACTTAGCTGTGTCTGGCCCTACAGATGTGTCATTTGAAAGGATGCCTTGTTGTTAAATAAGCAGTCATGTTACCACTATGGTTGGTGGATTTGGGGAGGTGGGGGCAGCTCTGGAGAAAAGAGATTCTTCCTGAACAGCCCTACGTATCCTTGAGGTAAATGGGATTAGCTGTGACCTGACCCATCATCTCTCTTCCAGGATAGCATCAGCTTGTTGCTGGAGGCAGTCAGGACTCGGAATGAAGAGCTTGCACAGACTTGGAAGAAATCTGAGCAATGGGCCACCATTGAACAGCTTTGCAGTATGTCATGTCTTTTCCCTTTGATACTAGGATTTGGGCACCTCTGCAGAGATGCTGGAGAGCTTTGGTTTTATCTGTTATCGGATCACCCAGGGTTGTGATTTGGTGTCTGAGTTCCCTCAGTCACTTGGGGGCGGGGGGAGATCTCAGTAGGAGGGAAAGGGCTTGAGCAAGGATAGCAGTCTCCCTGGCCAAAGAAAAGAAATATTTGTGAAACAGTCTGCGGGCAAGCGTGTAATCCTTGTGGATAAACAACTCTGTGAATTTGATCTAGTGCAGGAGAGCAAATAAAGTCTCTCACAAATAATACTATGAGGGGATTCAAAGCTGTACAGACCTTGCAGAGGAGAAAATATAGTTGGCATATAGTAAAGGTAAAGGGACCCCTGACCGTTAGGTCCAGTTGTGACTGACTCTGGGGTTGTGGCGCTCATCTCGCTTTATTGGCCGAGGGAGCCGGCGTACAGCTTCCGGGTCATGTGGCCAGCATGACTAAGCTGCTTCTGGTGAACCAGAGCAGCACACGGAAACGCCGTTTACCTTCCCACTGGAGCGGTACTTATTTATCTACTTGCACTTTGATGTGCTTTTGAACTGCTAGATTGGCAGGAGCAGGGACTGAGCAATGGGAGCTCACCCCGTTGCGGGGATTCGAACCGCCAACCTTCTGATCAGCAAGTCCTAGGCTCTGTGGTTTAACCCACAGCGCCACCTGCATCCAGTTGGCATATAGCTCTGCACAAACTAGAGAAAACTACCCTTTTCTGTAATGTTCAGCTGAAAATTCCCCCACTTTGTCAGAGCTTTCCTAACCCCCCTCCTGATTCTTGTTGTGTGTGTTTTTTAATCCCTTTTTCTAGGCACAGTTGGAGTTCAGCTTCCAGGACTCCAAGAATACGGTGCCATGGGTGGTTCGACACACGCCACAACCTCCGCCATGTGGGCCTGCCAACACTGCACCTTCATGAACCAGCCGGGCACAGATCACTGCGAGATGTGCAGCCTCCCACGAAGCTAGGCCTCCTCTCGGCTTAGCATTCGGGGCGGCCCTTACAGACCAACTGGCGGAAATACAGAGGCAAACCCTTAGCCAGGCGGGGGACTGTTCTTCCTCCTGGGATGACACACCCTGAGGGTCGGGGCAGGTGGGGGAGGGGCGGGGAGCGACCCACGTCGTGGGCACTCGGTGCCATTCAGCGGGTGACAGCTTGCCGGTGGAACTGGATGTTTTAGGGGGAGGGATACGGCACAGCCCCTCTGCCCGGCGCTGCTGCCTTGTCTTTTCTTTGCTCTCAGTATTGTAGAAAGCCAGCCAGTGGTCATGTTTCCCTGGAGCTGCCGTCATGCAACCCTGTGGGCACATGGCAGTGTGGTCATGCTGCGCCCGCCCCGCCCCCAATCAGCTTGCATGCCACAAGCTTCCCCCAGCCTTAAGCCAGTCACAGTGAGGCAAGGCAGTTGTGTTGAAGGGGTCAATTGGGTCCCCAGGCTAGCTTGCCTAATGTTGCTCCCTTGACATGCTTTTTGCATTTAGCCCCAGAATCGCTGGGTGCCTGTGTCACTTCGGTCCAGCCTCTAATTAGAGCTTCCAAATTGAGTGGCCTGCACTGGCAGAACATACAGTTGCTTTGTAGCCCCCCAGGCTAAGTCCCAGACCGAGTATCTCGGCTAGAGGAAGAGGAGGAGAGAACACGCTTCTCAACTTGGTAGGGTGTCTACAGTCGTCCAGCCCAGCCACAATGGCCACAGATTTAAAGAGCTCTATCAAAACAGCTGTCTCCTGGTGCTTCTCAGCTAGAGCTAGGTAACAGAGGGCCGTTCTTGCCCAAATCGGGCAGTGGGGACCAGCTGGCTTTCCGAACTGGAAGCGGGTCGCAATTTGGCGGCATCATCCTGGCTGTTTCAGGGTTGGGCAGGCAGTTCGCAAGCAGTTTGCTTGCTCCAGATTTCCATATGCTGTCATCCCTTTGCATTGAAAGCCAATTCCTGGTCTTTGTAGCTGTGAGCAGGCAAACCTCGCAAGTACCTTTCCTCGTGCCTGTTAGCGACTTAAATAGCATCCCAGCAGGGAAAGCTAAATGGAACGTTTGTCGGCATCTTGAAAGGAGCTTTGTCTTGCTGCAGCGCGATCCAGGCAAATTGCAGCCGAGGCGCTGGAAATTCTCCTGCCTCCAGAACACTTACCTGCCTCCTCTTCCCATAACCACATTTTTAGCTGTGCCCTCAAGCTCCTCATGTCTTTTGATGTGTGAGCTCCTCCATTGCCATACAGAGATGTGCTTTCATTGTCCAAAAATTCCCAGCATCTCTGCCAGCAGTGTTAGGGCACATTTGGTTCCTCTTGCACAGCAGTATTTCTGCACCTAACTAGCCTGTTCATCCCCCAGGCAACTCCCATCAGTTTTATAGCAGAGAAGCAAGGCATTCATGCCATCCATTGGGTTATGGGGACAGAGGGCATCCCGTAATTTTTATCTTGTTAGATGCCCACCCCAGCAAAATGTGCCTCCACCCCAGCTACCAGTTTTCTTTATGGGCCTGTAGGCCTGCCTCCCAGACACTGCCATGAGCGACGCAGTCTCTACCTTTCCATGGCTGGAAATACCTAGGGCTTTGTCCGTCAGGTGTTTGAACCAACACTTCACCTGGCCCTTGTTACTGCTGACAGGACATGCGACTCTCTTCTTTCCTGGGTTTGTGTTTTGACTAGATTCCTTGAGCTCACCGGGCTGTAGCTACTCTTGCTATTCCTTTTCATTCTATGGGTTGCAGAGGTGTGTGTTTGGTTTGGACTGGAGTTGACTGAATAACAGCCCTGCAAATAAAAAAATATATTAAAAGCGTCTGAAATGGAAGCCTCCTGGTCTGTTCTTTTGCCCGCCTTGTCCTCTTGTGTTTGCTCTTGGATTAACAGAGCTTTCCCCAGACAAAGCTTTGAATATTCTTCAGGGCAGTGCCCCAGTGAGAATCTTCCTGATCCAAGCTCCCCACTTCAAACCTTGTAGTCCTTGCCTGCCGTAAATGCTTGCTAAGGACTTTGGCAACTGCAGGAGGAGAGCAAAATGTGGCATTTCAGCAGCCCTTCTGCTGAAGATGGTGAAGCTTTGTCTAGAGAAAAACAGTACAGTGGTACCTTGGTTGTCGAACTTAACCCATTCCGTTCCGAGAGTCTGTTTGACTCCCAAAACGGTTCGAAAACCAAGGTGCTGCTTCCAATTGGCTACAGGAGCTTCCTGCACTCGATCAGAAGCCGTGTTGGACGCTCGGCTTCCGAAAAACATTCGCAAACCGGAACACTCACTTCCGGGTTTGCGGCATTTGGGAGCTGATTTGTTCGGGAGCCAAGCCGTTTGACAACCAAGGTGCCACTGTACTAGGCAAAGCTTTAGTATCTCAGAGCTCTACCAAGCAAAGCATACAGTTGTCACTTAGGTGTTTATAGTGTAGCTTTAGATCAGCCTCTCTCAACCTGTGGGTCCCCAGATGTTGTTGAACTACAATTCCCATCACCCCTAGCTAGCAAGGCCACAGCTCAGGGATGATGGGAGTTGTAGTCCAACAACATCTGGGGACCCACAGGTTGAGAACCGCTGCTCTAGATGAAGAGCTCACTTGAGTAGTCTAGGAGGGGGAAGATTAGAAGGATCTTGCTAAAAGGGCTTTGCAAGCCAGTCTCCCTTGTTTTGGCTTTGTTTCTGCCCATACAACAAAGTGGCAGCAAAACATTTTAAATTGTAAAAGGGATTGTTTTATTGTAAAACACTCAATATTCCTCAGACTTGCAACTTAGAATTTGTTAAGCTTCCTGAACCTTACATGCATCCTGCCCAACGTCAGTTGTCCTGGCTACAGCAGAAGCAGGTGAATGAGTGAGTCACTTCTTCCAATGTACAGTTTTGTTAATTGGCTTCAAGGAACAATGGGATTGCGGGATTCTTGGGTTTTCAACTCTCATTTGACCATGGTTTTTTAGGAGTCAGACTTTTAATTTCGAATGTTTACAAGGGGAGGTAGTGAGTTTGGGCTGAAAGTTGGAGTGGGCTAATTCGGTACTAGCAGGGAGCTGCTTTAATGCTTATTTTTCAGGGAATGGATTCCAAAGAGCCGGATTTCTAACTATTCAAAGCATACGCAATGGAAATAAGAGTGACCAATACACACACAGAGAGACTAGTAGGGATCCCCTGCAGCCTCCAGCATGGACAATTGCACATCCAGTTTGTTCACAACTTGCCATAATTCTGAAAAATTGCACTAGCAAAGGGGTGTAAGGTTAGGTCCAGCTTGTGAAATCCTTTTAAAGATAATATGGACTTGGAAGGTGCTCAATATGAAGCTGAAAGAGAATTCTATAGGCAGACATGGGTTTTCTGGATTTCTATGAAGTGTCCCAACACTTGAACCCTTCACCCAAAGCTCATTAGCTTTCGAAAATTGCCTTCCTTGTACACATGTCAACTGGCTTTGAAGAAAACTTCCCTGTTTGCATGCATGCAGTAAATCCTCCTCCAGCAAAATACTGGATTCCTGCTTTTGCCCTGGGCAGTTTGCAGTGCCAGCTTTCTAGGAAAATCGTAACCTGGCCCTGTCCAGATTTTAGGTTCTTAGATGGGAAAGGGTCTTAATGCTGGGCAGAGCCCTAGCAATAAACGATGTTGCTGCCCTCAAACGCTGTCACTTGGCAGAAAAGGAAATGACACAGAAATGAGCTGGCAATTTCTGTCCCGTAAAGAAGACCAGCATCCAAGATGACAGCTGAATTCTGGAATATCCACCAAAGCATTGACTTGAGAGTTAATGGATTCTTGGAGCTGGACAGCTCCTGTGAAGACCCATCATACCCTAAGTGAAAGAGATTAAGAGAAAGGCCAGAGCCTCTTCTGATGAATATTTCACTCCATCCAAAAGAAAGCAAGTTCTGGGAGGGGTTGTCTTCTTGTAGCAGAAGAGCAGGGAGCCTGTGGTCCTCCCAAATGTTACAAGGCTCCAGCTCCCATCATCCTTGATCATGCTGATGGGTGTTGGGAATCCAAAGACCACATGTTCCCTGCCTCTGCCTTAGCATCAACAGTGACCTTGGACTCCCAAATCCAACTTGTGCAGAGGGATTGGATTGCAAACTTTCTCTGAAGCTCCGTAACAAACCAAAGACAATTCAATTGGGCAGGAGAGAGCTCTCTTACCCTCTTCCGCCACGTGTCTGTGTCCTGAACTGTACTTTTGCAATTTCTGGGAGTTGTTCCACTGTCCTGTAGGCTTCCTCCTTCCTCCCTCCCCCCCCACCCTTTTGAAGGAAACAAGCCATGGCCTGGGGGCCTCTCAATAGGCCCAAAGGATCTGTTTGCAATTAAAAGACTGCTGTGTGGCTTGGCAGAATTCCAGGGCAGCTTGGCTATAAGGCGAAGAGAGGCAGACCTTGGCCAGAGAGAGAGAGAGAGAGAGAAGAAAACCCTTGGACTTGAAAGAGCAACTGCCACAATTTACCATCTCTGATTCTCTGTTCAACAGGTAAGGAGTTTCTCCTTTTTTGCAGTCTATAAACCTAGTTCTGAGCATTATTGGCTCTCAAGCTACTTGGGGAGAACGTTCTCTAAAGGGGTTGCCGGGTTTCTGGGTACCCTTTAAAAGGTAAAGGGACCCCTGACCATTAAGTCCAGTCGCAGACGACAGGTTGCGGCTCTCATCTCTTTACTGGCCAAGGGAGCCGGTGTTTCTCCGCAGACAGCTTCCGGGTCATGTGGCAAGCATGACTAAGCCGCTTCTGGCGAACCAGAGCAGCGGAAGGAAACGCCGTTTACCTTCCCGCCAGAGCGGCACCTATTTATCTACTTGCACTGGCGTGCTTTCAAACTGCTAGGTTGGCAGGAGCTGGGACCGAGCAACGGGGGCTCGTCCCGTCACGGGGATTCGAACCGCCAACCTTCTGATCAGCCAGCCCTAGGCTCAGTGGTTTAGACCACAGCGCCACCCATGTCCCTTGGGGTACCCTTTGCTAGTGCCAGATCTCTGCCTCCTATTTGGGCGCAGTTCCCAGCAGTGTCTCCTGTATGTTCTTGGGGCCCATTGCAGTGGCTCTGATGTCTTGGAAGAGAATTAATAGAGGAGGCAAGCAAGATGAAGACAGCACACAAAAGTTCTGAGCTGTCATACCGGCTGTTCTTAGCCTCTCATCCAAGCAGCTTGTCAGCACATAAATCACAGGAAAGAATGGAGTTAATATCCGAGAAGATTCTAGTGTATCCAGCCCTGCGAAGTATCTGCTGTTTCTTCATGTTTTGGATTAAAATGTTTGGGGTTACCCTTGAGATCACGGGTAGGAAGCAGATGCAAGCAAAGGATAAGCCAACATTTTCCAGCAACCAAGCAAAAGCATGTTGAGCAACCCAGATAAACAGCCTGACTAAGCAGATAATTATTGTTGGGCCGGTCAAAATGAAGAGAGCCTTCTGTTACTGGTCCCAAGGCTACAGATTAGAGATTCTGCCTTGCTCCTTGTCTGCAGTCGCTACTGTAGATGCAGGTTTGGTATGTATCCTGTCCCGTGCTGCCAGCCCTTCTCAGCTCTGTCTCCACTACAAGGATGTAGCAAATGCTTTTCTGGCTGCTCCAGATCCTCCAAGTGTCCCTATTTTCCAGGGACAGTCCCAGATTTACAGAAGCCACCCCAGTTTCTGATATGATCCCAGAATGTCCCGCTTTTCCTTTGTTGTTGTTTAGTCGTTTAGTCGTGTCCGACTCTTTGTGACCCCCTGGACCAGAGCACGCCAGGCACTCCTGTCTTCCACTGCCTCCTGCAGTTTGGTCAAACTCATGCTGGTAGCTTTGAGAACACTGTCCAACCATCTCATCCTCTGTCATCCCCTTCTTGTGCCCTCAATCGTTCCCATCATCAGGGTCTTTTCCAGGGAGTCTTCTCTTCTCATGAGGTGGCCAAAGTATTGGAGCCTCAGCTTCAGGATCTGTCCTTCCAGTGAGCACTCAGGGCTGATTTCCTTAAGAATGGATAGGTTTGATCTTCTTGCAGTCCATGAGACTCTCAAGAGTCTCCTCCACCACTTTTCCTTAGGACGTCCCTATTTTCATTGGAGAAATGTTGGAGGGTATGGAGTTATGCAACCCCCAAGCCAAAGAGATAAGTAACTATACAACCTTCAGAAGACATCTGAAGGCAGCCCTGCATAGGGAAGTTTTTAAGTGTTTTTAAATGTTCTGTTATGTTTTTATATATGGTAGAAACCACCCAGAGTGGCTGGGGCAATAATAATAAAATTATTCTTATGAAATAGGTAGGACGTCCCTATTTTCATCGGAGAAATGTTGGAGGGTATGCCTTTCTCTCCTCCCCCAAATAAGAGCAGAAGGTTTAATGCCATACTTGTGGGTACACAACATTGGCATGTTTTGTGGCATGGAAACAACTCAGGAAAACCTGGGTCCAGATTCTTGCATCACTGGTTCAAACCACTGGGCCACATTCCCTTTGTACCTGATGCACACAGACTTGCTGGGATCTGACCTATAAGTGGACACATGCGAATGTGACATTGCTATGGCTACAGAGCCAGAGAGGCCCCTGTTTTTCCCTTTTCCATTTGGTATGAACAGCTTGTGACCATCCCGGCTGGGAAATGTCCATATGGGAGCCGTCAAAGCGATAGGGGTGAGGAAAGAGGACTGTTGTTGCGGAACTAGTACTTGGGGAAGGGAGGCTTCTCTGATGCATTTTCCCTTCTCCTGTCCCTCTGCAAAGGCACCATGAGACAGATCTTCTCCCTACTGCTTTTGGTGGCAATCTGTTGCGCCGCCAAACCAAAGAGGCAGCAGGCAACGTCAGAATGGGACTACAGATCTGAAGGTAAGGTTCCAGATTTGCTGGGTGCCAAAGAGTGGGCTGATGCCACGCAAAGCTTGTTTTGTCTTTTGTTTCATTTCCATTTGCAAATGTGCATTTGGGGCTGCAGATTTCCCGGTTTTACTATCCATGCACAGGTCTTGCCTTCTTGGTTTTGCAAAGCTAACACAAAACTAATAGGGTACATGGGCTCTAGCCAGCCAACTCACACTGGACAGATAAGGAAGTAAGCTTGGTTTCTGAACTGTCAGCATAAAAAAACCACTTTTGTGAAGGTTTTGAACACAAGACCCAAATCTCCCCTGCATACATTCGCAATGCTTTTGAAACTGTGGACAGAAGATTAAACTTCCCCTCTGCCCCTATCCTGTAGAGCTTTAATCCTGTTTGAGCATTTTTTGATTTACCCATAAATCCATTCCCACTCTCTATATCTTGTCACCATGATATACTTGAGGATATACTTCCAGGGATATACTTCTAGGGAAACAAATTCCCTGAAATTAAATGTTTAAAGAATGGCAGTTCTGTATATTCCCCTCCCTCTCTTGGCATATGTAGTCTCGACATCGAATATAATAACACCTCAGTTTCTAAAGAGGCTTCCATGTTCTCAGTTGTGTATGTTTTGTATTAGAATGTATTTTTGGTCTTTATATAAACTTCTTAATCCATCAACAGATGTGAACAAGGTGGGTTACATAGTTTTAAAATGCAGCTGATAAACCAAGTTTATTCTAATTCCATCTGTCTTAGGATGGATTTCATATGTGAGCTTTTTGTTTGCAATTATTTAGTCTGACAAATGATTCAAATTCTGGTCTGATGGAAATGGTGGGGGAGCCCTCCCTTTCCGAGCCAGGAAATGGAATTGCAGAACTGCTATAGTTCAGAGAAAGGTGTATGTTCTTCTATATTATTACAGTCGTACCTTGGATCCCAAACATCTTGGTACTCCGACGTTTTGGCTCCCAAACACCGCTAACCTGAAATGAGTGTTCCGGTTTGCAAACGTTCTTGTGAACACTTCCTGCAGCCAATCAGTAGCCGCATCTTGGTTTCCAAACGTTTTGGAAGTTGAACGGACTTCCGGAACAGATTCTGTTTGATTTCCAAGGTACGACTGTATTACTACTATGATATTCTCTCATACTCCCAATTCTCTCTTCCAGCTGAAAAAGTAAACATGAGGGGATGTGCCAACCTCACTGTTGTTCTGGACAACTGGAAGTTTGCTATTGTGTCTCAAATGAAGAATCTTCTCCTCTTTGACCACCAGTCTGTGTTGCCTGACTATGGAAGGTGAGCCTGGGTAGTAAAGGTGGCAAGAAAATGGACTTCTGCTGTGATCTGTGCAAACCTGCTGTACAGTCACCATCTTGGGTTTGGCAGGTCATGTATGGCCGCCTACTTGGGACTCAATAAAGCAGCCTGTTTGGCAGCAATCTTGGAAGTGCGTGGCCAAGGGGCTCTTTTCAGTTTTGTGGGCTACAAGTTGTAAAAGCAGTGCCTCCCAAACTTGGGTGTCAGGGAACTGACATCGGAGGAAAGGGAAGTGGTAGGGCTCCCAGAGACTGGGAGAGAGTCAACAGCTAAAGCAGGGACCAGTAGGGGGAGCGCGGGGTCTCTGGAGGAGGATCTCAGTAATGCTGAGAGACACGCAGCAGCCCAGGCAGGAAGCAGAAGGGGAGAGAAAGGGGTGAGAGACACTTCGAGCGAAAATAGCGGGGAGGTGTCAGAAGCAACTGCAGGGAGACCTATGCTTCGCCGGAAGCTGTCACGTCGTGAGTCCAGGAGACGCGTTTCCGTTAAGGAACTTCTTTGCTGGAAGCGCTTCCGCAGACAGCCACTGTCGGACTCTACAAGTGACTAGAGCAGACATGTCTGAGGAGCTCTGTCACACACAGAGGTTTGTGGGGTCGCACAAACTCTGAAGGGGCACTATTTTAAGCACAAGCAGCTAATCATCCCCTGACAGCAGTCCGACAGTCTCTGTACGCTGCCTGTGCAGGAGAAGGCATCATGAGCGACCCAGCAGGAGCCGGAGCCGCAGGGGGGGGAGCTGGTCCAAGCTTGGAAGACAGATACCGAGCATTGGAGGTCCAACTTGCGCTGCAGACGGCGAGGCTCGAGGAGAGGAGGGCTCAAGATGCAGACAAGAAGGGGAGAACCACTCAGTTCCCCAGAAAGGTACGAGGATTAGTGCAGAAGTTTGGGGGGGACCCCAAGGATTACCATGCCTTTAGGACTGAAATGCAATATGCCCTGAATGTGCAGTTTGATGAGTTCCCTGATGAGGGATCCCGAGTTGCTTTCGTAATTGGGCATCTTGAGAAGGGGGCGCGAGATTGGGTTCGACCCCTGATGGCAACGCACAACGATATCCTGAAGGACACTATGAAATTCTTTCGTGCAATGGATATCATGTTCTCCAGCGATATTGAGGAGGGGGGAGTGCGCAGACAGCTAATGGCTTGCAAGCAGGGAAGCAGATCTGTCCGTGAGTACTGGACTGAATTTACCATGCTGATTCACAGATTGGGGTGGGATTTATCGGCAGCACCCATTCAGATGCTATTTGAAGAAGGTCTTTCTTCAGCTGTGAAAGACGAGCTGGCCAGGAGCCCCAGGGCGGTGTCTATGGATCAGCTGACCAAATCTGCGCTGACCATTGGAGCGCGCCAGGAGGCAAGAGCCTTGGAGAGGCGGGAAGGGAGAGGGGAACGTTGGAAGGAGTTACGCATTCCAGACATTCCTGAGCCAGCTTTCCCGCCGGCAGAGCCGATGGAAATCGGAACAGCCCGCGCGCGCGCAGTTTCAAAGCCCAGTGAGGGGGCGAAGAAGGAGGGAAAGGGACCCCGGAAATGCTATCTCTGCCAACAGCCAGGCCACTTTGCCAGAGTCTGCCCCCAGAGGAAGGAATGGCAAGGGATGGTGGGAACTGTTGAGGGGGAAGAGCAGGGAGAAACGGAGCAGGTAAAAGCCAACGCCTGGTTGCCAGCAGGGCACTGCAGCCAGGCCAAAGAGCAGTGAAAGTGCCCCTTTCCCAAGTGCCAGTGCCAGAAGCTCCTCGACCTGCTCTAGTGATTGAAGTGTCGCTAGAGTTGCAAAATGGACACCCCCTAAAAATAAAGGCGCTGTTGGACTCAGGCAGCTCCTGCAATTTCATGAGCAAGGAGTTTGCGGCTGAACACCAGATACAGACTATCCCCTTAAGCAATCCCCTGCAGGTGACCACGATCGATGGCAGAGAACTGTTGGGAGGAGGCGTCAGCTTGCAGACCATCCCAATGATAATGAGGGTGGCAAGGCACACAGAACTGATAGCGTTTAATGTGGCCACCTTGGGAGGCGCTCCCATTATTTTGGGAATGAGCTGGCTAGCCCTACATGATCCGCTGGTGGGCTGGCATCAAAGAGTGGTTTCCTTCGGTTCCGCACATTGCTTAGAACACTGCAGGGGGGAAAAGGGGTCAGCAGGGGCCCAAGCCACCCTAGCGGGGACGGAAGTGATGGAGAAGGGGAAGGTGCCATCACAGTATGCTGATCTCAGCGACGTGTTCAGCGAGAAGGAAGCTGACCAACTACCCCCGCATAGGCCCTTTGATTGCCAGATCAATTTACTCCCTGGAGCACAGCTTCCTGTAGGCAGGTTGTATGCCATGTCAGACAGGGAGATGCAGGAGTTGCGAGCGTTCATTGACAAGAACCTGAAGAGAGGCTTCATCAGAGAGTCCAAGGCAGCGGGGGGTAGCCCAGTGTTTTTTGTGGATAAAAAGAACACGGACAAGCCGAGACTGGTATGTGACTTTCGGGCCCTAAATGCAGTGACAGAGCCGGTGGCTTTTCCTATGCCCAGGATTGATGATATTTTGACCAGGGTGCGAAAAGGAAAGATTTTTACAAAGCTGGACCTAAGGGGGGCGTACAACCTGATACGTATAAGGAAAGGGGATGAATGGAAGACCACCATGTTCACCCCTTTGGGGGCATTTGAATATCTCGTTATGCCTTTTGGATTACAAGCAGGCTCCGCGTGTTTTCAAGCCTTTATGAACCATGTACTGGGGCCTTTGCTCTACAAGAATTGCGTGGCCTTCTTAGATGACGTGTTGGTGTATTCGGAGAATGAGGAGCAACATGTGAGAGACGTCAGAGAAGTGTTGAGCAGGCTGCAAGCCAACAGACTGTGGGTGAAACTGGAGAAGTGTCAGTTTCATACCAAGGAGGTGGAATTCCTGGGGTACCGCTTGTCAGACAAGGGGTTGGCCATGGACCCCGGCAAGGTTCAAGCGGTGCTGGAATGGAAAACCCCCAAGACTAAGAAGGATGTGCAGAGGTTCCTAGGGTTTGGAAACTTTTATCGTAAGTTCATCCGAAACTTCGCTCACCTGACGGCGCCCATCACGGACTGTCTCAGCAGCAAAAAGAAGTTTGTTTGGACGGGGGAGGCGGAGCGAGCGTTTGAGGAACTGAAAAAGGCCTTCGCCTCTGACGAACAACTTCTACATGTGGATTTACAAAAAAGGCTGAGGGTCGAAACAGACGCTTCTGACAGAGCCATAGGGGCGGTGCTTCTTCTGCAGCCAGGGAAGGAGGGGTCCGAGTGGCGACCGTGTGCCTTCTTTTCGCGAAAGCTGAACAAATCTGAGAGAAACTACACGGTGTATGACCGGGAACTTCTTGCGATTTATGAGGCCTTCCGGAGATGGAGGCACCTACTAATTGGTGCACAACAGAAGGTGCAAGTACGCACGGACCATAAGAATCTAGAGTATTGGAGAACTGCGCGAGTGCTCAACCAACGGCAGTTGAGATGGGCCCAGGAGTTCTCCAAATTTAACTTTGAGATTTGTTACGTACCAGGCCAGGAGAACGTTAGGGCGGACGCTCTATCACGCAAACCTGAATATTTGGAGGGAGAGGGTGCACCCGAAGAGACCCATGTCATTCCCGAGGATCGCTGGGTGTGTGGGGCGGCACTGGTGGGGCTAAGGGAACTGATAGAGGGAACGGTGCAGGATGAATATGCCCAGGACAAACTCAGGGGTCTCAGGAGGGAGGGAGACAAACCCGGGGGTTTTGAGGAGAGAAACGGGGCGTTGTACTACAAGGGAGCGTTATACGTACCTGAAGGAGAATTGAGGGAAAAGGTACTCAAGCAACTGCACGATAGCCCCACAGCAGGGCATTTTGGGCAACACAAAACCATGTGGCTGGTTACCAGGGAATTCTGGTGGCCCAAGGTCAGGGAAGATGTGCGGGAGTATGTGAGAGGGTGTGACCGATGTCAACGAGCCAAGGGGGAGAGGCGGGCACCGGCAGGTTTATTAGAACCACTACCCACGCCGGAAAGACCATGGGAGGCAGTGGCAATAGATTTTATGACTGATCTGCCCAGGTCCAAAGGGAAGACAGCCATTATGGTTGTGGTAGACCTGTTAACCAAGATGGCCCACTTTATAGCCTGCTCACATGCGGTCACAGCAGAAGAAACCGCTAAATTGTTTGTGGAAAATGTGTTTAGATTGCATGGTGCCCCCTTGAGGGTGGTTTCGGACCGAGGGAAACAATTTACTTCCAGGTTCTGGAGGAAGCTCATGAGCTTATTGCATGTAGAGGTGAATTTCTCAACTGCCCGTCATCCAGAAACCAACGGGCAGGCGGAAAGAGCTAATGGTGTCCTCCAGCAATATTTGAGGTGTTATGTGAATGACAGAGAGAATGATTGGGTGGAGAAGCTGGCGTTGGCAGAATTTGCCTATAACAATGCGGAGAACGTGTCCACGGGAATGAGCCCTTTTTTGGCCAATCACGGGTGTCATCCCCGAGCCTTCCCAGGGGGGGAGGGGGAGAACTGGAGCGTTCCAGCCGCAGAACAGTTCGTTGAAGAAATGGAAGCGATCCAACGCCAGCTCCAACTTAATTTAAACAGGGCGAAGGAGGAATATAAGAGGCAGGCAGACAAAACCAGAAGGGAAGGAGAAAGCATTAGGGTGGGGGACCAGGTGTGGTTGTCCACCCAAGGGTTACCATTTAAAGGAGGTTGTAAGAAGTTAAGACCCAAAAGACTGGGCCCATTTGAAGTCACGCAACAGGTCAACCCAGTGGCTTTCAGACTCCGGTTACCTAACCACATGAAGTTGCACCCAGTGTTCCACAGATCATTGCTGTCACCGTATATAGGGGACAGAGAGGGGAGGGTCAATAGGGGACCAGCTATGGAGGAAAAAGAACACAGCTACCATGTAGCGGAGATTCTCGATTCCAGGTGGAGGGGAGAGCAAGTAGAGTATTTGGTAATGTGGGAAGGGGAGCCGGAGTCGGAAAACACCTGGGTCAGGGCAGAGGATGTAGATGACGAGGTTTTGATTGAAACTTTTCATCAGAGATTCCCTCGGAAACCCCAGCCAGTGGCGAGGTTCCGGAGGGAATACTTCGCCACCACCGACGAAGAAGAAGAGTTGGAGGGGTTCGCTGATTCCGAGGTGGAGGAGGATTCAGCGAGTCGGAACGAAGACCGATGGAGGGAAATGTTCGAGACGTCGGAAGATGAAGAGGATTCTTTTAGGGGTTTCAGCTCCTCACCGCCCAGAGGAGAGAGTAGGGGCGGGGGAGAGGGGGGCCCTGGAGGGGAGGTGGATGTCAGGGAACTGACATCGGAGGAAAGGGAAGTGGTAGGGCTCCCAGAGACTGGGAGAGAGTCAACAGCTAAAGCAGGGACCAGTAGGGGGAGCGCGGGGTCTCTGGAGGAGGATCTCAGTAATGCTGAGAGACACGCAGCAGCCCAGGCAGGAAGCAGAAGGGGAGAGAAAGGGGTGAGAGACACTTCGAGCGAAAATAGCGGGGAGGTGTCAGAAGCAACTGCAGGGAGACCTATGCTTCGCCGGAAGCTGTCACGTCGTGAGTCCAGGAGACGCGTTTCCGTTAAGGAACTTCTTTGCTGGAAGCGCTTCCGCAGACAGCCACTGTCGGACTCTACAAGTGACTAGAGCAGACATGTCTGAGGAGCTCTGTCACACACAGAGGTTTGTGGGGTCGCACAAACTCTGAAGGGGCACTATTTTAAGCACAAGCAGCTAATCATCCCCTGACATTGGGTCTCCAGCTGTTTTTGGACTACAACTCCCATCATCCCTATCTAGCAGGACCCGTGATGGGAGTTGTAGTCCAAAAACAGCTGGAGACCCAAGTTTGGGGGGACACTGTTGTGAAGGCTCTGTCTTAAGCTGTTACCCTCCAGATGTTGTAGGACTACAACTCCCATCATCCCTGAGCGTCGGCCATGTTGGCTGAGGTTCATGGGTGTTGGAAGTTCATCAGAATCTGGACAGCCACAGGTCCCTCATTCCCTCACCTAAAGCCATTGGCTCAACGAGAGGCATCTGCCTCTGTCAGTCCATGCTATACTGTGAAGAAATCCCCTGTAAGTAAACTTTGGTTTTTTGTAGCTGGTTTTTGGGTGGTTGCCCTGCCTAGATACTCTGCATGCAGTTTGGCATTATGGGAAGATCTTGCTCTGAACTTTTGCCAAAGTGTTTCTCCCTTAAGTATTATTGCAGTGTCCCTATTATCCAGGGACAATCCTGGATTTACAGAAGCCATCTGATTTGATCCCAGAATGCTCTGGGTTGCCTTAGGATGTCCCTGTTTTCATTGGAAAATTTTTGGGAGGGTATGGAGTTATGCAATCACCCCAAGCCAAGGAGACAAGTAACTATACAACCTTTAGAAGACATCTGAAGGCAGCCCTGTATAGGGAAGTTTTTCCCTGTACAGTGGTACCTCGGGTTAAGAACTTAATTCATTCTGGAGGTCTGTTCTTAACCTGAAACTGTTCTTAACCTGAGGTACCACTTTAGCTAATGGGGCCTCCCACGCCGCCACACGATTTCTGTTCTCATCCTGAAGCAAAGTTCTTAACCCGAGGTACTATTTCTGGGTTAGTGAAGTCTTTAACTAAAATGTCTGTAACCTGAAGCATCTGTAATCCAAAGTACCACTGTATAGGGAAGTTAAAATGTATAATGTTTTATTATGCTTTTATATATGTTGGAAGCCGCCCAGAATGGCTGGGGCAACCCAGTCAGATAAGCAGGATATAAATAACAGAAGAATAATAATTAATATTATTATCAGGGCTTTTTTTCCAGCTGGAACTCAGTTCCGGCACTTCTCATTTGCAGAGGCAGAGCAAGGTGGGTGCAGTGGGTGCTGTCTGCCCTGGGTGCCACCCTGGGGAGGGGGGTGGTGACAAAATCCCAGCCGGGTCCAATCGCAGATAATGAAGATGGAATAGGACATCCCTGTTTTCACTGGAGAAATGTTGGTGGGTATGTTATTGGTTGCTGTGGAAGTGCTCCTTGCTTTGGGCTTTGTAGCCCACTATAGAGGAATTTCTCTTGTTTGTTTTACACCTTCCCTTGCTTCTTTCCTTTCTAGGATCAAGCCACTTTCCGACGCCCTCAACGACCTGTACCTAGAATTCAACGCCCTCAAGGAACGGCTTGGAGAACTGACCACGCGCTTTGAAGGAGTGGAGTCTTTTGTGGATGAGATGAACAAAAAAGGCCAGAGCCAGCCTGTTGCTAAGACTCCCCTCAGGGTTGCCCAACCAGAGGTGGAGAAAGCAAGTTTCCCCTTGCCAGCCAAGCGCCGGAGGGTCCTGATTCGGAATGGGAGAAAACCCACAGAACCACTGACAGGTGGAACACAGTAGAAACTTTGCTGAGGGGTCTCCTCCTCTGTTCCGGAGTGTTCCGGATCTTACCAACTCCTTTAGAGACCAAATGTATCTGTCTGTCTATCCTTTCCCCTCTGAAAGTCTGGATTCAGTGAGAGACAGAGACCTAGATAGAAGCCTTTCCTTGGCTAGTGAGTCTGCGGCAACAATTTCACTCTGTGCTTGCACTGCAAAAGGTATAAGGAGGATGGATTCTGGGGACTGTAGAGTTTAGCTGCATGGTTCCATCCAAAGAGGGTGGTTTGATTCTCAAGGCGGCCTGTTCCTTAAAATCCTCTCACACAGCTCAACCCGACAGGGAACGAGGCACCTCTCAGTATTATCAGTATTGTACAGATCTCAGCAAAGGTGATGTCCTGCACTTTGCACATTTCCAGTGTCGTAGAACCTTGAGAATAAATATTGCAGTGGCCACAGCACCGGTGTCACAGGTAATCGTTGTAGTCGAGCACAGTTGAAGGAAGTGTCTGGCAGTTGCGTAGGAATCTGTTCATTTCTGACAGCTGCAGCCAACGCCTTACATTTCGTCGTAGGATGTAGTAATGCTTAGACTTCCAGGGTACAGAATCTTATGGAGAATGCCAGTGCATAGGCTCTTGCTTTCCAGATGTTGTGCTCTAGAGTTTCCCATAAGCAGTAACATGTACAGCCTCAAGAAATACTGAATGCAACTGAGGAATAATCGCATCTGTTCCCCCCGCCTGCCCTCTTGCTAGTAGGAGCAAATGAAGGCAGTTGATAAATAGCAACGGAACTGTGCTTGCACATACTGCAGAAGCAAGCAGATAACTCTGAATTCAGACTCTAAATTAGTTTTTTCTCCCCTGTGTGTCCATTTTTAAGTGCAAACTCAATCTCTTCTCGCATACCAGAAAGAGTGTTCAATCAGGAGCGGCTTTGCTTTTCCTAGATGTAGGTTTATTAAAGTGACAGACGCCATAAACGTGCGTGCAGACCCTATGCAGGTTATGTAAAGGAGTGTGCAGATGCTATACTTGGTGATAGCGCACTGAAAATCTCAGCCACGTTATGCCTAAATGGCACCTTGGACGGAAACCTAGTCATGCTTTGAAAGCGAAGTCATGCCATTTGAATTAGGTAGTCAGCTCCCCTGGCTGCCATTTGCTTCTTAGCCTGGAATGTTGCTTTTCCTTTAAATAAAATAAAAACAAAAACGACCCACCTCCACCCAGTGTCACGAGAAAACCAGCAGAATGAATTGTAAACAGGATCTGTCTTCCCTTGCTGCCCACCCCCAACTTGGCTCTACAAGCCGAGGCCCCTTCTCGGAAATGGGAAATGCCGTGCCAGATAGCCAAACATCATAGATTAGCCGGAGCCAGATTATGAGTAACTGAGTTTTATATAATACTCCCCATTCCCCTGGGGGGCTAACAGACACTCCTCTCTCTCAACATTCAGTATGGCTGATGGGCACTTGCCCTTCATTTCCCTGCATCTTGCCCCCACCCCCAGCCTCCTTCTCAGGGCCAACATGTTAGCATTTGGATGATGGGAAGGCAAGGCTGTGGAGAATCGTTGACATTCCCACCCCCAACCAGCCCAGCAGGTTTAAATTGCTGCGAGGCACAGGGGATTTCAAGTGTCAACGCCTGGGATTCAGCACACCTGACAACACCTCCATACCAAAAAAATAAGTGGTACCAGCCAGTGTTAGAAATATATATATACAGTGGTACCTCGGGTTACAGACTCCGCTAACCCAGAAATATTACCTGGGGTTAAGAACTTTACCTCAGGATGAGAACAGAAATCGCACGGCAGGCCCCATTAGCTAAAGTAGTACCTCAGGTTAAGAACAGTTTCAGGTTAAGAACGGACCTCCAGAATGAATTAAGTTCTTAACCCGAGGTACCACTCTGTGTATGTGTGTGTATATATGGGGGGGGGGCAACTAGACATTCTGTTTTGGTGACTGCAACCTTGGTTTAAACTTCTCTTTCAAGTCTGTTTCTGAAATTCTTTTGTAATAAGACAGCTGCTTTGAGATCCTGTATTGAATGTCCTGGGAGACTGAAGTGTTCTCCTACTGGCTTCTCTGTCTTGCGATTCCTGATGTCAAATTTATGTCCATTTATCCTTTGGCATAGGGTTTGGCTTGTTTGTCCAATATAGAGAGCTGAAGCGCACGGCTGGCATTTGATGGCATACACAATGTCAGAAGATAAGCAATTAAATAGGCCTGAGATGGTATATTGGATGAATATGAAAAATTTCACTGCACACCACTGGAGATTTCAGTAAAAGTTTGCTTGGAGCATGTCAGCTATGCAATTCATGCCAGACATTGGTTTGTGGATGTTAAAGCCTCCAAAAGCACCTCCAGGTAAACTCTTAAAACAGGTCAAAAATTATACAGGATAAAACTGCAGGAGATTCAGCTCGATAACTGCCATCGTGGAAGGGTTTCCATACAGAAATGGGGAAAAGTGTGTCCTCCAAGCTTTGCTCCACTTAGTCTCACTTTATATTGCATTATGTCCGCAAAGTTTTCTACTCACTTTTCTGTTGTTGTTGCCAAACTTTCAACAACATTGCAGGGCAGGCGATTTTCTTCCAGTTGTACAAGTGAGTGAATTTTCAGCAAGGTGCCCTGTGGCCAAAGTGGAAAGTGCAACATTTCTCCTGATGAAAAGCTGTTAACACAGAGCTTTCCAAACCGTGTGTCGGCTGCAGTGTGTAGCTAGGTGTGTCGTGCAAACGCTTCCCCACGCTCTGAGAAGGGGTTAATTTAGCCTCCGGCTGGCTAGCAAAACTGAATTACCATGCCGCAAAATGATGCAGGTCTAAAAAGTGTGTCACCAACATGAAACGTTTGGAAAGCTCTGCTGTAACAAGTCTCCCAGCTATTCAAGTTCAGCTGGAGCATTTGGCACTGAAATCCCTGTATCCGTATTTTATTTTTATACGCTTTCCCCACTATCTTTTAAACTGTAACCTTAAATGAAGACAAAGGAGGCAACACACTGTCCCAATAACAGTTGCTTTGCTTATGAAGCTGGAAGCCAAAGTACACCCGTGTTTTGTAGCAAGATGAAGAATCAGTCTAACCTTTGTACGTTGCCAAATGGATCAAGTCTAAGAACATTTATCAAAGCTTTCATTGGAAGCTTCCCTAAATGTTGCCCTTATTTCAATATAACACTTCCCAAGCCACTTTGTTCCTGACCTAATGGACAAATCTAAGGCAGTACAGAAGCACGGAGGCGCCATCCATCATAGTCACTATGTCACAGTGTTGAAGTCCTTTACTTGTACAGATGCAGCTCATGGCCTGTCCGAAGTGGAATGCCAAATTTGGGAATGAATCATTCTGTAGCTTCTCATATGCTGTACTTTTACTCTAAATGCATACATGTTTTAAAAAGGGCTTTAAAAAAATCAGATTACTACCTTTAGCTCTGATAACTTTTATAATACCAGACGCGCTCTCTCTCTCTCTCTCTCTCTCTCTCTCTGTCTCTCTCTGTATGTATGTATGTATATAATAGTTCTACATGAAAAATCCCCAAAGCTACAAAACTTCCACACTTGTGTACATCTAACCTTTTAATAGTCCCTGCCCTCAGGCTGAAAATCTTACTAGTTTCGCAAGCCATTCTGGGAGACCTTGCACTTTTTTATTTTGGCTGTGTGATTTTTGTGACTGATGCAAGAGCTCTGAATGGTTTTTAAGTGCAGCAACTACAGTGGTGAGATGAACATGTATGGTTTATTACGGCATATGGAAGGCATAATGGTCAGAAGTAACAAGGACTTGAATGACTGGATTCTGTGCTGAAGGGAGAAGCCAGCCTCTGGATTAGGCCCAAACGCACCTGATTTATCAGTTCCACATTTCTCCCTGCTCCCCATGGCTCAGTCTTCCGCTTTATCCTGGTTTATTTCCCAAATATAGCTCTGTCCCACGGCGGGCAGTGATGCCCTCTGCTGGTTCCACAGTGCTATAACTCCCTTTTTGCTTTTTACGCCAAGAATCGGTGGCACCAGCTCTTAGAACATACCTATTTTCTGTAGCCCTGAAAGCTGGGGATCGACCGGAAAATGAACTAAGCAGCTTATAAGAAGAAAAAGAAGAGGGATCTGCAGGGCCAGAACAAGGGGCAGTCTAGTCCTGCATGCAAGCCTGGTATTCAGAGGTAGACTGTCTCTGCACATGGGCGCTCCATCCCTCTCCCGGGCTTGCAGTTTTCTTCAAGCAGATTTCCCTCCCGGCCACGTTTGCATTTATAACTCGAATGCAGTTTGAGCCGTCAGCCCTATGCAGGGCATCTGAACCAGCCTCTCGTCCGCTACCCCCCCCCCGCCCCGTTGTTTCCCCTCCTAGCCCGCGAAGAAGTACGCATTGCATTGCATTGCATTGCACGGAGCATTGCATTGGAGCGGGTTGCGCTAGATGACCCCCGGAGTGCCCTTTCCACAACCCGACGGTTCTCGAGAGGCCCCACCTCCCCATGCACACAGCTTCGCCCTCCCCGCCCCCCTAGCAACGCAGAGCCTACTCTTCACTCCCCCCCCCACTCCGCCCTTTTTAATATTTTTTTGCGGCATGCCGTAAACCACCCCTTCCCGCTACAGGCAGTCGCAGGGCGAGGAGACGAGAGACGGGGAGAGCCTGGAAGGGGAGGTGCCGCCCGCGCCCGCCAGCTGCTGGGGGCATTAGAGCAGCGGCGGCGCCCCGGGGGGGTGGGCTGCGGAGGCGGGGCCACAGTAACAACCCCGCCCCTTTTGCTGGGGGGGTGGAAAGGGAAAGCGGGGCTGAATCGCTCGCCTGCGTGGGAACTGGTTGCTTAGATCCCCCATTGGGGCGTATTGGTTCCCCCCTCTCCCTTTTACCTTATTGGGAGTGGCTTTTGTTGTCTCCGTGGGAGGGGTGCTGGTGGGGTTTGCCCCCTCCCCTCCCTCCCTCCCCCGTGTGGGTTTCTAATTCATCCCCCTTTCTCTCCCCCCTCCCTTGAAAGAAAGAGGGGAGGGTGCTCACGTCGGGGTGGGCTCGCCTCGCCCAGGTAGGCTGGTCCCTTTGTGTGGCAGGGGAGGGCGCCTCCATCGTTGGTTCTCCTCCTCCTCTTCCTCCCCCCACGTGTTTTAAGGAGAAAAGGGGCCGCCCCAGGCAAGACTCTCGCCTCCTCGCCCGACCCTGCTGCTGCTGCATGCGTGTCCTCCTCCGCGTCCCTTTTCCAGGCTGGCACCGGGGGGGTCGTCGTCATGGCACAGGTGGGGCACCGGGTGGATTACCTGGCGGGCTTCTGTTGCCCGGTGGGGGGGCTGGCGGCTGGCAAGCCCCGCGTACTGTGCCATGAGAACCAGATTTACCTCTCCAACGGCACCGAGTTCGTCTACGTTTACGACCAAGAAGGGAGGTTGATGAAGGTAAGCGGGGGCCTTTGATTCTGCTGACCCAGATTGGTCCCTTTTGCTACAGGGGGTGGGGTGGGGGACACGCGCGGAGAAACTGGGTCAGATGCTGTGAGGCAGGCTGAACATCCCCCCCCCCCCTTTGATGCAAACTCTTTGAAACGCTAATGGCAGGTGCACAGAATGTCACACATCTGCAGGCTGCACGAATTTATCTGGAATTGCTTCCTCACCTTGCTTCTAATTGCTAACCTCCTCTAAAATTGCCCCATCGGAGTGCAGGAAAAAACCCCACCGTTTTAGGCACCCAGATTTGGGGAATGTGAGAGGTCAGTTCGCCAGCAAAGTAAAAGCTTGATCTACCGTCAGTGTGGTCCTTTTTTTGTTCATCGCCCCTTAGAAGGTGGCAACAGCTGCTGGCTGCTTCTATGCATGGCCAGAAGATATAGCTGTGTGTTTTGTGTGTCTGCACCGATCCACCCTTTGGTGACTTCACAGCAAACCCAAGTATTGCATTTTAAGCATATACCCCAGAGGGTGGGGAAGGTATCGCTGTATGCACGGTTATGTTTTAATAGAACATTTCTATTCCCCCCTCCCCGCTGCCCCCATTGTGCTCAGAGGAAGAAGACTATGGCTGTATTGTGACAGAACAATTGGCATTTTTCTAGGAGATCTGGTTGAGAGACGGTTGAGAACCAAAGCCCTGGACTTGCACGAACTTTGCTGTGTGCACCAGGGATGTGGAACCTGTAGCCCTCCAGGTATTGATGGACCACAGCTCGCATCATTCCTAATAGCTGTGCTGGTTGGCGCTGATGGGAACTGAGAATCCCAACAACCTCTCAAGGGTTACATGTTCACTATGCCTGGTGTGAAGAGAGTTTACACATATGTATTCATGTGCTCATGGAAGAGAACAGAGTGCCAGGCTCTGTACATCTGTTCAGCCACTGAATTGTAGCCAGTACCTTTTCTGGGACCAAATCTGGGTTTGCTTTGCAAGCTTCCAAGCAGATGTGCATAGGCGTTTAGAGCAAGAAGCAGAGTGAAATGGATTCTGTGTGGCTACACATCCAGATTTGGTGTGCTTTGTCACCTGCTTGCCTCGGCAACTGTAGCATGAGACAGAGCATCCTAGTTCCTCCCCTCCCCATCCCTTTATTTCTGTGATAAGATTACATAATGATTTGGGGATTGGTTCTGCAGAGGATCTTGTATATTACCTGTTGGACGCCTCATCTCAGCATAACCACCTGTGGCTTTTGGATGTTTGTCTCATGTGCAATTGACAGGCAAGGCTCCCTGATGTGCCAACCTGAGCTTAAGCATCTAAACCCTCAATTAGGTCTTCTGCTGACTTTCCAATTCACTCTCTCACTCTTAGCAGCCTTTTTTGCAGCAGGTCGGTTGTCTGTACTACATAATTGACTTACATATGGCATCCAATTTTTGACATCTGCCTGTGGTGGTCTGGGCTTGTTTTTGTGTGTGTCATCTGTCAGATAGAAATCTGCTTCTACCCTCTGGGGGTAGTTCTGTTAAACCAAAGTTTAGAACTGTAAAATATGGGGTGTTCTTTGTTCTGTTCATTTGCACTGTCTATCGTCCCTGTCGTTGAGCGACTGAAGTCTTTTCGTAGGGAGTCTATCATTTTCCCCTGTTACTGCCCGTTGGGCCCATGACAAGCCTTAGCACTATGCTAAATGTATCCCTTTAATTTATTCCCTTGATTGTTTCTAAGGAGCCCGTGATTATGGTAATATCTGGCTCAGCCTCCCACACTATTCTCTTGCACAGAGAAGTAGGTCACAAACGGGTTAACACTTCTTCCTTTTAATGCTGCTGATTCCCCAGATCACATGTGATGCTGGAACATCTAGCGTTTGCCAGATTTCTCATCCTTAAGAAGGTGCTCACTTTGCAATCCTCCGAATTGCTGTTGCAGCTTTTACTGCAGACAGACACGTGGGGCTACTGCCAGCTCCTTCGCTCCCGAAATGGAGGCCCATCTTGCATGAAATATGTCACTTGTTCATCAGCAGAGCGCAGCAGCAATGGCAACTGCTAGCAGCTTAAAATGAGGAATTACATATAGACTGCTAGATAATATAAACTCCGCTTATTGCAATGGATGCTCCTCAGAGAAAATGGCAGGAGTTGTACATCCTCGGCAGAGAGAGGAAAAATAAGATGCTGCTGATTTATGTGAGGGAAGGCTATGTTAAATCAAAGTGTGTGCAGACATAACGGCTTCGGATGACACACCACTGGGTATATGGAATGGTACCCAGAGGATGTTGTGTCTGGCCAGACTCAGGATAGGATACAGGAGGTAATAGATGCTCCTGGGAAACTTGCTTCTTTTTCATGTGGCTACAGCATTTGGAGGAGACATTCCCATGGTACCCTTGGGGTGGAACCCAACATTGCACTGTTACAAACATTCGGCGTGCTCAAGAATTGCAGCCTGCCAGATGGAAAGATGATTTTGGGGCATGTGGGAGCAGCGGGGTGGGGAGCAGCGGGGTACACAAGGCTTCAACTGATGAGGTGTGTTAGGTGAACCCCACCCCTTGTGTTATTACAATGGGGAAGCTCTGGGATAGCTCAGTCAGTAGAGAGCACGAGACTCTTAACCTCAGGGTTGTGGGTTCGAATCCCACGTTGGGCAAAAGATTCCTGCATTCCAAGGTGGTTGGACTTGATGGCCCCTTACGATTCTGTGGTTCTATTGATTATTTTCAAATGAACTGTGTGGCACCTTTGAAAGCAGACAGGTGCTGACTTTGTACTGGCTTTGCACCCACACCTTTGACCGCAGAGCAACGTGGATGAATTAAAGTGAAGCTTCTTCCATTGTGTCTTCATGACGGGCAAAGCTCCACTTCCTAATTTTCACCATGCCAGGCTGCTGCTAAAGACGCAGGAGATTGCCAATCTTTTATTTTTCTCTTAGTGGCCAATCTTATGTGTTAGGCTTTAGCAGTCATGAAGAAGCAAGACTGGTGTTCTGCCATTTTGGCTTCTTTGGAGTGAAGAAGGTTTATATTAGGTCACTTTAGACCAGTGTTTCCCATACTTGGGTCTCCATGCATCATCCTTAGCCAGCAGGACCAGTGGTTAGGGATGATGGGAATTGTAGTTCAAAAACAGCTGGGGACCCAAGTTTGGGAAACACTGCTTTAGATGATCAACAGCCTGCTCTGGGTGTGTGTCCATAGACCTGGCCTTCCTGCGGGGTCAAAATGTGTCTCAACCAGGGGATGGGGTTATAGAGGTGGCTCCCAGTGCCCTCCTTCCCTTGTAGGATTACTGAAGACCTTCTAAGACCTTTCCCTTTCCTTGGCCTGTTTCCTTCCTAGGCTGTCTACAGGTTCCCCGACCAAGTTTGGCACGTGGAGCTTCTGCCTCTCCACCAGCAGCTCTATATCCTGTGCGCTGGAGTTGGTATTTACTGTGTTTCCTTGGACTACCAAAGCAGGTGAGAGACAGGGCGAGGGCGTTACCTGGCAGGTGTTTCATACCTGTTTCTGAGGACTCCAGGTTCTTCCACAAGGCTGGATTAGTGGGCTGGGCTGGAAGGCCTGGGCTATCAAGGAATGGCTCCTACTCTATGCTTACTGCTCTCACATCCTTGGAAACGGAGATTTCTTAGGAATTAATGATCATGTTGCCACCAATGTTGGCGACCAGACTATCTTCTTCCATTCCAGGCTTAGAACTTTTTCAGTGACATGATCCAAACAGACCCACTCATTTGTCATGTTTATATTGCAGTCCTGTACCCACTTACCTGTGGGTAAGTCCCAGTGGGCTCAGTTGGGCTTCAATACTTAGTTGAGTATTCACATACAGAATTGTGTGTTTTTACACTTCTCCCTTTGGCCCTTTCACGGTTACCGACTGTCATTTTGTAGTTTCTTCATTCTGCTTTTTAAGATAAAGCGGTAGAGCATCTGATTTGCATGCAGAAGGTCTCGGGTTCAGGTAGGGCTGGAAGAGGTGTCCTATCTGAAAACCTGGAAAGCCACTGCCAGCCAGTGTACTTCTTCTTCTTCTTCTTCTTCTTCTTCTTCTTCTTCTTCTTATTCTTATTATTATTATTATTATTCTGCCCTTTATCGAAAGATCTCAGGGCACTGTACAATGTTAAGAACATGTTTTATGGTGCATAATAATAACAACATAACATAAAGCATAATAATAGAATAGCTCAGTTGGTTTGAGTGTAGTTCTGATAATGCCAATGTCGCAGGTTCAGTCCCCATATGGGTCAGCTGAATATTCCTGCGTTGCAGGGGGTTGGATTGGATGATCCTCAGGGTCCCTTCCAGCTCTATGGAAGAACAAGCACAGCTTGATAATAAAATAATCATTATTATTATTATTACTGAGCTAGATGGACCAATTGCTCTGACTCTGTATCTGCAGTTTTCAGGCAGAGAATTGGCCCACACAGCAGCAACCTCAGTCAGTATTTTTTTTTAATGGTAATAGCAGCCAGAAAGAGGGGTGATAATGTTTGTGTTTGCATCACTAGGGAAGCTAGTCTTTAGCATTCTCCACTCCCTCTGTACATTTTTGCCTAGTTAAAATTGCCACCTCTCCATTTTGCCATATGGTACAGTTTCTAAATGGGAAAATGGTGAGGGGTGGATATTAAACCCCTCCCTCCCCAATGCTGCAGCCCCAGTCTGAACCCCTTTGAGTGGTAGCCAACGAAATCATTGCATGTGCAGGACATCTTTCCTGAGCAGAATTTCCCCTGTTTGCATCTCCCCTCCAGGCCCACCTCCCCAATAAGACTCTGGGGGGGGGGCGGTCCTCCAACCCTCCGGAGCCAATTTGGGCAGCGGCAAGGAGAGGAAGAGGGAGTCCTGTTCCACTTGCAGAAGTTGTTCCTCGCATGCAGTGATTCAGTTGGGTGCCACACACTCCTTTGGGGCAGCCACTGTCCTATTTGTGGTTCTCCTGCTTTGCATCTGAGGTGCCTGTTTGCCTTCTTGTGCCTCTCTGCCACAGCTCCCCATCTTCCCAAGCTGTTTTGTGAGTCTTCAGGGCAGAAAAAGGGTTAAGTGGTGGCAGGGGGTTTGCTCTCCCTCCAGAGCAGTAGCTTCCCTCTCCTTTACCCAGCTGGCTGCTCCCGAATTCAGCTCTGTGAATCACTGCCACCTCCACCTTTGTTTCTGAGCTATACCCTTTGGCTCCGCTGAGAGCTTTCCCTTGTTTGCTTTGAAGGTTAGCGAAGCGGGCAGACAGCGAGGAAAACGACTGCTTCTCCAGCGTCCTCCCCATGGGCTCCGACACCTGCACCTTCCCCGACGCCACGCTTTGCACCTTCACGCTGCTCAACGACGTCCTGGTCACCCTCTCGCAAGTCCAGGGGAAGTGGTGCATGAACCTACACAACCTCCCGGGCCCTGAGGACCGGGGGAACTTGCCACACCAACCGATAAGCCATGTGGATATCACCACCAGCACCAACAACGATGGGGACCTGTCTCTGGCGCACTTCCTCCCCGTCCTGTGTTGCGCCTCATCCCCCAGCGCCACCGACCACAAGGAAGGCCTGCGTCACTCGGGGGGCTTTGTGCTGGAAGAGCCTCTCTTCAGCCTCCTCTTTGGCGTCGATGCCGCCATGTTGGATTCTCCCATGATCCTCTGCGGCTTCCCAGACGGGCAGCTCTGCTCCGTGCCCTTGAAGGCCCTGAGCTCTCCCGACAACCGAAGCTGCGAAGATTCGCCCGTCAAGATCCTCCACCACTTGGAGGAGCCGGTTGTCTTCATCGGGGCCCTGAGGACAGAGCGGAGGTCCCCAGAGGCAGAGGAGCTGCCCGCCTACGGAGACTTGGGCTGCGACTGTGTCGTGGCGCTGGGTCACTATGGCAAAATGGTGGCCATCAAGGCGGCTCAGGGAGAGGAAGTCAAGGTCCCGGAGCTCCGCGAGTATTGCCTGCAGGGGCCCGTCCTGTGCGCGGCCTGTAGTGGGGGAAGCCGCATGTACTACAGCACCCATTCCGACATCTACGCCGTCGACTTGGACAGCAACATCCCGGAGGCCGAGAAGGTGGAGGACGCGGCAGGGACCCTTCCGTCCGCTCTGTCTCCCGCCAGCTTGAGCATCTGCAGTGTGGTGGCGCTCTCCTTGTCTTCCCGGGAGTCGGAAGGTACTGCAGTGTGTCAGGGAATTACTCTGTGGGCTTAAAGTATCAGGAATAACTTGGGCATGGGGCCATTGTGAGCATGCAGCCCTCAAAATGGCTGCTTGTAAATGGCGAGATGAAGGCGGATGAGTTGTGAGGAAGTGGTGGCCAGGATGCACCTTAGCTGGGGCCTGGCTGTAGTCCCTCCCACTCCTTACATCAGGCCTGCACTGCTCTGCGACACCATTGGCTCTCTGTCATGTGGGCAGGATTTGGTTCCACAAACAGGCCAGAGAACCAATGGGGACGGGATCTGGGTCCACGAAGAGGCCAGAGAACCAATGGGGGCAGGATTTGGTTCCACAAACAGGCCAGAGAACCAATGGGGACGGGATTTGATTCCACAAACAGGCCAGAGAACCAATGGGGACGGGATTTGGCTCCACAAACAGGCCAGAGAACCAATGGGGACAGGATTTGGCTCCACAAACAGGCCAGAGAACAATGGGGGGGGGGATTTGGGTCCACAAACAGACCAGACTATTTTAAATCTGTCCTTACGCTGGCAGACAAGCCTCCTGGGCCAGATGTGGCCCTGGGAGAGGTGCCACTTGCAGCCCTTTCAGTTGCCAATACAGAAATAGGAAAAGGACCGGGGAAAGGAAGACAGTCTTGTGACTCTGGGCGGAAGCTTGGGGCCTTGCTGTGCCCACCTTCCCTTTCCTTTTCCCAAGTGCTCCCCACCCTTCTCCTCAAGAACGTTAGCTGCTGCTCAGGGCTCTGGAGACTCTTGCCCCCACCCACAGTTCCTGTCAGCAAGCTCCTCCAGCCCCCAGCACACTCTGAGCCTTAGCACGCTGTGGGTGAGCTACAGCCAGCATGGTCCCCGGGCTGCAGGCTTTGCAACCTGTGTCCCCCTGAGAGCTAGTGTGGGGCCGTATCTTCAGGGTCTGCCCCAAAGTTCTCCCTTGCTACCATCCCTCCTTAAGGCCCCCATTTCCCTGTGAGCCATTCATGCCAAGCCCCCCAAGTTGGGCCTAGCCAGTCAAGGAGTGGGGAGTTCCCTTGTTCTGAGGAGAAAATGGAAACGTTTGCCTGCCTGCCTGCATGTCTCCAGCCTCATCCCAAGGCCTGCTTTCTTCTCTACAGAGAGAGAGAGAGAGAGACGAAGGCCTCCGGCAGAAGCTGTGCCTATCCTGCGCTGGCTCCAGGGTGTCACGGTTCTCTCTTTCTTCAGCATCCTGCACAGAGGGGAGCTTAGGTCCGGCACAGAGCAACCCCAGGCGCTAAGAGAAGCAGAAGGAATTGAATGGCAGTTCAGGAGCTCTGCCTCCTCTGGCAAAATGGCTCTGTAACGCTGTAGCCATTCAGAGTCTTGTTTTCCCCCCCTTTTTCTTGTGTGGAACAGCTGCATTGTGCTTGCTCACCATGCAAGAGGCATTAATATCCAGTGTGCAGGAAGCAGCCTTCCTCTCGCCCTCGACGAGGATCAATAAAGGCTCAGCGGCTGCCATTTGTCTCCTGCCTTCAGAGCAGATCAGGAGTGGAGCCGCTTAGCCTGCCAGGATGGGATTAAGAAGCGTGGGGCTCTTTGCACCCACTCTTCCCATCACGGGCAGCATCAGGGATGTTGCCCAGACTCAGAATTACAGCGTTTACTTCATTGTGAATATTTGGGTTTCTACAACGCAGGAAATGTCTTTCATGTACTGGGCTGCTGAACTGAGCAGGAAAGGAAGATCGCGTTGGCTGAGAGGGCAGACAAAATAGCATTGACACAGGGCACGTGCGCTCATGAGAACTAGGACCTTAGGTTTGTTGGTTTCTTAATTGAATCCTGAAGATCTCAGGGAGGCAGATTTTGCCTGTTGCCTTGTCCCATGTCCTGTCTGGACACCACCCTGCCCGCAGGCCAGTTCTCTCATCTCAAGAGCTTGCAAATCGGGAGATGGAAACAAAACTGAGGAACAACGCGGCCACACAGAACCAAGTGAAAAGAGGCCGGCTGGCCCCTGTGCGCAGCTGAGACAGGATTCTGCAGGGAGCATGTATGTGTGAGTTTGCACGTTTTCTCCCGAGTGCTGCCGAACTCTTCTCGGAAGCAGATTCTCCGTGCCCTCACAGCCCACCCCCCTTCGGCTGCCTGTCACTTCGCTTCAGCATCACTCATGACAGCGATCCTCTGTGGGGACCAAGCAGCGGGAAGCCGCTTGTGCCTGCACAGTTTGCCTGGCAGCAAGGAGATGTGCGCTTCCTTTGTAGCAAGGTGGCTGATGCATCAGCAGCAAGGATCCTTTCCCCCTTCCTTTGGCTCCCTTTCCTGCTCTGTCGCCAGGGCGGCTCTGCATCTTTCTCACTCCCCCTGGTGCCATCGCTTTCCACCACCCCACCCCCCATGTGATCGGTTTCCTAGTGAGGGGCGTGGCAACTTCCGAATTTGCTTTGTTCCCACTGATGCAGCCGTGGCGGCTCCCGAACATTCAGCACAGTCTCATAAGGTTCATGGTCTTCCTCACCACACCTTGCAGCTGCTCCTGTGTGCAGATAGGAAATTGCAGCCTCATGATTAGCACTCCAGTGTTTTTCAGACCTCTCCTCCTCCCTTTTTTTTTTTTTTAATATGGTTTCGGAAAGGATTCTTGTCTGACTTACTTTTCTTCCCCTGAAGCGCCAGTACAGTGGTACCTCCGGTTAACTTAATTCGTTCCGGGGGTCTGTTCTTAACCTGAAACTGTTCTTAACCTGAGGTACCACTTTAGCTAATGGGGCCTCCCGCTGCCGCCACACCGCCACCACGCAATTTCTGTTCTCATCCTGAAGCAAAGTTCTTAACCTGAGATACTATTTCTGGGCTAGCGGAGTCTGTAACCTGAAGCGTCTGTAACCTGAGGTACCACTGTACTGGAATTCTAGACCAAGCATGGGCAAGAAAGACGATGGGGGATTATTGCTGGTTCTCAGGTTGGCAAGGATTCATGAGTCCCAACGGTTACAACAAAAATGAAACACACACCCCAGAGATATACTGCTGAAATAAAGAAATCAGTAGGCAAAGCTGGGCGTAGGTGATTGTCTGGAAGAATTGCGACCTCAGTTTATCTCTGACGCTCAAAACAAAATGGTGGACTCAGGATTTCTCACTGCAGAGGTGGAGAGCCTGTGGGTGCAGGGGCGGAGGAAAGGGGGGGCGGTGGGGGTGGTCCGCCTCGGGTGTCATCACTGAGGGGGGTGACATTTGGCACGCCGCCCACCCACGACTCCCAAGCCTACCCCGAGCCGTTGGGGGAAGGGGCGGAGCTGCGCTGCTTTGCCGGTGGCATTCCTCCTTTCATTTTGACAGCTCAGGGGAGGCTTGGGAATCACAGGTGGGTGGTGTGCCATTGCCCCCCGCTCCCAGGCTGCTTCCTCGGGGGGGGGGGGGGAGCCTCCCCCGAGCTAGCAAAAGGAAGAGGGAAGAGAGGAAGGCTACTGGCAAAGTGGAGCGGCTCGCCCCTGCCTCTGCCCAGGAAGCAGCCTCCTGGGACACCCGCCCTGCCCCATGGCCCCACCCACGGGTGCACAGCATGTTCCGGGTTCCAGAACAGCTAGTTCCGCCTCTGTGTGGGTGTTGCCCTTGCACTGCAGCTCCCATAATCCCTTGCCAATGGCCATTCTGTTTTGTTGTTTTTTTCAAAAAAAAAAATATTGGTTTTCACAAAATTATAAACAAACAAACAAACAAACAAAAATCTTAATCTTATTAAAATTACACTTATTAGCATTATTAAGTGACTTCCTCGCTTCCCCTTGGTTGAATTTCGATGCATATCCTTTTAACGGTTTTCCAAATCATAATTCTTATAAACTTAACTTAATCATTTAACATCCTTATATCTTTTCAATTTGAAATTAAACATAATAATTCATCACTTATATAAACTCAGAAGAAGAAGAAGAGGTGTTTGGATTTGATATCCCGCCTTTCACTCCCTTTAAGGAGTCTCAAAGCGGCTAACATTCTCCTTTCCCTTCCTCCCCCACAACAAACACTCTGTGAGGTGAGTGGGGCTGAGAGACTTCAAAGAAGTGTGACTAGCCCAAGGTCACCCAGCAGCTGCATGTGGAGGGGCGGAGACGCGAACCCGGTTCCCCAGATTACAAGTCTACTGCTCTTAACCACTACACCACACTGGCTCTCAAGCCAATCGAGTACCTGCAAGCTATTTCCAATTAATTTAACTTGACATATTTAACTAAATAATCATTAAATTTTGTCCATTCTTCCTGATACTCCTCCTCCTCCTTCCGGTTAGGTCGGCTAGGACCTGACCTGCCAATGGCCATTCTGGCTGGGGCTGATGGGAGCTGGGAGTTTGACAACATCCCTGCTTTGATCTGAAGTGCATGACTTTTGCACCTGGCTCTCTGATTGGTAGGTCTCAAGGTTCAGCTGAAAACCTTAAGAGGGGTTGAGGTCAGGCCCACATCCTCCTGAAGCCGTTTTCTAGCACCCCACCCTCCGCCCCAGTCTCCATCTCTTGTGTGCCTTTCTTTCCTCAGGTGAGTCCGAGCTTCTGGCGTTATCTGCCAAAGGCCGCCTCATGACCTGCGGCTTGTGCAGCCCGGATGATACGCAGCCTTTCAAGATGAACCCTGACAAAGCTGGGCAGAGGATCAAGGAGCTGCTGTCTGGGATAGGCCATGTCTCTGAAAGGTAGGAGCTGTCTGGTATTTGCATCCCTCTGCCTCCCTCCCTTCTCTGTCTCTCATGCACACAACATATTGCACACACCGGATGTTTTGTGCATTTTTTTCTTTCCTTTTTCTTAGTGCATATAGAGAAAAATTCAAAACTTAGTATCAAATAATCTTTTTTCTTTTTTTTGGTCCAAGCGAAGACTTTGATCTAAATACAATAAAAACATAGAGAGGCGGAGTTTGGGGGCGGAAGGGAGAAAGGAATAAAGAAAGAGAGGGAGAGAAATAAAGAAAAGGAACTAGAAAAGAGGTTAAGAGAGAGAGAGAAATAAACTTCAGAAGGTAAGGGACTTCTGATTCTTCGTCTGTCCACTATATATAAACAATATTCACTTCATCCACCCCAACATAACACCGAATGAAGTCATTTTCTACAAACAAACGTTCTCTTCAACCCTCAAATCCTAACACCGTTATTTCATTTTCTTTTTCATGCAAAAAGTTTATGAGAGGATTCCAACCTTTAACAGATGCTAACAATGACTTTTTTTCCGATCAACCATGTCAATTTCGCCATCTCAGCTAAGTCCGTTAGTTTTAGCAGCCGTTCTTCCATTGCTGGAAATAATGAATCCTTCCATCTTTGTGCATGTAAAAGTCTCGGAGCCGCAACACACTCGGTGTTTTCATATGAATATCTTGCAGTGCCAACGGGATTGTCCTTCCTCAGAAATTGGTATGGGGAGGTCAGCTTTGGCAATCTGATGGCAACATCCAAGGATCAAAAGCTGGCCATAGGTGCCTTGCAAACAGGTTGGCAATTATAGCTCTGTTTGGGCATGCAGCCCATCATTTAATTCTCTTGGCTGGGCTCCACCATTGTCTGCAACTGGGGACTAAAACAGAGAGTTTGCAGGCTGCCTGCATGATTTTGAACCCTGGGTGTGCTTGTACAGCAGGTAGCCTTTTTCGGACCGCACCCATTCCCCTCCCCACCCGAAGAAAAGGCATGGCAAGCAGCAGATTTGGGCAAAAGGAGAGTGGCAGTTCTTGTCTTCTCCTGTGTTCTTGCACAGGATTTCCCGTGCATGTTCATTTCTGGCAGGCGAGTGCCTTTGGCTCTCTATTAATTCCTCTTTCCTTTTGTGTGTCTATCCACACCAGCTCTTGGCCTTCCCTGTAATCCCTTAGGACCTTCAGGCTCCAGTAGCAGCGCCGGCATGACTGTGTTTCTCCCCCCCCCCCCCGGTCTCTGCAGAGTGTCATCGCTGAAGAAGGTTGTGGACCAGAAGAACCGTGCTCTGACGTGTCTGAACCAGGTGATGAACGTGAGCGCGGCTTTGCTGTCTGGCCAGAGCAACCAGAAGCCCATCACTTGCACCATCACCACCCACTGGAGCCACATCCTGGTCCAGGACAGCTTGGCGGTCTCCTGCGTTTTGGAGAACGCCAGCGAGTGCACCCTGGAGCGCGGCTGGACCTTCTGCGTCCAGCTCTTCGCCAGCTCCTGCGACTTCGAAGAGGACTCGTCCGATTCCGCCACCACCTACACCTTCCCCATAGACCAGCTCCTCCCCGGGAACAAGACGGAGGTGACTCTCCCGCTGGGCCCCGCCGAGGGCTCCAAGCTGGAGCTGCCCTTCATGGTCTCCTGCTCCCTCTACTACAGCCTGCGGGAGATCCTGGGCACCGTCTCGGAGTCCACCGACCTGCTGGACGACCTGCTCTCCGACGACTCCACAGGCCTCTCCCCGGACAGAGAGGGCATCTGCCTGCCCCTGAAGGAAGTCACCATTGACCTCCTGCAGTGCCTCCGCTTGGGCGCCACCAACGGCAGCATCGCTGAAGCCTCCCCTCCTGCAGCTGCCCTCCCCCTCCCTGCGGACCCCCTCGACACCTTCCTGAAGCTGTCCCAGATGCAGTCTGAACTCGAGAGCGTCGAGGGTGGCGGAGAGCTGGTCCCAAGAGTTCTCGGCCCTCTGGGAGAGGCGTACTTGGCTCCCTCCGTGGCCTCGATCAAGGTGTCCTCTGAGCTGCTGAGAACCACCCTGAAGGACTTCTGTGCAGGTGTGTGATGCTTGGGGGTTACTGGTGACCTCTTTCCTTTCTCTCTGCCTCTCCCTGGTGAGGGTTTTTAGTGCCTGCTGAGCCCACCTGCGTTGGCGGTTCTTAAATGCTTATTCCCCCCCCCACACACACACACGTGCTGGAAGAGGTGGCTTGTTTTGTGTGCAAAGGAGGCTGTTTGCATGATGGGGAGCTTCCTTGTCAATGGGCTGGTTTTATCCCATCCCTGGGCAGCAACGTGCGGCCAGCTGTCGTTTTATTTCGTCGCATCCCGTTTACAGCCCCTCTCGTCCTCCAAAAAGAGTTCAGAGCAACTCCCATATGCTTCCTCAGGGTGTCCTCACCCAGACCTGGCAGCTCACTTGGCCAGCCCCTGCTTTAGCCTCTCTTTTGGAAAAGGCATTTATATCTGCCTTTGGGCTGTTCTGTTTGCCAACTCACCCCTCCTGGCGCAGAGGAGAATAATGCAAGCTGCCCGACTTGGGCTCCGGCTCCGGCTCTGTCTCCAGGCCAAAGGCAAGCTGTGTAGAAACAGTTTTACTTAAAATTCACAGTGGCCGTCTATCCCCAACAAACCTTGTAGAGAAAATGCTGGGTTTGTGCTCATACCTTCGTTTCCAAGGATGTTGTTGCAGGAGCCGGCTTGACCCTGGCTGGTTAAAAACAACCTCAGAAAACACCCATCCTCTGGCTGTTAATGAGTAGCATGTAGCCATGTTTATTCCTTAGTTTGGATGTTTTTCGTTACTTTGAATTCCAGAGAAATCAGTGCCACAGCGGTGATGTTCTTGCAAAGGTATCCCCGGAGGCATATGTCCCTTGAGAAAGACTTTTCTAGGTTGAGTATTCTGTGCTAAGCCTAGGGCTGATACTGGAAAAAGATTATTATTTTGTTTGTGAGCTGTTGGCCTTGCAGGACCCCAAACAACTTTTCTAAGCACCTTTTCCCACCTAAGTATGCCCCGCAGAGGACCTTAAGGTCAATGAATAACCATAGTTTAGAGGTCCCAGGCCCTAAGGAAGTCACCATCCTCCACCAGGGCCAGGGCCTTCTCAGTGATGGCTCCAACCTGGTGGAATGCTCTGTCCCCTGAGACTAGGGCTCTGCAGGATTTAACCTCCTTCCGCAGGGCTTGTAAGACAGAGCTATTCCGCCTGGCTTTCAGTTTGAATTTTATTCCCGTCTCTTCCCTCCCCCTCCCCTTTTTATGAAGATTACCCACTCTGGGACCCCACAGCTAATTCTCCCCTGGCCTCCTCGCTGGCCCAAATAGGACTAATTTTGCCAGCTAGACCTGGTGTCCATCTAATGTTTATTGGATGGATTTTTCCCCAAATTGATTTTTGAACTTTGAATTTATTGTTATTCACGTTTTTATACTGTATTTTATGCTGTTTTTTTTGTTGTATTGCAATTAAGTGTTTTAAATTTGTTGTTAGTTGCCCTGAGCCCGGTTTTCTGAACCAGGGAGGGTGGGGTATAAATAACAAAATTATTTATTATTATTATTATTATTATTAAGTATGAAGGCAGCTAATTTCAAGGCCAGGCAACTCTGCAGTGAAGATTTTCAATTGTTGGCGGATGATCCCTGCAGAATCCTTTATGGAACCATAGTTACATCGAACCAGAGAGGCAAACTTGGGTCTTCCTCTCTTCCCTGATATAGTGCTCCATACTAGCACCTTAAAGTTTGAAAATGATTCCCAAATTCTTCAGCAGGGTGGGGAAAACTCTGCTGCCAAGCGAGGAGTTGCACCTGGACCCAACTCCCCATTTGAAAGAAAAGGGGGCTGTGAAGTAAAGAAATGATAATGCCATTGGCACATGCTAGCAAAAAAAAACCAGGTTGGCCCTCCTCATCTGTACTTCCCAGTCTGCAGATCCTACTTCCAGCCAAGGCTGGCGTGCAAGGTTTGCCAAAACAAGCAAAAATATTTCCCCCAAGGAGCATCAAATCCTGTATTTACAGTTAATTACGCTTTGTATAAATTTGCATAATTGTCCTCATTGGGTTGGGTTGTTGTCATAGTAAGATTCGAATGCCTTTGCCAAGAATGATGGCCGTGGTGGCGAGATTAGGATCTGGGGGTTCCCTTGATCCATCTGCTGGAACTGTGGATCCAGCTCCCGCCAGCTAAGGTGGAGTGCCTTTTGAGCTGCTGCACCTGCAGCCAGGAGAGCAGCCTGGGACAGGCACATGTGCTTTTGCGAAGCATTAAATTTGGGATTGGGTCTTTTGCCTACAAACCAGGTGTGTGCCCTAGCCTTGGACCGTCTGCTGCAACTGGCCGCTCCTTTCACCCCACCAAGTTGGCAACCAGTATCAAATCACCCCTTTGCTTGGCTTGCAAATATTCTGCCCCCTGCCATATTGCACTGCGGGACAATCAGAAGAACCGGTGGGGCTATAGGGTCTTTCGCGCTCCCTGTTAACTTGCATCGGGAAGAGCCCCGCCTTGTGCCGCTGCGGCAAATAATCCCGGCCAGCAGCTTCCCAGGCGCTTCAGGTGGTTGGTGCAGGGTGGAAATCGGGGAGAGGGGCAGTCAATGGCGCCTGCGAGCCGCCCACAATTCACACGTGCTTAATGATGGTGTCTGCTCTTCTTCTCTGTTGTCGCTGCTCAGATGTCTCGCTCTGCTGCGCTGTGCTACGATGGCTGCTGGCGGAGAACGCCGAGGCGGACGCCCTGCAGAGCCAGGATGCAGCAGCCGTGCGGGGGCTGGCCCCAGATGGAGGCGAAGTGCAGTTGAACATCCGAGAGGCAAGGCATGAGTCGTGGGCTGGGCCTAAGGGAGACGGGCGTAGGGTTATCCTCCTGCGGGCACCTTGGCCAAGCCAGAACCTGGCGTGGTTTGGGTTAGAATGTTGAAAAGTTCCGTACAGCAGCAGCCTCTGCCCTTGGGTCAAAGCTCTCACCTTGCATTCCCCCTTTCAGGTACCTGGAGTAGTGTCTCTACTGGCCTCATAAGATTCCGGAGCCTGACCTTAGATTATAAGAAGCCTGAATATGGCAGAGGGAAAAGAGACCTTGGGAATACCTGGATAGGAAACTTGAAGCAATTGAATTACAGCTTTTTGCCAGGCTTTTCTGCACGCCTTGCGTGACCTGTGGGGTGAGGAGACCCATAGCTCTGCACAGGCCTCGGTACATCTGTAGACCTCTGCACGTCCTGCCCACCCCACCCCTCCCTCTCTCGTCTCCAAGTTGAGAAATTGCTGCTGTATATGCAGAAGATAAATGGAGCAGCCTAGCACATGGCTGGGATTTCTGCATGCTCACTGCAGTAACTGAATCACAGTGGCTAGGTTGGGCTGAAAGCATCCTTTTCTGAGTACTATAGCACTAGGTGTAAGGGAGAATTCCCTATAGCAAGTTGTGTCTGTATGTGTCAGGCAGGCAGGCAGGCAGGCAGCCTATTAAACAAGAGCAGTGGAAACTGCTGGGGCAAATGCCCTGGTTTCTGACCCCTGTCATTTTTTTCTCAGTTGCTTCACTCACAAAGTAAAGTCTTGCAAGTTTCACCTTGGAAAGACGGGTGGGTTTCTGGCATACGAGAATCGGTGGCTCTCCAAATGTCGCTGAAGTCCCAAGTCCCACCAGGGCCAGCCCCCATATCCCACAGTCAGAGATGATAGGAGTTGCAGCTCAACACCACGTGGAAGGCCACAGACTCCCCACCTCTCCCCTAGCTTACCCAAAGGCAGATTCTACAAAGCCATGCTGTGTGCAACAGCCTTCTATCTAGTCCAGGGATGGGGTACCTTTTGCAGCCCTTTTGGGCAGACCTTCCAGGGCCTGCATGCCAGGGGCTAGAGGCAAAGATGGACAGGGCAGAAAATGTGAGTCCCTACATTACACACTCTCTCTCCCTTTCTCTTTTCCATTCAGGCTGGCAAGACACATCATAGTTCAAGGACTCATTCTAACCAGGCAGGAGTGCTTGTTAATAAGGGCATGGAAATGGGGCCAGGGAGGGGTAGTCTGAAAGGGGGTGGGCCAGTTTGGACAGAGTCCCGGGGGGCCAGATGGAAAAGGCCTGAGTTTCCACAACCCAAGGGCTCAGCTGCGTTTGGTCTCCTTTGCCCTCGGTTACTGAGATATGAACATTGCTACCGCTTGACTGCAGGAGCCTGGTCCAGGGCACTAAATAAACGGGTTTCTCTTGCTCATCAGCTCTGTCGCATTTCAAGGGGGAGGGTGATCAGAGAGGAGCTTTGGCTGCCCCCCCTTTTAATCCTCTTGCCGATGTTAATTGCTAGCTGGCTCTGCCACCGTGGCCAGTAAACCCCCCAAGGGGGTGGCGGAGCGCTGGCAACCACCCGGCCCCTCTGGCTTTGCGCAAGGGAGCATTAATAACGCCAGCAGTGCTTAGTGGCCGTGCTAATTCTGCTCTGGCTGGCCCTTGCGGATTAAGCTCATCGGGGTGCATTTCAGTGGGGCACGGACAAGAAGCCCTCTCATTTCGGCAGGGCGCAGGGGCTTCTGGCCCAGCGTTTCAGCTGGCCACTGCCGGGGTGCCAATTCATGCCCATGTTTGGTGGGTCTCAGCATCATCTGGGTAAATTCAGGAGAGGGGAGAAGTGGGCGATCTGTGGATCTGTTAATTAAAGCTCCTCCCCTGGCATCTCCTTGGAGTCTGGGAAGTTACTGGGCACTGTCTTGCCACGGTTGGAGGAGAGATAATAGTGGAAGAGGGTAGGACGGGAAATGATTAATTTCCCCCAGAATCTGCAGAAGCGTGCAACAAAATATTAGACCCAAGGGGACCAAATGCCGCCTTCGCCACCAATATGGCAAGCTGTGCCAGCCACCTGCTTACATCCCCTGTAAAATGGAAATGGATGGTGGGCTTTTTCTGAAAACAGACCAGTGAGGCGCTTTGCCGCTGGGCTTTTTAATTTGCACTGTTTGGATGAATTTGCGGCAATGGTGTGTCCTCTTTATCCTCCAGGTGGCTGTCAGTGACCTGAACCCAGCAGGCCCCATCCAAGCCGTGGAGATCATAATCCAGAGCTCACCGATGGAAAACATGTCCCAGCTGCACCATGCTGTGGTCAGGCGCATTCAGGTACCTGAGATTTCAGATAAGTGGGAGGGAGAGAGATGCTGTTTTGGGGTTCTGGCCTCCATCGGCTTCGGCCAGCATGGGCTAAGAATGGTCAGGGATGGAGGGCCACAGATTACATGTTTACTATTAATGTTTGAGGGGGACGCGGGTGGCGCTGTGGGCTAAAGCCTCAGCGCCTAGGGCTTGCCGATCGAAAGGTCGGCGGTTCGAATCCCCGCGGCGGGGTGCGCTCCCGCTGCTCGGTCCCAGCGCCTGCCCACCTAGCAGTTCGAAAGCACCCCCGGGGGCAAGTAGATAAATAGGTACCGCTTACCAGCGGGAAGGTAAACGGCGCTCCGTGTGCGGCTCTGGCTCGCCAGAGCAGCGTTGTCACGCTGGCCACGTGACCCGGAAGTGTCTGCGGACAGCGCTGGCCCCCGGCCAATAGATGTGAGATGGGCGCACAAACCCCAGAGTCTGTCAAGACTGGCCCATTCGGGCAGGGGTACCTTTACCTTTACCTTTATTAATGTTTGATGTTTTTAATTACATCTTGATAACATGCTCTGGTTATCTCCTGCTTGGACTACTGCAAGGCACTCTTTGTGGGGCTATCTTTGAAGGTGACTCAGAAACTACAACTAATCCAGAATGCAGCAGCTAAACTGGTGACCGGGAGCAGCTGCTGGAACTATATAACACTGATCTTATAGGCTCCTCATTGGCTCCTAGTACGTTTCCGAGCACAATTCAAAGTGTTGGTGCTGACCTTTAAAGCCCTTAACAGCCTCAGCCCAGTATACCCGAAGGAGCGTCTCCATCCCCATCGTTCAGCCCAGATACTGAGGTCCAGCTCCAAGAGTCTTCTGTTGGCTCCCTCACTGCGAGAAGTGAGGTTGCAGGGAACCAGGCAGAGGGCCTTCTCGGTGGTGGTGCCCACCCTGTGGCATGCCCTCCTGTCAGATGTGAAGAAAATGCAGAAGTATCTGACTTCTAGAAAACATCTGAAGGCGGGCCTATGTAGGGAAGTTTTTTTGTGTTTGCTGTTTGACAGTGTTTTTAATATTCTGTTGGGAGCCACCCAGAGTGGATGGGGCTACACTGTCAGATGGGTAACATATAAATAATATTATTATTGTTATTCCCCACTCTAAAGGGTTTAAGAAACAGGAACCCTGTTCTGCCTCATTCCAGTCATCTTTGAAAAGTGTGGGTCCTCTGATTCTCTTATTCGAAGGCAAGGAGCCTGGATTTCTCCATTGGTTAATCTTGCTTTAATGAGCCCCCCACCTTTTTTAAAAAAAATGCAGACTCTGATTCTGGAGCAAGCAGCCGAGGACTCTTCTCCCCCAGATATCCGTGTGCAATACCTCCACCAGATCCAAGCCAACCACGAGGTAAGAGGCATTTCTCTCCCTGAACCACCACCACCACCACCCTCCCAGGTGTCCTTAGGTTCCAGGGGCCACAGAAGCAGATCTTGCGCCACATAGTTCTGCCTGGATTGTTGCAGGAAGGCTGGAGAGCAGAGTGGTGGTGGCGACGGCAAGGGAGGTGGGTGGTTGAGCCGAATCACATGCAATCCCAGGCCTTTTGCTGCTTGGGTTGAGCTCTGGAATTGCCTCTGCCCAGAGCAGTTAACCAGGGCTTCTCTCTCGACTCTCGCCCGCATCAGGCCACACAGAGACACCTAAACGGAGGAATCCGGGTTGACAGACTAAATGACAGCAAATGGATTTATGGCTTGTTCTGTAATTGCTGGGCTGAGACAGGCAGTTGGGCTGACCCAATCTGGCAGTGACTGCGTTCCGTTCTATTTACGCTTTCCCTGACTTGATTAGCAACCCCCCCCCCCTCTTTCTTTCTCTCTTCCTCCCTCCCTCCCTCCCTGTCCCTCAACCCTCCCCTCATCCCAGGGCTTCAGGCAGACATTTATAATGCATTCCATATGATTTCAGGAACTGGAAATGTTAAATCTCTTTGGCACTAAGGTTTTCACTCAGGGCTTGTCTCCTCTCTCGTCTCTCTCTCGCTCACACACACCCAAATTCAGCAGCAAAGAAAATTAGATTCTACAATCCGAATGAGTTTTACACAAAGACTTCCGTGCTTGCGTAATTTGGGGTGGTGGCAAAAAAGGGGATAACCGGGGGGTGGGAGTTGGGGAGGCATCTGGTTCATAGTGGGCTAAACGGGGAGTCGTGGAGAGCGGAGGACTGTTACTTCTAGGAGAGGAATGAGGGAGCATGCCACGGGATGTGGTAGACCGGTTGGACATCAGCCCGCCTGTTTAAGCCAGCCTTCCAAATCAGTTGGTTAGGGAAAGAATGCCAAGGTTGCAGATTGCAGGTTTGAGCCCCATATGGGACAACTGCAATTTCCTGAGTTGATGATCCTTCCCACTCTATGATTCTATTACTGTGGTACCTCGGGTTACAGACACTTCAGGTTACAGACTCCACTAACCCAGAAATAGTACCTCAGGTTAAGAACTTTGCTTCAGGATGAGAACAGAAATCGTGGGGCGCCGGTGGCAGGCCCCATTAGCTAAAGTGGTACTTCAGGTTAAGAACAGTTTCAGGTTAAGAATGGACCTCCGGAACGAATTAAGTACTTAACCCGAGGTACCACTGTACTCCTTTGCTGCTGCCTCTCACAGCAACTGCACTCCTCGCCTCTCTCTTTCTTTCTTTTGAAAGGTGCTGCTAAAAGAGGCACAGTCCCTGCGTGACCGCTTGTGCCTGGGGAATGATCCGGAGGCGACGGTGGAGAAGCTCTTGCACATCTACCAGCAGCTGCGCAACCCCAGCCTGGTGGTTCTGTGAGCGGGGCGTGCGCCGTGGCTCTCTGTCTTTAGTGCACCTCGGACGGCTGCGCACACTCTCTTTGCCCTGTGCCGGTGGAATGAAGGGAGCAGCTGGCTGTACACCTTGCAGGCGGACTGAGGGCTGGAACAGAGGCATGGCAGGGAGGAGGAGGAGGAGGAGGAGGAGGAAGGGGATTCCAGCTGGACATGCCCTGGGGAGAGGGGGTGTCTGGCTGGGTCTGCTCTGTGGAGACCCGGCCTTTTTACATTTATTCTCCTTTTCCCCTGTCCCTTTCTCCACTCACCCGCCCCATTTCAATGTGATTTTTCCCACCACCACCGCCACCCCCCCCCCCGGGTTCTGAATCCCTGCCCATTCCTGGCAGATCTGATTGGTTTGTCTTGGCAGCCTCGCACGCAGGCAGAGCCGTCCAAGCAGACGGCCTCTGTGGATGCGTGTCTGTGGTGTGTGTGTGTGTCACGCGTGTGTGTACGTGCGTGTGTGTAACTTGGATGGCCGACAAGGTGCCGTTGGTGGGTGTGGGTGCCGTGTTGTGGAATCACACTGGACCGTTGCTAGTTTAGCTTCTTTCGCTTTCGGTGACAAGTGGCTTTGCTGTGCCAGGCCTTGGGGGGGGCGGGGAGGGAGGGAGGGAGGTGGGTTTGGGGGGTGAAGTAGGAGGGGGAGGCCTGTTGAGTTGTGGGGGGAGGGGAAGGGGGCAGATTTTAACCGAGTTTTTGTTCCCTTCCAAGCAAAACGAACAAGCCGACAGTGGGGGAAAAGGGCTATGCCTCTAGCTGTGTTGTGTATTTCGGAAACACTGTGGAAAAACAAGACTCAAAAAAACAGGATGCCACATGCATAAGTAACTCAGGGGTGCTGTTCGGATGGTGCCCCTTTTTCTAATGGAGCGCTTTGCTCCTTTTTCCAGTATTTGTCCTTTCTATATAAACAACTTGCTTGTCTTATTTCCATGGTGGAGACTCGTGCAGGGTTGTTTGTGGGGTATGTGGGGTGCGTGGGCGGTTTTCTGGGGGGTCTTTTGGGGGGGAGGGGGTTGTGCACGTGTGTTTAAGCCTTCCTTTGCAAAAAGCCATGTGTCCGAGAGAAAAAACACAAAGCTGCACGACAGCCTCCCTTTGCTGTGCAGCCTGTCCGCGTCTCCCTCTTCCTTTCTCCTGCTCTGCTGGCAGCTTGGGGGCCCCCCACCCACCCACTTTCGCCCCCCGTGGAGCTAATGCAGCTTCCGCTTTAAAAGCTGCCTCTTTTCCCGATGAATAATTGAGAAGCCATTCGGCGCGCTCGCTGGCCGGCACTAAAGGCCATTAGGAAATGCTCCAACACTTGGGGGTGAAAGATGCGAGCACTCTCCCATTGCCTGATCGGGAATAATTGATGTCATGCCTACCCTCTGACCTCCCAGTAGAGTCTCTTCACCTTGAGCCTCTGAGAGCTTCACTTCAGGCAGATGGGGCTGCTTCCTCTCCCCCCCCCTCTCCTCTGAAGCTACTGGTGCAGCCTGAAAACGGATGGGGGGGCTGTTGTCACAAAAATAAAAGATCGCTGGGTTTTCTTTTTCCTTGCCCAGGCCTGCATTTTGAATCCCAGAGGTGGCCGAAGCTGTTTTCTTTATGCAGAGCTCTGCTACATCTCTCTCTCCTATTACACTGCTATTATTATTATTATTATTATTATTATTAATCCCACCATTCCTCCATGGACCTCAAGGGTGGAGTGCATGGTTCTCCCCTCCCCATTCTGTCCTCACAATAAGCCTGTGATGTAGGCCAAGCAGCAGACAGCCCCAAGGCAACTTGGGAAGCTTGAGTGGAGGATTTGAACCCTGGTCTCTCAAGTGCTCCTCCGGCACTCTAACCGCTACACCATGCTGCCCCACGTCGGGCAAAACCGGGCCTTCGAAAGCGAGCCTCTCTCTGTGCTATTCCCTGCTTCTGAAAGCTGAGCCGAGCTAGGGGCGCTCCTGCCTCCGCATCCCCTTTCCACAATGACTAGGGAGCGCAGGGGTCAAGGGTGCCTGTTGAAAGGGTCACACAGAGCCATCCCTTCCTTTTGGGAAGCAATGCAGCCAGGCCAGGGGTTTGCAGTGTGGCGGCCTAGGTCAAGTGGGGAGGGGCCCCTGCGTGCCCCACGTTTTGCGGGGAGGGGGCCGCGCGGCATCCCTCCTCCCGCGCGCCTCTGGAAAGGTTAAGTCTCAGGCGGCGGCTGGTGCCTGTGTCGGTTGCGATTACGCACTCGAGCGCGCCTGCCGCCTGCCTCCCGCTCCTGCTCAGCGAGTCTTGAAGGGAGGAACTGACAGATCTGGGTCTTTGGGTCTCCTCCGTCGCCCTGCAGGGCTAACCTAATTGGATTGCAGCCAAAGCCGCCCAGCCCCGCTTGCTCCTGCGATTGGAGGAGGGAGCCCGGCTCGCAGCCAAGGAGCCCTTTTGCAGAGGTGCTCGCAGCTCGGGGAAGCAGGAGGGGGGGGGGTTATGGCTGTGGTCCTGCGGAGAAGTCCTGTCTCCCCGCACTCCAGTTGCAAAGGAGGCAAGCAGAGCAGGAGCTTCAATGAAGCAGGCGGCCGTCTGACCATAAGCCTGTGAGTCCTGTTCGCTGCCAGCCTGTGTCCAAACTGGAAAGAGTTGCTAACTGGGGCGTTCAGACGCAGCACTAGCTGGGTTAATACTAGCAAAAGAACCCGGGAGCCAGAAGAACCTGCTATTCTGTGTACCCAAACCTCTGCCCTGTGAAGAGGCTCCCCAGCATCCCAGAGAAAACCCTGGGTCTCTGCTTCCATGGCATTTCTCCCTGTAAACTAATTGACTTTGGAAGCTCTCGTCTGCTTTCAGCTCTGCTGCTGCCCCACCGATTCCTGCCCGGCTGCTGCTTCACCGCCCCGTGGCAAAACACAGCCGAGGGGCTTCCGGGAGCGCGTGTGCCTCTGCCTCGCCTGCCTCTCGGATTTCCCAAGAGCCGCGCGCAAAGGCTGGATAGCAGCTCCGTTGAAGACGCCAAGGTTGCAGGTTCGATCCATTGTAAGGGACGGCTGCATATCCCTGCATTGCAGAGGGTTGGGCCAGGACTAGGTGATCCTCGGGGTCCCTTCCAACTTTCTGGTTCAAAGTGCTGCACTGGGAGCTGTGTGCCAACAGCGGCACTGGGTGCAGCCGGTTTGGGTGCCCTGCATGGGTGCTTGCAGCAGGGCAGGGTTAATCATGCCACCGCGATGCTGCCCTTCTTCTCCCGCAGGCGGAGCGGTTTCCCTGCAGGCAGCGCCGGTGCTGAGCCTGCAAAATAAAGAACCCAGTTGGAACCGGGAGGGAGGCTCTCGGCTGCTTAGCTGAGCACGGGAAGTCGTAGCACAGCCCATCATATATTCTAGCGTACATGCCGCACGTCTCATGTTCGCCGTCCCTGGATCTGATAACCTGGAAGGTGATCGGTGGGGCTTCCAGCTGAAGCCACTGACGCCGAGCCGTTCCCGGCTCCAGTGCTCCGCCGCATGCTGCAGGTGGCAGCACGTTCATTGCGCACGGCTCTCTCTTCCTTGCTACCGTATCGGGAGAGGCGCTCCGCTCGCATCAGCACCACGAAAGCGAGCAGCAAAAAAAATGCTGGAAGGAACCTGTTGAGCGTCAGAAGTTGAATTGCTCCTCCCCTCCCACAGCTCCTGCAGCTATTTTTTAACAGGCCTCCTTTCCAAGTCCCAGGACAGGTATGGGGAACCTGCGGCATGGCAGAGCTGTTGCTACCCACAGTGCAAACGCTCCTCTTGACATCCCTGGCCTGCCATGGTCTCCAACAAGCTGGGGTTACTTATTGCTGTGGCACTTCGGAAAAATATATGGGCAAAGGCCACAGTGAGCAAGGATGGCTTTATCATACTGCATTTGGGCAGCGGGGGGCGCTATTATCTGCACACAGCTTCCTTCTCCCAGTCTTCACAGCAGAATGCTAACCGCGCTTGCTCTCACTTATGAGAGTTGTAGTGCTTAGGATGGCAGCCATACTTTGCAGAAAGCCGTCACAATCCTGCGTCACGCATTGGATCTCTCGCTCACTTGTCTGTATAGCTCTTCCGATTGTCCCTTAGGTGAACCGAAGCAAGCGGCTACCCGCGTGCCCGTTTTGGGGTCACTACTGAATGGGATAATGCTTCCTTGCCGTTTGCCAACGTAGTTGGAGGGTTTTAGGCATAGAATCACAGAATTGTAGACCCCAGTCTAGTCCAACCCTCTGCAGTGCAGGAACCATTTTTTTGCCCGACATGGGGCTCAAACCCACGACCGTGCTCTACCGACTGAGTTATCCCAGCATACTTCTATGCGCAAGATCCTGGGAACTATAGTTTCCCCCAAACAGAGCTGCGGTTCCCAGCACCCTGGACAAACTACAGTTCCCACGATTCTTATGCAGGAAGTCATCCGCTTCTAAGCCTAAGGTGTCCACGCAGCCACCGCATTAAATTATATGTTTGGGTTTTCAAAACATGTGAAAGGGGAGAACGGGGTGCGTAACAATACGCGAGCCATGGTCCAGCTTAGCTCCATGCGAGCCTTAAAATGACTGTGGTTGCAAAACCTGCATTGTGTCCGGGGTGCCCATTTTTTTCTGTCAACATTATATATATATATATATATATATATGTGCACACACACACACACACACTTTAGGACTTCTACGAGCCGGATCTGATGTCTCCCTCGCAACAAAATTTAAAAATCGGAGTACAGTACTTATGTTAGACTCCCTTGGTATCTTGCCCAGCAGGAGACCAAGGAGTAAAACTCATCTTTCAACTCATGGAAATGCCATCAAGTGAAAAGGGCACGGAGACCCTCTCCGGATTACTGGAGATGCAACAGCCACGGTGGAAACTGCCATTGTGGATAAAGGGCATTGCTGGCGGTGGGGTGGGGGCGGGGGCGGCTTTTCGACCTCACCGGCTGAGCGACAGGCTTTTCCGAGTGGCCTGCAACGCGCACCAGCTGCCCCTAGGGGGAGTCGCCGCTTCTTTTTGCAGCTCCGCTGAAGCTGAACCAGTTAACCCGTCAATTGCCGTAACTCCAGTTTGCTTCCGGGATCCACATTCAACATTTTAGCAGACGCGGGGGGGGGGGGGGGCAATGTGCCGGCGATCCTCTCTCCGCGGACCTGGAGCCAAGTCGCTCCTCCTTCCACGCGCCGCGCACCCAGGCAGTGCTAAAGAGAGACCTGAAGCCGGCAGTGGACGCAGCTGCAAGTTTGCCCGCGATCCTCCACCCTGCGCCCCCCTCCTACACGTTGTACCAGCTGCGCCCCACTTTCTGGTTTCATGCCGCCACGAAATCCAGCAGTAGCAGCGCCTGCAAGTGCGTTTAAAAGAGACGGGGACAACCCAATTAATAAAATACAATTATTATTATTATTGTTCGTTTTTTAAAGCGTGCAGCCCGATCCTCCCCATGCGTCGGCAGTAATTGCCGCTGAGTGCAACGGGGATTCACTTCCATATAAGTACAGGCCTTGTGCCTCGTCAGGCTTCGCCGGGTCTGTTTCAGATTTGCACATGCTATGATTTTTCTGAACAGGAAGCGCAAGGGGTGGTTTGATTCGCCGCTCACGGTGACTAAACGCCCTCGTTGGTATTGTCACTATTTTCTCCTTATATGGCGCTGTCCGAGCTGGTTCCATTTCCCTTTCCTACAGAGATCGCCCCGGAGTTGCCTTTATATGGGCTGTGGCCAGCTGGGCCAATGAGGAGAGCCCTTCTGTCTGCTGTGCAAGGATTTCCCCTTCTGAGTATTGTGTAGGATCCTGGAAATCGGGGGGTGGGGGGTGGCGGTGGGGGCCGCGGGGGCTCCATATATTGCAACTCTCCTTGTCTCTAACCATTTATCATACTGTCTGGTTGAAGACAGTTGGGAGTCCTAGCCCATGGGCATAGCCAGGGGGGCAGCTGCCCCTCCCAATCAAGTAAATAAATAAAAATACTTAACTAAAAGCAGAAATATTCAGAATATTTGAAATGGAGGTCAAATGTGCGTTCTAGCGACACAACTGGCAACCCAACTGAGCCATAAGCAGAGCCAGACAGAAGATGATGACAGGTGGGTGTCCTGCCCCCCCCCAACATAAATCCTGGCTACGCCCATGCCCTAGCCCAGGCATCCCCAAATTCGGCCCTCCAGCTGTTTGGGGACTAAAACTCCCATCATCCCTAGCTAACAAGAGCAGTGGTCAGGGATGATGGGAGTTGTAGTCCCAAGACAGCTGGACGGCCGAGTTTGGGGGTGCCTGCCCTAGCCAGTGGCCACATCTGGAGGGCCACAGAATGCCCTTTTCCCTGTTTAGATGAAATCACCTCCTGGGGAGGTTCACTAATACACAACAGGGAAGAGCAGTAGCAGAGTCCCACTCCCCCAACTGTGTGAAAACAGTGCATTTAGTGAGGCACGGGTTATCTGCATTTTATTCTGACTGCCCAGTCATATTACTCTGTAATGTTGATGCATGCCTCAGTTAGCTTATCAGGCTTCTGAGCGTGGCCCTTTCCTCACCCCCAAAGGCCTGCAAACGTGTGGGGGGGACACCTGGGAAAGAAGTGGCAGCAGTGGGAGTCACATGGAATGGCTGTGGAGTGACAGGCCCCATCATTTAGTGCAGGGGTCAGCAAACATTTTCAGCAGGGGGCCGGTCCACTGTCCCTCAGACCTTGTGGGGGGGCCAGACTATATCTGGGGAGGTGGAATGATGCAAGAGCCCCACGAGCCCCAGTGGCTGCTTACCTGTGTCTTGTGAGAGGCCAGGGCTGGCAGTGGCGGTGGGACGATGAGTGGCGAGCAAAAGGACTCCAGAAAGGGGCTGCTTTAAATGGTGGCCACTCGGCGCTGCTGCTGCTGGCACCAACAAAGCCCACCTCCTTCCTCCCCTAGGCAGGGCAGGGAGAAGCCAGGAGGAGGGAGGGAGGAGACGGTGGTGCTGTGGGAGGGAGAGGGAAAGAACACACTTGCTGGCGATCCACACAGCAATTCCCGGACAGTCCATGGGCCGGATCCAGAAGGCAATTGGGCCTGATCCAGCCCACGGGCCTTAGTTTGCCTACCCATGATTTAGTGTTTGGGAGCAGGGAGGGAGCCAGAAGTCCCCTGGCTCCCTGAGGCTTTTCGTTCCTGAGGGGTAGATTCAGGCTGCACGGGCTGTTTCTTCTAATTGGCGAAAGGTTAAGTACCTGTGGTTCCTCATCCCATCATGGATGGATGCTAGAAAACAAAGCAGCAAAGCCACCCCTCTGCCTACGGTGCTCACTAGCTGCTGCTGCTGCTAGGAATAGATGCTGCTATGCCTTTTAGACATTCAGCTGCCGTACTTGGGTGACCGGTGCAGCTGTGAACCAGGTGTGAGGGCCTTTCCGCAGGATACTGCCATTTGCTTTTGCACACACACAAAAGGAAAAATCTGTATGGGTCAACAAAGCTAATACCACTCCGGCACCACCTAGACGCAGCAATGCTTCTGAAGAGAGCAGGGTTAGAGCAGGATGCCAAATACAGTCGTACCTTGGAAGTCAAACGGAAACCGTTCTGAAAGTCCATTCGAGTTCCAAGATGTTCGAAAACCAAATCGCAGCTTCTGATTGGCTGCAGGAAGCTCCTGCAGCCAATCAGAAGCCGTGGAAGCCCCATCAGACATTCGGATTCCAAAAGAACCTTCGCAAACCAGAACAATCACTTCTGGCTTTGCGGTGCTTAGGAGCCAAAACGTCTGAGTTCCAGGGCGTTCGGGATCCAAGGTACGACTGTCCATAAGTCACACAGGAGCCAACTCTTAGGGTCCCAATAAAATATTTGAGGGGGCTGGGCCCCCACAAAGTTGATGGGCATTCCCATTCAAATAGTGTTTGTGCACTGTGTCATGTGATTGATTATGTGGGGCGGGGCTTACCTGGGCTTACCCCTCAATATTTTAAGTTGGCACCCCTGGTAAATCACCTGTGGCTTGGGAAGCTATGGCTTCTACTCTTCCTCCAGCATGGAAACGTCTATATATCTCTCTGAATTTTATTTTTAAATATAGTATGGTGGGGATGCCATCCCTCCTAAGAAAACTTCCTGCCCCCCATGGGTGTAGCCGGGGGGGCCAGCTGCCCCCCAAATCAAGTAAATAAATAAATAAAACTAACTGACCAATTGTGTCACACATAACTCGGTCCTGTCCCCTACACACATAAAGCCTGCCCCCCTAAAATAAATCCTGGCCATGCCCAGGTCAGGGCTAGCACCATCTTAATACTAAGAGGAGGGAAATCCACAAGGGATATAGATTTTGAAAATGGGCTGAAGTGTGTGTGGGGGGGTTTGAGTGAAACTTTTTAACAAAACCCTTTCCAGCAAGATTTTCACAGGCCTTTACTTGTTCGACCCCATTGTCCTCCTCAAGCAGGGCCTCCTTTCCTGACATTTCGCTGTGCATCAGGTGGTGACGAGGGAAGTTGTGTCTGTGGAAAGGAGCTCCTAGCCAGCCGCCATATGCAGCTGTCGGAACAGGAAGCTCTATATAGAGGCAGCTTCCTTCCCCTTTAGGTTATTTGTGGAAGATGTGCAGCATGTGCAAGAGGGGGAGTCCCTTGAACAGAGCAGCAGGACAACGGAGGCGTTTTTGGAGACCACGCGTAGCTTAGGACTTGCGCAAATGACTTAGAGGGGTGGTCATACCGTAGACTTTATCATATCACAGAATTGGAAGGGACCACAATTGTCATCTAGTTCAACACAATGTGATTCGGGAATCTTTTGCCCAACGTGGGGTTTGAACCCACAACCTTGAGATTAAGGGTCTCGTGTTCCGGGGCCTGGGATTCTCAGCTGTCATATGAAGACCTCTGCTAGTCTAACTACGGTTCCTCTTCCTCTAGATCGTTGCATCCTTTGGAGACCAGCTCTGTCTTCCCCCTCCTCTTGGAATGTTACCCAAAACGGCCCATTGTCTGTGGCTAGACCACCCCATGGAAGATGTTCCAGCCCTGCCAAGACCCTCCCGACTGCCTTGACTTCTAAACGGCACTCAGCTTCCATCTCTGCGCATGCAGCTGCTGGGGCCCACAGCCACTGCTCCCCCCCCCTCAAAAAACCCCCCTCAAGATACTGTTTTTGTTCCAGAGTTGTAGGTGAAGCGAGTATTAGAACTAGAGCTCTTGCTAAGAAGGGAAGAGAAAATTGGGGAGAGGGGGATCTGAGGAGTTGCAGGTCATCCATTGGACAGAGCAGAGAAAGGATTAGGGGAGAAGGTTTCCTGCTTCTTGGAGGACAGCTGCTTGGGATGTAGAAGGGCCCAGGTTCAGTCCTCGGCGTCTGCATGTAACGCTGGGAGTTTCCACTGCCGGAAACCCTGCAGCATTCTACCAGTCAGCGTGGACAGCATTGAACTAGATGTACCAATGATTCTGGCTGAGTACGAAGGCAGCTTTCTATCTTCTACTGCTCTCCTAATTTAGAGGGAGTGGGGAGAAAAGGGCTTCCAACTTCCATTACTTCAGCAAAGGTGGGGATTGTGCCCTGTGAGCATCTCCAACTAACCCTTTCCTTTTGCCCCTTTTGCAGTGAATCCTTCACGCTAAGCTACAGCGAGCAGAGCAAGCAAAGTTGGAGCTTCCCACGTTTCACAAGGCCCCCTGAAACCTGCAACTTGTCGTCTTCTGTTTCAGGTGTGGAGCAGGGGAAAGGGAAGACAGCCACAGGCAATGTTGCGCTGGTTCTGAAACGGAGCCTCTATCGCTTTAATCCTGGGTACATCAGTGTCGCACCCTCCCGGGAGCTGTGCATTAGGGTGCTGCTTCTAAGGTTAGACAGATTAAGACTATGGGAAATAGGGCAAGAGGTCCCCCCCCCCTCCTTCCCAGCAAGGTCCTTTTCCACGGAGGAAGATGGGGGTATATTACCGTGCCTCTGGAGTCCAGGTGAGAACACTCAACTTTCCCCTCCCCGCCAAATACCCCACCTCTGTGTCCACTCTGAGCTGGCTCGGCTACCGTGGCGGAAGCTAGAGCATCTACGGTGCTACTCAGCAAGTGGCACGGCGTCAGTACTCCCAGAGGGTGGCCCGGTGCAGGGTGTCGGCATCGGCGCGCAGGGTCCCGGCTTGGTCGCCGCGGAGGTATTTGCCGTTCTTCCCTTTGATGGCCACCCGGCTGCACTCGCGGAACTCAAAGTAGAAATCCTCCGACATCTCGCCGTCGCTGCAGACGGTGCCGTTGGTGGCCACATACCAGAACTTGCCACCGAGGCCTAGGAGCATCGAAGGAGCAGGTGTCAGTGGGAGATAATAATAATAATAATAATAATAATAATAATAATAATAATAATAATTTATTTATATCCCGCCCTTCCCAGCCGAAGCCGGGCTCAGAGCAGCTAACAACAGTAAAATGATACAACATTCTAAAATCATTTCATTATAAAATCAGTTCAAATCAGATTAATGGCAACCATTGAGCTAGAGTTCTGTGAAGATTGCCAAAGGAGGGGGTCAGGCTGTGCCCTGGCCAAAGGCCAGGCGGAACAGCTCTGTCTTGAGGTCCCTGCAGAAAGATGTCAAGTCCCGCAGGGCCCTAGTCTCTTGTGACAGAGCGTTCCACCAGATCGGGGCCACAGCCGAAAAAGCCCTGGCTCTGGTTGAGGCCAGCCTAACCTCTCTGTGGCCCAGGACCTCCAAGATGTTTTTGTTTGAAGACCATAAGGTCCTCCGTGGGACATACCAGGAGAGGTGGTCTTGTAGGTATGAGGGTCCTAGGCCGTATAGGGCTTTAAAGGTTAAAAGCTTGCATGTAATTGAGCACATAGAGGCACCACCACCTCCCTCCCTCTCTTAAAGGTGCATGGGATTGACGTTTGTGGCAGGTAGTGCTCCGTTTGGGGGACAAATCTGAAGTTCTAGGAAAGGAAGGATAGAACAGGGATGTGGAACATGTGGCCTTGCTGATGTATCTGGGCTCCCAATGCCCATCATCCCTTGGCCACAGGTTCCTTAAAAGAGCTGCTGAGCCATAACTGGTCCAGTCATCCACACAAACACACACACACACACACACACACACGACTGAGACCACAGCAAAGAACTGGCAGAACCATATCATGCTACCTGGTGCAGAGCAAAGCAAGCCAAGCTGGGTTACAGGGGAAGTCCAAGCAAATACAGTGAAAAAGCAGGGTCATTGGCCCTTGGATCTGTAACAGTGGGGCTCTTCCAGTTGCAAACGTGGCCACCCCCCAGGTCCACATGGAGGCAGTCCCACATTGCCAACTACTTGTGAGGCTCCCCATGTGTCTACAATCCCGAATCACAGCATGATAAAAGGCCATAAGTGCTTTTATTAATTTTGAGACTGTTCTAGGCACTTTAGGGAAAAACGTAAATTCTGAGGGCCCACCCATTTGCTGTTCTGGTGCCCTCCCCAGTGATGGCATCTGAGTGGCTGGGCTTGCTGCCACTCTTCTTGCACTCAGGGGAATTTTACTGTTAAGGAAACACCACAGCTGCAGCTTCAGATACTAGCCATAACACTTTCTAGAGTGTGGCTGCTTGTCATCAATGACCAGCTACCACTGAGGGATGAGAGGGCTGCAAAATCCCCAGACTTTTGCCTAGCAGTCTATTGCTTAAACAGTGCCACTGCCCAATCCTCACTGGGCTGTTTTTCACCCCCTGCACCCACATAAATATATATTTATTTGGGTACTCCTGCAAACCTTGGGGTTCCCCCCCACACCTGATGATACTTTTTTGGCCTTACACCCAGGATTTGTTATAGGATGGCAATGGGTTCTAATGGTGAGGTTAAAGTTCTCCAAATGATAGGAACTGCTTTGCACAAATAGCTTACTGTGGTAGCGCATGGGGGGATCTGACTTTGCAGTCAGTTGGAACATAGGAACTTGCCTTATACAGAGATAGGCTGTTGGGTCCACCTACCTCATTATTGTCTACACTGGCTAGCAGAGGCTCTCCAGGATTTTAGGTGGAAGTTGGAGGGGCTGCGTTCACAGCTGGGAAACAAATGTTCTCATAGCATCCCTCCGACATATGGTCCAAAATTATTTCTCTATGTGATGAGCTCCCTCCCCAGCTCCCAGTTTGCAGCCAGTTAGTGAGTTACCTTTGATCTGGTAAGCGCCGTCGTTGAAGATGATCTGGAAGACATCATAGACGGAACGGTTGGCGTCTAGCAAGTTGGAGTTGCGGTGGTAGCACACGAAGCCATGAGCCCCGCGAAGGACCAGGATGGGCCGGTTGATCAGCTTGAGAACAAATTCCTCATCCTCCCCTGTAGTCAGATAACTGTAGGTCAGTGAGTTCGGAAGCTAATGTGACTGTGATGAGCTAGGGATCCAAAACGTGCATTTGTGAATACATTTGCATCAGACTTCAGCCCGAGTGAGTCCAGGATTGCTCTCCCAGCCACATACGTGCTTTCAGTAGCCTGAATTTGCAGATCTCTAGCTAACGTTTTTGCTTTTCAGTAAGAGTTCTGTAAGCAGGATCAGTCCGCTTTCAATTCCCCCTTCCAGTTAAGTTTCTGAGGTTACAACTGGGCTTCATCCTACTTCTGCGAGCTCCTTGCCATTATTGATCCTAAGAGTTGCAAATGCGGAAGAATCCTGGACAAACTATGTCATTGATTATTCGTTATTTTGAAACTGCTCTGGCATCACTTTAGTGCTCTCCTCCTGCTTTGGCATACTGAATTGGCATCTGCAGCTAAAGCCAGAGTCCGACCGGAGTGGCCTTCCTGCTATTGGGCTCATCTCAGATGCACCTGGAAGCCATCCAGCTTTAAGCTGCACTGAACAGCTGTGTCACTTTCAGTAGGACTTCAGTAGGTGGTCTTTTCTGACACCTGGCTATAGCCACCTGCTCTCCTGACTTGCAAGGTGTGTCTGAGGACCTTACAGCTCCTTAGGATAAGACCATACTTTGTTGGCCTACTGCTGCTCCCTCCCCACTTCCAGTCAAGTAACTTCCAGTTTCAATCTTGGTTGGCCTGTGCTCTAGCAAAAGTGACTTCCTCCCAACTGCCCTGCAAACTCTTCGTTTCATTTGTTCTCAATATAGCCTCCTCTGGAACTGCTCAATATCTACGCAGCCTTTTCTCCGCTCTCAGCTTCTGACTGTCCCAGCAACAAAGCCTCAGCTATACTTGTAATGTATTCCGTTGGCTCATTCGTTGTGATCTTGCCACACAACGTTCCAGTTTCCATATAACACAGATTTAGGTACTCTCCTGATGCCCATCGGGCATGGTTTTGGCTCGCCTACCTCTTCCAGCCACCATTCTCAATAAGGAAGCTGCAGCAAATAGCGGAAGACGAGCAGCTTTATTGACAACACACAGACTGTGGTCCTGGGTTTATCAGGTTTAAAGGTAAAGGTAAAGGACCCCTGACAGTTAAGTCCAGTTGCAAACGACTCTGAGGTTGCAGCGCTCATCTCGCTTTACTGGCTGAGGGAGCTGATGTTTGTCTGCAGACAGTTTTTCCGGGTCATGGGGCCAGCCCTGGGTCATGGGGCGAACCAGAGCAGTGCACGGAAACGCCGTTTACCTTCCTGCCGGAGTGGTACCTATTTATCTACTTGCACTTTGAGGTGCTTTCGAACTGCTAGGTTGGCAGGAGCAGGGACCGAACAACGGGAGCTCACCCTGTTGTGGGGATTCGAAAAGCCAACCTTCTAATCGGCAAGCCCAAGTTTCAGTGGTTTACACCACAGCGCCACCCGCGTCCCTTTATCAGGTTTAGGCCCCCGTAATTGCGGCAATGGCATCCCATTGTAAGACTCACCCACTGCATCACTGACAGCTGCCAGTTGTCCATTCTTCTTGGTGCAGATATATTTGCCATTGCGAGCTTTGAGGGCTACCCGGCGTCCACGCCACTCCATATCAAACATGGTGCTAGCAGATCTGCGGGAACAAAGCAAGGGGGGGGGAGCACTGGTCAGATAATGAATGATCATTTTGCTCTTTCTTCCCTATTGTGTATTTAACATTCAGAGAGTGCAGCCCTACACACACTTGCATGGGCGTAGGTCTTGCTGAAATCAACAGGGTTTTGTGCACAGGACACCACATTGTGTAGCAGGTGCAACAAATTGCCACTCTCCCCCATTAGGTTGCTGGCGGGGGCGGGGGGGCGGGAAGGAATACCTGGGGGGAAATGGGGAGTGGTTCCTTGACTGGAAGAACTTGTAAGCCTGGTTCTGGTAATTCCTAAGCTAAGAACACGCTGAGAGGCACCCTGCTCCATCATTCGCAGTGTGTGACTGCCTGGTGAATCTCAGGGTTCTAATAAAGACCAAAACAGATCCCACAAGTCTGCCCACCCGAAGTTTAGACTCTGCAGATAATTCTGAGCTTTGTTGTTGTTGTTTAGTCGTTTAGTCTTCGTGACCCCATGGACCAGAGCATGCCAGGCACTCCTGTCTTCCACTGCCTCCCGCAGTTTGGTCAGACTCATGTTTGTGGCTTCGAGAACACCGTCCAACCATCTTGTCCTCTGTCGTCCCCTTCTCCTTGTGCCCTCAATCTTTCCCAACATCAGGGTCTTTTCCAGAGAGTCTTCTCTTCTCATGAGGTGGCCAAAGTATTGGAGCCTCTGCTTCATGATCTGTCCTTCCAGTGAGCACTCAGGGCTGATTTCCTTAAGAATGGATGTGTTTGATCTTCTTGCAGTCCATGGGACTCTCAAGAGTCTCCTCCAGCACCATAATTCAAAAGCATCAATTCTTCAGCGATCAGCCTTCTTTATGGTCCTGCTCTCACTTCCATACATCACTACTGGGAAAACCATGGCTTTAACTATACGGACCTTTGTTGGCAAGGTGATGTCTCTGCTTTTTAATATGTTGTCTAGGTTTGCCATCACCTTTCTCCCAAGGAGCAGGCGTCTTTTAATTTCGTGACTGCTGTCACCATCTGCACTGATCATGGAGCCCAAGAAAGTAAAATCTCTCACTGCCTCCATTTCTTCCCCTTCTATTTGCCAAGAGGTGATGGGCCCAGTGGCCATGATCTTCGTTTTTTTGATGTTGAGCTTCAGACCATATTTTGTGCTCTCCTCTTTCACCCTCATTAAAAGGTACTTTAATTCCTCTTCACTTTCTGCCATCAAGGTTGTGTCATCTGCATATCTGAGGCTGTTGATATTTCTTCCGGCGATCTTAATTCTGGCCTGGGATTCATCCAGCCCAGCCTTTTGCATGATGAATTCTGCATATAAGTTAAATAAGCAGGGAGACAATATACAGCCTTGCCGTACTCCTTTCCCAATTTTGAACCAATCAGTTGTTCCATATCCAGTTCTAACTGTAGCTTCTTGTCCCACATAGAGATTTCTCAGGGGACAGATGAGGTGATCAGGCACTCCCATTTCTTTAAGAACTTGCCATAGTTTGCTGTGGTCGACACAGTCAAAGGCTTTTGCATAGTCAATGAAGCATAAGTAGATGTTTTTCTGGAACTCTCTAGCTTTCTCCATAATCCAGCGCATGTTTGCAATTTGGTCCCTGGTTCCTCTGCCCCTTCGAAATCCAGCTTGCACTTCTGGGAGTTCTCGGTCCACATGCTGCTTAAGCCTGCCTTGTAGAATTTTAAGCATAACCTTGCTAGCGTGTGAAATGAGTGCAATTGTGCGGTAGTTGAAGCATTCTTTGACACTGCCCTTCTTTGGGATTGGGATGTAGACTGATCTTCTCCAATCCTCTGGCCACTGCTGAGTTTTCCAAATTTACTGGCATATTGAGTGTAGCACCTTAACAGCATCATTGTTTAAAATTTTAAATAGTTCAGCTGGAATATCATCACTTCCACTAGCCTTGTTATTAGCAGTGCTTTCTAAGGCCCATTTGACTTCACTCTGCAGGATGTCTGGCTCAAGGTCAGAAACCACACTACCTGGGGTATACGAGACATCCATTTCTTTCTGGTATAGTTCCTCTGTGTATTCTTGCCACCTCTTCTTGATGTCTTCTGCTTCTGTTAGGTCCTTTCCACTTTTGTCTTTTATTATGGTAATCTTTGTATGAAGATTCCTTTCATATCTCCAATTTTCTTGAACAGATCTCTGTTTTTCCCCATTCTATTGTTTTCCTCTATTTCTTTGCATTGCTCGTTTAAGAAGGCCTTCTTGTCTCTCCTTGCTATTTTTTGGAAATCTGCATTCAATTTCCTGTATCTTTCACTATCTCCCTTGCATTTTGCTTGCCTTCTCTCCCCCGCTATTTGTAAGGCCTCGTTGGACAGCCACTTTGCTTTCTTGCATTTCCTTTTCATTGGGATGGTTTTAGTTGCTGCCTCCTGTATAATGGTACGAGCCTCCATCCATAGTTCTTCAGGCACTCTGTCCACCAAATCTAAATCCTTAAACCTGTTCCTCACTTCCCCTGTGTATTCATAAGGGATTTGACTTAGATTGTATCTTACCGGCCCAGTGGTTTTTCCTACTTTCTTCAGTTTAAGCTTGAATTTGCTATAAGAAGCTGATGATCTGAGCCACAGTCAGCTCCAGGTCTTGTTTTTGCCGACTGTATAGAGCTTCCCCATCTTTGGCTGCAGAGAATATAATCAATCTGATTTCGATGCTGCCCATCTGGTGATGTCCATGTGTAGAGTCGTCTCTTGTGTTGTTGGAAAAGAGTGTTTGTGATGACCAGCTTGTTCTCTTGGCAGAACTCTATTAGCCTTTGCCCTGCTTCGTTTTGAACTCCAAGGCCAAACTTGCCAGTTGTTCCTTTTATCTCTTGACTCCCTACTTTAGCATTCCAATCCCCTCTAATGAGAAGAACATCACTCTTTGGTGTCATTTCTATAAGGTCTTGTAAGTCTTCATAGAATTGGTCAATTTCAGTTTCTTCAGCACCAGTGGTTGGTGCATAAACTTGTATTACTGTGATGTTAAAAGGTCTGCCTTGGATTCGTATCGAGATCATTCTATCATTTTTGAGATTGCATCCCAGTACAGCTTTTCCCACTCTTTTGTTGACTATGAGAGCCACTCCATTTCTTTTACGGGATTCTTGCCCACAGTAATAGATATGATGGTCATCCGAACTGAATTCGCCCATTCCCGTCCATTTTAGTTCACTGATGCCCAGGATGTCAATATTTATTCTTGCCATCTCATTTTTGACCACATCCAACTTACCCAGGTTCATGGTTCTTACATTCCAGGTTCCTATGCAATATTTTTCTTTACAGCATTGGACTTTCCTTTCACTTCCAGGCATATCCGCAACTGAGCGTCCTTTCGGCTTTGGCCCAGTCGCTTCATCAGCTCTGAATCTACTTGTACTTGTCCTCCGCTCTTCCTCAGTAGCATGTTGGACACCTTCCGACCTGAGGGGCTCATCTTCCAGCGTCATAACTTTTATATGCCTGTTGTCTTTGTCCACGGAGTTTTCTTGGCAGGGATACTGGAGTGGCTTGCCGGTTCCTGCTCCAGGTGGATCACGTTTGGTCAAAACTCTCCACTATGACCTGTCCATCTTGGGTGGCCCTGCACGGCATAGCTCATAGGTTCTCTGAGTTCTTCAAGCCTCTTCGCCATGGCAAGGCAGCGATCCATGAAGGAGAATTCTGAGCTAGATGGACCAATAGTCTAGCTCAGTGCAAAGCAGCTTCCTAGGTTCCCCTAATTGCTTGAAGTTGCTGACAATGGCAGTCCTCTCTCCCTCTCTCTCTTACATTCCACTTCTGTCGCTAAAGGTGCTGCTATAGGAATAGAGGACACACAGCAAATTACCCTGGGCAAGTGCACCAGGGCTGAGGATGCCTGCCTTGTCTGTGACCATCTAGTTCTTCAACTGGTGAGTTGGGTCCCACTGACTAATGGCTTGCGCAGCCAACCTAAGATGGGTCACAACCGCTGTACAGATGCACTATCAAAAATTCAGTAGTGAGCTATATGTCCTGTTTTGCAGTATTATTTGTTTCTTATAAGTGTGTTTCAAAAAATTCAGCAGTGAATCCCAAACTCCGTGTTCGAGCTGACAGTGGGTCCCAGGTCTGGAAAAAGCTTGCAAACATCCTAATTTAGCCCGGTTATGTATGCACACTTTTGCCTGAGACTCGCTAGCTTCCCTTGGGAGATGCTGCTCTGCTGCCTTCCCAGTTGGTAACAATGTTGATGCCGTACTGAACATTATCCTGAATTATCCTGCCTTCTCTGAATGGCTATGCTGTTCACTTCCAGGTCCCTGATTCTCAAACATATGTGCAAATTCTTGTATGTCTGCAATGCTGTGCCCAAACCATGCTTTTCCTTTCCAGACACACAAAAGGAAGCATTGATGGACATTAGTTTAGGCAACTGTATTTGCCTCAAGTCCTGCTTGGGGGCAAACCAGAGTCACTGGCTTGCTGCTGTGAAAAATGGGCTGCAGGAACAGATAGCCCACTGATCTGACTCGGTAGAGGTCTTCTATGTGCTTATGCACCCATCACTCCTTCCCAGAAGCCCTGTTCCAAGTCTTGCATCCATTCTCTCCATGCCCTGGCTCTCCTTCTGTTATGCCTAGCCAAAACTGCCATCAGACTTCCAAGGCCCCAAATGCTCTAGGACCCCATTAGTGACACGAGGACATAACCTAACTCACACTTCTGTGGCTGTGGCCTGAATTCCCCCATGCGACACCAAGGTCCAGTAGTTGCCCGTGTTGGAATGGAAGATGCACTTCTTGGTTTCTTTATCAATCTGTATCTGGAAGGTTTCGTGGTGTGTCTCTTCATCCTGATTGGCTGAGACGTTGACACCTAGCAGGAAGAAAGGACATGTTTTCATATTGTTTAGATCCATCGTGCTCCACTGTCAGGCATGAAACCAGATAAGAAAACCTGTGAGAAGGGTCAAGCAGAGGTCCATCTTAGAATCATAGAATTGTAAAGTTGGAAGGGACCCTGAGGATCATACAGTCCAACCCCCTGCAACATGCAGCTGTCCCATGTGGGGATCGAACCTGCAATCTTGGTGTTATCAACACCACACTCTAACCAAACTGAACTATCTAGTTGAAGGCGTTCCTTCAGCCGCACAAAAGAGAGATGGAGAAGGTGTAACTAATTATCGGGGGGGGGGGAAATAAAAAGTAAATATATGGTTCATTAATTACGGACAGCCCCATAAAATGTGAGTAACAACCAACAGTAAATTCTGAGAATATGAACAACAGAAAAACAACAACACTCTTCCTTTATTTTTGCCTTAAGGGTCACGCTAAATGTGACTCTGTTCACAAAAATAGCAATTACATGAATTAAAAACAAAAACCCACGTAAATAGATGTGGGTGGTTGATCCAGATCAAGACCACAGTAATGGGCAATAGGTTAAATCCCTATCCCTCCCACCAGAGTCACATTTGAGATTGAGGGCCTTATACATGGGAGCCGACTCCTAGGGGCCGAGGAGGCTTTGCTGCTGCCCCCCAATAAAATACTTGAGGCCAGCCAGCCCCCCCAAAAAAGTTGATGGGCATTGCCATTCAAATGGTGTGTGTGATTGATTATGCGGGGCAGGACTTACCTTGGCCCACCTCCCAATATTTTATTCAAGTTGGGACCCCTGCCCCTATACCTACTACTTATGCAGAGGTGGGGGGAGAAGTTCACACAATTGCTGCTTGAATGTTTAGTTTGTGGCCCCCACTAACTTGCCTCTGCCTCTCCATCCTCTGTGCCTTGGGGGGCTGCTCTTGGTCATCACATCCTTGCTAGCATTCCATAAGGCTTAGGGCACTACACAGATAGCAGGGCTTTATCTCATTCACCCTCACAAAAGCCCTGAGATGTGTGTGACTCACTTTCATTCCATTGTGATGGGGATCTGCAGTAGAGATATAATTATTTTCTCTAAGCCACCCGGTTAAGTCCACGACAAAAGCTAAACTTTAATCCAGGTCCAACATCCTATATGCTAATAGAAAATTCATTCTCCAAGTGACGGTGCTTATGCAGCCAAAATTCGTAAGAGGAAGGAATCGGTAATAGGCTTGAGGAATCCCGAAGTTTGCAGAAATACAAATTAAGGAGGGGAGGGAAAGAACCTCAAACAATCTAATCAGGTATTTGTTTAGGGGTGGGGAAACTGAAAACTAGGAGAGGATGGAACGGAATATCCTGGAAAAGGGTATGGCTGGCTGGAACACTGAACAGGAGCACTCCATGCCGCCGTACTTTGTTGCAGGTCCCTGGTTCTGTCTACTGGACAACGCCAAATAGAAGACAGGTGTGTAGTTTTCAAGTGCCTCTCACTGGTTTGATTGTCATAGTTGGCACTTGGATTTGTTTCCTGATTGGCTAGAAACCAATTGGACATGTCATTATCTAGTTCTTAACATTCTGTTGGCAAGCATGGGCAGGAAACCACCCAAGAAAACACTCCACTATTCTCTGGTCAGCTCTAGCCAGCTCGGGCCTGAACCCTGTCTACACCACCTCAAATGCAGCCTTCCTACGAACTGCCTAATTTTTATTTATTTATTAACCATAGGTGTGTGATTCACAGAACTTGCTTAGTCAATTCCCCATGAAGCTCACTGCTGGCAGTCAGATCACCAAAGAGTGACTGCAGGCGATTGATTAAGATCTCTCAATCTCTCTCTTGCAACCTCCCTCCCCACCCCGACCTCATGGATTACTCTTCCCCCTCCCCCTCTCTGAAACTAAATGTGATCTGGTAGTAGATAGGTAGCCGTGTTGGTCTGTCATAGTCAAAATAAAAAAAATTCCTTCCAGTAGCACCTTAAAGACCAACTAAGTTAGTTCTTGGTATGAGCTTTCGTGTGCATGCATGTGTATCTGAAGAAGTGTGCATGCACACGAAAGCTCATACCAAGAACTAACTTAGTTGGTCTTTAAGGTGCTACTGGAAGGAATTTTTTTTATTTTAAATGTGATCTGCAATTGTTTTAAAGCTCCAGTTGGGAAGCTCCAATTATATTTTTCCCCCCAGAACAGCAGTATTGTAGTGGGAAAATTCCCCAAAGCTCTGATCAAAACCATAGCTTCCATAGCTGCTTCAAAGTAAAAGCTGAAACATCAAGAGACTCCTGAATCAGTTTCAGCTTTCCTATGCACGCAATGTACATTCACATACTCTGCAAACCTATTCTTGACCTGTTCGTTCTTTCTTTTTTTAAAAGTCCTTGTTCATCTGGCTATAGTGCCACAGTCAGGCTGGCTGAGGTGTTAATGCCATTCCTCAACCTGCCCTGATTATTTCCAAGAGGCAATTTCAGCCTGGGACCAGAGATTTAGCAGATCTGTGATCTTTGTCAAAAAAATAAATGGCCTAATGCGAGTGCTATGCTTTGCTGTCAGCTGATTCACCCAGGGCTGGTTTTGTCCTCCTACCAGATTTGTGACGTAATTTATGATTCCAACAAGAAGCAAGTTAGAGGAACTTATCTCTTTAGTATCCCATGTGCCTATTGTTTTAAACATATGAGGAGCCTAAGGAAATCAGAGGGAAAGAACTAAGTAGCACATACCACAATCTCCGAAGTAAATAAATTGCCATAAAGCTAACAAACCAATGAGCTAACATTAACGAATTTATTCAAATCAAAGGGGTGGGGGAATCTTCAACGATAAAGCAAACATTTCCACACACCCTGGCTTTGTCTGTAGCAAAAGGATAGATGATGTCATTCCTCCAAAGATGGCATACATACCGTACATGGATTTCCTCACAACAATGACACTGTAAGGAAGATAATGTTAACAGCGGGAGAACTAAGGCCAGGGCTATGCATATGCACCAGCGACAGTGCTGGATTGGGTCTGCCGATGCAACCACACAGTCCAAGCCTTGCCTGGTTCCTGACCTCACCTTCTCAGTATGCAGAGCTGACGCTACTGCTGGCTAGTTATTGTCGTGGCTTCACCCCACCAGACACTATGCCTCTAAGATACAGATACTGGTCCAAGGTCACCCAGTGAGTTCCATGCAGAGCTGGGGAAATAGCAGCCTAAAAAAAATAAATATATGAGGGCCAAAAGTGTTATGAACCTAATGGTTCCTCCAACCCTGGTTTTCTTTCCACCAGCCCCTTCAGCCACCACACTTGCAATGTTAGCATGGCGCTTCCATAGCACTCACCAGGGTTAGGGATCCTCCTGGCATGGTAAAAGTATACAATACAGGTAAGGCCAACCTGGTTTAAATGAGAATCCACATGGGTAAGTCTACTCCATTGCCTGGCATTTAATCAGCTCTTACCTCTGCAACACAGCTCTTTTCAAGTGGATTGTATGATCCACCATAACCGGCTCCTCAGCAGAACACACGCCTGGCCAGTGGTTCACTCTCCTCTCTCTCTCCTTCAAAATTCCTAGGAATTTTGGTGGGCTACTAAATATTTCCCCCCCCCTACAGATCAAAGCACATAACTCGTATTTTAATAGCGTGTTTTCATTCAGCACCAGTATCATAATCAAAACCAGCACCTTATTATGAAAATATCAGGCTGCAAGTTAGGCCACTGAGGAATAACTCTTTTAATTTGTTCATTTTTAGAAAAAAAGAAATAGACTGTGTTAGTCCCTATTATGAAAATCATGGGCCCTCAGCAAAAGCCTTGTTTATCTGCTTGACAATCTGACCCTGGTGAAAAAACTCTGTCATTAGTAAAAATAACTAAATCATGTGCAGGACCATGTATAAACCCATACCCTCCCACATTTCTCCAATGAAAATAGGGGTGTCTCATTCCATAATGATAATTTTACTATTTATACGCCACACATCCGACTGGGTTGCCCCAGCCACTCTGGGCAGCTACCAACATATATAAAAACATAATAAAACATTAAACATAAAAAACTTCCCTATACAGGATTGCCTTCAGATGCCATGAGGGTTGGATAACTCCACGCTCTCCAACATTTCTCCAATGAAAATAGGGACATCCTAAGGGAAAGTGGGACATTCGGGGATCAAATCAGAAACTGGGACGGCTTTTCTAAATAGGGGATGTCCTTGGAAAATAAGGACACTTGGGGAGTCTGCTAACCCTTTTCTGTGGACCACCTAAATGGAGCTCGCAGACCACCAGTGGTCCATGGATCACAGTTTGAAAACCTTGCAGTTTGACAATTATACTTTCTTCTGATTGTCTTGGGAGTGTTGCCTTGAGGAAGGGAAAAGTCATGATTACTCATTGTGTGTGTGTGTGTGTGTGTGTGTGTGTGTGTGTGTGTGTCTACCGATATGACACACAGAGAGTCAAGGGTAACTTGTACACATGTGGTGAATGTGGGATCCACAATCTTATCACTTTTTAAAACGACTGCCACTCACATAGAGACAGGAAGATGGGACTTCCCAGGGCCAGCCTCACCATAAGGCACTCTGAGGTGGCCGCCTCAGACGTCAAATGCCGAGGGAGCAAAACTGTGTGCCATGTGAGTATCCCCTAGTGAGTATCCCCTAGCCTGGCTTGCTGCTTTCAAGTGCAGCAGAGGCCTCTGCGTCAGAGTTGAAGCAGGATTCAAATGCCCGTCTATTCAGCTTTGACACACAATCAGCTTTCGTACACAGAAGGGGGTAGCACTGTCTCATCCTTCGCCACAGGCAGAAAAACATATTGGGCTGGCCATAACATCTTCCTTGGAATCCTCTGCCTGAGTCAGTTTTGCTGCTTCGCATTGCTGCTGCCCTCGGCTGCAGGGTTTCATTTACCAACAGACTCCGCAGCCAACCTTAGTGGGCAAGCTACATTTTCTCGACGCATCCCATAAGCACCAGCCATGGTCAAGTCCACTGTATAGCCTTCTCCCTCCTGATGCTCTCCAAATGCTTGGGAGTACATCTTCCATAATCACCAGCCAGCGCGGCCAATGGTCAGGGATGATGGGAGTTGTAGTCCAACAACATCTGGGAGGGTTCCGGATTGGGGGAGGCTGGTGTGGTGGACCCCTCCAGGCAAACTACTTTTGATTAGATTCCTCAGTGCAAGGAACCATATACCATATGGAGGGAAGGTATTCATCAGAATCGCCACACAAACTCTTGTCAAACAGGTTACAATTGACAAGGAAGTTGGCTAACCCTCCAAGCTGAAGGGGCATTAACATAATAATAATAACAACAACAACAATAATAATAATAATAATAATAATAATAATAATAATAATAATTTATTATTTATACCCCGCCCATCTGGCTGAGTTTCCCCAGCCACTCTGGGCGGCTCCCAATCAGTGTTAAAAACAGTACAGCGTTACATATTAAAAACTTCCCTGAACAGGGCTGCCTTTAACGATCCCTGCTAAAATTATGCCCACCTCACTGAGCCATAGGCACCCCCTTCTCACACTCCTGCGTTGCTAGCAAATCCTCCAACAATCACTTTAATTATCCTCATTAATCTGATTGCTGTTGTTTCCATCTGGCTGACACACAAGCCCCCTATTAATAACTTGCCAGCCAATGTCACCAGCTCCTAAGTGGCTTGGAACAGGCAAAGGAGGTCTGTGAGCCTCTGTGTTGGCTGTTGCTCATTGCCAACAAAGCAAGTCTCTTGCCAACATACTGATATCTCTGGCATCCCACCATCCCAATGGGTATGGCCAGACCTGGCAAAAATGCAGAGGGAAGGCTGTGGCTAGTATTATAGGGCCAAGCGGGATGAGATTGTAATAGTTTGACAATATAATATTAACCCTAGCAGAAGAGACTAGCTTCTGGGCCTGTCAGCCACATCCAAGCTCTTCCCTCCGGAGGGCAGTGATAAACATTGCTGGGTTTCATCAGCATAAGACAGGTTATGACTGAACTTAAATGTGGGATAATCCTATTCAAAGAGATGAAGTGGCTGGTTGGAACAGCTGGCGGGGGGAGACTGGGGCAAAGGGGGTCGGAGGCTGGGATTAAGGAGATACAGAGGGAACCATTTAGGAATTCGCAAGCACATCCTGTGGGTAGCTTCAAATCAATCAAGTTGAAGAGCCCGTGCAGACCAAAGTGCAGTTGATTAATCCCCGTAAGTAGCTGCTCTTGTAATTGGCCTACTCATATGAGCGGCAAAGCTTCTGAAATGGGGACACAACACAACAATAAACCCAGCCCCCTCCATATAATCTATGGAGGTTAGCCACTACGACAAGGACCCATATGTTGGTTTTGCAAGTATAGGAGTTTTGTTTTGTTTTTAATTGAACATATTAGAGTTTCTGAAATAAGAGGTCACTGACGGTGACAATGGACTAAAAACGAAACACCAATATGCTGAAGAAGAGTTGAATGCTGCAGCAGCCTACTAGGGGAGTTGCCAATGAATTAAAAAAAAGTCACAAAACAGCAGAGAAGAATTGGCCTCACTCATCACCAGCACCGTCACGGTCCCTATTCAGAAGGTATCTGCAAGAGGATACCTGCTTGATCAATGCAAGAGACTACCTGGTCCGACCTTTCGTTACCCACAGTGGCCAGTCAGATGCTTCTAGGAAGCCTGCAAGTAGACTATGAAGAAAACAACTTCTGCCGCTTGTTTCTCACTCCCCAGACAGTCCACAGCAACTAGTATCAGTGGCAGCCACTTTGGTGGGGCAGAACCGACACAGACACTGCTGCAGCTTACTATATCAATTTTGCTTTCAGGTCACTTTCTGTTCCTTTTGTCTCTCATCTCCCTCTGACCTCACAACTCTACATTCCCCAACACCTCCACCATGTTTACCAATGCAGGGGGTGATACTTCATGCATCTGATGAAATGGTCTGTGGCTCCTGAAAGCTTATGCCACAGTAAATGCGTTTGTTTTTTTAAGGTGCCACAATACTCTCTGCTATTTTTAGAACTGCCTTCCATGCATTTGCCTAATCCTCTTTGTAAAGCTGTCTAAACTAGGGCTCGTTGACACATAGTGTGGCAGCGAATGTGGCCTAGGACACGCATGAAGACACACCGCAGAGAACATGCAAGATTAGAAGTGGGCACGTTGGCCATAGGAAGACGACTGCTTTCCCAGAGACAAAAGGCTGCATTTTAGGGCTGAAGAAAAGCAAAAGCCACCTGGGTTCCATGCTATGAATGAATAACAGGTATGCTCTATTTTTGTTTCGCCATAAGCAGATGGTCTGGTGAGGCCCATTGCTTTATAAGTATACAAGTGTGTGCACATTCAGTTTTAAGAGGAATACACACCACAGCAACTTCTATGTAGGGTCAGCTACATCTGTCTTCACACATACCCATGAACTACATTTTTAGGCTAAAATGGAAAGGACGATTGGTTCAAGAAAGCATGGCTATACTGTACTGTAAACAGCCTATTAAATGACCTAGGGAGGAGGGGAAATAATAAAGTTTCTTTTGATGATCATGGTGGGATTGATTGATTGATTGGGGGCGGGGGCATTCACTTGTTTCAGCTTCTCCACACACGTTATCTCAGATCCTTCTCAACACTTCGCAACCACCCTTCAAAGCTGAGGCGTGTCCGCAGGGGTGTTATGTCCATATTGCAGATGAGTAGCTGAGGCTTAGAAAGAGGGGCTTGCCTAAGAGCCTAGTGGTAAATTCGTGGCTGAGGAGAGGTTGGAAACGACAACTTCCTGACTAACAGCTTACAGTGAAATTTCCCCCTCCCTCAAGATAACAGGTGGGAAAGAACCTTATTAATTTCTGCGGAGCGATAACCCCTATTTTTGCAGTTTGATGTATGACACTTTGGGCCACAAAGTAAAAAAAGTTCCCTTCCCTCACAAGACTTGGATTTCCCCCTTCCCACTTCTTTCGTTGGGTTGCGGACGGAATGGCCTTTCAAGCTTCACCGGAAGATCACGTTATGTATTTTTGTTCATGGGAGACTGGGTAGCTCCTCTTTCCCCCAGAAATTGGCATAGGCCAGGTTGCTATAGTAACGGACACAAGCCCTTTGGCAGTGTGGCATTTCCTGTTGCCACCTGTTACTCACTCAGCTCCCATCTGGTTGGTTTATGTACCGCTTGGGTTTGTTTGCCCATCGCACGATTCCTAAGCTAGCTGAGGAAGAATACAATGAAGTGGGTCATCTTGAGGAAATCAGACTGCATCATCTGATTTTCATACAACATGCAAATACATGTACAGTTCATTTCAAAAGCGCTCGTTGGCTGCTGTAGAAGCTGAAGATCTTCCTTCTTAAGCTTTAAATAAAGCAATTTTTCTACAGTTGATGACCGCTGGTGTCTTCTTCGGATCATTTAATTCATTAATTCATTAAACACACACGATTGCAACCTTTCTGCTGGCAAAACGTATTTACCTGAATTTTAAAGTTGAGGGAAAACATGCAATACACACCAAATCCCCTCCTTCACCTCAGAAACAAAGCAACCTCCTGCATATTTGCCTCCACAATGCCCAAAGAAAGAAAAGGGAGAGATCAACATGTTGTTTTTCCAGAAACAGCTACCCTTGAACAAGGCATCTAGAGTCTTACCACACAATGCAAGATTTAAATTTCTAGTATAGTTCCCTTTTCAGAATATGGGTTTCTATTTGATTTTAAATTAAAGTTCCTGTCCTCATGACCCTCATGATTCCACACAGAGAAAAATCTAAAATGAGGATGGTATTTGTCATAGTTTTGGAGATCATATCAGGACAGAGTGAAAATAAAAAAAATTCAGGACATACGTTTCATGGCCCTAGGATGACCAGGCAAAATTCCTTCTTCTAGCAAGCTGTTAATAAAGAGTACAGAAGCACTGTTCTCTTTTGCATCTGGACACCCTATTCCTTGTTTTTCCATATTTAGGTCAATATTTGAAATCCCATAAGCACTTACATGTGAGTAAGTCCCACAGAATGCATATCTCTGAGTGGATATGAATAAATTTACACTGTGCTTAATCCCCTCCACATTTTCCCACTCACATTCCAAATTCAAAAAAGGTAACCGGAAGAAAATGCAAAGGTACTTTATATAGATATAAAATCAAACTGCACTCCATTGTCACAGCTGACAATCACTGTTGTTAAAGGGGGCCCTACAGGAGCCAATTCAAAAGCTGACAGCCTTAACCTGCTTCTGAATTGGGGCATTTAATAGCCACCAGAACATCAGAAGAGTGATGGGCTAGAATTGTCTCCCAGAGCTTGGACTCTTAAAAACAGCATTGAAAAGAAGAAGGGTCCCTATCCGATCACTTTTCTCTGGGGCAAGAGGAGTGGCTTCTGGATGAGTATGCTTAAATCAGTCTTTTTTGATTATTATTATTATTTTTAAAAAGGCTAATTATCAATGCCAGGCAATGTGAATTTTAAATTTGCATTTATTTAAATGAATTAACATGCAAACATCTGGTAACTCCGCAGGGAAGCTAAGAAAATAATTACGCTAATCACTGTGAGAGAAGAGGCCCATACTGCATTACAGTAATGAAGGCCAGATAAGCAACTAAGGGCAGGAATACAGTGGATTAGCTGCCCACCTAATACAGTTTAGACACACTTTTGTAAAACAGGACAAAAGGGGTATATTAAACAATGGCCAAAGGTGCAATTCCCCCACTCTTTTAATGCATAGTTAATCCAGACAAACTGTTGTGTAGATAGGAAAGCCAATCCGGACATGGGGATACAAGTGGTTGGGATGGGGTGGGTGTTGTGCAGTCCCCTGTAAAGACCAAGTGTAAAGCCTGGGCTTGGTGCTGTCTATGGAAGCACAAATGACTGTGGTTGCTTTTTACCTACTGCACTCTTATTTAGAGAAAGCAGACCTTGCCTCCATCAAACCTGCACTAGTTACATCCAGACTAGACTACTGCAGTGTGTTCTATGGGGTGCTGCCCTGGAAGACAACCCAGAAACCTCTGCTGGTATTCAGGGTGTCTTTTGAGGGTAGACATTTAGACCATATTATATACCAATACTGTGTCAGCTTGCTGGAGCATTTCCAGGCCAGATTCAAAATGTTAGCTTCGAGTTCTAGAGCCGTAAACCAGGTGGGGTCACTAACGTGGTGACCACAAGCGAACATGGAATTCACGAACACCTGCCATGGTGTTTCCCCTCTCTCTGCTGAAATTAGACTTGAAAGAAGCAGTATATATTGTAGCCCATAGGTTAGGCTGCAATGTGTGCTTAGTTGCAGTGTGTATGTGAGGCCCACAACAAGTTTCTCTCGTTTGCCTATGTATGTGCCCATAGGGCCCCCAAAGGCTGGCGACCTATGTCTTAAATAGCCCAGGACCCAGTTATGTGAAGGACCATGTAACAGTCTGGGCCTTAAGATCAGACCGCCAACACTGCCTGGAGATAGCCCCATAAGGCAGTATATAAATATTTAACACAAATAAAGATCAGTTAGGTTGTGTACACACCATACATTTAAAGAATACGCGCACACACAAAAAGAATAATGGGAAATACAGTTTACTCTATGCTGAGCTACAATTCCCAGCACCCTTAACAAACTACAGTTCCCAGGATACTTGGGGGTGTGTGCTTTAAATGAATGGTATATAAGCAGGTGTGCACCAGATATAGGGCCTTTTCAGTGGTGGCTTCCAAGGGATTTGTAACTGGCCCTGTCAGGGCCAACCTTGAAAAAGCCTTTGAAGAACCATCTGTTCTGATTGGCTTTTAATTAAGATTTTATTAAGGTAGCTGCTTTCTCAGAGTGTTGGTTTTAGGCTGCTAGTTATTGGAGATTGTTGTTTTAACTCTTTCTATGTTGGGCCATGTATTGTTTTAAAGATTAATTAATTTATAGTAACTGAATGCTAGTTGTTTGCTATTGTGCTGGTCAAAATTTTGTTATGTACATTATTTTATTGGAATTGCCTTTTTATCTGGTATATATTTGCATGCCACCTGGAGAGGACATTGCCCTGCAAGGCAGCCTAAAACCCTTTAAATAAAAATAAATTTATAATAGAAATAAATGAACATGTGGGCTGGGAATTCTAAACAACATTGGCGCTTCGGAAATGAAGCCGATGGAGACTTGCCCATCAGTTTGTCTTCATGTCACAAAAAAGTTTCAGCTATTTAATTTCTTCCTGCCAGGCTGCTTTGAAGGCACAGGATCAGGCCAGCTTTTCTTCAAAAGAACACAACCCTAGTTTCAGAGTACAGAAGCAGAGTGTGATTACTCCAGATCGATTTGCTTCACCTGATTCATTTGTCCACCAGCTTTTTATCCCTCTTCTTACTGGCTCATGAAGACAGTGAAGCTTTCCCTGTCGTGAAGATAGTGATGAGGAAAGCTTGACTTGCTTAAGTTTGTGTGAGAACCCTGTTTGAGGCACGGGAGCTGGGTTAGCATAAAATGCGGCAACCATAGCAGAAACAGGGCAGAGCCTTTTCTCTTTTCAACAGACTGTTGGTGTTGCAGTTAGGCAAATGGGTTGGGAGGGCGATTCTTTGGTTATCGTTAGGTGTAGTGTCAAGGCTTGCACGAGGCCTTCCAAATCCTGTGGTGGCACTTGAAGAGGGAGAGAGAAAATGAAGGAAGAGAATGAATGGAGAATGGATGGATAAAGGGAAGAGACTTGTGTACACCTCTGGTAGAGGGGGAAGAGAGAAAATGAAAGGTTGGTGGATGAATAGAGAGGGAGAGGGGAGAGAGAGAGAGAGAGAGAGAGAGAGAAGGGCTGTCTCACCCAATTTTTGAATTGGCCTCACCTGCCACCTGCAATAGGCATCCTCCAGCCCCAACTGAACAAGGCCCTCCACCCCGGAAAGGTTGCCCCTCTGTGTTAAAAGCTATAGTCCGTGGCCACTATAATCACCCAAAGATGCCACAGGTCAGAAAAACAGCATGTGTAATGGTTAGAATGTTGGACTGGGACCTGGAAGACTAGGGTTGAAATCCCCACTCAGCCATGAAGCTCATAGGGTCACCTTGGGCCAGCCGCCATCTCTTAACCTAAACTACCTCACATAGGATGAAATGAGGAAGGACCTCAAGATCCTTGGAAGATGAAGGTGGTATATAAATGCAATAAATAAATGAAAATAAACAGGAGACTACAGTTAGTTTTCTCTTAGGTGCATGGGAAAAAGTAGTTATGGGGGAATAGCCTTCTCCCTCTGGAAAGAATTTCAGAACAGGGGGGGACAAACAAACCTTGGGGAAAGAATATTTTCTCAACGTGAAACCATCACTCTGTAGCACCTTCAGACATTTGGGACATAGCTTTGCTGGGGATTGCTGCTGCTCTTTTGTTTGGGGGCTGATTGAAATGTGGGTCTTAAGGGCCAGTACTGGAGCCATATGGGAAAGATGTAAGGTTGGAGTTGCCTTTCATTCTTTACCCATAAGGCCTTTCGGAGCGCCATTGATCTCTGGGCAGGGGGAGGTCGCCTAGAATGGTTCACTGAAGAGCATTTCCTAGAAATGTTGGGGTAGGACATGGGAATCGTAGGAATGGGCAACTACAGCTGTGAATATGAACAGCCCCTTCAGGGACACTGGGCAGATGTTTGATGGACACTGTTGGCGGCACTAAAAGCAACCTAGGAAGAATGAAAGAGCTGGCTGCACCGACTGATAGGAAGAAGGTTATAAAATTGATTATAATTTTTTAATACCAAGGACGGCAGTAGATGATGGAATCCAAGTGCCATTGCCTAATTGTGTTGAAGGAAGTTAAATGTAACGAGCACATCATCTGTCCTGACGCCACTCAGATTAATAGTTGTTGCTGGAGAGAGCTTGTAAAAATCTCAGTCCATTCCAGCAGGGCCACTCTCTGGTGTGCATGCGCAGAATCAGAAGCCTGTAAATTCACATGAGTGTCATTCTTGCTAAACAGCCGCCAGACCCACTGACTTATCTATGGAGCCACCATGCCAGTATTAGCAAAATCACAGGAGAGTGGGTTCTGCATCTGTCCCTGCGCCCCATCCTTTGAATATAAGACAGAGCCTGCAACTGTTCTTGTTTCTTAAGCAGAAGGGATGCCTGCTGACATACTGATTATCATGTGGACGAGAAGCACTTCCAATCTGACACGCTGCCATAGAAGCTGTAGCAAAACATAGAGAGCAAAGCAGACTTTCCTCTTCTCCACCGGTGCCACTGCACTTGTCCTTGGCTTTCAGACCCTGCACTCATCTCTTCCCCACAACATCTTCCTAGATCCTTATTTGTGCAAATGAGCACAACACACCTGCCCTGTACTAGAAACAGGTAATCGACTTGATGGAGACCAGCAAGGAACCATAATAGACGCCATGAGACACATCTTTCCTTCCCTATCCAAGCATGAGGATTAGGGAGGCAGCTCCTGAAGCAAAGAAGCATCAGGAAACTGATGGTGGCAACTACCATCATCAACACCCCCCACCATATGCATTCAGTGAGTCACCTGTGGCTAAGAACAAGCGTATTACCATTGTACAAAGCGGATGAACAAACAAGACCCATATTATGGCTATGGAACTAGAAGGGGAGAGGAATATTCATAGAATCATAGAATCATAGAGTTGGAAGAGACCACAAGGGCCATCGAGTCCAACCCCCTGCCAAGCAGGAAACACCATCAGAGCACTCCTGACATATGGTTGTCAAGCCTCTGCTTAAAGACCTCCAAAGTAGGAGACTCCACCTATTCCCTGGCTATGCGTAGCCCCACAGAGCAGAAAGGTTTACCTTGCCGGATGGAGACATATCTGCCATTGGAGGCCACGAAAACTACTTGCGGGTGGCTCTCTTCCAGATCAAAGAGTTCATCTTTGCCCGGCTTGGAGCTCCTGCCAGATTTTAGAGTGCCGGTAGGTCCCATGGGCGCCAGGTATTTCCCATCGCAATCCTTGAAGGCCAGCTTGCCCGCCTTGAATTCCAGGGTGTAGCCTGCGCGGGGGTCAGGCTCCTTGACCAGAGTGCCATCGTTGCGCAGGTAGCGGTTGTCGCAGGTTCTCAGGCAGTACTTCTTGTTCTGGAAGGTGAGGGTGATGAGCGAGTCCACACCCCAAGGGATGTTGCTGTCGGTGGAGATCTCGTCCTCCTGAGCGCTGAGGTGCGCATACCTTCTCCTGCTCACGCTCAAGAGGTTCGCCTGGGGGTGGATAGCCAAGTGCACAGCCCAGAGCTCCGTCTCTGTGATGGTCTGGGCAAAGCAGGACAACCTGTCTTCGGAACCGCCAAAGAAACGCTTGTAGGGTTCTGACTGGAGCGCCCAGCGCCCGTCCGACTGGGTGACAATGACAAAGCGCCCATCACCTCCCGGCTTCTCGGCTTCACATGAGACCTTGCCGTCCTTGTCGGCAGATAAGTACCTACCTAGGTGGCTCTTCAGGAAGACCACGGAGCTGTCTCCGTCCTGCTCCAGGGTCCATATCTGCTTCCTTTTCAGGCTGGGCGCTGAGGCGTTGACCTTGTAGCCAAAGCTCTCTGCCGTCAGGTACCTGTTGTCAGAGTTAATCAAGCCAAACTGGATCTTCAGAAGCTGGTGGATCCCATTCGTTGGCATCTTCTGTCCGGACAGCGGATATAGTCCCAAGGACTGGGGTGGGCGCCTAAGGTCTTCCCAGTCCTTCGTTGGGGGTACGGAAACGTGCACGCTCACATAGGCACAGCCGAGCGATCTGGATTAGTGCAAACGAACCTTACACCTCAGTCAAAGACCCAATGACGTGCACCTGCCCCAGTTCCCAGTCTCTTTCTGTGTGTGTGTGTGTGTGCACCAGCTCTTCCTACATTTAATCTTCTGCCCGTAAAGCCAATCTCGTTTGTCTGCCTCGTCCCCCCTGCTGGCAGCGCTGCTGCCTCCTGCGTGGCTCACACTGACCTCTTCCTCCTCCTCATCTTCTCCAGCGTGGAGAGGGGGTGGGGTGAGGATGGAGAGGAGAGAATGCTCAGGAAAAAATGTACATGCTTAAGCACCCGCAGCCTTGCTTAATTAGCGCAGCTAGGATTACAACGATTTCAATGAGCTGCCGGCCTCCTGTAACCAATAGTGGGGCTTCTACAGAAGCCACAAAGAAGGGAGGGAGGCTTTGACAGGCTACACAATGGCCTTTTGATGAGACCTATTCTTCCGCTCCGGCCTGCTCTCTGCGCTTGTAGTGCTCTGCACTGTATCTGTGTCTCTCGTTTGCGTTGTCTCCCTTCTTCTAAGGCTTGATCCACCCCAAACGCCTTTCTATCCCACCGCTAAGGCCAAAACGCTCAAGCGGCAACTCAATCTGCCGCCTCTCCCTGGTGGAGGATTTATTTTTCTTAGCGCCGCTTTGGTTAACGTTACCGTGGGCTCTCTGATTCCATGCGGCAGGTCACCTCCAAGCCGAGAGTGCCTGCCTGGCCCAGCCTCTAATCTCCTTAACAATTAGCTGGGCATTTCTATTAGTGTAAACCTTTCATCCTCCTTTGGCCCCTTTGCCTCCATCTGTTCCGTAACCCCAAATCCACAGCTCTGTCAAAAGGATAATAGTGGCCTGGCCCCCCTAGGAAACCGATGGGGCGGCCTAGCTGAGAGGCCTAGCTCAGAATCGAACCAGGGTGGGAAGAAGGGAGGCTGGGCCTTCCGGGGCTGCACTGCTGCTCAGATAAATGCAACTTGAAAGAATGGGGATGGATTTAGACCCAGCAAGTTGGAATCTGCTGAAGCAGAAGTTGTTGAATGACAGAGGTGAAAGCCACCCAGAATAGCTTGGCTGTCCTAGCTGCCTCTGTAGACAACAGCAAGGCCTGCTCTGCTCTCCTCCACCACCCGCCGCTGCCATGACTTCAGAACAGATACTTTTTAAGATCCTTCCATTTAGCCAGAGAGAAAGTTGCTAACATATGGGAGGGTTGGGTTGACAATACCACAGTTGACAGTTAGCAAAAATAGGGTTGGGGAAAACATGCCGGCAGATGGCGAAGGCCCAGTGGTTCTTATGAAACAGGCAGCAGCGAGATCCCAAATGATCAGAATAAATCTGACCCACAAAATGCACCACTGCTCTCTGTGTCCCCAACTAAGGCTGCTGTCCTATGTTCACTGAGCCCCATTTAACACAGTGGGACATATGTCTGAGTAAACATGCAAGTCACGCTGTGCAAGGGAACAACTTGTTTGGATCCGCTGACTTTCCTTCTGTTGATGGCTTTCCCGACTCCATCGTCGCTCTGCAGTCTCTTGAAAATCTGCCTCTGGGACTTGTAAGTGACATTGAGGGGCATGGTGTCTGGATGCAAAAGTGGCCAGGGCACCTGCAACTTTAATAGTTGTGTAGAAGAGGGGATTTTAGCAGGGGCAGATTGCATTACATAGCTATTAAAGGTGCAGAAGTCCTGCCTGCTTTTGCATTTGGCTACCCTTCTTGAGAATGTTGTGGATATGGTGCGGGGGCGCTGCAGATGAAGGAGGCTGCAGACATCACCTCCATCATTGCATGGAGGCAGGAGAGATTTGCCCAAGGGAAGCCTAACAGGTTCCTTGTTTAAATAAAAAAATTCCTTCCAGTAGCACCTTAAAGACCAACTAAGTTAGTTCTTGGTATGAGCTTTCGTGTGCATGCACACTTCTTCAGATACACGGTGTATCTGTGTATCTGAAGAAGTGTGCATGCACACGAAAGCTCATACCAAGAACTAACTTAGTTGGTCTTTAAGGTGCTACTGGAAGGATTTTTTTTATTTTGACTATGGCAGACCAACACGGCTACCTATCTTCTGTAACAGGTTCCTTGTTTGAATGAGAAGTCTAAGAACTGCATCCTGGGGGCTTTTCTAGCTGCCATCAGCACCAGCCAGCATAGTCAGTGGTTAACGTCCAATACAGGTTCCCTATCCCTAGTTAAAAATTATGTGCTGGAGAAATGTTTGATCAGGTACACATGTGACATAGGGTAAGGCCCAAGACTGTTGTGTATTGAGTCAAAGGATTTTATATCTGTATTATTATTGTCTGTACTTGCATTAGGGTAAAGTAACTGCCTTTTGGTTTCAAAGGGTACAGCTACTATTGGTTCATTTAAGCTGCTGTATTTGGATCCTCTGTCTTATTGGTTTCCTCCAAAAGGCAGGACTGTGATTGCCTGATATTGTTCCCTCCAAAATGTATCCTTTCTAGCTAGTCCCCTGTCCCTATAAATATAGCTTTCCCCTCCTCAGTCTTCAGTCTTGTTTGCTTTAATAAAGAAGTGTTACTAGAGAACTGTCTCCAGCATATTATGTCAAGAGAGCTGAAATCACAAACCCCATGTCACAACAACCCAAGACAACTTTCCTTAGTCACGGGGAAGAGAGAAGGTGAAAGGTGGAAATTCGCTACAGAGGCTTTGTGAAGGGGGGAGGAAGCAGGTCAGAAAAAAACACACCCACATGCTGGGCTGTCTTAAGCATATGTGGCACCAGGGGGCAAAGATCTGCCCGGTGCCCCCCCTCCCAGTTGCCCAGTCCCAGGCACGCAGGAGGGTGTAACCGGCCAGCCGCCTCAGTGTCTCACTGGCTCGGTCGCTCCCAAAGTCATGGTGCAGAGCAGAAGAGCCCACTATGCTGCTCCAACCAATGGGCAGGCTCTTCCCCAGACTCATCTCTCGGGCCCCGGACTCAGCCCGGCGCCCCTGAGAGCCCAGGGCCTGGGTGCCCCGCACCCCTAGCCCCTATGGGTAAGACGGCCCTGCCCACATGAAACCTAGGAGAACAGACTGCACTCACCATACTATTGGGGACTGCAGATATAATGCAACTCATGAGGTAAACATTTTTGTCATTGGTCAATTGCCCCCCAAAATTCACCAGAATGGGAAACTGGTCAAACATTTGTTAAAAGGGGACTCCAAATTTTGTCTCAACCCTACCTGACACATCAGTGCTAGAGATGGCGTGGAGAGACCTTCTTCATTCCCATAAGGCCCAGTACCTTCCTGTTAATTTGCTCATCTCCTCCATCAAGTTTGCCTTATTCCTCTCTACCCATCCTAGCTTAGAAGTGTCTTACAATCCGAGTCTTCATTCCACCTCCTGGCTGCTGGATAGAGGAAGTCAGTTATTGTCTTCAGTAGCCTGCGAGGGTATTGATTTCTCCCTTTTGTGCTGGAACAAACAGGAAGCTTGCCCTGCACGTGTGAACCTGGTGTCCACAGAATCAACCTCCCAGCTGTAGCTGGGAAGCCCTTTGTTTTCGATGAGTGGAGAGTTCCTTCACTTCTGCTTGAAGGAAACCACAGATATTTCCGCTAGCACAGCCTGTTTCCGTCTCTTAATAGGATATCTTTCTCTCCCATCCAGCGAAGTCAAAATATGTAAAAAGCTGCCACATGTTCTGTTATGTCTCTCTGTTTTGTTTTGTTTTGTTTTAATAGTGGGTCAAAAAAAACAATGAAAAATGAGAAGGATTTCAACACACACACCCCAAGCCTATGTGATAACAGCCCTTTCCTTTAAGCTAATGAGTACAACAAGGTCAAGGGAATCTGAACAGCCTTTGATTCAAGAAAGAGCATCTTTCCTCCTCTGAACTGTTGTATTTATAAAGTTTCATACTTAGTAAGGCATTCTGAGCCTAGAACTTCCCTCTGCTTCAGGCCAGATTGACAACTGCCTCTCTTTATTATTTATTAAATTTGCATACTGCCCTGCATCCAAAGATTGAAGGGCAGTTTGCAACATAGAAAATACAAAATTAGAACACAAAACGCACAACAGAAACAAGCCAATAAACCCCCTCCCACAAACACAAAAATTCTCTCCATGTGAACCAACCCAGACCCTGCATTAGTCACCTCCGACCCTTCTACCTCTGAGGGAGGTGTGGAGGGGGGGGGGGACACATGAGAACAGATCTTTTCTGTGGGGACTCAACATTTGTGGAACACTTTCCCAAAGGAGGCGCACCTTCAAAATTATAAGGGCTTTGTATGCCAGCTTCACAATTTCCTTCATTTGGTGCAAGCATTTTCAGGATAAATAGGACTCCATTTTTGCACCAGTACCTAGACACACACACACGCGCACACGCACACACACACCACTTTAAATTGTTCTCCAAGATGTGAAAGGGAGGAAGAAGGAAAACCGAGACATTCTGGGATCAAATCAGAAACCGAGACAGCTTCTGTAATTCTGGGACTGTCCCTGGAAAATAGGGGCACTTGAAGGGTATGTATCATGCAGTGTGCACATGCCTTTATTGTGTATTCTGCTCTGGTTGTTTTCATTTCCTCCATTTGTTTGTTTAGGATGATATTGTTTTATTGTATTTGGGCGCATGGTTAGTTTATATCATACTTTTTATTCCTGGCATTTGTCGGGGCTGGAGTCAGACGCAGGTCAGCAATAAAGGAAGCAGATCTCAGTAGTTAGTGAAGTTAACTCTTCACTAGAGTTCATTTAAGGAAACAAACAAACAGCTCGGCTTAGTGGTCTCAGCAACACTTCCCAGTAGGTCTTGCCCCTATGGAGCAGTTGCCGGAACTGAAGGTCCCTCCCTTCTGCCCTCTCTAAGGCTCCTCTTTTCCCGGATGTTTCCCAAGCAGTTTAAAACAATGTCTGCACACCTCTAGCCTCTGTTCTACTCTCCTCGTTATTCTGTTCCTGGAGACGGGGCTGTGGAGCTTGTCACAGCAGGAGAGGGAGACAGCAGTCCCTTGAACCCCTCCTCTGCTTCAGCCTCGGAGTCTGAACTGCTCCCTGTCACATGCTCTTCCTGCTCACTAAACCCTGCTGCCCCTCCAGCATCCAGCACCTCCTCCCCCCCACTCTTCTCCCTCTGACCTCTCCTTAGTGCTCCACCACCAATCCCCTGGCTTTGAGCCTTCCTCCTCTGGGGTTACCCTTGGGCTGGGGCAAAACTAGCCTTTGTTTCACCTGGGTCAAAGACACCCCCATGCACATTTGCATACACAAACAAATAGGCTGGGAGCCTCAATGACGCCCCTCTGGAGGCTTCATCTGGGGTATTTAAAAAACCGCCTAGCGCTCCCCCTGTAGCTACGGCACTGCCTTGGGGGTTCCCTGGCTGGTATCTCCAACCACTCCTCTTCATCCATTCAGTTCCTGACCGTACCTGGAGATGAAGGGTGATTTCAGTTCAGTTCTTATTGTAAATTTAAAGTTGTATTGTATATGTAAACGCAATACGTAAGGGACTGTAACGCAGGGGTAGAGCACATGCAAAAGTTCCCATGTTCTTACTTTGTTTTCTTTTAGACTTAAGTACCAACCTAGCAGTTTGAAAGCACGTCAAAGTGCAAGTAGATAAATAGGTACCGCTCTGGCGGGAAGGCAAATGGCGTTTCCGTGCGCTGCTCTGGTTCACCAGAAGTGGCTTAGCCATGCTGGCCACATGACCCGGAAGCTGTACGCTGGCTCCCTCGGCCAATAAAGCAAGATGAGTGCCGCAACCCCAGAGTCAGTCACAACTGGACCTAATGGTCAGGGGTCCCTTTACCTTTTTTACAGTGGAACCTTGGTTGTCAATCACAATCCATTCCAGAAGACTGTTCGACTTCTGAAACGTTTGACAACCAAGGCTCAATGGACAGCTGGCAAATTCCAGAAAACGTAGAAATGCTCCTCGTTAAACTTCCGAGGCGCGTTCAAAAACAAACAATTTCTTCCAGGTTTTCGGCATTTGAAAACCGAAATGTTCAGCTTCCCAGACGCTCAAAAACCGAGGTTCCACTGTAGCTGTTTTATCTTAGTATATTATAAAAAGGTACTTTGTAATGTGTATGTATTTTTGTGCATCTTTGAATAAGTATCAAATAATCATTTTTTTAAAAACAACAACCCAAAAGTTCCCAGATTCATACTGCAGCATTTCCAGGCAGGGCTGCAGAAAACTCCTGTCTAAAACCCTAGATAGCTGTTGCCGGTCAGTGCCGACAATATTGTGCCAAATGGGCAAATGGTCTGATCTGGTATACAAAGCAGCTTCCTGTGAGAGAAAGTGGGGAAATCGAGTGTGGTGTGTTCTGATTTTCTGCAGTTCTATTTCTATGGGAGGTTTTCAAATAAGAGCCATGCGATGTCCCCCTACAACATGCTAAACTAGCAAAATGTGTTCTGTTTGTTTGTGTCCTGTGGAAAACGCAGCCAAGACATTGAGGCTGCTCCTGGTGATGGAGCTTGCGCGTACTTTTGGTTTTGCACCAATTTGTGAGCCAATTTTGCCTATGCCAAAAAAAACAAAGAGCAGGCCCTGAATGTGAAGCTTTTCACTCCCCAGAGTCTAATAAACGATGACATGGTGGGGCTTACGGCCCGCTGCTTCCTGTGGAGGCCCGTCTCCTGAGGTGGGCATTTGGAGAGGCCGAGGCTCTGATTTCTCCCTGATGGGGTGGCTCAGGTTTCATTGGCACCAAGTGGCAGGCATTGTTGCTGAAAATAGGGCCAGAGGATTGGTTGCCTAATAATTTTTTCATGCTTGAGAGCGTTCTCTTTCTCCACAGGCTCCACTTACAGTCGCCTGAGACTGGCTGATCTCCTCCCTCTAGGCAGGTGTAGGTTACCTGGGCACCACAGCGATGGTTTTGTGTAACAGCCTCTTGTAACACTTAATGCAGCTAAGTGAGCACTGTAACAGATACACAGCTGGAGGATTGTTTTTCCAGGGACGCAGAAAGGAAGGACTGGGTTTGGTGTCACTTTTGAATCCCCATTTTGCAGCGGCCGTGTGGTCCTGGAGATTAAAGAGCTGGGGAAATAAAGGAACTGAGCTCCTGTGTCTGTGTGCCACTGAACCGTTGCTTTACCCTTGGGCATGACACTCTCTCTCTCTCTCTCTCTCTCTCTCTCTCTCTCTCTCCCTCCAAACTGCAGCATGTTAAAGCGTTCGCAAGTCACGAGAATGAATAAAAGCGGAAGAAGAAAGGTCCAGAACACAGTCACCTATCTCTTTCCTTTCTCCTCAAAGCCCCCATTTAATTTTAAAATGTGTAACTTCACAGCACAACCCACCATAAAAGGCCCTGTTCATTTAGTAATGGGTACATGGAGGCAGTTCAGCTCTGAGACATACACACATACGCACGCACGCATGAGATTCGCCCTGGGCATTAGGAGAAATATTTCAATTGGCTCTTTTCTTTTCTTTTCTTTTCTTTTCTTTTCTTTTCTTTTGCTATCCCCTAGGTCCATGGTTGAATTAAAATACCTCTGCATGTATGTATCATTGGAAGAAAATATGACAGTACATTCTTGCATGCAAATCCATTAATGGACAGGGATATTCTTTTTAAAAAAAACTTTTAAAATAATATGAATGCTTAGCACTTCTATAACATATTTAAAATGTTCAAAGAGCTGCCTATACATATATATATATATATATGATCTGTTAGTAGCCCAACAGATCTGGTTAGAGCATGGTGCTGATAACGCCAAGATTGCAGGTTCAATCCCCATATGAGACAGCTGCATTTTCATTCCCACTTTGCAGGCGGTTAGACTAGATCAGGGGTAGGCAACCTAAGGCCCGGGGGCTGGATGCGGCCCAATCGCCTTCTCAATCCAGCCTGCGGACGGTCCAGGAATCAGCGTGTTTTTACATGAGTAGAATGTGTCCTTTTATTTAAAATGCACCTCTGGATTATTTGTGGGGCATAGGAATTCGTTTATTATTTTTTTTCAAAATACAGTGGAACCTCGGGGTGCGGACATAATCCGTGACGGAGGCACGTCCGCAACCTGCAGCGTTCGCATCCTGAAGCGCAACGTCTGCGCAGGTGCCAGTGCGATTTGGCGCTTCTGCGCATTCGCAAAGCACAATTTGGCACTTCTGCGCATGCGCGAGCAGCGAAACCCGGAAGTAACCCGTTCCAGTACTTCTGGGTTTCCCGCGGTCCACAACCTGAAAACACATAACCTGAAGTGTCCGTAACATGAGGTATGTCTGTATAGTCCGGCCCCCCACAAAGTCTGAGGGACGGTGGACCGGCCCACGGCTGAAAAAGGTTGCTGACCCCTGGACTAGATGGTCCTTAGGGTCTCTTCCAACTCTACAAATCTATGATTCTATATCTACGATAGCACTGCAAGGCAGGCTGGTACTATCCTGTAAACACTAAGAGGAGCCTGCTGGTTCAGACCAGTGGCCCAACCCTGTTCTCACAGAGGCCAACCAGATGCCCCAATGGGAAACCCTCACACAGGTTCTGAACCCAAGAGCAATCTCCTCTCTTGCGGTTTCCAGTAACTGGCATGCAGAAGCATTACTGCCTCCGATTACTATCCTACACTTCCATCTCTGTCTCTCTGGTTTATACCTTGCCTTTTCTTGACTGACCTGCCCATGTTGCTGATGGGGAGCCTGGAGAAAACAATAGCTTGCCTAATGAGTTTCTGGCAGGGGTGAGGTTAGGGCCTCACATCTTTTGCCAGCTCCCTATGCTGCAGCAAAGATATCGGTCCTTCGCGATGTTACTGGCAGGCTGGTGGGTTCTCACCCTGTTTCTGGAGCATATGGAGCAGTTTCAGAGAGAGAGAGAGAGAACGAGAGGGCTCAGATGTCAGTTTAGCTTCTCCATACATTTACAGTGCAATCTTACACATGCCTATTCAGGAATAAGTCCCACTGACTTCCATGGGGCTTACTTCTCAGTCAACATGTGCAGGACTGAGCTGAAAATCCATTGTTCCTTGCCCAGCTTGTTCACAGCAAAGCTCAAGAACGCTCTTTGCAACAACAACAAAAAAGTGGTTGCACAGCACTGTCTTTTTTTCCGCTCTGCTCCACACGTCTTTGCCTTTCCCCCCGTTTTCTTCCCCTTCTCCCTTCCGGTCCAGGGTCATAGAAGTTTCCTTTGCAGAGGCGGAAAGCAAACCTGCATTTCTTCTCCCCTCTTAGCCTTGTGGTAAGAAGGTCATGTCAGGCTGCCACCCTGCCGTGGGGGCAGATTCTGAGCTGTGTCAGCCCATGGACCCACCTGGTGGATTGGATAAGAAATTGCACCACCTGATCGCCAAGCAAGCAGGAGGTTGCTGTCAAATCTGCATAGGGATTCCCAAGCTGAGACAAAGAACAGCAGTAGATATTATTATTATTATTATTATTATTATTATTATTATTATTATTATTATCATCATCATCATCATCATCATTATCATTATTGTTGCCATATTTTGAAGAGCAAAAAGGAGGACACTATGGCAACTCTCATTTTATATACTCCTACTAGGGACGTGGGTGGCGCTGTGGGTTAAACCACAGAGCCTAGGACTTGCTGATCAGAAGGTCGGCGGTTCGAATCCCTGCGACGGGGTGAGCTCCCATTGCTCGGTCCCTGCTCCTGCCAACCTAGCAGTTCAAAAGCACGTCAAAGTGCAAGTAGATAAATAGATACCGCTCCAGCGGAAGGTAAACGGCGTTTCCGTGTGCTGCTCTGGTTCGCCAGAAGCAGCTTAGTCATGCTGGCCACATCACCCGGAAACTGTACGCTGGCTCCCTCGGCCAATAAAGCGAGATGAGCGCCGCAACCCCCGAGTCGGCCACGACTGGACCTAATGGTCAGGGGTCCCTTTACCTTTACCTTACTATATGTAGGCTATAGAAGCTGTGATTACAGTGGATGCTTGGGTTGTGAACGTGATCCGTGCGGGAGGCACGTTTGCAACCCGCAGTGTTCGCTACCCGCAGCGCCGTGTCTGCGCATGCACGGGTTGCGATTCTGGTACTTCCAGGTTTCGGTGCATCCGTAACCCGAAAAACGCAACCTGAAGCGTCTGTAACCCAAGGTATGACTGTATATTGCTGAGGTGGGGCAGGGGAAGAGAAGAGGAAAGGAAGTTCTGGTCAACCACCAGTTATGTCTATGTCTCATCCAGAAAGACATTAGGCAAATTAAAAAAGAAATTTTACCCCCGAAAAAGAGGGGCGTGTCCTGGAAAAAGAGGAAACATGGCAACCCTTATCTAATCACGTACATTGCAACTTTCACGTGCAAAGGGTTCTGTGCCCTTGTTTCATTTCACAATAACTCTGCGACGTAGGTATTTATTCCCATAATACAGATGAGGCTGAAGATGTGTGCTTTGCCCCTTGCCATCCAGTGCGAAGGAGGGCTATGAATCCGGGGATTCCAGACACAAAGTATTTGTCTGATCCTGCCACTTAGAATTCCCTTTATGCTAGTACAGGGAGGCAAAGCTCGTTGCTGAAGATGAAATGTGTTGCTAGGCTGTAAGACAAGGATCCCCCATGAAGCTCTTTTTCCACACCTACTTCCCTACAGAGCTTCAATAAAAATACACCGGGCAGGCCAGAATAATCACAGCCTTCGTATAATGCAGAAAATGATTATATTGTGTCATGCAATGTAACTGAAACGTGTTTTTGCTTTCTGAAAGGATACCCTCAGAGAGTGGTGGTGTTGTTTTTTGGCGGGGTCATATTTGACAGTATACCCCAGTGATTTCAAAGGGACTTGGCTATTTAGGATTGAATAAAAACGTGCAGGAAGAATGCTGCAGAGTACAGCCAGGTTTGATGTGCAGCCCAATCTTTTTCTGTGCTTCTTCTGAATCACTCCATAGTAGTACAGTGGTACCTCAGGTTGCAGACGCTTCAGGTTACATGCACTTCAGGTTACAGACTCCGCTAACCCAGAAATAGTACCTCGGGTTAAGAACTTTGCTTTGGGATGAGAACAGAAATCGTGCTCTGGCAGCGCAGCAGCAGCAGGAGGCCCCATTAGCTAAAGTGGTGCTTCAGGTTAAGAACAGTTTCAGGTTAAGAACGGACCTCCGGAATGAATTAAGTACTTAACCCGAGATACCACTGTACTGCGAAGGGCTGTTTCAGTTGTCTGCAGGAAGAAGGGCATAGCATCTAGGCATGGGGCGGGGCGGGGGGTTGTTCTGACATTTTGCAAATACAGTGGTACCTCGGGTTAAGTACTTAATTCGTTCCAGAGGTCCGTTCTTAACCTGAAACTGTTCTTAATCTGAAGCACCACTTTAGCTAATGGGGCCACCCGCTGCCGCTGCGCAGCTGGAACACGATTTCTGTTCTCATCCTGAAGCAAAGTTCTTAACCCGAGGTACTATTTCTGGGTTAGCAGAGTCTGTACCCTGGAGCGTATGTAACCTGAAGCGTATGTAACCTGCGGTACCACTGTACACGGGCTAGGATTGAGAGGCACTGTCAGATCTGACCAGGGTTTGGATATTTCTGGAGGTGCAGGAGCGGAGAACAGGATTCAAATGTACTGCCAGCACTGTGCTGGCGATAGGAGCAATCCATGCTGCTGCTTCACTCCAGCCATGGCTATTAATTTAACAGAAATTCACATAATAAAGAAGGGGATTTACCATCCGAGGAACTGCATCAATATTCTCAGAAGCAGCCTTGTTTACAGTGTTCCTGGAAGCTTTGCTCACAAGGAGAGAATCAGCGTTGACCCCTAGGACTTGCAGATGTACAGCTCAGAGTGTGTGTGTGGCTAATAGCTTGAGAGGACAAAACACGCTGTTAAAATGTGTTCCATCTTCCAGGAAAGGGACAGAGACCATCAGAAGGAAGCAGCCTGACAGCAAGCCTGGAGGGAATCTGGCCAACAGTGGGTGTGAAATCAGCGTGTGAGTCCTTCCACTCTGTTATCCGGGACAGAGGTTGCCAGAGAAAATTAGTTTAAACTCAAGGTACCACAAGTCTAAAAAAGAAAAGGAAAAACCCCTTGCAGCTATGAGAACATGTTTGGAATGCTGTGGGGGAGTGGGCTGCTTAAGGAGGTTTGATTTGACGTAGGGAAATAGCAAACAGGGGGTTAATAAATGCCCCCTTTCTCCCCATCTTCTCTCATTAGCTTCCCCAGTCACAAGAGAGCCAACTTTCAAAAACAGGGTCCATTGTTCTAATGTGCATCTGTGCATAGAGTGGAAGTTCCCTCCTGACTTGGGGACTTCCCTGGTTTTTTTCTGGCCCACGTAGGACCAGTCTGGATAGTTAGCCTTGGCGGAGACTTGATGCTTTCATCCCCACAAAAGTTTTTGAGTTTCTGCTGAAATGAGGCTGCATTTTAATGTTGTATTTTAATCGTTTTATATCTGGTGTTAACTGCCCTGAGCCCGGTCTTGGCTGGGGAGGGCAGGGTATAAATAAAAATTATTATTATTATTATTATTATTATTATTATTATTATTATTATGACATGGGTATGTGGTTTTTTAAAAATAATTTTCCTTGGGGTATGTGGGTGTTAAACATATTATTTATTTTTATAACTTTGTTCTCACTTCTCCCAGAACAAATCAGTTCCAGAACAAATGATTTTCTTTTTCAAAGAACTGGTTTTTATTTTTAAAAAATATCCCTGGAATACAAAGAGCAGACTTGAAAATCGACCAGGATACAGCGGAGGGGGTGTGGGAACTCTCGTTCACTGAGGAGTGTCTTGATCTGCAGAACATTTGCAACTGAAGACTTTCGCAGCATGGAGACAAAATTGTAAGACGCCAACGCCTACAGATCAAGCTGTTCTAAAAGGCACAGCTCCAGTCTAGGGCTGAACAGTTTGCAACCTTAACAGAGAGTGCTGTCCTTTTAAAAATATATTTTACTAGTTCTCGTGTTGGAATCTGAGGACGCAGGCAACACATGCATCACCAAGTTTTGTTATTTATTTTGAAGCATTTTGCAGCTGCCTTTCTACAGCTAGTTCCAAACTAGCTGACCAAACCAAGGCCAAGAAGAAGAAGAAGAAGAAGAAGAAGAAGAAGAAGAAGAAGAAGAAGAGTTTGGATTTGATATCCCACTTTATCACTACCCAAAGGAGTCTCAAAGCAGCTAACATTCTCCTTTCCCTTCCTCCCCCACAACAAACACTCTGTGAGGTGAGTGGGGCTGAGAGACTTGAGAGAAGTGTGACTAGCCCAAGGTCACCCAGTAACTGCATGTGGAGGAGCAGGGAAGCGAACCCGGTTCACCAGATTACGAGTCTACTGCTCCTAACCACTACACCACACTGGCTCTCCTGTGAAAAGGTTGTGCCTTGGTTATGTTTCAAAGGGTCAGCAAGGAGGATAAGCTACTATACACGTTTAGGAGGAGATCATTCTATGGTCCTGGGGGGCCATCTATGCAAACAAGCTTGCACCAACCAGATGCCATCCAGCTGTTGCGGACTACAATTCCCATCAACCCCAGCCAGCCACCTAATGGGAGCTGTGGTCCACAACAGTTGGAGGGCAACCAGGTTGGTGGAAGCTGATGTAGATGCTCTGCTTCTGGCTCTAACAGAAAAACAAAACAAACCATAAATCAGAGCCTTGTTAGATAACCAAAGCTGCCATGCGGCAGTGGCAGTGTAAAAACTCCTAAAGAAGTGAATGCAGAAAGGGTTAACTCCACCTGCCTCAATGAAGTAAGTTTATCACTACTGGTAATCACAGACACAGATTATTATGGCCACTCTCCTTTTAGAGTAATTAATAGGAGAGATGAGATAACACCAGTACTGTTTGGCTGTGTGTGCAAAGTACTTTCCCCTTAATCCTGAATGGCTTGCACTAATAGCTATTGCAGCCCTCGACACTGCAAACACCACTCGAGTTTGGGTCAACTTGGTGGTGGCACCAGAAAAATATATATGGTGAAGCAGGAAGAGAGACAGTGGGAGCCAAGTCTATCGGTCGTGGTGGGGAAGCTTTGCCCCACCCATCAAGACTCCAGGCAAGTCTAAATAAAATAAATCTATAAAACATTCGTCCACCAATTTCCCTTTGATGCCTCCACCATGCAATCTTCAACTTGAATTCCTCCATCACCTACACCAGTGGTTTTCAACCAGTTTGTGGCGGCACCCTGGGGTGCCTTGAATGATGGCCAGGGGTGTCGTGGGCAACACTGCCCTCTGCCCTCTTTCCTTCCCTCCCTCCTCTTGCGTCTCTGCTTCCCAAAGGCTTGCACAGCTGTTGTTGCAGCCACACTGGCTACCAGCTCCCCCCAGGTGAATGGTGCCTCTGGGGCTGGCCAGGGGGTGCTTCCCAGGCCCCTGTGGGGCAGTGTGAGGAGGCACCTCTCTTTGGGGCAGCTCAGAGACCAGGAGCAGCAGCTGCCCAGAGGACTCCCAAGGAGAGGGGAGAAGAGAGGAGGCTGAGGGAACACTCCAGAAGGGAGGGTGTTCGAAAAAGGGTGAGAGACTGCCAGCTCTGCAGGCAAGGGGTGACACAACTGGGCTCCTGAGTCCCACAGGGGTGCCGCAGAAAGAATGTAGTTGGTCAAGAGAGCCGTGGACTCAAAACAATTGTAAACCTTTGACCTACACATTTGTTGCAAAAGAGGTGTACAATATAGACCAGGGGTGGTGGAAATATAGCATCAAAGATATTGGAGTCCAACTCCCATCAGCCCCTGCCAGCATGGTCAATGGTCAGGAATGATGGGTGAAATATACTCGGAGTCAGGAGTGGATTTCATGCTCTTTATTCAGCTCATAGTGGCGAGGAGGAATGGAAGTTCCCCCAGGATGTCTGCTTTATATACATTATTTACACAATGGGCCCCACGTGATTGGCTAATTCCAGGATTCACCTGTAGGCCAATCAGGTTGGGGATTCACTTCCACCTGGAGCTGGATTGGCTGGCTCCTGTGAACCAATCAGACTGCTGCATTCTGAATCCTATTGTTCTAGGACCAATCAGACTGCTGCCTTTTGGATCCTGTTCAACTCAGTACATAACAATGGGTGTTCTAGTCCAATAACATCTAGAGGGCTACAGACTCTGCATCCCTAGTGTACAGTAGATCATGGGGAAAGCCTCTGCTTGCCTATTAAAACTCCTCAGTTGAAAAAGGAAAGGGGGAAAGGTGCCACCAAACAGGAAGGAATGTTCCCACATGTCCTACATGCAGGCCTGGATTAAAGCAATTGTAGGTCCTTGACTAGGAGACCTTGGGAGGCCCAAACTTAATAGCACCTGATCATGAGAAACGAAACCTCATTCTCTTCTCTATCTACTCAATGGAAGAAGCACATTGTAAGGTTACCATATGTCCAGAATTTCCCAATTCAACCGGCAAAATTAGCGTCCGGGGGAATTATGGAAAATCAAAAATATCTCTTGGTTTTTGCCAACAGAACCAGGAAGTGTGTGTTTGAGTACCATCCTTTGTCTTTTGGGGGCAAATTCCCAAGAAAGCTCAACAACTTTGAGATTATTTGGGCAATTTTGCCCCAACAACTTTTGTGTCCAGATTTTTGCTTCTTGATATATGGCAACCAAGCATCAAAGAAACCCAGGAGGGGAGAGGGGTAGCTATTTGTTAGGGGAGGTAGGTGGTGATGGTCTCGCTGCCCATGGAGCTTCTGGTGGAGGGTCTGATGGGATCAAGAGCAAGGGAGTTGAGATTCAGGCAAAATTTGAGTCAAAAGGCAAGCCTGACTTCAGTGACCTCGAACTGGCCCTGTTGTGGCTGGCCCTACCATGAAGTGATGTGCAATGTCACTTTTCTGCCTCTAAGCCAGGCCTCTGTGTGTCATTGAAAACACAAGCGTTGGCGTGCGTGTCACATTTGACATTCCTCAAAGTGCCTCTCCCTCGGGAGGACTGGGAAGGTCTTGCTTGCCTGCCACCCTCCTAAATTTGCTTCATTTTTAAAATCTTTGCAAAATGATGTCGTATCAGAACAATGCAACTGTGCAAAGGACAAGCATTTAAAGCACACAAACACACACACACACCAACAAGGACAATTAGACTCCAGGAAGAGAACAAGGACACAGTCATCACCACCCACAGGACACAGCCATGATTTGTGACATGAAAGTGTTCCATCCCAGAACTTCCTTGTAGCACAATGCGTCGCAGCGAGGACATTTTCTTATCTTTAAATAGGTACAGAATGAAGGCTGCTAATACAATATTCATGTCCATCTGCACCAAGGAATGTCCACAGAAAGCTGGGTGGATTTGTCAGGGGTGATGTAGACCTGAGCATACTGTTCTTATGATGGCAGCCAAAAACAGATCTGGTGAGGGGTGGGGGTGGGGAGAGAGAGCGTGCAATGGTTAGAATACTCAGTAAAGCTGCCAGACACTATTGAAGCATCCATTCACAATATTTCGTAGAGCATAATCGATACCCCTTCTTTCAGAACCATGTGACTCTATATAAGGGCGCATAGAGATATAACCCAAGACTTGCAGCACATTTCCCTCCCCTAAGGCCAATGACAGCTTGCTGCCATGCTTGGAATGAAAAGCGCAGATTGTTAATCTGCACACTGAGCACTGAATCAATTGTCTTGCCCCTCTCCCCGTGCTCCAGGCAGGCTGTCTTTTGCCACTGCTGCTATTTTTATTATTATCATTATTTATTATTTATATTATATTTGTTAAAACTTTTCTTTTAAAAAGTATGTTACATTTTTAAATAGTTGGGAAAGTGCTCCCGGAAGGAGTGGGTGCTTTTGTGACGTCACTGTTTCCAGCTAATCGGAGTTGTGTGAACACCTGGTTTCTGCTGCAAGCACGCAGAACCCGTTCCTCCTGAATTCCATCTGGGAGCGGAGAAAACACTTGAGTAAAGCAAGGCGAGTGCAATTTCACAGTAAGCTTGCCACTCAGATGATGCATTTCTGTATGGACACTATCGGTCACTGCAAGGCTCGCGGTGTCATTTCCTCGCTCCCCCCCCGCCCCCGGGGAAACACACACTTTTTAGGGCTTGCTTTTTTGCACCTGTGCTCTTAAAACAGCAGTACCCTCTCCTGAGTTCACAGTGCAGACAGCACAAAAGTGAAGCAATTTACTGCTCTTGGAGAACATAGCTGTGATTGCACCTGAAATCATAGCCCCTGCCTCTGCAGAACTTGGCAAATTTCAATTCAAGCCTTGATGTACAACTGCCCTAAAGGTAAAGGGACCCCTGACCGTTAGGTCCAGTCGTGACCGACTCTGGGGCTGCGACGCTCATCTCGCTTTATTGGCCGAGGGAGCTGGCGTACAGCTTCCAGGTCATGTGGCCAGCATGACTAAGCCGCTTCTGGCGAACCAGAGCAGCGCACGGAAACACCATTTGCCTTCCCGCCAGAGCAGTACCTATTTATCTACTTGCACTTTGACGTGCTTTCAAACTGCCCTACACAAATGTAAAAAGAGCTTGCCGGATCAGGCCAATGGCCCGTCAAGTCCAGCATCTTATTCTCAGAGTCACCAACCAGAAAATTCATAGGTATGCCTATGAAAGCAACATGGCAGGCACCTTCCAGAAAGGTAAATCTAGCAGTTCTCCACTGTCTGCTGTTAGCTAATGTGCAACTGCCCTGTCTTTATTTCCAGAGCAATAACCATCTTGCCCACATGTTGCAAGAAAAATGCTGGCTCCCCATCCTGCTCTACCCCAAACTGTCTTGATTCTGGATTTTCTGCAAAAGGTCTCTGGGCCTCATCTTGGCCTACGAGGCCGGCTACAAACTAATCGATCTTTTACCTGCTCTGCTATTAAGTTTGTGTTGTTTTCATTATGGTTTTAAAATGTTTATTTAATGTGCTGCATGGTTTTATTGTTGGCTGTGTTTTTATTGTGAACTCGCCCCAGGATTATTAATTTGATGAAGGTTGGGCTTGAATTGCAATAAATAAAAATAACTTTGCTCCCCATTTAGAGTCGCCAGCCTTCCCCAGTCATAGCTACGTTGGCAGCGGCTGAGGAAGAGCTGTAGTCCAAAAGATAGGAAGGGCACCGACTTTGGGTGGAGGTCAGAAGCAGGAGGACACAGCTACTGCTCTTCTAACAGTGGTGTAAAGGTAAAGGAAAAGGGACCCCTGACCATTAGGTCCAGTCGTGGCCGACTCTGGGGTTGCGGCGCTCATCTCACTTTACTGGCCGGGAGCCGGCGTCCAGCTTCCGGGTCATGTGGCCAGCATGACTAAGCTGCTTCTGGCGAACCAGAGCAGCACACAGAAATGCCGTTTACCTTCCTGCCGGAGTGCTACCTATTTATCTACTTGCACTTTGACGTGCTTTTGAACTGCTAGGTTGGCAGGAGCAGGGACCGAGCAACGGGAGCTCACCACATCGCACGGATTTGAACCGCCAACCTTCTGATTGGCAAGTGACACACTGAAACTATGGAACTTGCTCCGACAAGTTGGATGGTTTTAAAAGAGGATAAGACAAATTCACAGAACCTTAATGGCTCTGTATACCACTGACTAAGACCCACAAGCGGACACAGAGCTGTTGCTCTCAGCTCCTGTTTCCAGGTTTCCCAGCAGCATCTTTCTTGGGCCCTGTAAGAACAGGATGCTGAAGTAAATGGACCTTTGGTTCAGTCCAGCAAAGCTCTTTGTAAGCTGAAATTCCCTCTTCTACAGAACTTCTCAAGGTGAGAAAGCCCTGAACTCGTTTGCAGTGCCGGATTTACGTATAAGCTAAACAAGCTATAGCTTAGGGCCCCACTCTCTTGGGGCCCCCCAAAGAATTTAAAGGGGGGGAAACCCTGTCTGTACATTTCCAAAATATAAGATAAAAAACAAATAAAATAACACCTACATACAGCAACAGTGTTTTGTGTTGTGTAGGCCAGGGGTCAGCAAACTTTTTCAGCAGTTGTGCCTCAGACCTTGTGGGGGCCAGACTATATTTTTTTGGGGGGAGGGGAGAATGAATTCCTATGCCCCACAAATAACCCAGAGGTGTATTTTAATAATAATAATAATAATAATAATAATAATAATAATTTATTTGTACCCCGCCCATCTGGCTGGGTTTCCCCAGCCACTCTGGGCGGCTTCCACAGAAACCAAAAAACACTAAAATATCATACATTAAAAGCTTCCCTGAATAGGGCCGCCTTAAGATGTCTTCTGAATGTCAGGTAGTTGTCCATCACCTTGACATCCGATGGGAGGGCATTCCACAGGGCGGGCGCCACCACCGAAAAGGCCCTCTGCCTTTTATTTTAAATAAAAGGACACATTCTACTCATGTAAAAACATGCTGATTCCCGGACCATCCGCGGGCTGGATTTAGAATGCGATTGGGCCGGATCCAGCCCCTGGGCCTTAGTTTGACTACCCATGGTGTAGCTCCTATGATGTAATTAATGCCCCCCCCTGCTTGCCTGCTCCCTAAAATATCACTGGTTTGCTCATTTCTATATATTTAGGGTGCCTACATTCTGCATGGACTGGTTGCATGGCAACATGTGCAAATGACTTTAGATACCTGTTAGGGCCATAAATTACAATACAGTGGTACCTCAGGTTACATACGCTTCAGGTTACATACGCTTCAGGTTACAGACTCTGCTAACCCAGAAATAGTGCTTCAGGTTAAGAACTTTGCTTCAGGATGAGAACAGAAATCGCGCGGCGGCAGCAGTGGGCGGCCCCATTAGCTAAAGTGGTACCTCAGGTTAAGAACAGTTTCAGGTTAAGAACGGACATCCGGAACGAATTAAGTACTTAACCCGAGGTGCCACTGTATATTCAACACAAAAAGCAGTGACAATTTGTTGTTGACAAAGGACAGCTGGACATATAAAGGGCCCTATTACCCTTTAGTACCCTTCAGTAGCTTAGGGCCTCATCACACCTAAATCCAGCCCTGCTCGTTTGCATCTTGCACCTAACTGAATTGGGAATAGGTTGCCAAAGACCAGGCAGGTGGGGACTGCAGGTAACAATCCTGGTTTCCCATTAGGGGAAAAAATGAAAAAGTAATAATAGGCTGATACCTCTGCTAATTCTTCAAAGGTCCTAAAGAAGTAAGCAATCTTGTGAGTCCATCAAGACTCTTTACCTGGTTGGAGGTCAAACATAAAGAAAACCCAAAAACAGAAGAGAAGGTGGGAGGGAATGTTATAGACACTGAACAAGATGTTTAAAAAGCAAATACAAACCCATGTCTGCAGATTGAGAGTCTTCAAATGGAAGGAAAGAGGTGTACCAAAGAATGAAATTAGGCAGTGCTTGGTGCAAAAAGATCTCCAGTTGCACCAAACGCTGCCAGGACAGAGTAGTAGAAGTAGTAGTAGTAGTAGTAATAATAATAATAATAATAATAATAATAATAATTTAATATTTATACCCCACCCATCTGGCTGGGCTTCCCCAGCCACTCTAGGTCGCTTCCAACAAAATATTAAAATACAGTAATGCATCGAACATTAAAAGCTTCCCTAAACAGGGCTGCCTTCAGTTGTCTTCTAAAAGTCTGGTAGTTGTTGTTCTCTTTGACATCTGGTGGGAGGGCATTCCACAGGGCGGGTGCCACTACCGAGAAGGCCCTCTGCCTGGTTCCCTGTAACTTGGCTTCTCGCAGTGAGGGAACCGCCAGAAGGCCCTCGGTGCTGGACCTCAGCGTCCAGGTAGAACAATGGGGGTGGAGATGCTCCTTCAGGTATACTGGACCGAGGCCGTTTAGGGCTTTAAAGGTCAGCACCAACACTTTGAATTGTGCTCGGAAACGTACTGGGAGCCAGTGTAGGTCTTTCAAGACTGGTGTTGTGGTCTCAATGGCTGCTCCCAGTCACCAGTCTAGCTGCCGCATTCTGGGTTAGTTGTAGTTTCTGGGTCACCTTCAAAGGTAGCCCCACATAGCCCCACGTTTGCTCTCATTTTGAAGCTGTAAAAAACCAGCAGTCATTGAGTTCCACCTATAAGCCTCTTGGGAGGTGAAAGGCACAAAATATGGTAGCACTTAAAAAGGGCAAAACTACAGCTTAACTTTGGGTGGTGCACTAGGTGTAAAAACAGTAGATGACTCCACTTCCATGGAGTTCCTGCTTCATGCCAACAGTTTCAATGGCAACACTTGTCTGCAAGATTGCAAACAAAACATTCCATCTCAGACCTTCCTCTTGCAACAAACCTTTTAAGCTGAGATATTTCCCAGTCTGCATCTCCATTGTCATTGATTTTTTTGTTTTATCCCTTGTTGTTTGCTGCCTGGGGCATTTTGGGGGGAGAAAAATGTGGGGGTAACCATAATGGTTTTTAATAAATGATTTTTTAATAAATATTAATTTTTTAAAAATAAAATAAAATGTTTTAAAATAAATATAATGAGAGCGAGAGAAAGAGAGAGGGGTGATCAATGCACTACTTGTATTTTTGGACTCTCCCTTAGAGGCAATGCACTGGGTTCTCTCTGGGAGCTGGGAGGGACAGGATGAGCTCCTGCACCCTTTAAAACGCACGAGTCCTCCACTGCTTACAGATGTGACTACCAGAATTACTCTGAAACAGTTTTGCAGACCAGTTCAGCAGAACTACTCTGAAGCAAAATAACTGCACGTTCTTGGTACTGTGCCAAGTCACCTTTTTGCTGCATCACAGTTCCGGCTGAACAATTTACAGCAAGTGTTTATGATGATGAACGCGGGTAAATTGCTCTGTGTTGACAGAGAGGGACATGCAGAAATCCCCACGGTCCTTCTTTTAGCCTACTGTTTGCCTCACCAGGGAAAAGAAAATTGAAGCTGCCACTTTGATTTCTTGCCAGATGATTCCTTGCACCTGCCTTGCCCAAAGGCAAGGAACTGTACAGTCTAGGTAGGAGCCTTTGCCTCATCGTGATGGATAAGTAAGAAATGGTAAGCATGGCTGCCTAAGAGAAAGGAGTTTCCCATTGCCAGGGGGGGAGCAGAGAGGTATACCTACCATTCTTGCTCCACGGATATTATTCATGCCTCAGGGTAGGGCTCTTAACACATGCTTTGCATGGTTTAGGTTTAATCATTGGCCTCTCTAGCTAAAACAGGGATGAGGAGCTTGTGGCCATCCAGAGGTTGTTGGACTATAACCCCCATCCTTCCTTTGAAGTCTAAGAACATCTGGAAGGCCACAGGTTTTCCCCATGTTTGAGCTAAAAGGACCTGATAGAGGTTCAACCGGTTGATCTTGATGCGTTCTGGAGCGATCCTGGCTGAAAGCATGTTCGATTGCTGAAAAACACAAAAAAGCTCAACTACTTTAGTTCTGACTCCCCCCAAAAAGCTCAAAAAGTTGGACATCCCTGTGACAGACGTTAAGTGGAAATACAGTGGTACCTTGGGTTAAGTACTTAATTTGTTCTGGAGGTCTGTTCTTAACCTGAAACTGTTCTTAACCTGAAGCACCACTTTAGCTAATGGGGCCTCCTGCTGCTGCCGCGCCGCCAGAGCCCGATTTCTGTTCTCATCCTGAAGCAAAGTTCTTAACCCGAGGTAATATTTCTGGGTTAGCAGAGTCTGTAACCTGAAGCGTATGTAACCCAAGGTACCACTGTTCCTCTCTGCCTGAGAAGCTGGAGAGAGGCACGACCTATCAGAGTACACATGGATAAATAAAGCAGCCCCCCATATTTATGACAATTTGCTATCTTTCTGGTGAACCACACACAACCCCACTCCCCAAATGTTTACAGGTCAGCCACTGTCATCATTCACTAACTCATATATTCCAGAGAACTGGATTTCAGAGAACCCTCCCATTTTCAGATGAATCAAATGGGGAAACAGAATAAAAAAGGAAGATCTGTATTTGCAGCAAGAAGCCACAGGAAACAGATGGGGGGGTGAAACTAAAGAGGGCAAAAAAAAAGACCTTCAGACAGCAAGCTTCCTCCTTTTAGGAGGAGAAATGCAATCTGTCCAGGGAGATGATTGCTGAAGTAAAATGCAGGAAGAGTACTGCTTCTAGTCCTACCCGAGGGACTCTGCTTGCAACAGGGGATTGGTAGGTGTTCGATTTTCTTACAGCTGGAGATATTCATCCTCAATCATCCGTTCTCCCATCCCCCATGGTTCAAGCTGCTCCTTTCTGAGAGAAGTCATTTTCTGGTGCTTTTAAACCATGCACATGAAACGCACGAATCGGAGGGGAGACGTGATTCTAGCGATGGAGAAGAATCAGGTGCTGCCCTTGCAGAGCATGTAAGGGTATGACCTAAACATGCCTCTGAAGATGATCTCTGCCATCATGCCTGTACATCATTATGAAAGTAAATTTTCTAGGTTTATGATAGTGGAGTCCCTAAATGCACACACACAATTTGACAACACTGTCTGTAATAGTTTTTTAATCAGGGTGCATTTACCTTGCCCATTTTGCAGAGGAGCAACTATTTTGCAACCTTTGCTCACAAGCACAATGCTTACAACTGAACGCTACTGCCTAAAATGGAAATACTCCTATCTGCAGAAGGTTAGTGCCCTGCCCCTTAACTCACTTGTTTTGGTTAACTGCAAATAGCATAGCCAGGCCACGTCAGGACTGTCTGTCCAGGCTTCTGAGGCTAACCTGTTCTGCAAAGCATCCTGTTCACTTGGAATCTGTGCATGTTCAACTATAAATATACGTTGACTAATGTCTTCAGTGTCAACTAATAATTATAGCCCAATGGATCAGGATGTAAAAACAAAACAAAAAAGCACAGAAATGAAGCTGGGGCTCAAGATTGTCTACTTCCATGCAGACATTGACAAATCTCTTAAAATATTGTTTTCAAGCCTAGGTCCTGCCCAGGCTTGCAAAATAAGTTCCATACCCACCCACCCACCCACCTGAGTCTGTAATATATATGATGACAATGTCCCACAAAACCATCTGCATCTAATTGGGGCAGGAAGACATATTAGGAAGCACAGTCTCCGGATTGCTTCCTTGATTATTACTAGTTGAAGGTTTTATTCTTCTTGCTCTCGGTCCTTAGAAACTTTTGAATGCATGGAAGCTTGCTGTATTCACTTTGACTGCATTCAAATATACTCCCACCCACCCGCAGACCCAAACTGGCTTATTTCTTCCGTAGGTCGGCCGATTTCATCTCGACGGGGCTTCTCCCGTTCATCTCTTCCTGACTTCCTAGTTTGTGCTACGAAGCACAGAGGCAGTTATGTGTTTGTTAGTTAGCTGGAGCATGCGCCCAAAGGGAGTGGGTGTTGGGAGATAACCACAGAAAGAATTGTTGGGAAGAATTGCTGTGTCCTCAGGAGAACTGGCACAGCTGGCAGAGCAAGCGCTAAAGCACGCATATCTGCATTTTATATGCAAGGGCAAGAATAGTTATGCAACCAACTGACCTCTGCTTGGCTAATGGGAGGGTTTCCTGCAGCCAGGCTAGGATGCAAGTTATCAGCAGCATCAAGATACAGGATAGAGAACCACAATTCAGGGGCTGGTGTTGAGAGTCCATGTTATTCCTAAATTTCAGCCTCTTTCTCTGCAATTAAAAGAAGAACAGTGGCTAAGCGTCTGCCCAGGCAAGCTGTCATGAAGCATTATGGAGAAAGAAATAGATCTCTGCATCTTGGTGCTTGATTTATAATTCAGTTTCCTGCTCCTGCTTGTGGCGTTCTACAGCCTCGAAAAGGGGGATTTTACAATTGGGAATCACCTTTATACCAATGGGAAAGGCCCCAAAAGAACATGGGAAGTGTTAGGATTAGGGCTGCTTGCTGTAAATCAGTTTAATCACGTAACTGATCAGCCAAAGCTTTCTTTGATTAATTGGAAGGGGTCAGGCACTATTGGTGCAGATAAATTTTAATCAGTGGCACTGAGAATTAAAGGCATATTAATTTTTGAGACCATCTTGGTTCAGGCATGCTACTGTAGTGGGCTATGAGGGTGGGAATTAAATTGCATTTTCTTATAACATTGAGTTGCAGCTTTTGCCTATTGCATCAGCTTTTTTGTAGTAGCCTAAGGCCATGACAAAGACATGCTGAAATACACCAATATAATAAAACAAAATCTAAATGTTGAATAGTTTTGTTTGTTCCATTATAAGTTAGCTTGCACTTCCTTCAAAAAAGCTCCTGTGTGGACTTTTGGGGGAAACTGCCAATTTATTAATGAGTCTATTTAAAGGCTTATTCATGAGCAATTAAAAATTATTTATCTGTTCACTGCTCTAGTTACGATAATTACCTAACCCTAAACCATTAATTGTGACAATTCACTCATCTCCAATCCTAACCCACTGGAAGTAATCCTCATTAAAGTCTACAGGGCTTAACTTCTAAGTAGACCTGGTTAGGACTGCAGTCTTAGCTAACTGTTCTGTGCAGAGAAGCAGCAGGAATCTGGTTTATCTGGATCAATTTAAGGCCACAGTTCTAAACACACACACACACACACACACACACACACACACACACACACTTAAACTTACCAGGTAACAAGTTACACTGAACTCAGTGAGACTTATTTCTGAGAAAATGATTCAAACTGAACTGCATGTAGCATGCAAGAAATTCCAGCTACGGAAACACTTTAGGGGTCATGCAATAGCATGCCCTGCAGTGGAGCTGGCTTGGAAAGGAAAGAAATTGGCCTGAATCTGTCAGGAAGCTGATTGTGGAATCCTACATAAGCCTATGAGAAGTACGGTACACCCAAGGAAATCCTTCCATCTGCCTCCTCTTCCTGCCTCCTTTAGCATATAGAATGTTAAACAATACCATGCTTAACCCTGGAAAGACAGGAGGAGCCAAGCACAAACAATCTTTACCCTGAGGCATAAAAACCAGTCCCAAATTGACCCTATATGGAGGTATTGAAGGGATGATCTGAAGTGCAGAATCAGCAAACTGGCAAGATAAGATGCTGACTGGGTGACCGAGGGTGTGAGACTGAGTTTGCTCAGGATTTAATCACACTGTGTTGTTCACTGGCTGCACCACAGGCAGGCACACAACAGTGTTTGTTTAATCTGTCCTTCCTTTCAGACAAACTTTTGTTTGCTTATTGCAGGACCTAAGCCCACTGGAAGCAGCAAATCTCTGTTAAAGGTGCAGCACCAGTCCAAATGTTGTATTTCACCAGCTCCTTCAGAGCATGTAATCCCACAGATCTTCATATTACCATAACCTCTATGGTTCAAAAACCTTACAATTTTTAAAAAATGCACAGGAACTATGTTTGCTAAATAATGCACAGGGTCCAGGTGACATCTCCGTATATAGTGCATGTGCAGAAACTCTACATTACCATCCATCACGCCACAATATTGAGCTTCTGGTGATACCTGATTCATTCCCTGCCTCCGCATTGCAATCTATTATACTTGGGCCTGTTATTTAGATTGTGAGAACATCCCAGCTCATTCTCTCTGCATTACCATTTTAATTATTTTTATTAGGAGTTGTGTGCTCCTCTGCTGTAACCCTTGGTTGGCAGACTGATTATGCAGCCCTTTTAAAATTTAAAGCACATTGATGAGTATCAGGAAGATCATGACTTAACCCAAGCATTCAACAGGCTCTTCCCATTGTTTTCTTTCATTTTAATGTGGGCTGTAGACTCATTCTCTCCAGTTCAGTACTGAGGATCTCAGGACACTGATTAAAATTGGGAGACCACACAGTGTGTGCATCAGGTTTATGTACTAACACACAGCAAGACACTTGTCTATTGTCAAGGGGCCATGATCTGGCACCACAAATGTTATTTTTGCACTAAGGATGTGTGCGCGCACATGTATGTGCATTGCTGCATGGAAGGGCCAGGATACCCAATTCATGGGGCCATCCAAGTCCTCACATCATTTCTACGTAGACTCAACATCTTTCTATCTAAAAAAATTCCTTCCAGTAGCACCTTAAAGACCAACTAAGTTAGTTCTTGGTATGAGCTTTCGTGTGCATGCACACTTCTTCAGATACACCAGTGTGCATGCACACGAAGGTCCCCAAAGAAGTGTGCATGCACACGAAAGCTCATACCAAGAACTAACTTTGTTGGTCTTTAAGGTGCTACTGGAAGGAATTTTTTTATTTTGACTATGGCAGACCAACACGGCTACCTATCTGTAACTGGGATCTTTCTATCTGTTAATCATATATTTGATTCTGCAAAGTCCCAAAATATTACTCCATGTACAAGCAGCTCCCTGTTTGCATGGGGTGAGGGTGTGTGTGTCATTTTCCAGGTCATTGTGTGCTTGTGTGAAATTGCGTATTATTGGAACACCCCTTGAAAAAGCTTGCAAACACCCTTTTCGGCCCTGCCCAGTTGCTTTGTGGGATGTTTTTCACTTCTGGGTAGGGTTGCCATACGTCTGGAAATTCGAGGTCCATTTCCCAAAAATCTGATGTGCTTAAAATCGTCGCTGCCTTATCTTCCTTCTGCTTGGTTTCAGCAGGCTGGGTTAAAGTAAACAGGTGTGTTTGGAGTATCATAGCCCATGGAGATGCAATCTAAGGAAAGGACAGCAGAAAGGGCCACATGACCTTGTAAACTGGGGTGGAGAACATGCCAGTGCTATATACCTGGTTCCTATACCTGGCTAGTGCTCCTGCCCATCGAAAATTATTATTTCATTTCACAGTGCAAGCCACTCTAAACTAAGCCCTGGTGAGTTTGGTGTGAGTTCAGGGTCCAAGTAAAGTGTGCATGATTCCGATTTAGAATCCTAGGCTATGCAGTTTCTGGCCTAATCCGAAAGAGCGGGGCAAATCACTGATGGTTGAAGGTTCCTTCTGACTTTACAAAGAACTTTCAAGTTAAGTGCATACTCCACAAATGAACACACAGATGTGGCCTACACGCAGATTGCCTGCTAATTCCTTCCCATAAATAGGAACATTTGGAAAGACCCTCTGAATATTATGAAAGCTGCCCAATACAATGCAGGTTCCTAGGATTGGAACCTGATTCTGCAATAGTAAAGGTAAAGGGACCCCTGACCGTTACGGTCCACTCGCGGACTCTGAGGTTGCGGGGCTCATCTCGCTTTATTGGCCGAGGGAGCCGGCGTACAGCTTCCGGGTCATGTGGCCAGCATGACTAAGCCGCTTCTGGCGAACCAGAGCAGTGCACGGAAACGCCGTTTACCTTATCGCCAGAGCGGTACCTATTTATCTACTTGCACTTTGATGTGCTTTTGAACTGCTAGGTTGGCAGGAGCAGGGACCGAGCAACGGGAGCTCACTCCGTCACGGGGATTCGAACCACCAACCTTCTGATCGGCAAGCCCAAGAGGCTCAGTGGTTTAGACCACTGCAATAGTACATATTGTGAATAATGCCTAGAGGGTGAAAATATTGAGCCGACTATAGGAGCCAACTTCTAGCGGCCGAGGTCCCAGCCCCCCCCTCCCCAAATATTGATGGGCATTGCCATTCAAATAGTGTGCACGCACTGTGTCTTATGATCAATTGTGCGGGGCTGGGTTTACCTTACCCCCCCCCCCACAATATTTAATTCAAATTGGCATCCCTGCATTCTCTCTCGCTGATCTGCGACTTCAAAGTCCACCGGCAAGAACGATATCACCCCTCCCGCTTGCTAAAAAAGGTCCTAGGTGCGCGAGCCTTATCGAGCATGCCGGGCCAGGGCGGATCTTCGAGCCACTGGCCAGAAATCTCCAAATATAGGCATGCGGAGAAAGGCCTTTTGTTTTCCCCTCCCCGTCGGCCGTGTCACCTGGGCTACCGAGCAGCACCACCTTGCTCCGGCAGACACCCACGAGGTTTCGGTTCGCCGCTCCCTCCCCGTCACGCTGCGTCTGTAACGAATGACACGCGGGAGGAGGGGCAAGGCGCTGTTGCCGAGAAGGAAATTCACCAGCAGGGAGAGGGTGATGACTTGCTTCTGTGTGCCCCCCTTGTGCAACGGGGGCGGGGCTGGGGCGGATGTGCGTCGAGGGGGGAGGAGAGGGTCGGGTTGGGATTTCATTCATTGAATTGAAGGGAGATCTGTGCCCGGCGTGGCTTGATTTTTTCAGCCGGAACTTGCTTCCGGAGCTCGGTGCTAGGCGACTCATATGCAATAAAGAAAGAAGAGTGCTCGTGGGCATGTGCAGAGGGCTTTCCGCTCTTAACACAGATCGGTGTGTGTGTGTGTGTTTTCAGGGATGGCTTAAGAATTCGGCTCTTTACGCCCCACGTTTCCTGGAGATGCTAAGAGCAAAATGTCCAAACCGAAAAGAAGGGGGCGGGGCGGGGGGGAAACACCACTGGAGAACATACGTCAGAGGTTTCGAAATAAAGGGGAACCCGGCAAGTTTCGATGGCGCGTTTTGTAGCGAAGGGACGGCCTGTTACAGGCAACTTCCTTGAAAGAAAGGCGCCTCTCCCGTGCACGCCTGCCTGCAAGCTCGCTCTCTCTCCAGGCATCCTGCGCCAAACCCGGATCATCAGCCAGGGTGCCTGATGGTCGCCCTTTGGGAGGCGGTGTTGCCTTGCTCCGTTTTGCCTTCAAATGCACTGAACACCAGCCCTCTTCCTGCTGCTGTTGCAGCCATTTAATGACGTGACCCAGGTGCACATGCCAATTTTTGAGCGTGCTGACAATGGGCAGACGGAGCTTCCAGCCTTCGCTGCTTTCCGCGCTCAGACTTGGCCTCGCGCCGCTCCCTTTAGCCCCCCCCTCCCCCGCCGCGTGCCTGCAGCCCTTGCAAGGCCTGGCGGCTTCCGCGCGCCGGTAAGTGTCAGCCCGGCTGCAGCATCAGCGTTGCCTCGGCGAGAAGCAGGCGGGCAAGTCACTTGCAGGTAACTGCTGCTGCTGCTGCCGGAGGTTATGTTGCATACAGTTCCGGGTTGCGGCCCTCCACGCTTCCGAGCTTGCAAAGCCATTGTCTGCAGACCCTGGTGGTGCTGCACGCTTGCCGCCGCCGCCGCCGCCTTCTCCAAAGGGGGCTGGGAAGGAGCGAGCCTGGAGGGCGATGCCTGCGGTGGATTGGGCTGCGCAGGCGATCAGCGATGCCCGCCCCGTCTGCCTTGGGTGGGGCATCTCTGCACCAGGCCCGCGTTGAACGAGAACAGGCGCTCAGGACTGTCGCTGTTTGCACGCATGCAGCTGCTCTCGTTTGCTCCTTTCGGGAGGCTCTGCAGCGGCAGAAGGCTGCCTCTTGTGCGCAGCCTTGGCTCCGCCGAAGGGAACACGCCCTCCCCTTCAGCACAAAAGAATCTGAAAGGCATGCAAATGCCTGGAAGGAGACAGAGCCCCGCGCTGTCCTCAGTCAGGCCTGCAGCAGGAAGCGAGCGAGCCTTCCCAGCTCCTGCCTCCTGGTTCCTCTCTCGTCCCCTTACTGGTGCCTTGCTGACTAACTGAAAGAGCTTGGAGGACAGAGGTCCTGACTTTGGGGGACTCTTTCCCCTCCTCCCCTGCCCAGGACAAATGTCAGAAACAATTAAAAAGTGTCATACGAAGCAGTCGTCATGTGTACTCGTATTGCAGGCCTCTTGGCCTTAATATACTTGTCCCTCAAGTCACCACTAGCTGTGGCATCAGCTGTTGCAAATGGACCAGAGTGAAAACAAGCAAGGGACTTTGAAAGTGGATTTTGGGGGATGATGAGAGCTTTGGTAAAGCAGCGGTGTCTCGAACCCAGCTGGGAACTGGAACCCATTTTACTTCAGAATGTCTTTATTGCCAGCAATCTCTGGAAGATTGTAGGCTTCCGCATTCCTGCAATAGTTGCTTCACTTTATGAGCCAGTAACAGGGGTATATGTTAGAAAGCAATAAATGCACCCACATGGTAACTGAGTTTGCCACTCCGTTTTCTATGATGTCCAGCATGTTGCATCTTCTGAGTTCCTCCTTTTAAAATCTGGAGTATTGCTAAATTCCTTACCACTGAACACATTTTCCTATTGGCAAGTAACTTGGATGGGAAATTTACAGCAAAAAAATGTAGGGAACTCCAGTTAAAAGGGATGGTGGGGATTGGATCAGCCATGTTTAAAAAACATGTTTAAAATTTCCTTTAAAGGCTCTAAATGTTTCCCTTCTCCAAATGTTTCAGAGGGGAATCCCCCAGGCTTAAATATACTCAAGCATTAGTAAGTCAGCAAAAAGCAGTGGATAGGGATGCTTAAATAAATCAGCGTGTGAAGGCCTCTGCTTCTACTATTCTGCCTTCTCTGGGACTGTTGAAGGAGTTACTCATATGGCTATTGGAACTTCCTGTATTGGTGGAAGACTTAATATAAGATGATCAGACTGGAAAATATCAATGTCTTTGGAAGCAAGCATCCTTTGGAACCAATGCACACACTTTTTCAGTGAGTCCTAATGTATGGAACTGAGATTCTAATTTAATCAGCATCCATTACTGCAAATGCAAAACAGGAAGTGATAATTTTCCAACAATAAATAATATAGAATAAAAATTGTGCAATCTGATGGAGCGATGGAGTTCAAACAATTTCTTACCCTTTCTTACGATTTGATGAGGTGTTTGATTTCCATTGATTCAGTGCCTGTTACTCATATCATAAGCCTTCTGCTATTGGTAGCTTAGCTGTCAGTTGAGTTGGCAGACAAAGCTTTCCAGTTTAGGAAGACAAAGTAGGTTATGCTTCTGTGGGAAAGGAAGAGCTTAGTCACCTGCTTATAGGCGAGGTCTGGTTATTTTTCTAGGTGTGTGCAAGGAACAGGGTTGGGCAGAGACCAGCTGTTTCACCTGTGTTTAGTAGCAGAGTGTTAAGTTACTTTTCCAAGCAACATTTACAGTTCTGTGCGGGCTTGGATTTGTAAGAACAGTTTCACTTTTCTCGACAAGCCTCTTTCAGCTGATTTGAATCAGTGACCAAACCCTCTGGGTAGAAAAATGAATAATGGTGATGTTTTCTCTTAACTACAGGATGAGCCCACCCCCAACAGCACAGGCCAGAAGTCATGGTGGCAGAGTATGCTTCCGTGCTAATGCACTGGGATAACTCAGTCAGTAGAGCATGAGACTATTGATCCCAGGGTTGTGGGTTCAAGCCCCACATTGGGCAAAAAGATTCCTGCATTGCAGGGGCTTGGACTAGATGACCGTTGGGGTCTATGATTCTGTTGTTAGATGGAACTCAGCAAGGAAGCCATTCATATACAGTGAGGTTTGCTGATAGCCTGTAGAACTTAAAAGGGACTTTACAGGGAAGGGCACAGCTAGACTTTTCATAAATTTGGGAGATTATCAGCTAGGCTTCTGCACTGGGGCCTTATGGACCACAACAGCCTCTCTTTTGTTTCAGAAGGAGCTTTTAATGTCCAATGTATTGTGTGTTCTGTTATATTCTGGTGGAAGCCACCCAGAGTAGCTGGAGCAACCCAGTCAGATGTGCGTGGTACAAATACAGTGGTACCTCGGGTTACATAATGCCTCGGGTTAAGAACTTTGCTTCAGGTTGAGAACAGAAATCGTGCAACGGCAGCAGGAGGCCCCATTAGTGGTGCTTCAGGTTAAGAACAGTTTCAGGTTAAGAACAGACCTCCAGAACAAATTAAGTACGTAACCAGAGGTACCACTGTAATACTGTTGTTGTTGTTGTGTCTTCTGGGCTCACCCTGGATCTGTTCTGCCACCATTCATTAGACTCAACTTCTGTTCAGACGCAAAAAAAGGTGAAAAGGTATGGGGTGTTTTAGAGTCCATATTGCAATAGTTAAATTACACTTCCAAAGTTTGCTGAAGTAAGCGCCATTGAATTCAGTGGCGTTTCCTCCCCAGGTGAGCGAGAGTGTGGGATGCTCTCCCAAGTCAGATCATTGGTCCATCTAGCTCAATATTGTCAACCCTGGGACCTCCTGTGTGTGAAGCAGATGTTCTACAGCTGTGCAATTGCCCTTCCCTGAGCTGCTGTCTGAGCTATGGTTAGGATTGCAGACTTAGTGATCACCTCTACAGTCTGGACTATTTCAATTCCCTGGACTCAAGAGATGCAGATTCAGTCCTAGAACAAGCATGGCCAAACTTGGCCCTCCAGATGTTTCGGGACTATAATTCCCATCATCCCTGACCACTGGTCCTGTTAGCTAGGGATGATGGGAGTTGTAGTCCCAAAACATCTGGAGGGCCAAGTTTGGCCATGCCTGGTCCTAGAGGATGTAAATCCTTCAGGTTTGAGTGATGAACATGTGTTGTGTCTCAACATTTACTGTGTCTCAACATTTACTATGACATTGGCCCCCTTGCTTTGCATATAGTCTAAAAAGCGTTGTGCCCTTAATGTCTTCGGGCAAAAGCATTCCCTCTAACCTACACAAAAAGTCTACTCTCCTTAATTCCACCTGCTCCACAAAACATGGTTTGAGAATTGTACTTCCCACAAAAATCGCTACTTCACTTTTTCCCCTTTCCCAACATTTCTTGCTTTTGACAAGCAGTTCTTTGGAATTTGCTTGCTTCTGGAAAACAATGTCACAATATTTTGTGAGGCTTTCCAGCTAGTTTCCTGTACACAAGTGTGCCAAGTTCGTGTCATTCAGCATTGAAAGCACTAGTGACTATAGCAACATAATAATCCCAATGCCTTCACATAAACAGGTCAGCTACTTAAGGTGTGGCACTCATTACTGTGGATGTAGTGGCACAGATATGGTGTAGTTATAATGTGTTGATGTTGCCCCCAAAGGGAGCCTTGAATAAATAGTAGCTGTTTTAATGTGGAAACTAGGACAGGATGCTCCCAGGACGAGGTGACATCATGTCTGGAATGGGGCAACGGCCCCGGGCCTGTTGTCAGTGGAATGGAAGTGGGCATCTTTTGCACCTGGTAATCCCTGGGGATACCCTTGCAATGCACCGTCATTCCGTTGATGCTTCCATTGATGCCTCGTCAGTGGCCGCTTCCGGGCAGAGGCAGCAGCATGGCAGGGCTTACGGCATCAGCTGAACAAAAGCCATAGAGAAACACGGCGTTGCACAGACACCGGTGCATCTCTGTGGCCAAACACCTTGCCAATGCACCGAGTAAATGGCCCCATGGAAGCAGAACAGTTATCACGCTTTGTTCCAAGGCACTGCAGTCGCAGCTCAGGTAACCTTGCGGCCATCCTGGACTAGGAATTACAACCCTAGCGTGGGTGCCAATCCCTGGGACTGCTGCCACTGCAATACTACCATGGCTTATGTGGCCAAGTCAGAAGCCCGAGAGTCTAGGCCTCGAGATGGATTGAGGGCCTCGACTGCAGTCCAGTGCCCATGGGGCAGGTAGGGCAACAGACCTCGACGCCCGCATGGCCCACCCATTGCACGACTTGTGACAATGGTGGCAACCCTCGATTCCCCTTGCTGTCCATCAACTGCAATCTGGCTAGGATGTGTGCTTTGGCTGGCGGGAGCATCCCACGGCGGTGCCTTCTCCTTAGTCCTGGGGGGGGGGGGTGAACATAACATGGGACCGGGACGAGAGAGGCCCCGGTGCAAAAGCTGCGGACCCTTCCCCCCCCCTCCGCCACCAGCCCCCGGCCTCGTTGCTCATGCTGATTCCGGGGTTGAGCGAGGAGGAGGAGGCGGCGCCAGGCTGCTCTCGTCCGCCCCACGTGGCCCGGCCCGCGCCAGCCAATGGCAGCGCGTGTTTCTGAAAGATCTCCATATATGGCGATGTTCTCGGCCGGCGAGGCGGGGGCCGGCACCCCCTGGGTATAAAAGGGGCGGGGCTGGCGTTGGGACGGTCTCACTCAGCCGGCGGCAGCGGATCTGGCAGTAGCAGCTCTTTTCTTCCCGTTCTCTTGAAAGCTCCCGCCTCCTTTCAGGTAGGTTTCAGCAGCCGTTTATTCTGACGGAGGGGTGGTTCTCTTCCAACCACCCCCCACCCTAAACTTTCCTTTTATATTCTCTCTTCGCGCTTAGGTGAGAGCAAAGTGTAGAGGTTCCTATATTTAATTTCCCTTAGGAGTAAAAAGCGCCTTAGAATTCCTTGAATTGGTGGCGGTTAAGGGCTTCTCTCGGTTCCTTCCCCCCCCTTCAATCCCTCTTTAGTCCGGTCGTGCGTTAAGGCTCGACCAACTCCCGCCCCCCCCCCCCGTTTATCATGCGTCGGTTCCTTTGCAACGGTCTTGGTTGGCGCGCGCGACCTTCTCGTGCCCGTAACGGCTTTTTGAAAGGGGGAGGAGGGGCTGTTGGCTCGGGAAGGGCACCGAGGGCGTGATTGGTCGGCCTGAAACTTTGACGTAATGGAGCGGGAAACGAGAACCTTCGTTTCTTGCTGCGCGCGGTGCCCCCTCCCCCCCCCACATTTTCCGCATAGAAAATTTACTCTGGGCGTGGGGAGGTGGGGGAAGGTGGTTGAAGCTGAAAGGGGAAAGATGGGAGCGTCTGAAAAGGGACCTTTTTTTTTAACTTCGCCGCGGTTGATGGCGGGGTGGGGGTGGGGCGTTGGTTGGGGTGGGGGCTGGTTCCTGCACAAGGCACCCTCACTCCGGCTGTGAAAGGAGGGTGGGTTCTCGAAGAGGGCGGGGTTAGGGCTGCGCAGGACGTCGTGAAGGGTGGAGCCCGGTGCGTCGTGTCTTTGGGGTGGCTCGGTTTGCCTCGGAATAAAGAGGGGGCTGCGGGGATATGGCTTCCTGCCCGTGACTGCAACACTGGAATTGGCTTCTGAGTAGATGCGCAGGGAACTTGAGTGCATGAGGAATTTTGTGGCCTGGTTTGACTCGGCTCCCGTTAAATGTTCAACGGAGTCTTCATGGGAGTAGTGTAGTTGACTAAGATGAGTTATTCTTTATAGAATATGGGCCGATGCCAGTGGTGCATCCCTGAAGGTGATGGGGTTAATGTGCATGCACCCTGCTCAAACGCCTTTTCTTCTGTTTCTGGCTTGGTATATTTCGTTTTGAAATGAGCTAAAGCCAAACTTTGCAGTGGTTTCAGGGAAGACTATCCATAGTAGTGCTGCATTCAGAAAGTGAGCATAGGTCTGGGGGGGGGCATGAGAGGAAGAATTCTAGGGCATTGTACATATATGTAGTTAACTAGCGAATATGTCCTGTTGCAACTCCTTAAGCTTTACTTTTGAGTAGAAATGTGTAAGATGGTGATGTTAATGTTAGGTTGTTATGGGTGTGGGTGTGTATATCTATATGTGTATATATATATGTATATGTATGTATATATGCTGGTCTACAGAGTAAGGAAAATGAAGTAAAAAGCTCTGGACCATGGTTAAAATATAGACGAGGGTGGGGTTTCTAGTCTGGATGATAGGTTGGCAGAGCAGCCTCTAGTGGCCAAAATCTGTAGTGTTTGAAGGGCGTCCATTGATGATGCCAAAATGCAGCACTGCATTTTTCAATGTTGCTTAATAAATGCTTTCTTTTTGTGAAAAGCAGATCTCCAAAATGGAAGAAGAAATTGCAGCGCTTGTCATTGACAATGGTTCCGGTATGTGCAAAGCAGGCTTTGCTGGAGATGATGCTCCTCGTGCTGTGTTCCCCTCAATTGTTGGGCGCCCACGCCACCAGGTAAACATCAAAGCAGGAAATCTATTTGTTTTGTGTTTAACATGAGATGGTTTATTTTTGTATTTGCTGATGATTGTTTATTTTTCTTAATAGGGTGTCATGGTTGGTATGGGCCAGAAAGATAGCTATGTAGGTGATGAGGCTCAAAGCAAGAGAGGTATCTTGACTCTGAAGTACCCTATTGAACATGGCATTGTTACCAACTGGGATGATATGGAGAAAATATGGCATCACACTTTCTACAATGAGCTTCGTGTTGCCCCAGAGGAACACCCTGTTTTGCTTACAGAAGCTCCTTTGAATCCCAAGGCCAACAGAGAGAAGATGACACAGGTACAGCATTGGTGCAGCTTTTACACCTTGCCACTTTTTCCCATTTCACCACCACTTTTCTTTAAGTTACAATTTCTCTTCTCTCATTATTTTCAGGGTTCTGTACTCTCCTGGCATTTCCTTCCTTGAAGTCTCTCAGGTTTCTGTTGTATTTCTACCTGACTTTCTTTTGGTTTTCTCCCCTACATCCAATACCTTGCATGTCAGCATGTGTGTGTGTCACTATGAAAGTGGTCCCTTATTAAGACAATGTTCTTTTCTCTTAATTTAGATCATGTTTGAGACCTTCAACACTCCTGCCATGTATGTGGCTATCCAGGCTGTGCTGTCCCTGTATGCCTCTGGTCGTACCACTGGTATTGTAATGGACTCTGGAGATGGTGTCACACACACTGTGCCCATCTATGAGGGCTATGCCCTTCCTCATGCCATCCTGCGACTTGATTTGGCTGGTCGTGACCTCACAGACTACCTCATGAAGATTCTGACAGAGAGAGGCTACAGCTTCACCACCACAGCTGAAAGGGAAATTGTGCGTGACATAAAGGAGAAGTTATGCTATGTTGCCTTGGACTTCGAGCAGGAGATGGCCACAGCTGCTTCCTCTTCCTCTCTGGAGAAGAGCTATGAATTGCCTGATGGTCAAGTGATCACCATTGGAAATGAGAGGTTCAGGTGTCCAGAGGCCCTCTTCCAACCATCTTTCCTTGGTAAGCATTTAGTGGCACTGGTAACAAGTCAAATTACATGTACCATGCTCTAAATCCTAGGAAGCAAGTCTGTGTATTAGTTGGATGTTCAGCATACTTAAGGATTTCTTTTCTTTTCTTTTAAGGTATGGAGTCATGTGGCATTCATGAGACCACTTTCAACTCTATCATGAAGTGTGATGTTGATATCCGAAAGGACCTGTACGCCAACACAGTATTGTCTGGTGGTACCACAATGTATCCTGGAATTGCAGACAGAATGCAGAAGGAGATCACAGCATTGGCGCCCAGCACAATGAAGATCAAGGTAAGGGTGGCTTGCATCACAACTTAGTAGTGTAATAAAGCAGTTGACTCTTAGGAAGATAGCTGATCCATAAATCTTTTCTTTTTAAAACAGGGCTGATAACAAGAAAGTAAAAAGTTAAATGCATGTATAGTCAGATCTTTTCTAACTTTAACATGTTTTCTTCCAGATCATTGCTCCCCCTGAGCGCAAATACTCTGTCTGGATTGGTGGATCCATCCTTGCATCCCTGTCTACTTTCCAGCAGATGTGGATCAGCAAGCAGGAGTATGACGAGTCTGGCCCATCCATTGTCCATCGTAAATGCTTCTAAATGGACTATTGACAGATGCGCAGCATTTGCTGCATGAGTTTTTCACCAGTATAAATTTGCCTGAGCAAATATATACACCTCATGCTAGCCTCATGAAACTGGAATAAGCCTTCTCTTCACAACATTGTCATTGGGAAGCCTGTCTCCAATAATCCTGTGAGGATGTCTACCTGTTGCTGATATGACCCTGTACTCAAGTTAACTGTTCCCTTTGTACATAGCAGTATAACTACCCTATACACATCTGGCCCAGGACCTAGTACAGGAGGCATTCAAACAATACAAAGGTTTAACTTGTGTCTGTAACTACCTGGGACAGTGGTCTCAGTGTAACCAGCAATGTTACAAATGGAGTTTTGAGGCTAGATCTGTACAGGGTAGCAAAAGATCAGACTTCCACTACACAAAGCGCTAAGAATTCCAGGTCACTATTGTTGAGGCTGGCAAGAGTTTGTGAAAAGGATGGCCATTTTTGTCTTGCCACTGTTACTAGCGGGGTTGGAAACATATCGCATCCAAGCCTTATGAACCTGTTTTTTTCCTTGCCCACCTGTATCCCAACAAGACAACCCAGGGCAAAGTTGCTCAACTTCAGTTGCTCCAATGTTTGCATTGACACCTGTAAATTTAATCATCAGGTTTAATTTATGTAAGATTTTTGTACGTTGCCTTAATGTTGTCATCTGACAGTAGAAAACCAAAATTTGTAAGTCATCCTGAAGTTGAGAATTGTAATGCCCAACACATCATTGTGAAAGGAAAATAAAGCGCTGCAGTAAATGAAATGGGCTTAATGTTGACTAATGGAAAGTTATTTAACACACATTTGCTTTTGGAAGCCTTTCTGGACAGGACAGTGAAAATTATGACCTAGCTCTGGCTTAATGTAGTTTCTGTTCAGTCTGATCAGGTTGACCACAAGCTCTGTGATAAGTGCTAAACTTAATATTCTGCCAAATAGCTTCCAAACATTGCTTTAGCAAACATGACCAGACCTTAGCTATGTGGGATATTAATACAAATGTATGCACTGTAGCAAATGCTAAACAAATTGCATTATTTTAAATCTTTCAGAGTTGTCTTAATTCAGTATTACTGAAATGGTTTAATTGGGCAGACCACAATATGCTTTTGTGATAGCTTGCCTAAGTGTGCAAAAGATAGTCATATTAGGACAGGATTACAAGGTCGAATCACTTGGAAGCAATGAAAAAATTACATCAAAGTTACATTTTTGGGGTTATTGAAGAATGCACTTCATCTCGTTTTGTAGCTATGGGTTAGTTTGGTTTACATTTTTCTAATTTAAACTGACAGTTAAAAGATGTTTATGCAGCACTTCAGAAGTGTTTTGAGTAGGACTGGGACGTCTAGGATAACCTGTTGGAGTAGGATACTGTTGGTAGCATTAAAGGTTTTCAAAGCATAATTTCAGCTTTGCCAAAGGCTATGTGAAATAACCACAATGATGACTTAATAAATCTTCCCTCGCTACCATCAATCACATTTTCCACCAAGGGGAGGCAAATGAAGTGTCCCATTTTATTTTGTGTTATCTTTGTGTCTTATAAAGATTTCACTAGGAATCTGTCCTTTTTACAAAATAGTCATAAGAACAAATATATCTATACATGCGTATTTGGGTGGTACATAAGGCAATCACTAGATACACTAAGAGAGCATTCGTAATTGAGGGGGCAGCTATGAAATTACCCAGGGGGGTATGTTTTGAATTGCAGATGAATCTGCACAACACCATAAAATGTGACCCACTATATTTTGTTGGTCACACTAAATTTGTGTTTCAGGTTAAATTATTGTAGGAAGGGAAAAACTTGATACAATGTGTTGCAGTCTTCATAATACTGCAAGACTTTAAATACTAAGAATTTGTATTACTAAATCAGAGATCTGGGAGCAAACGTAAGCTTGCAACTGGTGTGCATTAAACTTGTGTACATTCAGATTTACTTGTTTTGCAATTGAAAATAAAATTTGAAAGGGATGGGCATCCAGGAAAAGAGACTGGCAATCTCACCCACTGCTGCTCCCAATATGTGATTTGCCTAGGCAGGATCCCTGGGATTTAAACTTGAAAGCTTTGTTCTTGGACAGAATGCTTAACTTGGGGATGCCCCACTGGTTTGTGTTAGGACAGTTTATCAAGAGTAACATTCAATCTGCACTGTTCCTGGTTTGTTGGGTGGGGTTGCTGTTTAGCAGGGAAGAGTTGCTCATTTTGACTCTAAATTGCACTGACATGTCTCCTGTCAAGAAGGGATGTTTATTCCCATATAGCAGGAAAACTAGTTTTGGGATCCCTACCACATGTCTATAAGCAAGACACTGTACATGGGTTCAATAAAGTTGACAGCTGCCTGCTTGTGTGACTATCCAGAGCTCTTAGTGCTAAATTCATATTCAAGAGCTAGTATATTGCAGGAATTGACAAATTCCTGGTAGTCTATGGAATATTTTCTCCTGTTAATCTGCAATAGAAAAGAGACTTCACAAGGGAATGTAGCATTATGCATAAATGTTTGTTATATACAAGTTAAGATACCTTGCCTTTGGAAGAAAGGGTGTACTGTGGGGTTGCCTGGTGGGAGTGGAGTTTCAGCCTCCAGTGTGCTAAAAATAGCTATGTCTTTGGCAAAGCATGATAGGAAATGAAAATGAGGGAGGTGCACAAGAATCCTTTTCAGAAAGGTTGCATGTACATTTGAAGTCATCTTTGTTACAAGAAGCAGGATATGTAAGATGCCAACCTTCTCCTAGGGGAAGCTCTCTGCTTGCTTATTTGCACATATTTGTGTTATTTTAAGGACATTTCCACCGCTGGCCTTTTGTTCAGTACCCTTGGCAATGTTTTAGTTCAAGCTAAAGGATAGACTGCAAGGAACAAAAGGGAGGCATGAGGTACCTGCAGGCAGCAAGGTCTAAAGGAGTAGGAATGGAGAAGCTGGAGGAGCAAGGCCCCTTCGGTACAAATCGTATTAAGGATCCAGTATGGAGTGGAAGAGGATTTGGGAGCCAGTAAATACTTAAAAGTTCAGAAATACTAGCCCATGTATACAATTGTGTAAGCACTGTTCAAGCCCCTCCAGTTTCTGAATTTCTACCACAAAATTTCCAATCCTGACCCTCACTAAAATGGTTAGAAATACATTTTTTTAAAACGACTGAGCAACCTGGCACATTCTAGCCAATGGATGAAATTGCACAATGCAGAGCACTTTGCTAGTTCTCTGTAGGTTTCCATTTCACGAGCAATGGAATGGGGGAAATGAAGGCAGGGCTGAGTGTGAAGCCTATTCCTGTGGGACAAACAGGCAGTGATCTGATGGATCTGGCCAAAGGCCCAGCTAGTTCCAGTATATTGTTCTCACAGCCAACCAGATGGGAAGCCTGCAAGCAGGACCTGAATGAAATGGTACACCTGTGATTCCTAGCAACTGATGCGCGGGGGGGGGGGGGGGCAGGGAGTCCCTGCCATGAAACAAAGAGGATTTGCGACCCAGAAGCATTTCTTTGTGAGAGAAGGCTTTGAGCTGGTAATGAAACTAAGAGCTCAGAGGTACCCTTCACTCTTTTATTTCCAGGTACACCTGCTTCACTAAGGCAATATGGAAAACACTAGTTCACAAGCCTAGTAAAAATCAAAGTAAATTCTGCAAGCTGACCTCTGCCCACCCTTGATATAATAACACTCCTTATCTCTGTATTAATTTTAGGAATATGTGATGCCATTGGTCCATCAAAAACAGCATTATTTGCACAAGCTAGCAGTAGCTCTCCATGTTTTCATATGGGTCTTTTGCAACCCCTAACTGGAAATGCCAGGTACACTGAAATAGTGTACTCTTGTTTCAGTGTATCTGAAGACGTGTGCATGCACACGAAAGCTCATACCAAGAACTAACTTAGTTGGTCTTTAAGGTGCTACTGGAAGGAATTATCTTATTTTGATTATGGCAGACCAACACGGCTACCTATCTGTAACTGGAAATGCCAGGGTTGAACATGTGCCCTCTGCACAGAGTAAACACTTTGCCACTCAGCTACAGCCTTTCCTTTTTTTCTTTGCATTGTTGCAATTATCCTTACAACATCCTTGCAAACTAGGTCAGTATTAATGTACGGCTTACTGCATATGAGGACTGAAGCTGAAAGTCCTAAAATCCACATACCAATTTTGCAGCTGCAGTGTCATTTGCCTTTGGGCTGTTTTCATTCATGTTCTAAAGCACATTAGTAAGAGTAGGCTCTACTGAACACAATGAGATTTGCAACCAGGTAAACAGTCCTTCCAAATATTTAGGACACAATCCTTTGCAAATTTATCTGGGCATAGTCTTCATTGAAATCTTCTTTCTGAGGACTGGAGATTGTGAGACCACACTGTTTAGCCCCTGTAACACACAAATTCAGTAGAGAATTCAGCTTCCTAAGAGTAAAACCTACCCCAAAAGTATGGCAGAGTAACTCACAAGGTCGCGAGTGTTCCGTGTGAGCACACAATCAGATGTAGAATAGTTTGGAATGGTTTGGTAAAGGTCAAAGTGCAATCAGTAGGATGGTCAAGAAAGGCAGGATGCAGAAAGAGGAGTCCTAGAGAGGAATAAAAGGGGTAACAGAGGTTGCAGATTACAAAGGCTTTTTCCTTGAGAGGGACTGGAGTCTTTGAACTGGCAGTAAACTCTGCCTATCCTTTCCAGGCTTTTCTCCCCAATTATGAGGATTAGACATTTGTTTTTCACCACAAAAGCTTTTATTTTCAGGATCCATATTTCGATGTTTGCCCAAAGGCCAATACGTTGCAATCATGACTGTGCAAAGCATGTTTATGCAAATCTCGTCCATGCATTGTTTCCTTGTGATGTATTTTATTGCACTGGGGTGGGGTGAGGGCGACACAAGAGAATGTGCCAGGGAAGATCAAGCAAATTCTGTCTCGTCTACAATGAGTTAATTGTCCCTTACTTGAATCAGTCTGTCCAGTCATTAGGCACTCACCCTCTGAATTTCAATTCTTCTGGTTTGGTGGGTGGTGGTTTTGACTACTGAATTCTACTTCCATCTGAAAATGGTACCTGATCAACCTGTCTGTGACTCTCCTTGTGGTGTGCCTCACTGCTGGAGTTTGGCTTCCAGAATGCACTCCCTAGAGAAGTTCACCTGACATTCACACTGATCAGAGTCAGGCAACTGTCTTTTTCCCTATGCCTTTTAATTCATTTTAATTGTATTACTTTTAAACTGCTTGTGACTAATGTACCAAGAAGGCGCTCTCCCACTTTCAGAACCAATTCTGGGTTCTTAATTGTTTTTGTTGCCCTCTGCCCGCCTTATGTGTTTGCACATCACAATTAGGCTCCACTGTTTTCTCTCCGTTTACCCTTCTGGTTGAAAAGTGTAAATACAGGCTTCTTTACTAAAAAAAAACCTTTATAGAAATCCATATTCCGTGCTTATTTCTTTTGGCAACCGACTCCCTCCAGTTATTCACGAGAATATTCCAGAAGAACTACTGGGACCAAGATGAGATGTTGTTTCCAGATGTTTTGCTGCTCCTCCGCTGAAATTGTTTGTGGCAATTGCACAGAGTCAGTATTATGTGATGAACTTGGTCTTGCTTTGCATGTCAGGCTGAAACCATAGGCCCCAGGGCCCCTTTCAATAGGGAAATGGAAAGGAAACGATGACCTGCTAGCGCTGCCAAATTCAACATTTGTATTTAGTCACCGTTTGCTCATACGGATAACATAAAATGAACCGGCCCCACCCAGAGGGCTTGTGCAACCAACACTGATCTTTATTCAGAGAGGGGGGAAAGGCCCAGTGAAAAGTCAACCATTGCAACATGCTGTAATTGGCAGCAGAAGTCCTGTCATTTGAATCCCATCCCAGTTCACACTCCAGAATGGATAGTCTGCCTCTTGAAATCACCCTCTTGGCATGTTCCTGTCTATCCCTTGCACCTGATTAGCCAGTGCAAATGAGGGGGGGGAGGGCATAGCAGCAGGGGTTGGGAACAGAGGTCAGGATGGGGGAAGCCAATATGCTAAACTGTGTGCATAAGCTGCTGAGTAATGTGATTAACAGAGAGAGCAGTGCTGCCAACACTGTGGACTGGGCCTCCCGCTATTCTCTTGATTCAAGGCTGTTTCTCCACCCTCTCCCTGCATTCCACACCCTTGGACTCCTTTGTCTGGGGATAAAGAGACCCTCATCCTAGGGGATTTGGCAGCCAGATGTCACGTAGCAAGCATCAGAGCGGCCCAGCTAATAAATTCCACTCTCCCCGTGGCCATTGAAATGCAGTGTTGGAGTTGTCCCCAATTCCAGCACTCCTGCAGTCAGGCACAATTATCTTTCAGCCTGGTCTTTCATGCAGCATTGCTGTGCTATGGTGATACTGCAGATTTCTTCATGTTGCATCTATGCTGCTTGAAGCCGTGGCTGCAGGCGAGGCCTTGCATTCTTCCTAACCCACCGACCGACCCACAACTACCTTCCTGAAACCTGTAGTTGTGCTCTGTTGCTGTCTGTCAGAGCGGGGGGGGGGGGGAGTGCCGACCCATTCTACTCTTCCATAGCCGGACTAGCAGCGATTTTTTGCACGATATAACGAGCATTTCTTCATCAAAACTATAAATTACGCCTACGTATGAACTTGAATCATCGCTGCTCGAACCCCACAGACAGAAATGTCCTGACAACTCACTGCACCTCAAGAACAAAGCTTTCCAAAGGAATTAGTTCCTGATTTTCAACACTTGAGTCACCAAGTGCTGAGTAATCAAGTATCCGGAAAGCAAGTCATGTACTTGCATATGTGAATTGGCCTGTTGCCCTAGTAAGCAACTAGTTTTGCTAGAGGGCTGCTTTGAGAAAGGGACATGGGATGGCGAGCCAAGGCTGCTTTTCCACCCACGTGCAAATCCTGTTGTTAGAACTTCTCCCCTCTGCAGTGAAACTGATACCCCATAGGGAACTGGATTTGACCTAAGGGCCTCTATGTCCTGGTCATTGGCTAGCCTATAAATTTCTCATTAGTGATGTGTATAATCTGCCTCATTTCGAAGACAGCTGGCACACAGTGTTATACATGCAATCTACCACACAGAAACCATAAAGACTTAAGGCCCTCAGATATGAAGAGACTGACCCTCCAAATGTCCTTATTTTCCAAGGACGGTCCCAGATTTATAGAAGCTGTCCCGGTTTCTGATTTGATCCCGGAATGTCCTGCTTTTCCTTAGGACACCCCTATTTTCACCAGAGAAATATTGGAAAATATGGAGTTATGCGACCCCCGAGTCAAGGAGATAAATAATTATAGATATCTGATGTTAGAAGACATCTGAAGTCAGGCCTGTATAGGGAAGCTTTAAAATGTTTTATGATGTTTTTATATATGTTGGAAGCCGCCTAGAGTGGTTGGGGCAACCCAGTCAGATGAGTGGGGTATAAATATTAAAATTGTTGTTGAATAGGATGTCCCTATTTTCATTGGAGAAATGTTGAAGGGTATGGAGAGATACCTGCTGCCCTCTTAAAATCACTCCATCTTATATACTGTGGCAGTATCTCCACCCTGAACTATAATCTGTGATTTTCCTACTGGTCCATTCCAATGCTTCTCTATTTTACCACTTTCCACCAAAGACGGAACGTAAGCAAGCTATCTTATACTGAGTCAGGCCACAAACATCTGGAGGGCCACAGGTTTTGCACTGCTAGTGTACACAGTACTAAGCTAGATACTTATGATCTGACATGGCACCTTCCTGTCAGAAATCACTGCATTGCCTAGGGGGGGAAAGCGGTTCTTAACTTGGTTCCTTAAAGGTGAGAGAGTGGGCACCAAGCAAGCGTGTTCTGTAACTGAGGCTCCTCCACGTAAAAGACCCTGTCCTTAACCTCAGGTGCTGTCTCCCAAGGCAGGGCCTGAGATGCTGATCTCAACAAACTCACAGGTGCATATGGGAGAAGATTAGCATGCCAAATTGCTTTGGGGCCTTCAAAGAACCTTCTGCTTTTATTGCCTTATCCATCCTTTGCACCCTCCATGTGCCAAATGGGTTAATTCTAATCAGTGCTATTTTTTAAAAAAAAAGAGGTACAGGAACTCATCATGAACACCTCCCTTGTTCTCCCCCCACATCCCCCCCCAACCAATGGACCAGCTACTGGAGTCTAGAATATTATCCCGAACAAGTGAGCACTTGGAAACAGTGACCTCATGTGGTCCTCTGGATCACTCTCCCCGTGAGAAAACACATTCATTTGGGGGGTTTCTATAGCGCAGGGACATCCAACTCCCAAGAGACTGCGATCTACTCACAGAATAATAGACTGGCAGTGATCTACCTCTTTTGCGGGGTGGGGTTTCAGGTTAAAGGTTGTTTTTTTAGGGAGGAAAGTCAAAGCTGTTGACTACGATCGACCAAAACCTCCCAGAGATCGATCAAAGTCGACCGGTTGGACATCCCTGCTATAACGCACAAAGGTGACTGCCACACATTTGTGTTTGTGCAGTTGCAACAAAGGAGGCCCATTGCGAGCTCTGATGAGAACCATGTTGGGGGGGGGGGTCCAGAGCACAGCCCAGTTTCAGAAACAAACCTTAATTTTTAGCTCCGGCTGGAGCCTGGAGCTTGTTTTTGCTCCATAGGTCAGGGGTTTGCTAACCTGTGCACCTATAGTTGTTGCTAGAACTGCTACTCCCTTCATCCTTAGTCCTTGGCTATGCTGACTGGGGCTGGTGTGGGGGCTAGAGTCAAACAACATCTGGAGGGGCCGCAGGTTAGCCACGCCGCCATAGAATGTGCAGCATCCTAATAAAGAGGGCTCCTTTATCCTCAGTAAGCAGTTAACACACACGCACATCTGGAAGGAGGTCATAGGTCTTTCTGCTCAGAAATAATGCTGGTTCCTCATCTGGCTTGAGGCTCGCATTTCTTGGTAGAAGCCAATTCCGACCCAAAAGTGCCCTCTCTGCTCTCCTCTCCTCAAGGCACTGCTGTAAATGTATTGAGTGGTTGTGTGACTGTGACTAAAGCCTTGTGAATTGCTGTTTGCCTGTTTTTTTCTTGTGAATGTTTGCCTCCAAGGCAGAACTCTTCCCTCAAAGCAGATTGGTTTGCCAAGGTGGGTGGAAGATCATACTTTGGGGAGGGGTATTCGCTGGAGGTCCACATCTCTTCTTCTGTTTCTGCCTTCAATACTGCAATCCTTTGCACAGTCAGCTCTGGGAAAATTCCATTATATTAACCTGGGCTTCTAAGAGGAACATGGCACATTTGATTGCATGTGCCTAGATTTCTTTTATTTTATTTTTTTTAAAAATATTAGAAATTTTAACACAATAGATAAAGGTAAAGGGACCCCTGACCATTAGGTCCAGTCGCGGATGACTCTGGGGTTGTGGCGCTCATCTCGCTTTATTGGCTGAGGGAGCCGGCGTACAGCTTCCGGGTCATGTGGCCAGCATGCCTAAGCCGCTTCTGGCAAACCAGAGCAGCGCATGGAAACACCGTTTACCTTCCCGCTGGAGCGGTACCTATTTATCTACTTGCACTTTGACGTGCTTTCGAACTGCTAGGTTGGCAGGAGCAGGGACCGAGCAATGGGAGCTCACCTCATTGCAGGGATTCGAACCGCCAACCTTCTGATCGGCAAGTCCTAGTCTCTGAGGTTTAACCCACAGCGCCACCCGCGTCCCTTTCAACACAATCGTTTTAACAAAAATACATCATCCACATTGTTTTTTCCCTTCCCTCCTCCCCCCTAAACAAAAAACCCAACCCCCCACCCCACCCCCGGACTTCCCTCAGCTCCTTTCTCTGGTTTCTCAACACCTCTTTCTATCTGCATGTTATAAAATTGTAAAGATCCTCAAATTATCTTTCTATATATTACAATAAAGAGTTTGGGAATGCTTATTCAAAACATGTGCCCAGATTTCTAAGGCCTGACAAATCCAAACATTTTAAAGAGTCAGACATCACCTTCTCCGATGCCACCCCTTTAACAGCAGCCAAAATGGTGCCTTCCATACCTTGGACCCCAGCTCCCACCTTCCTTGCCCGTTGGCCATGCTGGAGGTGATGGGATTTGGAGCCGAATAACTTCCAGAGGGCACCATATATTAAAAGGAGTGGACTTTTCAGAAGGCCCACCTGCAACATCCTCCCAGCCGCTGAATCAGACTCTGCAGTGGGCCCATTTGGTTACAGAGTCTGCAGAGTCGCTCCTTCTGTTTGAAACACTGATTTGCAACCTGAGTTCCCAAGTTCTCTCAGCAACCAGAGGAGCAAAACATCTGAAGAACGAAAAGACCTTGAGAGCTTCATTGTTTCAGAAGGACACCGCAGAGGCTGGTAACCATGATCACAGCCTGCCTTTCCCCCAGAAGTGAAAATATTTGCTCAAAACAACAACACCCAAATAGGTGACAGATGCAGAGGACGGGCGGGCTTTAACAGTTTGTGCAGGAGAGAGGATTTTGCCACATGTGGCAGGAACAAACAAAGATGCAAGTAACAGAGGCATTTTTAAAAATTAATCAACGTTAACGGTGCTGAGCAAAGCCTCTCCTCATTAGTGTTTATTAGATGTGAGTTTTATCATTCTTCAGTGTGCATTGGACTCCACAAGCCTCTTTTGTTGTACATACTTGTAACTACTGGAAGGCTTCTCTGTGGGGCTGCATTTGAAGGCTGTTGACCTTTTTATTTAGGGGAGCACCCACCCAATGGGAGATCGCCCCTGAAAAATCTTCTTTTCTTACACTGCCACAGCTGCCGCAGAACAGAAGGTGCTGTGCTGACCGCAGACTTTGTCAAACGACGTGCCGCAACGCTAAAAAGGTGCCCAGTCTTGTTTTGGGCTTTTAAAACCCTGAGCAACCTGGGCCCAGGGTTTACAGCAAGGAACATCATCCCATATATGAAACTCCACACACGCTAAGGGCACGGAATCTCCTCCTCCTCCTCCATCTTGATCATCGTGTTTACATTTATGACCATTGATGGGTTATCTATGAAAGTATCATCCATACATGAAGTTGCGAGCAGGATTTCTGCCCGCAACTTCTTGTATGGATTGCTGAAGGAACTAACGATAGTGAAGTTTAGAAAACAAAAACACATGTATTGTAAAACAGCTAATAAAAAGAAAAGAAAAGAAACCAGGAAAGGAGGGGTGGGATGTCAAGAAGAAATTTAAGTTGGGGAAAAATCATATATGATGGATATTTTTGGAGAGCTAATAAAAATGGTTTAAAAAAACAACAACAACCCAATATTATATTTAGATCCCAATTTATCTCAAAGCAGCTTTAACAGAAGTTTTAACAAAAGAGGCAAAGGAGCAGGGCCTTCTCAGTGGTGGCACTATGCTGTGGAACTCTCTCACCAGAAAATCTGGGAAGGCCATCTCTGTTGCAATCACGGGGAAAGGTTTTCAGTACTTTAAAAAAATATATAATACGGCAAACCTTGGGGGTCTGGGATTTTACATTGCTGTATCAGCTGCTACTCATAGGGGCTTCGATATTCTAGGTTTCTGTCCCTTCCCCTCAATATATCATATTGTCACAGGATCGGAGGGGTCAGTTAAGATGTCATCCAAACCTCGTTTTGCCAAACTCTGCCTGCAGCCACGTGTATGTCACTCACAGATTATTATATATTTTAGTCATGTTATAATGGTGTATTTTATTGTCACCTTCCTTGGGAAGCCTTGTGATCATGAAGGGCAGGTGAGACGTCTAAAAAAATGAAAAATGAATTTAAAAATGGGCCATCACATTCCATAAGACAGGGGTGGGGAACCTGGTGCCCTCAAGATGTTGTTCCCGTTAGCTCCGCTCAGCTGGTGAGGGATTATGGGAGTTGTAGTCCAGCAGCAACAACTGGAGGGCCACCTCTTTCCCATCCCTGCCGTAAGGGAGGACATGAGATGGCGCAACATTGCTCCCTTCCTTTCACCTGCCTGTTCCCTGGCAGCAGCAGAGCAAAAGCATCTTTTTGTCTTAGCTTTAACCGATGGTCCAGAACGAGACTCCTTCCTCGCATTGCCTAAGGTTGCTTGCTGAGATATAACTTTTCAAGCCCGCAATCTAGAGAGACGAATGAATGATGGATTGAAACAGAGGAATGGACGGCAAGTTGGTCATGGATGTATGATGCATTGCGTTGTGGGGGCAGAGAGAGAGAGAGAGAGAGAGAGAGAGAGAGAGAGAGAGAGAGGTGGCTAGTCTGGGAGGGGCAGGTGCCAGTTCATTCCAAGCAAAGCATGATTGATAAGTTGCATGGTGCATCCTTAGACTCAACCACTTCTGGGCAGAAACATCTGCCTGGCAGCTGCAGAATCCAGGAGAAGCTGGAAAAGCTACCAGACTTGCCTGCCATTACACACACACACACACACACACACACACACACACACACAATTTCCACAAATCATATGACTTATCTTTTACAATGTTTTGGACTTCCACCAACCACATCTGAAGAATTTTCAGTCTTTATCACTTAATCTGCATTTCATTAATTTCACTATTACTTTTAATCACTAATAATTCTTTTCATACTTTCCTTTGCAATATTTCACATAGTGCTCCTTACAAATAATAATAATAATAATAATAATAATAATAATAATAATAATAATAATAATAATAATAATATATACCCCGCCCATCTGGCTGGGCTTCCCCAGCCACTCTGGGTGGCTTCCAACCAAATATTAAAATACAGTAATACATCAAACATTTAAAGCTTCCCTAAACAATGTATTGCAATCCTACTAGTGTAATATGGCTATTTTTTATTTTTATTTTTATTATGTTTTATAATGCAAATAGCAGAGCAATAAATAACTTCTCTGGCTGGCAGAGGCTGGATGAGAACCGTAAGGATGAGAACAATGTCTAGCTTGGCACTTCGCTCACTCAGACCTGGAATCATAGAATTGTAGAGTTGGGAGGAACCACGGGGGTCATCTAGTCCAACCCCCTGCAATGCAGGAATCTTTTTGCTCAAACATGGGGCTCAAACCCACCACCCTGAGATTAAGAGCCTCATGCTCTAACTGACTGAGCTATCAGAGCTATCAGAGAATCGCGTCGTCAGAGGCCTTGATCTGAAATCTCAGAGAGCCACTGTCAGTCAGTGTAGCCAATACAGACAATATTAGGTTTATTGTAAGTTATTATTCAGATTTATATATTTTTTAATTTTTGTTTATGGAATAATTGCAAGCTTTGAAAATAAAAATATATTACAAAAATATACAGTGGTACATATACGCTTCAGGTTACATACGCTTCAGGTTACAGACTCCGCTAACCCAGAAATAGTACCTCGGGTTAAGAACTTTGCTTCAGGATGAGAACAGAAATCGTGCTCCGGTGGTACAGTGGCAGCAGGAGGCCCCATTAGCTAAAGTGGTGCTTCAGGTTAAGAACAGTTTCAGGTTAAGAACGGACCTCCAGAACGAATTAAGTACTTGACCCGAGGTACCACTGTACTGAGGTAGATGGACCAATGGTCTGACTCAATATGTTTTCATTTGTTTATTTATAAATGCATTTATATATTGCCCTCTCACAAAACATCAGGGTGCTGTACAAGAACATTTTTGAAAATAAATAAATAAAAGCAGTACATTATAAGTCAGCTCCCTAGGCTCTCTGCACTCTCTCCCTCAAGAATTCATTGATCACTTTAACATTGCAGTATTAGAATCGCTGCTCCGCTCCTAAGCACATTCATTAAAAGGTTGGGGTGAACATTGCCACAGTAGTCAATGTTGGGGTACGAACTAATACAGTAAATGTGAGCTGATGCGGGGTATATACTTCATGGGGAGAGGAGAATCAGGATTGGTTTTTTGGAGCCACCAAGGCCTCCTAGACCTATTATGGTCTTTTGGAAATCCTTTCAATTAACGCTAGTACCCTCCTTGAACTATGTCCTTTTCCCTCCCTTCCCTGCTTGGTGAGCCCATAACTGTGTGCAGAAGTTCCTGTTCCAGCCAGGCTGGAGACCTGCACAGCACAGCGCAGCACAGCACAGCTTTGATAGTTCAGTTGATAGAGCATGAGACTCAGGATGAATCTACACACAGGAAAAAAGCGCTACAAATAAGTCAGAAATTAAATTGTTATAACAGAAGGAAAAAAACACCATTATGTAAAAATCAAATCAGTTTTTCTTTTGCTCTCTGGCGCCATCTGGTGTTGCACTTTTATAACACATACAAAACTACATTTATTGACTAATGTAGCTGAGTCCTCATAATCTAGAGCTGCCATACGTCCGGGATTTCAAAGGAGGAACTGACGTTTGCGGCGGGGTGTGTGTGTGGATTTCCGAAAGGCGGCGCTTTTGTAAAACACAAAAAATGTGTTTTTGTAAGCTTGGGGTTTTCCCTTTATATAAAAACACCTCACAACTTTCGGGGTGTCCTGGGTTTTTACTTTTTGAAATATGGCAACCCTATCATAATCTCTGAGTCACGGGTTGGAGCTCCATGTTGAGATGACTCTCATGGTCCTTTCCAACTCTACAATTCTACGATTATTCAACTGGAGCAGAGGGGGCGTACACAGCATACATTTAACGTACATTGCTCCCCCCCTCCAGACTCCTGGCAGCTGTAGTTTATCCCTCCTAGAGCTACATTTCCCATTATTCTTTGTGGAGGGGGTTACTTTAAATTTATGCTGTGTATGCCGTCCAAGTGTATTCATTTAAATGATATCTGTTGGTATCTCTTTTATGTGAACAACTGTGCAAAAGTAGGGGGAAGGAGAAGGGGCTATTAAAGCAACACTTTCTCTCCCCCCCTCTTTTTATATTAAAAAAATCTTATTCAAACTTTGCAACTTACTGTATAATGCAATAAAAATGAAATGAATCTAATATAAAATAATAAAGAAAATACAGTGGTACCTTGGATTACAAACACTTTGGGTTACATACTCTGTTAACCTGGAAGTAGTACCTCGGGTTAAGAACTTTACCTCAGGATGAGAACAGAAATCGCGCAGCAGCAGCATGAGGCCCCATTAGCTAAAGTGGTACCTCAGGTTAAGAACGGTTTCAGGTTAAGAACGGACGTCTAGAATGAATTAAGTTCATAACCAGAGGTACCACGGTACTACAAAGAGAGAGGAAGGAAGGAAGGAAGGAAGGAAGGAAGGAAGGAAGGAAGGAAGGAAGGAAGGAAGGAAGGAAGGAAAAGGAAGAATTAAGACAATACGTTCAACTTACGGTAGTTTGATTCCTGACCTTTATATACAACTCACTATCAGGCAATTTGCCCTGCACACACCCATGTCTTCCACCAATCTCTCTCCTCCCCATTTCCCCCCAACCACATAATGCATATGACAACAGTCTCATACCAAATATAAATGAACTGTGCAAAAAACTCCATGAATTAAAAGTGGAGACTATATATGTACTTTTCTTTGTTTACTTGCTTGTTTGCTACACAATAAAACCTTTAATAAAAACTAAAACAAAAAACTTGCCCTGCACACCTAAGGGGATTTTAGGGCTTTCTTCATGGGCAGCCACTGGCTCCCCATTCCACCTGGCAAATACCTTTTGAAACTAAGAGCACTTTCCAAAGCAATTTGTGGCGTGGTGGGACAGAGAGAGGGCTAAACAAATTTCACCAGATCATAGCCCCAAACTCCTTAATTTGGCTTGCTGACCACTTTGGGAGAGTCTATTTTAGTACTGCACTGTGCTGAGGTGGCTGTGCAAGGGAGCAGTTCTTCAAGAAAATCTAAAATCTATGGTAACTGTTGGTCTGGGATGAAAAATGAGCATCTTTCTGGCTCATTCTTTGTGTCGCTTGCCACCCACTCCCAAACAGATCACGGAAGGGTTCTATGAAATATTGAACACAGTTTGTCACAAATGCAAGATCCAGCCTAATTCAACTGGCTTGGATCAGCTGAAATCTTCTCATAACCATATTCAGTGTCCCCCCCCCCCTTAAAAAAATGTTTTGGGGTTCTCTCATTCCGTCTGAGATTCAGGAAACACTGTGACAGGAAATGAGGCCGCCATTGGGGGTAGCAACGGAACTGACGATTCGCCGTGCTAGAGAAGAAACTAAAAACTTTAAAATTTTAAGTTTCTTCTCCCATTAGATTCACAAAATGTTGAGGAATATGCGTACCCCTGCCCCCCCAAAAGCACTGACCATATTTGAGTTGAAATACAGTCATGGTGATGAGTTTTAGTGGGCAAATTTAGGTCAAATCCCATTGAACAGTGATTGCACAGGGATTTGTTATTGTTGGAAACAAAAATCTGAATTTGCGTTGTATCTTTCTCCTCCGCAGTTCTCAAAGGATGGAAAATATCCATCTGATCCTTTGGTTTGTTGCCAGTTGTGGGCAGTGAGTGATTGATTTTCCTGTGTTAGTTGTACTCAGAGTAGACCCGCTGGAATAAATTTACTTGAGTAGCCTCAAACAATTAATGTCAGTGTTTCTTCTACTTCTACTCTGACTACGGCACACATAGGAGATTACCTAGTGACTTCACCACTCCTGCTTCAAAAAGATACAAACTTCCAAGCAGCTCAGGTTATATTCAACTGGTGGCATCCAGCTCTGATCCAAAACATATTAAATATTGTCATATTAAAGATGGGCACGAGGGGGCAGTATGGCACTGCTGAAGTAGCCTTGGGAGACATGTGTGCTTTTTGCATGCTAGCCATTGATCCCTGGGTTCTGTTACTGGTTTTAACTCATCCAGGGACGAGGGGCAGCAAACCCACACAAAGGGTGAGTCTCATCTGAAACCTCTTCTGACCTCTGGACCATATCCACACTCTGTAGGTGCTACTGGGCAGCCTTTGCGCATCATTCCAGCAGAGACCCTGGCTGAAGGGATCTTCAAAAAAATCGAAAGCAACAAGTTCACACTAAATGCCTCTTTGCAATGTCACAGAACGTAGCTGAGTTGTTTTGCTTTGTTTTGATAAAGGAACAGACAAACTTCTTGAGGACAGATGCATCCGCTAGGCATTAGACAGCGTAGGTGTGTGTGTGTGTGTGCAAAATCTTGCGCAGGCTTTCCTTGACCGCCAATCACTTCTTCTCGTGCAAAGTGCTTTGCCGTTCTTAAGGTCTTTCCAGAATGGATGATATATTTGTTAATGCCCAGCTCCAGCCATGCAAATGTGACAGCTTTCTACATGTGTACATATCCTTCTCTGTCCTCTATCCAGGCAAGCGAGAGGTATTATCATAATTCAGGGACACAGTCCGGCCAAGTAAAAGCAGTCAAGGAAAACTCTGACCAAGACTAGTGTCAGGGCTTTGCAGTGGGGCCTCAGGAGAGGTCTGAGGGATTGATAGAGTCCTGCAAGGTCACCAGGGAACCTTGGGCCTGTGCTCCCCCATCGCTGATACAGGGAGCACATTGTTGCTGTTTTGATTGCCCCATGGAACGCAGTTGGGCAAGTATCAGGGGCTTTCCAGGGAGATGGGATGAGCGACAGCGCAACTCCCCCTCCCAAATGCATGTGCTGTTTTGTAACCATTTTTAAATGTGCCACTTGGTTGTGGAAGAAGACACCTGTGTTATCCCCTAGAAGAAGAGAAGAGTTTGGATTTGATATCCCGCTTTATCACTACCCTAAGGAGTCTCAAAGCGGCTAACATTCTCCTTTTCCTTCCTCCCCCACAACAAACACTCTGTGAGGTGAGTGAGGCTGAGAGACTTCAGAGAAGTGTGACTAGCCCAAGGTCACCCAGCAGCTGCATGTGGAGGAGCGGAGAATCGAACCTAGTTCATCAGATTACGAGTCCACCGCTCTTAACCACTCCACCAACTAGTCCTGACAACTGCAGCAAGTGCTAGCTTTTTAAAAAAAGGTAAGTTCAGAGGTGCCACCACCCCGACACGCTGCCTCTCATCTCAAGGACGACGCCTGATTTTATTGAGAAATGAACATTGCAGCCCCATTTTTAAAACAAGCAATGTGTGGCTATCTCTTCCTGCAAGACCTTGACTCCCCGAGCCAGTGTAGACCATTTCAAATGACTTTTGGGAGTGTCACATGTGCTGCACATTCCCAAGGGCATCTTCTGCATTCAGTGAAGCGTCCCCCTCACCTCCACCCATAGGATTGTGAATATAAACTGTGGAACTGTCTTGTCATGCAAAAGGACCTTATTCCCCACCCTGCCTACAACTCCAAGAGGTGTGATGTAATGTAGGTATTCTCTGAGACTGGGGGATATTCCAACTCAACGAAGGCCACACAGGGAGACCGTGGTTGAACCAGCATCAAAGCAAAGGTCCCCTGTGACCAAGTTCAGAACTCCAAGCGCAATAGACCAGCATGAATCTATGGACTAGGGGACCTGGCTTACAGAAGGTGAAGTTGAAGCAATAGCTTAAAACTGTACAACTGGTACAATGTGAGTAGGGCTGGAGGAATGGCAGAGTGGGGGGGGGGGTGATTCCAGACCCTCCAAGTGTCCCTATTTTCCAGGGACAGTCCCAGATTTCCAGAAGTTGTCCCAGTTTCTGAGTTGATCCCAGAATGTCCCGCTTTTCCTTCGGACCTCCCTATTTTCACAGGAGAAATGTTGGAGGGTATGGAATTACGCGACCCCTGAGCCAAGGAGATAAGTCACTATACAACCTTTTAATGTTTTATTATGTTTTTATAAATGTTGGAAGCTGCCCAGAGTGTCTGGTGCAACCCAGTCAAATAGACAGGGTATAAATATTATAATAATTATTACTGAATAAGATGTCTATTTTCATCAGAGAAATGTTCGAGGGTATGTGTTTCCCTTCTTGCTCTGAAGGATCTACAGCTACAGGCCGGCTCTACCATCAGGCAGAGTAAGGCAGCTGCCTCAGGTGACAGATTCTAAGGGACGTGGAGCAGAGGCGATGAGCTGGAGGACAGAGCCATGTGTGCCAGGTGGCCTGCCCTTGTCCCACCTCAGCTGGCCAGCTGGCCTCAGGTGCCATGAAGGATAATGACATAAAGAAGAGTCCAGCTGGGTCAGACCAAAGCCCCATCTTGCCCAATGACCTGTTCTTAAAGTTGCCACCCAGCCGCCCATGGGAAGCTCACAACCCGGGCAGGACAACACCCTCCGCACTTGCGATTCCTGGCAACTTGCATTCATGGCTAGCAACCATTGATAGTCTTCTCTTCCTCGGATTTGTCTAATATTTCTGGCCACCGCTAGCTCTCGTGGAAGGGAATTCCCACAAGGACGCTGTCCTGTTGCCATTGCTGAAGGCAGTTTCAGCTGCCAGTCTGGTAAGCTTCTGAATATGGAATTGAGGAGGGCTCAGAACTTCTCAGGCCAGCACTATGCAGCCGGCTGCTTCCAGGGTACACAACAAAGATCGCTTTTATACTGCTTAGTGACGCCCTGGTCTGCTCCAGCCATCATTTTTCAGCCACACAATCACGGAATTGTAGTGTTGTAAGGCGGACCAGGAGGGTCATCTATAGCCCAACCCCCTGCAAGGCAGGAATCTTTTGCCCAACGTGGAACTTGAACCCACAACCCTGAGGGGTTTCAGAGGAGTTTCAGAGTCTTCTCATGCTCTACCGACTGAGCTATCCCAGGTCCAGAATATGGAAGGTAAAAAGAAGGGGTTTTGTTGTGTTTCTTTCCTCAAAGTCTGTCCTACCACTAAGCAGAGTGAGGAGACTGCCTCAGGCAGCTGGTTTTAGGTGTCATGAAAAGGCGGCAAGCAGTTAGCGATTTAATAAATGATATTTGCATTTTTACTGCCAGGGAGGGGCAGAGGCAGATTGTGGGATTTCCAGCCTTGTATTTTCTCACACTTTTGAGGAATGCCTCTAAGCGGATGGAGGATTCCAGTCTGCAGTAGTGGAACAGAGTGTGCTGGGGAAACCCAGCCAGATAGGCAGGTTCTTATTCTTATTCTTATCAACGTCTATTTCTGTTAACTAACCACTGGACTAACTGGACCACTAAGATGTGAGAGTCATGAAGTTGGAGAAAGGAAGCGGCCAGAAGTTGGACAGGAGGAGAGCTGCCGTTTAGGAGGAGAGGAGAGTGGCTCAGGCCTGAAGAGCATATTTTCATAGGCAGGGAAATGGCTTCCACAGCTAAACCCCCAACTTCCAAACTCAAGAAACGCCAAGATTTTCATAGATGTACGGGCAAATGCCGCGAAAGAGCCAGATGAAGCCGCTGTCTCTTTAAAGAACGGAAGAAAACAAAACGCCCAAGTCCAAGATCTCCTTGGCACAGAGGTGGCCTGGGTGAAAGAAGCGAGATGACAGGCCTTATTAATAATGGGTAAACATACACTGGCTGTGGAGTGAAGTGATTAACGCACAAAGCTGGAGCAGAAAGAGGGGCAGCAGCTGCTACTGACTGGGCTGAGGCGGCGACTGCGCTGAGGGAGGAAGCAAGAATTCCCAAAAGGGGCCTCAAAGTCACCGATCTGGGTCACTCCTCCTGAGACCCTCCCCTCTCCAAGTTGCGCTGGGCAAGAGTGCGCAGCAGTAGTGAGATGTGCACAGCTGAGACAGGCTCTCACCTAACCTGAAGAGGAGAATCGGGAGGGACGCCTTGTGGAACTACAGCGTGGTTGTCGGTTCGAATCCACTCGTTGGTGGTGAGCTCCCGTTGCTCTGTCCCAGCTGCTGCCAACCTAGCAGTCTGAAAGCACGCCAGTGCAAGTAGGTAAATAGGTACCACTCTGGCGGGAAGGTAAACGGCATTTCCGTGTGCTCTGGCTTCCATCACAGCGTCTCGTTGCGCCAGAAGCGGTTTAGTCATGCTGGCCACATGACCAGAAAGTTGTCTGTGGATAAACTTGGGCTCCCAAGGCCTGAAGCAAGATGAGTGCCACACCCCATAGTTGCCTTTGACTGGACTTAACGTCCAGGGGTGCTTTACCTTTCACCTTTTACCTATAAGGAGAATCAGGCCAGTGATTGGCAGTTAATGCTTGGGAGTGGAAAGCTGCCTAGGGTTGGGCTGACTATAAACACACCTTTCCCTTTCGGACTTTTCTAGGGTTGCCGTATTTCAAAAAGTGAAGATCCAGACAGAAAAGTCGAAACTGGACATTTTTGAGTGGCATAAAAGACACTGCCAACATCTGGATTTTGGGGGGCATTTCGCTGATTTCCGCTTGCAGCTGCAGTATTCCGGCTATGTCCGGGAAATTCCAAATGTGTGGAAACCCTACATTTCTTTGTCTTCAGATTAGCCTCCGATTCATGTACAAGCTGGGCTGCGGTTGCAATGAACCACATGTGCCACACCCAGATTAGGTTTCGTGTCTGCTCATGACAGCAGCCATACCGTGAGCTGAACAGAGACCAAGTTTCCTTGCTTTCTGCAGCCTTGCACTGATAGTAAGCTTCAGGAGGGAGTCCCCTGACTGGGCAGATAGAAGCATTATTCTCCTGCGCACCCAAGAAAGGGAAGTCTGGTCAGGCAGCAGCCTGCCGTGGATCTGGAGGCTCAGAAAGTAAGCAGCTGATCAGGGCCGGCCGTACCATTAGACAGAGTGAGGCAGCTGCTTCAGGCGGCAGATTCGGTGGAGTGGCAGCAAGCTGCTGGGAGGGCAGAGCTGTGTGGGCCATGCGGGCAAACCCTGCATCCCATATCTGAGTCTGCTGCCCCCAGGTGCTCCATCCTGTTAGCAGTGCTGAAGTAAAATTCAGCCGTCAGTCCAGCTGGCTTCTGTATGTGGAAATGACATGTGTGTGTGTGCGCTTTCTTTTCCTTAGGCTCACACAGCAAAATGTTTTGCGCTGCCCTTGCAGCCAACAGAGGCCTTCTGCAAAGGTGCAAGGCATGGTGTGTGTGTTGGGGAGAGAGGTTAAAGAACTTTGTCAATTTCCCCCCTTTCTGTATGCGCCGTTTTGAAATGCGCTGAAAACTGCCAAAACCGGCGTGTCCAGCCTGCATGAATGAATTGGCAGGGGAATTCATCAGTCCCGTTGCCTCCTTTCCCAGACAAATTCTGACATGTGCTCTGTCTGCCACAGGAGGAACAGAGGGCAAATGGGCTTTTGGATTTGAGTCTTCCGAAAGCTGTGCGCTCCAGCTTGCTCTGAGCCCTATATAGCGGGGAACAGCCCAGAGCCTTCACTTTTGCTGTCACTGGATGGAAGATTGAGATGTGGCTTCACAATATTTTCTATAGGCTCTGTTATTAAGGCCACCACCTTACTGTAATGCTCTGTTTAAAATGTACATTGGGGCTGCCACATGACTAGTCTTATTCTGGCTTGTGTTGACTATTCTTTTATTCTCATTTCCACCCCCGTTTTTTCAAAAAGCTTGGCCCCAGCGTTAGACAATAAGTTTGCATACATTTTTTAAAAAACTAACTGGATTAACAAATGAGTACTGGTCTTTCTCCCTTTTCTCTTGAAGAGGTGGCAACCACAATATACATAGATGTAATAAATTAGCAGTTGGCTGCCATGGAGATCTGGCTGGCAAATTGTGCTCTAAGGAGCTCAAAGCCAGAGGGGTCTTTGCTTTAAAAAATGGCTAGAAAGCCCAATTATTTTGATTGGATTTAGGAGGTGAACATTGCAAATATTCTTGCTTTGGATTATAAATTTGGGGAGTTTGCTCTGATTTCATAAAAGGCCCGGGGTGAGACTAGGAAAAAGGGATGGGCACCAGGAGGCAGTGGTGGCAAAAGGTCAGCAGGAAGCCATAACCAATTTGTTTGAAATGGAGGGGAAAGTCTTGGAAGTGTTACTTCATTAACTACAATTACAGAAGCCTGTATTTCTGAGCAGAAATGTTCATGCCTGCAACCATGAGGACTAGTGGCATTCATTTTTCACCTCCTGCATTTTCACATACCCAATTCTTCATAAGAATAAAGGTAAAGGGACCCCTGACCATTAGGTCCAGTCGTGACCGACTCTGGGGTTGCGGTGCTCATCTCGCTTTATTGGAAGAGGGAGCCGGCGTACAGCTTCCGGGTCATGTGGCCAGCATGACGAAGCCGCCTCTGGCGAACCAGAGCAGCGCACGGAAACGCCGTTTAGCTTCCCTCTTTATCTACTTGCACTTTGACGTGCTTTCGAACTGCTAGGTGGGCAGGAACAGGGACCGAGCAATGGGAGCTCACCCCGTCGCGGGGATTTCGAACCACCGACCTCCTTGATCGGCAAGCCCTAGGCTCTGTGGTTTAGACCACAGCGCCACCCGCGTTCCTTCATAAGAATATCAGGGCATAATTTGGTTGCAAAGCCTTTGGGACCCTTTACCAAAAGCCAGGTCCAGATTGGTATCTGTTTGATGTACAAGTGTTAAAGAATTCAAGATCCCTTACTGTATAATATTTTCATCACCTCAAAAAAACCCAAACCAAATCTGACTAGGTATATTGTGCACACATGCACAGAGTCTCTCCGTGCATGCTTATGGGTGCAATGGGATTTGAAACAGTTACCGTACAATGGCAATCCTCTATGTCTTCTACTCAGAAGTAAACCCCATTAAATCCAACGGGTTAAGTATGGATATGGAAACTGGAGGACGGTAGATGCATTTGATTCATTAATCAGGAATGAGAGGTTGTGATCTGGTATATACATCCAAGTAGCTCTCTGACGCAATGTCTCAATAACTGCCACACATAATGTTCCCAAGCCAGCAGAAACAATTGGTTCTCTCTCTCTCTCAGGTGTCCTTGAACAGCTGATTCCAGAAGAGCCTTGTTTGCCTGGTAACTGCAAGAAGGCAAGGACTGCTGCGATGTCTGAGACTCTCAAGCTGCAATCTCACTTACTAGAAAGCAAACCCCGCTGAATGGTGGGGTGGGGAAAACATCTGTGCAAATATGCTTAGTACCGGGCTGCAACATGATGGTACCATGATCTTTCCTAGGCAACAGTCTACTTTATAAAGATGCGGCAACCGACCTGTGAAAACACACAACACAGTGCTGCAGAAGGTTCCCCTCTCTTATGTGGTTGAGTGTTTGGGCTTCAGCAGCCCGGCTAATATCCCCAGGGCAGGATGCACCTGTACTCCCATGCACAGGCGGCCGTGGTAAATATTGCACAGTGCGTTGACTGAGGGGGAGTGGAAGAGATCCTGGGTTCAAATGCTGCAGCCCAGCAAAAGTAAAGAGAGCAGCTCTATGCAACCTTCTCATCCCTTTCAGTCACTCACTGGACTGAACAGGTCATCAGACCAGTAAGTTGCAATGGGCTTCGTGGAATATAAAACTGGAGATCAAGGGGAGGAAGAGAGGCGGGGGTGGTCTGTGGTGGAGCGCTAGTGGACATTTGCCAACGGGTGTCCGGTCCTTACGCAGGTGGTAGCAAAAGCTGCCAGTGCCAGCTTTTCTTTTCTTTCCCTCCTTCTCTATTGGCATCTCTCACAGCACAGCTCTAGCCAAATTGGCTGCATTTGACTGTTCACTTGCTTAGTCGGTGGCTTCTTAGATCGTGGCGTTGGAAGGAATCCCTGCCAGCCTGCTATACTGCATATTGTGGGGGGGGGGGGAGCGATGATCACGGGATACATAGGAGGCAAGGCTTAACTATTCAACAGCTAGTGCGAATTTGAGAATGGGAGGGCTGCCGCTGTCTCTCTAAACCAGGGATGGACAAAAGGTAGATAGGGGGTACAGCTCTGGGTGACTTGTGGAAGATCAGTAAAGGGTTGCTGGCTTCCAGCTGCTCAGCAGTGTCAACAAATAAACACCTCTCCTGAAACGAAGACAACTCAAGGGTAGGGGTGGGGCTGTGTGAAAGGGCTCGGATCTCAGCTCTGGTAATGGAAACAAAATCCTGGGCTGATCTTGTACTCAAGAGCAAACCCGCCCCACTTTAAAAGTAAAAATCTAAGGGTATACCTGGCCCACTAAGCCCTTAAGAGAAAATACAGTGGTACCTCTGGTTATGTACTTAATTCGTTCCGGAGGTCCGTTCTTAACCTGAAACTGTTCTTAACCTGAAGCACCACTTTAGCTAATGGGGCCTCCCGCTGCCGCCGGAGCATGATTTCTGTTCTTATCCTGAAGCAAAGTTCTTAACCTGGGGTACTATTTCTGGGTTAGCGGAGTCTGTAACCTCAAGCGTCTGTAACCTGAGGTACCACTGTACTTGTTTCTAGTTGGTGGATCTCAGGGACCTAGCAAACAATACCACACAAACCAGATTCCACAAGCATGGTATATGGTCTGCTTGACGTCCGAGGTGCTGGTGTGTATTGGGTAGGGCGGGGGAATAACTGTGTTGCTTTCCCCCCATGAGGTGGAGGGAAGACTTTGTGTGGCTTATGGAAGCTGGGGGGTCTGAAGGCATTTCCTTGGCCTGTCCAGCCCCCGCCTGATTCCCCATAAATTATGTGCCAGCTTCATCACAGAGAGTCTACTGGATAAATTTTGGAGGTTCAAGGGAAACAGCAACTTTATCTATGGGAGAAATGCTGAGAAAAGGACGGGGGAGGAGGGAATGAAGAGCCTCAACAGAAGAAATTATGTGGTTTGAGACGACGGACACCTGGAGAGGGTGGCATGGATGTGCTGAAAGCGGAACATCCTCCTTCAGCGCCTGGTCCACTGGACTGAGCCATCTGGTACTCTACCAGCTCACCTGGCCCACGTGGATCCAATGCACGCTTGCACCTTCTTCCTCCAGGAAGTGGGTCATACATTCACCTCCCAAATGGGTTAGCCCTCCTGCCCGGACCACCTTTCTACTAGCAGGAGCATGGCCGTCTAGGTGTACTGCCACCCAGTGGCGGGAAGCATAAGTGAAACCGGCCTGTTAAAAAGGCTTGGGGGACGGTACTCCGGGGTTGTTGCATTGCACAACCGCACTTTGTCCCCTCCGTCACTTCGGGTTTTATTTTTTTTTGGGGGGGGGGAGGGGGGTAGTTTCTATTTTCCAAATCTGGCTGCAGCGATAGAATCTCTTTCACTCACACACAAATCATGGGCCCCAGCAATTTGAACAGCATTAGCATCTTCGGGTGCATCCACAAATGATCCTGCTGTCATCGAGGTGATTTACTCCGGAATAACCGTGCAATAAGCTTCGGCGTGTTAGCGAATTGGGTGGGTAACGAGCTTGGCGCATGTGCTCTTTGGTCGCCTCGTGCGTGGAAGCATCACGAGTCCGGGTAAGACGATTTTGTGCCGCGGGGAGTTATATATATTGAGCTGTGGTCCGGCCTGGTTCGACGGTTTCCACTTGCAGACCTACAAGGGCTTGTTCCGACCACCCAGACCTCCTGCTCCTTGTTCACCTCCAGGGCTTGATTGAGGGCCGCGGGACGTGGCCCTACTTCTGCTTTTTGCCTTGGGGTGGGGTTCCTACTTGGCTAACGCTCCCTTCCGTTTCGTAGTGCCACGAAACTCGTCCCTTTGCAGCAGAAGAGGAAGATCGGGGCGGGGTGCATGTGTGGAGAGACTTCCAAAAGGGCACCCGGACCCTAGGAAGCTGCCTTATACCCAATCATACTGTAGATCCCCTCTAGCTCAGTACAGTCTACCTTGAACCGCAGCGACTCTTCAAGGTTTCAGAAAACGGGGCTTGCCCAACCCTGGCTGCAAACGTTGGGGGATCGAATCTGGTTACCCGGGACCTTTTGCATGCAAAACCGATTTGCTTGCGCCACAGAGCGCTGGGAGCCACACTGGAGCCACCCTGCACAGCGCTGGTGGAAACGCGCGTGGGGAGCGGGGTGGGTGGATAGTGAAACGCGATGCCCGCCACGATCCTTATCCTGAGGCTCGTACCGCCCCACGGAAGCGAGCCACCCCTCTCCCTGCCCGTCTCCTTGCAGCCTCTCCCGCGCTGCGATGCAAGCTGGCGCCTCCTCCGCCTCTTCAGCTTTCCGGCCCCCTTTTCGGCAAGGGGAGTGGGGGGAAGGAAGGGAGAAGGAAGGGTTAAACCCCCGCCGAGGTGGCGAGAACAAAAGGGGACTCGGCTAACCAACGGGAGCGCGAAACTTCTTTTTGGCACCCTCTGGTTGGCTGCCAGCCGCCCAATGGCTGCGTCGGCCGGGCTGCCTGTCCGTCCCCACGTGGGGGGAATGAGATTAGAGGCTGGTATTTATTGGCTGGCTGGGGGCCCCCTCATTGTTCAAGCCTGTCTCGCTGCCAACCCGGGGCCCTGCGCGCGTCGCCCTTCATCAATCAGCCTGCGTGTGAAAATAGCACATTTCTGACACTCCCTAACTCACTGCTTAACAATGTTAATGGGCCTAAATGTTTGGAGAAGGTGCCTGCTTAGCCGTGGCTGGGGATATTTAAAGGCGCAGAGACCTTGCAGCGCGGGATGCCCCCCCCCGAGGGGGCGGCCAGACCCGGGCGCGGGGGAGGCGGGCGGGCGGGCTCCTCCCTTGCCTGCTTGGACGGGTCGGGCAGCGAGGGAGGGGGAAGCGGACACGTCTCTCCGCTCCACCGAGAGCTCTCGTGAGAACGTGCCCGCTGCCCGGGGGCTGCCTTGCTCAGAGGCGGGAGGGCTTGTCCAGGCGCAGATAACCAGCCTAAGCATTAGATCCCCCATTAGCAAGCGTCGTGCGCACGGTCCGCGGTGCGGGAGCGGGCAGAGTCTCCCCTCCCCCCCCCCCCCGCGCGCGCGATGCGGTGTAGGCGATTTGCCCGCATGGATACGCGCGATGTGTAAGCAAGTTGTAGCAGAGCGGAGAAAAGGGAGGCAGCTCTCTGGGTCTCTCAGACGCAGCGGCAGCAGCAGCCCAGCCTATACTGTCTTGCGAATATAATTTGCAGATGTCGTTCTCCCTCGCCATCCGCCGAGCGCCCTTTATCGAATTAACTGGCGAGTGGGTTTAAATCGAGCAAGGAGCCACGGCCACCTTTCTTGGCGGGGGCTCTGAACCTGAAAACAGCTGCATGGCAGGCAAAAAAAATGCATGGTGCAAAAAAAGCTTCGCCCGTTGCTGCGCTTCCCTGCCAGGAAAACCTACACCTGTTGGATTTCTGTCTGGGGTGCAGTACAGGTGGTGTCCTGCACACACACACACACGAAGCACAGCCCTACAAACACAAGCCCCGCAATGAGGCTGTGGAGCTTCTTTCAAGACATATCATTACATAGGAAGTCCAAAGCAGCTGGTTTTGTAGTTCTGGGTCCTTAATAGGATGCTGTCCATGGTTTTCTTCAGCACACAAGCCAGGAAGTCGCTAAATACTTGAAATCTTCCATCTGCTTCCGAAAGAAGGGTTTGGTTTCCAGATTTGATGGTGGTGGTATGCGTACAAGAATATATAAAATGATATTCTGTTCAGGTCACCTTAACCCTGACCTCTAGTAAGCAACAGATAGTGAGGGTGAGTTTTCTTGGAATCTCTTATGCTTCTTGATTATCTCTCTCCCTACTCCAGTTATTTCTGGGGCCTTGAGTAATCTGATCTTCCCACCAAGGCCAGACAGCGTGGAATCAACTGAACAAAGTCTTGCTTTTAAACCTAAGCCTATGCTGAATTTTCATCCATGAAAATAATCAGGGCAAAAGGGAGTTGTGTCTATGTGTGTGTGTGTGAACCTTACCTTTTACGTGTACAGTGGTACCCCGGGTTACATCTGCTTCAGGTTACAGACTCCACTAACCCAGAAATAGTACCTCAGGTTAAGAACTTTGCTTCAGGATGAGAACAGAAATCGTGCTCCGGCAGCGCAGCAGCAGCAGGAGGCCCCATTAGCTAAAGTGGTGCTTCAGGTTAAGAACAGTTTCAGGTTAAGAATGGACCTCCGGAACGAATTAAGTACTTAACCCGAGGTACCACTGTATTTTCTCTTAAGGGCTTAGTGGGCCAGGTATACCCTTAGATTTTTACTTTTAAAGTGGGGCGGGTTTGCTCTTGAGTACCACTGTACTGCTAACCCCCTTTCTCAGTAATTTCTTTCCCCAATAATAATTTAATAACAGTGATTTATTACTTGCACCCCGCCTGTCTGACTGAGTTGCCTCAGCCACTCTGGGAGGCTTCCAACAGAACAGGGGGGGAAAACACATGACACATCAGATATTAAAAACTTCCTGATACAGGGCTGCCTTCAGATGTCTACAGAACGCTGTATGATTGTTTATCTCTTTGACATCTGATGGGAAGGTGTTCCACGAGGTGGGAGCCACTACCGAGAAGGCCCTGGGCCTGGTTCCCTGTAACTTGACTTCTCACAGTGAGGGAACTGTCAGAGTTGGATCTCAGTGTCTGGGCTGAATGATGGAGGTGGAGATGCTCTTTCAGGGATGCAGCTGCTACTATGGCACTGTTTTTTTGTTTTTGTTTTTAAGTAGGCTTTTCCTGATACAATCTCAGCAAATCAGGAATCACATGAAGAGCAGGAAGACGTCCATCCTCCTTTGGAGCCAGTCAGGGCTATGGGTTGTAGCCAGTGATTTTGCTCAGCTGGTGTAAGACTTCTGTCAACAGCATGGGGCAAGGCAAGGGGGGGATGCTATATTTGGCCATCTTTCCTCCTCCCCTCTGCAGCCTCCCCATCCCCGCTAAATTAGCTTGTTTATTTAATTAATTAATATACCGTCTTTCATCAAAAGATCTCAAGGCGGCTCACTGAATAAAATACAAGATAAAAGACAAACAAATAATTAAACCAAAACATAAAAATCCCTCCCCATCCAACAGCCACATTTAAAGGGCTGTTGGTTAATAATCAGCCAAAAACCTGATCAAAGGGGAACGTTTTCGCCTGGCACCTGTATTTTATTTTATTTATTAAATTTATAGGGGACCCTCCAGAGCAGATACAGGGGGACATAGGAAGGCTACTAGGGAAGGAGGAATTGATAAAAAATAGCTTCCTGCTCCACATACAAACCAAGTTTGTCTTACGTGTACATCATACGTCAGGAGAATTCCTGAGACGTCCTGGTTTTTGGGGATAAAAATGGTGTCGGGGGGATTTCGCCTAATGTCAGGGAAAACCCGGATGTATGGCAACTATTTGGGGGGAAGGTTCCCTCCACTAAAAAAAGCTCAATTTTGGTGGTTTCCTAAAAATAAAGCTCAGTGATTTTGGGGTCTTCTGAAGAAAAGCTTGACAACTTTGCAGGTGTCAGGAGTTTTACTTCTTGAAGTATGGCAACCCTAACAATGGCATCACAGGAGCAAATAAAAGAGTTTCCCGCAGTCCGAATGAGTGAATGTTTTTGTAGCGCACCCCCACCCCAAAGTGGGAGCGTATGCGTTTCAAGATGGCTCCCCCCCCACTTCGCCTCAGCCCTTGTCTCCCACTCTTTCGTTTTAAAGTTTGCCAAACTAACAGCTGGTTCTACATGTAGCATCATGTTCCATATTTTCTGCTTTGTTTTCGAACACTGACTGAAAATGGGGGTCAGCAGATTTGCTCGCCGTTGTCCGGAATTCGTGATGAGCTCCAGCCTCCTTCCTCCGCCTGGAGCTAGGGATGACACTGGGGAGATCATAGCTCGCCTGGTGCCGTGCGTTGGAGGTACCGCAACTGCCTGCATGCTGGATTTGAACTACAAACTCAGCATGACCTCAGCCCTGGCCTGTTTGAGGAGAAGGAGGATTTGGACTGGCTTTCAAGGCTAGCCTAAATCTGTGGGTTCCATTATGGAGAAGAATCCAGGAACTAATTTCTCTCATGTGTTGGTCCAAGGGAATAATAAGGATGCTCTTATGTCGGGTCTGTATTTCCTGTGCTGTGGGACAAACAAAGTTTGCTAAGAGAACTGTGCCACTTAAAAATGGGAACTGCTTTCCCAGGGCGGTTCAGCCTACAAAGGTTATGTAACAATTAAAGGAATTGCCCACAGTCAAGGAATGATGAAATCACAAAAAACATGCCTCCCTTGGGGTTCCCAAAACATTTGAATCATACAGTGGTACCTCAGGTTAAGAACTTAATTCGTTCTGGAGGTCCGTCCTTAGTCTCCCAGGTTCTAGACCAGCACTCTGAGCCCTACACCACACAGGCATGTGTGAATGTATTGCGTATCTCTGGCAGTTCAGAGAGGAAGACAGAATTGTTCACCTTGAGGCACAAGTCCAATGTAACATTTTTTATATTGGAGGCAGCTTTGGGAACAATTTCTGTACTGCATGTTACACAAGAATATTCTCTAGGTATTTTCTGAGCGCTCCAACTTTCTCACAATATCTGATATTGGGCGTCAAATGATATTTGACTTCCATATTTGACAATGCAATATTCGATAGCTGACAAGGAAAAGTATTTAGCCTGCAGCAATATTGATAGCTGTTGCCTACTGCTGTATCACAGCAAACAGGAAGAGAGCTGTGCTGCATCAGACCAATGGCCTACCTACTCCAGTGTCCTGTTTCCCACACTGGCAGGGCTGGATAGCTCAGTTGGTTGGAGTGCGGTGCTGATAATGCCAAGGTCGCAGGTTCGATCCCCATAAGGGATGGCTGCATTGCAGGGGGTTGGACTAGATGATTAGCTGTTTTCCCTGTGTAAAGGTCAGAGGGGGCAGGGTTTCTGTTGAGGCAGGGGATTAGCTGTGGGAGGAGCTTATCAGAGTTTGTAGGGCAGCAGTTGAAGAAGGAGCAAAAAGGGTTTTCTTGTGTGTGTGTGTTTCCTTGTGGCTGATTAGCTGTTTTCCCTGTGTAAAGGTCAGAGGGGGCAGGGTTTCTGTTGAGGCAGGGGATTAGCTGTGGGAGGAGCTTATCAGAGTTTGTAGGGCAGCAGTTGAAGAAGGAGCAAAAAGGGTTTTCTTGTGTGTGTGTGTTTCCTTGTGGCTGATTAGCTGTTTTCCCTGTGTAAAGGTCAGAGGGGGCAGGGTTTCTGTTGAGGCAGGGGATTAGCTGTGGGAGGAGCTTATCAGAGTTTGTAGGGCAGCAGTTGAAGAAGGAGCAAAAAGGGTTTTCTTGTGTGTGTGTGTTTCCTTGTGGCTGATTAGCTGTTTTCCCTGTGTAAAGGTCAGAGGGGGCAGGGTTTCTGTTGAGGCAGGGGATTAGCTGTGGGAGGAGCTTATCAGAGTTTGTAGGGCAGCAGTTGAAGAAGGAGCAAAAAGGGTTTTCTTGTGTGTGTGTGTTTCCTTGTGGCTGATTAGCTGTTTTCCCTGTGTAAAGGTCAGAGGGGGCAGGGTTTCTGTTGAGGCAGGGGATTAGCTGTGGGAGGAGCTTATCAGAGTTTGTAGGGCAGCGGCGCGCGCCTAGCGGCGCGCGCAGTTATACCCATCTTTTAGATTTAGGGGAGCTAGTCTCAAACGTTTGTTGGGGGAGACCTAGGTTTTTTTGTGGGGGAAGTTATTTGTCCTGTCTTCAAGCTTTTTATGATGGAGGACCTCTGTAGCCACCCCCAACGACACAATCTCAAGATGGAAGGGGAGGGAACAGCTGCAGTCGCCTGTGATTCCTGCGCAATGTTTGCCATCTTGCCAAAGGTTGCAGGCAGCTTTACCTGCAGCAATTGCATGTTGATTGCCCTTTTAAAAGACAAAGTCCAGCAACTGGAGGAACGTGTAGCTACGCTCCAAAGAATTAGAGAGCTGGAGCTCTTCTTGGAAGCAACAGAGCACACCATCCCCACCAAGGAGGAGACAGGGGACTCCCCTGAGAAGGAGGCTAATTCACCAACTCAGGAGCCAGATATATGGAGAAACGTGACTCAAAGAAGTAGGAGGCCCAGGGTTCACTCTGATTGTTTAGAAATACACAATCGCTTTGAGGTCCTTTCCCCTAGCATGGAAGACGAAGAGCAGACTCCATTTGAGGATCTCTCCCTCATTACAGTCGATCAGGTATATGAAGACGAGCAGCAAAGTCAGTCCTCAGGGAATGTGCAGGCGACCTTGGAACGGACAGCTCACGGAAGAACCCCGACCAAACCCAAGAGGAGGCGTGTAGTGGTGATAGGGGATTCCCTACTGAGGGGAACAGAAGCAGTGATCTGTGGGCCTGACAAGATGTCTCGGGAAGTGTGCTGTCTCCCTGGGGCTAAGATCCAAGATGTAACTGAACGACTGCAAGGAATCATAAAACCCACTGACGAATACCCCTTCCTCTTGGTTCATGTGGGAACCAATGACACTGCAAGCAATAGCCTCCAGAAGATCAAAAGAGACTATGAGGCTCTCGGCAGGAAATTGAAGCAACTAAATGCACAAATTGTCATCTCGTCTGTCCTCCCAGTTGAACGACGTGGCCCAGGGAGAGAGGGGAAAATAGTGGAAGTGAACAGCTGGCTTCGCAAATGGTGTAAACAGGAACGGTTTGGATTCTTAGATCACGGACTGCAGTTTCTTGAAGATGGACTTCTGGCAAGTGATGGGCTGCACCTCACAACGGTTGGGAGAAATGTTTTTGCCAAAAATCTCAGAAACCTCATCAGGAGGGCTTTAAACTGACTAATGTGGGGGAGGGAGACAGTGCTCCTGAAGGTAGGAGTCTATCAATTAATGAAGATGATCATCCAAATGTCATAGACCAAATGGAGCAAACAGCACGCGGACCTAGTGGTGGGAGGAAAAAATCCTTAAATAAGAGACACGGGGGAATGATTAATGGACTTCAATGTCTGTACACTAATGCGCAAAGCATGGGAAATAAACAAGATGAGCTTGAGCTCTTGGTACAGCAAACTAAATATGACATAATAGGCATCACTGAAACCTGGTGGGATAAGTCCCACGATTGGAATGTAATAATGGGGGGATACAATCTATTTCAGAGAAACAGACCAGACAAAAAAGGAGGAGGAGTGGCGTTATATGTCAGGGATGTGTATACCTGTGAAGAGATCCAAGATTTAGAACCTCGAAGCCAAAGTGAGAGCATTTGGGTCAAAATTAAGGGAGAGAAGAATAACAGAGACCTCATTGTGGGAGTTTACTATAGATCCCCAAGCCAAACGGAGGACATAGATGATGCCTTCCTGGAACAGATGGCCAAGCATGCAAAAGGAAGGGAGATAGTAGTAATGGGGGACTTCAATTACCCGGATATTTGTTGGACGTCAAACTCAGCCAAGAGCATAAGGTCAAACAGATTCCTCACTGGCCTTGCAGACAACTTCATTGTCCAGAAAGTGGGAGAAGCAACAAGAGGAACAGCCATTTTAGATCTGGTCCTAACCAATGTTGATGACCTGGTTAGTGGGGTAGATGTGGAAGGATCATTAGGCGCGAGTGATCATGCTCTTCTGAAGTTTACTATACAGCGGAAAGAAGCAGCCAAGCATACTAGGGCTCAATTTCTTGACTTTAAGAAAGCCGACTTCATAAAACTTAGGGAAGTTCTGGGTGAGATCCCATGGACAGCAATACTAAAAGGAAAGGGAGTTCATGATGGCTGGGAGTTTGTTAAGAGGGAGATACTAAAAGCACAACGTCAGGCAATACCAATGAGACGGAAACATGGAAGGTGCCTAAAGAAGCCAGGGTGGCTATCTAAAGAACTTTTAACTGAATTAAGATTAAAATAGGATGTGTACAAAAAATGGAAAAGGGGGGAAACCACCAAAGAGGAATTCAAACAAATAGCCAGCACGTGTAGACACAAAGTCAGAAAAGCTAAAGCACAGAATGAACTCAGGCTTGCTAGAGAGGTTAAAAGCAACAAAAAAGGCTTTTATGGGTATGTTTGTAGCAAAAGGAAGAACAAAGAAACAGTGGGGTCACTCAGAGGAGAAGATGGTGAAATGCAAACAGGGGACACAGAAAGGGCTGAACTCCTCAATGCCTTCTTTGCCTCAGTCTTCTCCAATAAAGAAAACAATGCCCGACCTGAAGAATTTGGAGCAAATGTTTCAGCAAAGGAAACACAGCCCAGAATAACTAAGGAGATAGTACAAGAATATTTGGCTAGTTTAGATGTATTCAAGTCTCCAGGGCCAGATGAACTGCATCCAAGAGTATTAAAAGAACTGGCAGATGTGATCTCAGAACCACTGGCAGTCATCTTTGAGAATTCCTGGAGAACAGGCGAAGTCCCGGCAGACTGGAGGAGGGCAAATGTTGTCCCTATTTTCAAAAAGGGGAAAAGAGAGGACCCAAATAATTACCGCCCAGTCAGTCTGACATCAATAGCAGGGAAGATTCTGGAGCAGATCATTAAGCAAACAGTCTGTGAGCACCTAGAAAGGAATGCTGTGATCACCAATAGTCAGCATGGATTTCTGAAAAATAAGTCATGTCAGACTAACCTGATCTCGTTTTTTGACAGAATTACAAGCCTGGTAGATGAAGGGAACGCAGTGGATGTAGCCTACCTTGATTTCAGCAAGGCATTTGACAAGGTGCCTCATGATATTCTTGTAAAGAAGCTGGTAAAATGTGGTCTTGACTATGCTACCACTCAGTGGATTTGTAACTGGCTGACTGACCGAACCCAAAGGGTGCTCATCAATGGTTCCTCTTCATCCTGGAGAAGAGTGACTAGTGGGGTGCCACAGGGTTCTGTCTTGGGCCCGGTCTTATTCAACATCTTTATCAACGACTTGGATGATGGACTCAAGGGCATCCTGATCAAATTTGCAGATGACACCAAACTGGGAGGGGTGGCTAACACCCCAGAGGACAGGATCACACTTCAAAACGACCTTGACAGATTAGAGAACTGGGCAAAAAGAAACAAGATGAATTTTAACAGGGAGAAATGTAAAGTATTGCACTTGGGCAAAAAAAATGAGAGGCACAAATACAAGATGGGTGACACCTGGCTTGAGAGCAGTACATGTGAAAAGGATCTAGGAGTCTTGGTTGACCACAAACTTGACATGAGCCAACAGTGTGACGCGGCAGCTAAAAAAGCCAATGCAATTCTGGGCTGCATCAATAGGAGTATAGCATCTAGATCAAGGGAGGTAATAGTGCCACTGTATTCTGCTCTGGTCAGACCACACCTGGAGTACTGTGTCCAGTTCTGGGCACCACAATTCAAGAAGGACACTGACAAACTGGAACGTGTGCAGAGGAGGGCAACCAAAATGGTCAAAGGCCTGGAAACAATGCCTTATGAGGAACGGCTAAGGGAGCTGGGCATGTTTAGCCTGGAGAAGAGGAGGTTAAGGGGTGATATGATAGCCATGTTCAAATATATAAAAGGATGTCACATAGAGGAGGGAGAAAGGTTGTTTTCTGCTGCTCCAGAGAAGCGGACACGGAGCAATGGATCCAAACTACAAGAAAGAAGATTCCACCTAAACATTAGGAAGAACTTCCTGACAGTAAGAGCTGTTCGACAGTGGAATTTGCTGCCAAGGAGTGTGGTGGAGTCTCCTACTTTGGAGGTCTTTAAGCAGAGGCTTGACAACCATATGTCAGGAGTGCTCTGATGGTGTTTCCTGCTTGGCAGGGGGTTGGACTCGATGGCCCTTGTGGTCTCTTCCAACTCTATGATTCTATGATTCTATGATCCTTAGGTTCCCTTCCAACTCTATGATTTTATGAGACTTTGACATGCTTTCGAACTGCTCGGTTGGCAGGAGCTGGGACCGAACAATGGGAGTTCACCCCGTCGCGGGGATTCGAACCGCCGACCTTCTGATCGGCAAGCCCAAGAGGCTCAGTGGTTTAGACCACATCGCCACCCGCGTCCCATTTCTGGGTTAGTGGAGTCTGTAACATGAAGCATCTGTAACCTGAAGTGTCTGTAACCCGATGTACCACTGTATAGGGAAGCTTTTTAAGATTTAATGCTTTATTACGCCCAGAGTGGCTGGAGCAACCCAGTCATATGGGCAGTATACAAAATTATTATTATTATTATTATTATTATTATTATTATTATTATTATTATTCCAAGGCTGCAGGCCAAACCCACTTTGTTCTGGGCTTAGCTGGGGGGCACTCTGTCCTACCCTGCAAACTGTTCTCCACCTGTGGATTGATGCCTGAGTCACTCCTCCAAGCAAGGAGCCCACTAGCTGCTTGGCAGTTGCCTGCAGAAAGCCCCCAAACATGGAGCTCTGGGGGCAGGGAGGGGCAGGGAGGATCAAGCCAGCCCTATAGCCATCTGCTCCAGCTCCAGCTTTGTGCAGTGATTTGCTGCCCACCAACCTCAGCCTTCCACCCTAGACAGTGTGAGTGATGGAGGTGCAGGTGCAACAACTGCTCTCTCTATTTTGCAGAAGTTCCTATGGTGTGCTCTAGGACACATTTCACATGGGACAGAGTTTCCCCCTTGCTAAGAACTGAGGGCATGCGATAGAAGCAGTGCTTTTTTTCTGGGGGTACAGCACCTTTCCCCCCCCCCACCCAGAAGAAAACCACCAATTCAAAGTGTGGCACTTTCTGTTACAACTTCAGGTTGAGTACAGGCACCTCTTTTCCCCCCTAGAAGGAAAGCACTGCCTAGACTCTAACATGTTTGGTGCGTGTGGTAGAAGATCAGCGGTGTTGGTCAAACTCTTCTCCTGCAATGAGTAGAAGGAAGGAGGGAAGGAGGAAGACAATGGAGGAGGAGGAGGAGAAACACAGCAGACCCCATCCCAGTGGCCATGGAGGAAGTCACTGGCAGAGCGTGGAAGGTGATGAAAAGCAAGCTATTAGAGTTTCTGGTCCATGGTCTCTCTTGGCTTCAGAGGCAACAATGCCTAGGGCACAAGGGGGCCTAGGATTGCTGGGGAGCTTCCCCAGGACTCAGCGTTCCCCAGAAGATAAGAGTGAAAAGGGCGTTCCATATGTGATGGTTGCCAGCAATATTTAATGCACAGTTATATTTGATAGTAGACATGTAATGAGTTGGTTGTTTGCTTGCTTTTTTAAACCTTACAGCCTTTTAAACTTATAGCCTTTGGCAATGGCAATTATAGCATGCAGCTTGTGAAAATTTGTATCTGAAACCTGTTGACATCAAAACAATCAAGCCTATAGCAAGACATCCCAAACACTTAAATGTCAAACGCTGAGGTTAAAATTTCACATTTTAAAAACGTGTATGTGAATTTGGCTTTGAAATATCTCCCTTGGAAAGGTAAGGTTGTGACCCTGGAATATTTGCAGATATTTGTTCCAAATCTTCTTCTTTTTAATTTATTTTTTAACAATAACATTATAGCATTACATTGCTAAACCTTTTAACCCTAAGTCAAACATCTTTTTTCTTCATCCCAAAAGTAGGTGGGGACTATAAAACAGGGCCTACCACAAGTGGATTTGTGCTGAGCTCTAAATGGCCCCATCCATGCTAAATATTATTCTGTGCCCTGCTCTGGATGGAACAATCATAGAGTTGGAAGGGACCACAAGGATCATCTATTCCAACCCCCAGCAATGGAGGAATCTCTCACCCAATTTGGGGCTTGAACCCACAACCCTGAGATTAAGAGTCTTATGCTCTACCAACTGAGCTATGTCAGGGTATATAATGACTGAGTAGGAAGCAGCCTGAAGACCTACGCCTGACCTTAACTTTTGTGGGTGTCACACATCAATGCAGCTTCTACCCAGGTTGAAAATTACTGGCATGTGATTCTGGCAAACACAGGGAAAGTGGGTCATGTGGAAATCTGCATGGCTAAATGGTTTTTCTTCACAATCTCCACCTTTCATTTAAATGGTCCTTTAATGTGCAGAGGGCAAGTTCTCTTTATCTATGCCTCTTGTTCACCCTTGTTCTCACCTGCTGTTCTGATTTGGGCTCTTATTCTGGACGCTCGGTGATGCTACAAAGGCAGAGGTGATGATGTTGCTTCCTGAACATCTTAAGCGGAATTCCTGGTGCCCTCCGTGCTTACGTCCCTTGATTTATTCATGTTATTGCAGGGCTGCAGTGTACTTTGAGGTGACCAGGCCTTGCACTGTTCACACCAAGGAAACCTCCTTTCTGGCAATGCTTCTACCAGGTGGCCAGATTAGGATGTGTTTCTGCAGAGTGAAAGGCAGAAATCGAGAACTCTGCAGCTGCCTGTAGTGTAGGCCCACGAATGTGATTTTAAACAAATTAAAAATTGATTATTCTTGTGATGAAAGTAAAATTTAACATATTTTGTCAGCAGATATCCACAAAGTCAACTGATTTGCTCATTTTAGCACTACAGTAATACCACTTAGTGTGTGTCAGTTTATTTGAGATGATTTAAGTCTGAATGTTAATGATGGAGGAAAAAACACACAGAAGCTCCCTGTGGAGACCTGTGGTATTTGCATCTGGTATTGCGAGCTAAAGTGAGAATCTCTGCACTTAGAGGTTGGAAAATAATGATGATCGTGATTAATAATGCACTCCTCTCCTGTTTATCAGTATAGCCTGGGCTGTGCGGTCCTGAACCAGTGCGCCAAACCTCCAAGATGCCCAATCTGAACTCTCCTAACTGCACTGGATCTGTCTGTCTTCTTTCCATCAACCTCTGCCTTTGGAGCTCACCGTGAGCGCACACTGAATTTGAGGCTAACCTGGGTTAGCTCCCAGAATGAGATTTTATAAGTGGGGATTTTATAAGATGGTAACGGGAAGGGGCCTGAGCAATTGGCCAGGACCCACTTCCCCCACCCACTTTGAACTATGGATGTCCAACCAGCATGGATTGAATCTGGATGGCCTTGGGCCAAATGGTGCCTTTCAACGCAGCCAACACAGTTTGTTATGCTGTGTTATGCTGTGTTGGCTTGTTCACACAGTTTGTTATGCTGTGTGAAGGTAAAATCGCCGGGGCCTGCGGGGAGAGGTTGGTGGAAGAGAAGTGTGTCTGTTGCCTTGAGCTCTTTGGAGGAAGGATGTGATAAAATAAAAATAATAATTTGAAGGAATGAATGGAGCAGATAGGACAAAGGGGTACAAGTCGCTTTGCCTACTCCTCTATCACTTTGGCAAACACACACACACACACACACAACCTAATGGAAGGAATGAGACACAAGTTGGGCAACCTCTTGCTTCCCCCTTCCTCCCAGATCCTTCCCATACCCATTGGTTGGGGCAGTGGCAAGAAAGACAAGGAGAGAGGAACTGGCCGCTGGCAAGCAATCCAACTCAAGCAGACTTGCAGACAATGGTCTTGAACGGGGATTGCCTAGACATGTGCCAAGCTGAATCAAAGTTTCCATCTATATCAGTGTGCAGCAAGGGATGCTTAAATATCCATGGCTGGAAGAAGGAGAAGGAGAGGCCTGTTTGTTTTTTTCTGGTCACATCAATATCATATATTTAGAGCACATGACTCACCCTCTTTAAAAAAAAAGGGGGGTTTTGGGAACTGTTGAGGAAATGATAGCTCTGTGAGTGGTAAACTACAGTTCCCAGAATTCTGGAGAGCCATCCGTTCCCAGCACCTGCTATAATCAAAACAAGCCTGGGTACCATATTGATGCTGCTTGAGGCGGGGTGGCAAATGCCCCGTTCCTGCTTCTCAAGTCGAGGTTCAGAGTCCCCAAGGGCAGTCAAATTAAACTGGCACCTGAGGCAGAACTCTCCTACTTCCTGTCATTTTTTTAAAAAAAAGAATAATAACAAAGTTAAATACCAATTTGCTGTCCTTTCGTACCTCAGAATGCTGTCTCACTCACCTAATGGTAGAGCTATCCCTGCCTCACTGTAGACTCTATAGTCACACCTCACATTTAAAGCGCTGTTAGCACCACATTAGCAGCAGCGTCCTGTGAATTGCAGTTTGCTATGGCTGCTGAGAGTCAGAAGGTCGGTGGTTCAAATCCCCATGACAGGGTGAGCTCCCGTTGCTCGGTCCCTGCTCCTGCCAACCTAGCAGTTCGAAACCACTTCAAAGTGCAAGTAGATAAATAGGTACCACTCCGGCGGGAAGGTAAACGGCGTTTCCGTGTGCTGCTCTGGTTTACCAGAAGCAGCATAGTCATGCTGGCCACATGACCCGGAAGCTGTACGCCGGCTCCCTCGGCCAATAAAGCGAGATGAGCACCGCAACCCCAGAGTCGGCCACGACTGGACCTAATGGTCAGGGGTCCCTTTACCTTTACTTTACAGAGTTCCCCAGGAAGACTAGGTCTGTGAGGGGAAACAGGGTGTCTCTTCACTACTCTTAGCATCCTTAACAGACTACACTTCCCAGGGTTCTCTGGGAGAAGCCATGATGAGTGTCAAAGAGGTATAACAGTGCAGATGCCGTCTGTGAAGGATCAGTTTAGTATCTCTGGTAATATGCATTGGCCTTTTGTGAGTCCTTTTGGAGAAAGTCTCACAGTGGCCAGTGTGGTGGGGCAGAACCACAGAGCCATTTCCCCAATGCCAGCATCTTTGCAGCCCCAAAGAATACAATAAAATCGGGATTAGATGTTATCTCAGGGCGGTGGAGGGTGTGTATGCCCAATTTGACTGTGCAGACTGAAATGTCTGGTAAGCATTCCGATCCCTCTTGCTGAACAGTGACAGTCTGCAGGCAACTGAAGAATCGCTTGGCCAAAGTCACCGCTTTGGGATTTGTCACAACTGCCCAGGTTTTGAACTGACTCTTTGCTTCCAGCATCTGTACTCAACAGGCAAGCTGTTGTGTTTTGTTGGGCCACCACAGCTGCAGCCTCCCCTATTTTGCAGCCACCCTCATTGTCAGGAAAGAGGTGAACTGATCAGAGGTCTGCATGGAGGACGGAGGCTGTTGGTAACCCTGACTGCTTAAAGTTAGCCCATGGTTCGCTCTCATTCTAGTTTGCTTTGTATGTGCTGGAAATATGGAAAGACAACGAGCAATTGCTCCCAAGCCTGCCACTTCTTTGCAAGCTTGGGAAGGAAAAGCCGGATAAAGGTAGTTTGTTTTTTTTAAAAAAAGGAAGTTTCCAACCCTCCTGACTTCACAGTCCATTTTGGGATAATTGCAACATGACCTCAAGAACTGGGAAACCAGAGAGCGCAGACACAGAACCCAAGGTATGCTTGAACTCTTGCGATTGTTAAACCAACCCTGTGATTTTTGGACCCTCCGGGGATAATGGCATTAAGCCCAAGTTTATTAAAGACAGTTTTGTGAGCTGCCTCCTAAGCCCCTCTCCTCAAACTGTCATATTTCCTCTGCCATGAATGGCGTAAATACTAGGTCTCTACATTCAGCTTTGGAGAAGTGCCAGGCAGAGCCATAAAAGCACTATTTAGCTTCCAGATCTGAAATCTGAATAGCGTGACCACAAATGGAGTTCAGGTACCAAGAGGGATGGTTTGGGATGCAACACTTATTCAAATGGGGGGGGGGGGGACTTAGTGCACACTGCAAAACCTTCCTAGCAGGAAGCATCCATGAGGGGGGTCAGCCAGAGACAGTAGAAATAATTTGTGTGGAGGGGGGATCCAGGAAGGTTGGTGGGGTATTGGGGAGTTAGCGAATGTCTGTCAAGCCCACACTGATGGTTAGCTGAGAGGCAAAGAAATCAGGATTGGACAAGATGGGCCAAATTCTGTGTTATTCTAGTTTGATCTTGAAGACAGTAGTTAAATTAAAGGTATTTGGTTGTATACTAACTTGAGTGGCATCTGGGATTTATTTATTTTTATTTTAAGTGCTATAACTTCCTGGAACAATGCACTGAGAGACAGGCTGCCAATCCCATGGTTAATCAGCTCTGTGTGCCAAGATCCTTACCTAGTTATTTAGGGGCGGATACTTCCTGGGAATTATTGTGAGATGTTAGGTGGGATATAGAAATGTAATAAATAGAAATAAATAAATAAACCTGCTTGCATGAAACCACCCTCTCTTGCCCCCCCCACACCCCGGCCTTACTCTGAAGTATATTTTGAGAAGATCAGGGTTCTGCCTTAGCAAGAGCTGAACTCCGCAAACCAAATTCAATATGGCTTCAAAATTCAGAGTGTCTGGGGAAACTCAGCCAGATGGGCGGGGTATAAATTATTATTATTATTTCCCTCCCTTTCCTAATGTTTCTGCTGCTTGAAGCTCGACCAGTAGGGAGACGGAGGCAGAGCTAAACAGAATCTGCATTTTATTTCAATTGCACGTAGCTAGACATTGTTATAATGCAGAATGGGACTGAGCGATTATGCCAAAGACTTTGCAAAGAGGAACTTCATTAATGGCTGTGGGGTCCCTGCAATATACAGGCCCTTTCTCAACATAACACTCCAGCCGATCACAACGGCTGGAATCTTGGTGCTAATAAATAGGGGTGGTGCCCGCTCACAAATGTCTGTGCTGCGCACTCTTTTATACATTTGCCCCGTATGTGGTGCGTTTGGTTGCACGCAGTGAGCGCACCGTTTTGTATGCCTGGCCGCTGTGTGCATCTTGCAGATGGTGGGACCAGCTGTTTCTTAGAGAAGGATAACAGCCGCCTCTCCGAAACCAAGCGAGCCTCCTCGTCTCGGTAAGCACTCTCTGATCTTAAGAAACCTTGGACGTTCAGCAAGTATTCGCCTTGACCTCACTGCTTTATTATGTTCTCTTCCCACTCGCCCCCCCCCACCTCCATTCCCCACGGTAAGTGCAGAATGCTCCGCCTGGAACCGATCATATAAAACTGGCCGCACCAGCCTCTCCCTGCCTCCTTTGGAACAATAGCTGGCTCCCGAAGCCTACAGGGACATGCCTATGCAATGTGTTTGAAAGAAACTGACAAAGTCCTTTTGTAGCTCTCCAGCTGCAGGTCAGACAGATGCAGTCAGAGCCACATAATAAAGCTGATAAAAACAGCTGGGTGATAGAAGCAGGGGCGGGGCGTATCCCATACAACAGGGAGCGCCGGGGAGCGGCCTGTTCCTTTAAGTGAGGCAGATTTGGCATTCTGAACATCTTTCAATGATGCCACTTTTGGCAGAGGTGACAGAATTGCCCCAAATATCATTGTCATGATGCTTAAAGTAGCAGTGGGTGCTGCATTCGTAAATTGGGACTTGTCTCTTGCCATGAACATCATTATGCACACTAAAAAGAGACAGGCATGCTAAAGAGAGAATGAAGCCATACCCTCGCAACATTTCTCTGGTGAAAATAGGGATGTCCTATTCCATAATAATAATAAGAAGAATAATTTTATTATTTATACCCTGCCCGTCTGACTGGGTTGCCCCAGCCACTCTGGGCAACTTCCAACAGTGGTACCTCGGGTTACAGATGCTTCAGGTTACAGACACTTCAGGTTACAGACTCCGCTAACCCAGAAATAGTACCTCGGGTTAAGAACTTTGCTTCAGGATGAGAACAGAAATCGTGCTCCGGCGGCAGCAGGAGGCCCCATTAGCTAAAGTGGTGCTTCAGGTTAAAAACAGTTTTAGGTTAAGAATGGACCTCCAGAACGAATTAAGTTCTTAACCCGAGGTTCCACTGTACATAATAAAACATTAAACCAGAGCTTTCCAAACTTTTAAGGATGGTGACACACTTTTTAGACATGGATCATTTTACGACACGGTAATTCAGTTTTACTAGCAAACCGGAGGTTATACTAACCCCTTTCCAGCCGTGGGAGGGGTGTGGGGAGCATTGCGTGACACACCTACACACTACAGCCAACCCGCTAATGTGTCGTGACACACAGTTTGGAAAGCTCTGCATGAAACATTTTAAACGTTTTTTAAAAACTTCTCTAGACAGGGCTGCCTTCTGATGTCTCCTAAAGGTTGTATAGTTACTTATCTGCTTGGCTTGTAGGTCACATAACTCCATTCCCGCCAACATTTATCCGGTCAAAATAGGGACATCTTAAGGAAAAGCAGGACATTCAGGGATCATATCAGAAACTGGGATGGCTTCTGTAAATCTGGGACTGTCCCTGGAAAATGGGGACATTTGGAGGGTCTGTGAAGGAGTGCAGAGGCTTATGAGGCCGCATTGATAATTTTAAAAAATTGTAAACCACTGAGAGGTCTTGTTACAATCATATTCATTTTGTTAACTAAGTAAATTTACCTGAACGCAGCGAATCCTCCTGCAACCAACGGTATTTGGGCAGTTGTTTGGGACAGAGGTCTTGGCTCCCCACTCAGCAGAATGAGCAGGAGCACCCCAGAACATAGATGGGTGGCTGACCACATTTTCAAGTAAGTGAAGCAGTAGACAGTACCATCTAACAAAGTCCCCTCTGCAAGACCAGTAAATCCAGAGTCTAAAATTACCTAACTGTTCCAATGTCTGCAGCCAACATGCTTATTCCTCTTGCAAGGCAAGGCTACAATATCTCAGGTGAATAAAGCTGCGGTCATGTACACTACCTTGCTGTGAGAGTGAGCCCTGCTGAACACAGCTTACTTCTGAGTAAAACATGCATGGGACTGAACATCATCCTGAAGGAGGGGTTTCAGATTTTGGGTCATTTCCCCAAATATTACTCAAGGATGCAATCAATGAAGGAGATCAGCAATAAAATATAAAATGTTATTTCTTGTTTGTTTCTCCTCCATCTGCTTTTTCTTCCTCCTTCTATTTTTTATTTTTTTTAAGAAAAGAAACTTGCTGACAAATCCTGGGAGCGTGGAAAACTTGGAAGCGAAACACCGTCAAAGGTTCAGACACCTGAAAGCTAAATAAGAAGAGATGCCGATGTGAAATTAATTTATATGAACCGTATGATGAGAGCTGGGACGTGGGTGGCGCTGTGGTCTAAACCACTGAGCCTAGGGCTTGCCAATCTGAAGGAGGCGGTTCGAATCCCCGCGACGGGGTGAGCTCCCGTTGCTCGGTCCCTGCTCCTGCCAACCTAGCAGTTCGAAAGCACGTCAAAGTGCAAGTAGATAAATAGATACCACTCTGGCGGGATAGGTAAACGGCGTTTCCGTGCTGGCCACATGACCCAGAAGCTGTACGCCGGCTCCCTCGGCCAATAAAGTGAGTTGAGCACCGCAACCCCAGAGTCGTCCACGACTTGACCTAATGGTCAGGGGTCCCTTTACCTTTACCTGTGATGAAAGCAACATGCAGCAGTCTCTCCTTTGCTTCTGCATCACTTGTAACCACCTTGATGGGGTGGTTCACCCTTCAAATAGTTACAATTCCAAGAAATCCATGACAAACTAGAGCATCCAGAACTTTTTGAGGGTGTGGGGAATATGTTTTGACTGTGCTTTAAGGGTGTAGTGAGTATGCAGGCCCAACTGGGGTTGGGATGGGGCCTCTCCCAGAATAATAGGTGATGCTCTGGAGGTGATGGCCTGTTTCATTACTTTTATCACATGTACAATGGTACCTTAATTAAGAACTTAATTCGTTCCGGAGGTCCGTTCTTAACCTGAAACTGTTCTTTTTTTATAATATTTATTAATTTTCCAACAGTTTAACTACAACACTACATAAAAACAAAAGAAACAATACAACAATACAATACAATACAAAAACACTACAAAACACTAACACCTAAGACTAACAAAACAAAACAAAAACCATTTAAAACACAAAACAATTTCAATATCTTATCTTTCATTCACTTATTTCCATGACCTTCTCATACCTCCCTTTTTGTATTCCACTTCTATTAATTATTTCAGCAATTCCTTTCCATCTTCCTCTGCTTTCTGTCCTATAATTATCTTAACACATTCTAACCTTATTTTTCCCTTTAATACTCTATTAATCTATTTATACTTAATTCCTTATAACATTTCTACTAAAGCCATATAACTTCATTCCAATATTTTTCTAACATTCATTAATTTTACAGTATTTCTGTAAATAGTCTTTAAACTTTTTCCAGTCTCCTTCCACCGATTCTTCTCCCTGGTCTCGGATTCTGCCAGTCATTTCTGCCATTTCCATATAGTCCATCAACTTCATCTGCCATTCTTCCCGGGTGGGTAAATCTTGTGTCTTCCAGTACTTCGCCATGAGTATTCTTGCTGCTGTTGTTGCATACATAAAAAAAGTTCTATCCTTTTTTGGCACCATTTGGCCGACCATGCCCAGGAGAAAGGTCGCTGGTTTCTTCAGAAAAGTATATTTAAATATCTTTTTCATTTCGTTATAAATCATCTCCCAGAATGTCTTAATCCTTGGGCATGTCCACCAAAGGTGAAAGAATGTACCTTCAGTCTCATTACATTTCCAACATTTATTGTCGGGCAAATGGTAAATTTTTGCAAGCTTGACTGGTGTCATGTACCACCTATAAATCATTTTCATTAAATTTTCTCTTAGGGCATTATATGCCGTGAATTTCATACCTGTGGTCCATAACTGTTCCCAGTCAGCCATCATTATGTTATGTCCAACATCTTGTACCCATTTAATCATAGCTGATTTCACCATTTCATCCTGAGTGTTCCATTTCAACAGCAAGTTATACATTCTTGACAAATTCTTAATTTTTGGATCCAACAATTCTGTTTCCAATTTTGATTTTTCCACCTGGAAACCAACTTTTTTGTCCAAATTGTATGCCTCCATTATTTGGTAATAATGGAGCCAATCTCACACTTTGTTTTTCAATTTTTCAAAGCTCTGCAATTTTATTCTGTTTCCATCTTGTTCCAAAATTTCCCAATATTTCAGCCATTTGGCCTCCATATTGAGTTTTCTCTGTGCCTTCGCTTCCATTGGTGACAACCATCTTGGAGTTCTATTTTCTAACAAATCCTTATATCTTATCCAAACATTAAAAAATGCTTTTCTAACAATATGGTTTTTAAATGCTTTATGTGCTTTTACCTTATCATACCACAAATATGCATGCCAGCCAAATGCATTGTTGAAACCTTCTAAATCCAACACATCAGTGTTTTCAAGAAGCAGCCATTCTCTCAGCCAGCAAAAAGCAGCTGATTCATAATAAAGTTTAAGGTCTGGCAGGGCAAATCCACCTCTTTCTTTAGCATCAGTTAATATCTTAAATTTTATTCGAGGCTTCTTGCCCTGCCAAACAAATCTAGAAATATCTTTCTGCCACTTCTTGAAATAATCCATCTTATCCAAAATTTGCAATGTTTGAAACAAAAACAACATCCTTGGCAACACATTCATTTTTATCACAGCTATTCGGCCTAACAATGATAACTTCAAATTTGTCCATATTTCTAAGTCCTTTTTTATTTCAGTCCAACATTTTTCATAATTATCCTTAAATAAATTCACATTTTTGGCAGTCATGTTAACCCCTAAGTATTTTACTTTCTAAACCAATGTTAGTCCTGTCTCCTCCTGAAATTTCTCTCTCTCATTAACAGTTAAGTTTTTCTCTAAAACCTTAGTTTTCATCTTGTTCAACTTAAAACCTGCTACCTGTCCGAATTCTTGAATCGGTTCCAATACCCTTTTAGTACTAGATTCTGGCTCCTGTAGAGTCAATACTAAGTCATCAGCAAATGCTTTCAGTTTGTACTGTTTAGCTCCCACTTGTATACCTTTAACTTCTTGGTCCTTTCGAATCATATTTAACAAAACCTCGAGGACCGATATAAAAAGCAATGGAGAAATTGGGCAACCTTGTCGTGTCCCTTTCTCAATCATAAACTTTTCTGTCACTACATTGTTCACAATTAATTTTGCCTTTTGTTCAGAATAAATTGCACCTATACCATTTTCAAAACCTTGACCTACTCCCTTCAGTTAAGAACTGAAACTGTTCTTAACTTGAAGCACCACTTTAGCTAATGGGGCCTCCTGCTGCTGCCGCGCCACCGTAGCACAATTTCTGTTCTCATCCTGAAGCAAAGTTCTTAACCCGAGGTACTATTTCTGGGTTAGTGGAGTCTGTAACCTGAAGCGTCTGTAACCCGAGGTACCACTGTATTCCCTTTTTGGTATTGTATTGGAAACGGGGCAATCAGGACTGCCGTAATGCATTCAAGGTGTGGATAAATTTATGCCAGGCCCGTTCTTTCTTTTATTCTGTCATTCTTTGGCGTTTCATTCCTTCGGATCTCTGGAGAGTCTTTCCTTTCTTTTTTTGTCTTACTCTAGAGGGAGTTTTGCTTCCTATTCAGTCCCATCTGTTCCCTGGAAAGAAATGAAAGAAGCCAAGCCTCTCTCTTCCTGCCAAACCCAAAACATAGCTGGTTGTTCCAGTGTGGTGGTGGTCGCTTGGTGGTTTGAGGCCGCAATCTTCCGCACATTTCTCTGAAAGTCATGAAACACAATGGGACTTCTCAATAGACATGGATAGGATTGCACTGTTAAGAGAATGATCTATAAACATTTTCGAAATCTCTGTTTCATGAACTGGCCGCTATGGATTTTAAAAAAGGTTTATACCTCCACCTCACCTTAAAGGTAAAGGTAAAGAGACCCCTGACCATTAGGTCCAGTCGTGGCCGACTGGGGTTGCGGGCGCTCATCTCGCTTTATTGGCCAAGGGAGCCGGCGTACAGCTTCTGGGTCATGTGGCCAGCATGACTAAGCCACTTCTGGCAAACCAGAGCAGCGCACAGAAATGCCGTTTACCTTCCCGCTGGAGCGGTACCTATTTATCTACTTGCACTTTGACGTGCTTTCGAACTGCTAGGTTGGCAGGAGCAGGGACCGAGCAACGGGAGCTCACCCCATTGTGGGGATTCGAACCGCCGACCTTCTGATTGGCAAGCCCTAGGCTCTGTGGTTTAGACCACAGAGCCACCTGCATCCCATCTCACCTTACTATGCACAAAAACACCAAGTCCCATTTGCCACTGGGTTACCCACTTTTGTTTTTCCACAGACCTGCTGGCACTCTTTGCAATCTGACCTGGACAGCCCTCTCCTTTTCACGAAATTTCATCTCCCGCCTCCCCCCACCCTTTTTATATTAGTAAACAAAATGCTCACAAATAATCCACTCCCCGGTGAAAATCCTTGGGGCACCTTGCTGATTACCTCCCACTTCACAATCCTGAATTTCTTCAAATGCATGCGGTGCTTTCCTAAGCTGTTTTACCACTGAAAGACGCCGTGCCAGAAAACGACATCTGTGCTCCGTAAGAGATTTCATCTGTTCCGTTGCTTGAAATATCTGCCAGCCAAGGTGCGCAGCCGGGGGGTGTGGGTGCATTCGCTTTTGTAATGTGTGCACACACGCACACATACCAATGACTGGTGTTGGGCCTTTCACATGTGCAACTTTGCTGGTGATGCCAAAGACATATCCTTCAGTTGTTTGTGAATGAAAGCAGGGGTGTGCACAAGTGAAACCGGCACCAAAATTTTGCAGCATGGAGTTCCAAACAGCTACCGTATGTCTCCCATGATATTTCATTCCCTCTTCCCCCTGGTTTTCCACTACTCTATCCCAATGGTCAGCCATGGTCCTCTTTCCCACGGCCACTATGTATCACCAGCCCTTGTTTTTAAAAGGACGGGGGAATGATTGCCTCTTAAGATTCTTCCCACTAAAACGATGTTGTTCTGCAAACTGTAGGGCAGGCACCTCCAAACTCAGCCCTCCAGATGTTTTGGGACTACAATTCCCACTATCCCTGACCACTGGTCCTGTTAGCTAGGGATGATGGGAGTTGTAGTCCCAAAACATCTGGAGGACCAAGTTTGGGGGTGCCTGTTGTAGGGTTTCCCCAAGACAACCAACAGCCCTCTCTTGTGTTGTGGATGGTGCTGTTTCAGCTACACAATGTATACTGAGAATGAGTTCAAAATGTATCTATAATACTATTCTCACACCAAGTATCTGTAATGCTGCTCCTCTCTGCCAGCATACGTCCTGTTCATTTACTCTGTGTTAACAACAACAACAATTTTATTGTTTATTGTTGTTGTTTAGTTGTTTAGTCATGTCCGACTCTTCGTGACCCCATGGACCAGAGCACGCCAAGCACTCCTGTCTTCCACTGTCTCCCGCAGTTTAGTCAAACTCATGCTGGTAGCTTCGAGAACACTATCCAACCATCTGGTCCTCTGTCGTCCCCTTCTCCTTGTGCCCTCCATCTTTCCCAACATCAGGGTCTTTTCCAGGGAGTCTTCTCTTCTCATGAGGTGGCCAAAGTATTGGAGCCTCAGCTTCACAATCTGTCCTTCCAGTGAACTTATTATTTATTACCCCACCCTCAATCTGGCCGGGTTGCCCCAGCCACTCTGGGCGGCTTCCAACACATATAAAAACATAGGGCTGCCTTCAGATGTCTTCTAAAAGTTGTGTATTTCTTTATTTCCTTGACTGGAGGGTGCTTTATAGGGAGGGTGCCACTGCTGAGAAGGCCCTCTGCCTGGTTCCCTGTAGTTTCACTTCTCGCAGTGAGGGAACCGCCAGAAGGCCCTCAGAGCTGGATCTCAGTGTCCGGGCTGAACAACGGAGGTGGATACGCTCCTTCAGGGCTTTAAAGGTCAGCACCAACACTTTGAATTGTGCTCGGAAACATACTGGGAGCCAGTGTAGATCCTTTGGCCCGGCCCGAGCAATATCTGAAGTAAGGTGTACTGTAAGCTGACTATAAAATTTCCTTTAAATCAACAGTGCAACTTAACAATGTTTATTAAAACATCTAATCTCACAAAGGATCTGACTGTACTTATAAAACTGCAGTAAATCAAACGTGTTTAGCAACATTTATTATTTGGACAGGTGTTTACAGGGAAGAAGAGAAGGGAAGCAGCATGCCAGCATTTGGTGAGTGTGTGTATTTGCATTTTTACATGCCTGGTTACAAGGGTCAAGATACATCTGCCCCTTGCTAATATATTTAAGGTCTAGAGAAGGGGTCAGCAGATTTTTTCAGTAGGGGGCCGGTCCACTGTAGACCTTGTGAGGGGCCGGACTATATTTTGAAGAAAAAAATGATGCAAGAGCACTATGAGCCCCAGTGGCTGCTTACCTGAATCTTGCAAGTGGCAGGGGCTGGCAGCGGAGGGACCATGAGCGGCGCATGAAAGGGCTCCAGAGAGGGGCAGCTTAAAATGGCGGCCGCTTGAGCGCTGCTGCTGCTGGCACCAACAAAGCCCTGCCCCCTTCCTCCTCTAGGCAGGGCTGGGAGAAGCCAGGAGGAGGGAGGGAGGAGGTGCCGGCGCCGCCGTTTGAGGGAGAGGGAAAGAACACACGCGCTGGCGATTCCTAGACCGTCTGTGGGCCAGATCCAGAAGGCAATTGGGCCTGATCTGGCCCGCGGACCTTAGTTTGCCGACCCATGGTCTAGAGACCTAAGCGAAAGGCTGATACCTGAAGAACTCTAGTGCACAGCACAGGTAAATTCTGAAGAGCAGGCTACACTCCCAGGGAGACTCCATATCTGCACCCGCAGAAAGTGTCCAAAAAGGCAGGCTGCTGTGTTGATTCATGATAGATAGATGATAGATAGATGATAGATAGATAGATAGATAGATAGATAGATAGATAGATAGATATAGATGATAGATAGATAGATAGATGATAGATAGATAGATAGATAGATAGATAGATAGATGATAGATAGATAGATGATAGATAGATAGATGATAGATAGATAGATGATAGCTAGATAGATGATAGATAGATAGATAGATGATAGATAGATAGATAGATAGATATAGATGATAGATAGACAGATATACCCCCCCCAAAGAGCTGCTATACATAGCAGAATACACTTTTTTTTAAGGATCTGCAGACAATCATTGAATAGTGTGCCGGTAAATGTGGTGCAATGGTTAGTTAGGGTAATGGAGCTTGAGTGAAGAGACCCGATCCGTTACGTGGCATGACTGCAAACCTATGCATAGTTAACCCAAGGGGGGAAGCTCCACTGAACTAGTGACTGCATAGGTTCAACCTGAAAAACACATTTGATTTTAATATAAGATCTTCAGCCAGCTGAGTTGCACGCTTTCGCGTTCTGTTAGAAATGCAAGCGATGTTGCACAGAGATGTTGCCGTTTGAATTGCCAGCAGCATGAAGAAGGAACCCAGTCAAAGGAGAGAAGGCCACACATTAGAAGATGCACACGGGTTGCAGAGATCTGATTTTTTCCATGTGCGCTTTTGTCCACACTTCAGCGCTTTCTGTTTATATTTTTTATTAAATATTATCTTTAATAAGGAATATAAAAGGCAAGTCTCCCAGTTACATGGAAAAAATCAGCATTTCACCCCAACAAGCTCCACCCAGTAGCACAGTGAACGCCGTTTCCTCGGTGTGTTTTCTGATAATGCACAAGAAGTGTCCAACCTGTGCAGCAAAGAGGGATGGCTTGTGAGCAGGAGCTCTAAGGGAAGGTTATGGCAGGGAAAGAGAGGTCATGATCAGTGGGGGTGGTATGAATTTATTTCAGAAGAGAGGCTGCCTCCTGGATGTTCCAGCTTAGGAGACGGGAAGCACCCAGTTTTAGAAGGATTTGGTACCACTGAGAAGACATGCGCCTCCTTCCTTCTGTGGCTTCATGAAACAGGTACCTGGACTGGCTACAGTGAACTTGGGTAGTCTCAAAGCAGTCCTTACATGACAGGCAGGGTTGCAACAGAGGCCTGCTTGAGTTGTTACCCTACTCCCAACAGTGCTCTCTGGTCACTGCAAATGGTTTCCATCGTTCCTGCTCAGCCAGGGGAGGGCAAAGGATGAAAAGGACATAGAAGACAGGGGAGCTGCTCAGTTTTACAACACACCGCAGCTGCCTGCAGGGCTGGTAAGGAACTTATCTCAATGTTTCCCGTCCACACTGTGGTGCTGCTGTTCTCTCCCCCCCCCCCCATTATGACTTCCCTGCCCAATGAAAGTCCCATAAAACCTGAGGTCCATCGTGGGTACCTGTGCAAGCATTTGCTTAACTTACGCACTTTATTATTATTAATTCAATTTATGTTGTTGTTTAGTTGTTTAGTCGTGTCCGACTCTTTGTGACCCCGTGGACCAGAGCACGCCAGGCACTCCTGTCTTCCACTGCTTCCCGCAGTTTGGTCAAACTCATGCTGGTAGCTTCGAGAACACTGTCCAGCCATCTCGTCCTCTGTCGTCCCCTTCTCCTTGTGCCCTCCATCTTTCCCAACCTCAGGGTCTTTTCCAGGGAGTCTTCTCTTCTCATGAGGTGGCCAAAGTATTGGAGCCTCAGCTTCAGGAGGCTCAATTTATATACTACCCTTTCAATTGATATACCACCCTTTATCAAAAGTTCTCAGGGTAGCGTACAACATTAAAAACACATTACAGAGCACAAATAATAAAAATGTAATAAAAAGCATAATAACAGACAGCATGATAATAAAATCATCCTAATAACAACAGCTCCCTCCCCCAAGCTTTAACAGGCCATAGATTATCTGATGGCCAAAGGCCTGGGTATAAAGAGGAATGTTTTTGCCTACTGCCTCTCTCCACATGCCCCTTGTTTTAAGGAGAACTGTCTCACCTCAGCCTTCCCAACACCTCAACTCCTCCACCCTCAATAAGCGACAGTATCCCACCTCCTGAGAAGCTTGCGTAGCAGTTCCACCCTACCCAATGAGTTGCTTCTGTGCTCTGGTAGACCATAAATGCTTTATACAGGGGTCAGCAAACTTTTTCAGCTGTGGGCCGGTCCACTGTCCCTCAGACCTTGTGGTGGGCCAGACTATATTTTGGAAAAAAATAAATGAACGAATTCCTATGCCCCACAAGTAACTCAGAGATGCATTTTAAATAAAAGGACACATTCTACTCATGTAAAAACACGCTGGTTCCCGCGGGCTGGATTTAGAAGGCGATTGGACCGGATCCGGCCCCTGGGCCTTAGTTCGCCTACCCATGCTTTAAAAAGACACCTCAGTCTCTCTCCATAAGGCAAACAGGGAGCCTGTTTTGTCAAGGATGGATGCCATAAAATAGGGACTGTCCCCGGTAAATAAGAGACAGATGGTAAGTGAGAATTATTTAGGCCAAAATGGAGAACAGTAACAGGATCCTGAATCCTGTTTCTGAATTCTTGCCCTCAATAACGCATGCGGCGGAAGAACCTGAACGCCATATAATGCCATGGTTCTTTGTGTTAATCCATCTGCGGGAACTATTGTCTCTTTACTCAAATGGGCAAATGATCCGGGTTCCGTTCCGTTTTTAAATTGCAGGCAACTACAGCTTCCTTACCCCACCCTCAAGCTTCTGGAAATGATGCTCTGTACATAGCCTAGCACAGATTTGACCCCCACCCCCAAAAAAGATGGTGTGGTGTGTGGGGAAAAACGCCACTTCCCCTCTCCCCTGCAGTCTGTAATCACTCTGGCTGTGAGTGCAAAAGGGTGGTGTAAAGAGTGAGATTCACTAGAAACAGGAGGCTGGGAGCCAGGAGCAATTTTTCTGCATCTTCCTGAGGAATGAGGTTTGGCTGCTAGCAGAAGGGACTCCTTTGCTGTAGTAACTCACTCTTGGAATGCTCTCCTCAGAGAGGGCAGCTTGGCCCCTGCATTGTATCTCTTTGGCACCAAGTGGAGAACTTTTTAATTTCCCCAGGTCTTTCAGTCTTTAAAAAAGCTGAGTATTTATTTTTTTTTAGATGATTTTGTTTTCCACTACTGATATTCCCTGTTGCTGGCTTTACTTTTGTTTCATTCCGCCGCTGCTTATTCTGTTTCAGATTTGGTGTTTACGTTTTATTTGTGCGATTTTAACTTTTGCTGTAAATGGCCCCGGTGACCTTTTGTTACTTGGGCGAGTGTATATCCATTGCAAATAAATAAAATCTGTAAATAAAGACTGACTGCTGGATTGGATTGTTAGTAGGGCCATAGGATGTGTTGATAACCATCGCTGAGAAAACTTGATTGAAAACACAACAAAAAGCCAAAACTCTTTTCTGTGGACGATTGAAATATCAAAAGTACCAAAAGGTTGACAAAGGTCAGTTACTCCAAAGGAGTCCTTAAAATGGAGGTTCCCAGCACCTGATCATGAATGAATGACAGGGCGTCACTTAATTCTGTTAATACGCTGTGCCCTGCAGTGTGAACAGAATGTAAGAAATAGAGACAGAAGTGCTAGCATTACAACCAGGAAAACTAACGCAATAACAGCTACAATTAAATGCACACTGATAATGTTCAGTGGCTATTGAATGCTGACTGGCTGTCGGTGGGTGGGTGGGTGTGGTGAAAACCAGGTGGGGGACTAATACAATGGAGTCTTCTGGAAAAGGGCACGGCTGGCAGGCTAGAACCCTGAATGACTGTACTCCACAACAATGCATTATTTTGTTGCAGGTCCCTCTTGCCTTTGCAATACTTTAAAATCCAGCATAAGCAAGCCAGCTAATTGATATAAGTGCTGCAGAACACATCACAAAAAAGGTCATCATTTTTTCACTTCTGAAGTGCCTGACTAAAAATAAACAGTCTGCAATGTCACCCTGGACAAACTGTTCCACACTTTGGGGGATCACGGAAGAAATACCCTGCTCTGCATGCAAGCTGAACACGCACACTTATCAAGTGCATTTTAAAGATCTCTTTTGGATGGTAGGGCTCCATATGGAACGTTTTGTAGCAAAGGGTGCCAGGTCTTCACCCAGAGATAGTGCCCATACCATCAGAACAGACATAGGGGATCTGTGGCTCTCCGTTTGTTCCATCATCCCTGACCATGAGCCCTGCTAACTGGGGCTGATGTAGTACAAGATATGGAGGGCTATGGGATCCCCATCCCTAAATCACAGCATTAGTGTAGTACAGGACAGTCTTCTCAACCCAATGCCTTCCAGGTATTTTGGACTACAACAGGGGTCTGCAACCTTTAAGACAAAAAGAGCCACTTGGACCCGTTTCCGAAGAAAAAACAACTGGGAGCCGCAAAACCATTGCAACATTTAAAACAAATATATCTCCGGAGCCACGATCTGACAGCGGGCGGGAAGGTGACGTCGGGATGGTGCGTGACTAATGCACGCACCGCCCCCATGCGACGTCACAGCCAGTACAGCGCCCGCCACAGTGAGGAGTGTCGGGGTGCACAATGCGCCTCCTCCCCTCGCTAGTATCCGCCCCGGAGCCGCAGCAAAGATGTAAAAGAGCCACATGCGGCTCCGGAGCCACGGGTTGCAGACCCCTGGACTACAATGTCTGCCATTCCTGAGCACTGGCCATGCCGGCTGAGGCGAATGGGAGTGTAGCTGTCAACCTTCCCTTTTTTTGCAGGAAATTCCCTTATTCCAGCGCTGTTTCCCGCTGCTTTCCGCTGCTATCCCGGATTGTTAGATATCCCGTAGACTGTCCCCGGGACAGGTGAGGCTGCTGATCCCTTATTTTCGAGGCTGCTGATCCCTTATTTTCAAATCTGAACGTTGACAGCTATGACTGGGAGTTTTAGTCCAAAACATCTGGAGGGTGCTAGATTGCGGAAGGCTGGTTTACAATGACTGAAGGTGCTTCCAAACTGTTGCTGGTTTCGAGTGGGATTCAGTCACACACCAGAAATTCAGGTTGCCCAGTAACAGTTGACTGGGAGATCTTATGCAGAGAAACCTGCTTCCCCACCCCAAAACCAGACTTTTGTGACAGGAAAATGCACAGGAAAACACTTGCTTTGGCACAACATCATCCAACCTCCCTGTAAAAATAAAAATAAAAAATCAGGATGAATGCTCAATCAACAGATTGTCAGGAAATGCCCTTCTGGGAAGAAGATCTGAGTTCAAATCTGCCAGTCACTCTCTCTCAGACTATTTAATTACTTATACTGGGATAGCCCCATTTTAACCACCGGAGGACAATCAGAGTTCAAGGCTCTTTCCAGCCAGACGTAAACATTCAAGTAGAGAGTGGAACACGCCAGGGAGGGGCGTGGCCTGTGAAGAGGGGGCGTGGCTGCAAAGAATCTTGAGGGCCAGATACTGAGCCTTGCCTTGGCAGCTGTACACGCAGAAGCAGTCCACCATCTAAGCACCTAGCTAGCGCAACGTGGGTGCTCAGCCAACATGGTGTTCTTTCAGCAACTGCTAGAGCCAAGTGCCCCTTTCCACCAAAGCCACCCTGGCATGGGCATAGTCAGGATTTATATTGGGGTGGGGGCGCAGGACACCCACCTGTCATCATCTTCCGTCTGGCTCTGTCTAGCAGATTCCGAATGAAATGTTTCAACAACAGTTGTTTTAAATAACTTTCTTTTGACCCCAAGTGCTCTGGGGGGAAAAATCTGTCAATATCTTCACACTCAGTAAGCATGGCCCATTTCTACTTTTAGTTAGGTATTTTTATTTATTTACTTGATGGTGTGGGGGGGGGAGGAGCCGGCTGCCCTCAACTCCAACCCCGGCTATGCCTATACACCCAGGGCTGATAAAACAAAGCAGGAGATGGCAGAGAGATGTGCACTGGAGATCAGGCTTGGGGGCCTTTCTGAAAGAGATCTAGCCCCCCCCCACCTGCCCAAAGCAGGAGGCCTCTTGAAAGGGGACCCCCCTCTCTCGATGTGCCCAGCCAAAGTGGCAACAAAGCAAGCCCCTTTTAAACAAAGAGCAGGTAAGGCGAATAAATCAGTCAGGAGGAGATCAAATTTCCGGTGCACCCAAAAGCCCCTGTAAAACACAAGAGAAAATTGACCTGTCAAGGGAATAGATGGACAATGAGATCACGCCTGCTTTCCCCAGACATCCGCGCGCGCCCTCTCTGGAAATCCATGGGGCGATGCCCGCTCCTGGCCAGAGGGAGAGACAGAGCCGGGGGGTCGTGCGCCCATCCCCACAATGCACCGCCGAGGGAGGCGAGGCATTTAACAGGCCTCCTTCCAAGGGGCGGACGGGCCTCTTTGCGCACAGCCGTGGCACAGCTGTAGCAGCAAATAAGACAATAAAACAGATGAAGACCAGCGATCCTGTCAGCAGACAGTTATAGGGCCTTTCTTTAATTTAATCTCCCGCCGCCGCCCCCTTGAACCATGGAGGGTAACCTCTCCATAACCTCATCCTTCTTTGCTGTGCAATTGGTGGACGCGCAGAGCGCAGGTGACCTTGGAGCGCGGCGGACAAGTTTGCCGGCTGGCGCGGAGATGGGAAGGTGGAGGCTCTCCGGGACATCTTCCTTAACCTTGGCCAGTGGAGGTTGCATTTGAACAGAGAAGCAGGGATTGGAGGAGAGAGGGATGGAGAGGAAGGCAAGAGGAGGACGGAAAGGGAGCTGAGGAGGAGGAAGGGGAGAAGCCTGCCTTCGGGCTGGTACCGGTTAGGGCTCCTTTTTTAGTGTGTAATAGCTCCCCTCCCAGAGAGCTACAGTTCCCAGCACCCTTAGACTACATTTCCCAGGATTCTTGGAGGGGGGAGTCATGTGCTTTAAATGTGCTTTTAAATGGGTGTGTGTGTGTGCAGCCTAAATGAATATCCCTCCTGGCAAATAGAAGGGGAAGAAATGGAGGCAGTGAGAGATTTGACTTTCTCGGGCTCCATGATCACTGCAGATGGTGACAGCAGTCACAAAATTAAAAGACGCCTGCTTCTTGGGAGAAAAGCAATGACAAACCTAGACAGCATCTTAAAAAGCAGAGACATCACCTTGCCAACAAAGGTCCGTATAGTTAAAGCCATGGTTTTTCCAGTAGTGATGTATGGAAGTGAGAGCTGGATCATAAAGAAGGCTGATCGCCAAAGAATTGATGCTTTTGAATTATGGTGCTGGAGGAGACTCTTGAGAGTCCCATGGACTGCAAGAAGATCAAACCTATCCATTCTTAAGGAAATCAGCCCTGAGTGCTCACTGGAAGGACAGATCCTGAAGCTGAGACTCCAATACTTTGGAGAGGACTCCCTGGAAAAGACCCTGATGTTGGGAAAGATGGAGGGCACAAGGAGAAGGGGACGACAGAGGACGAGATGGCTGGGCAGTGTTCTCGAAGCTACCAGCATGAGTTTGACCAAACTGCGGGAGGCAGTGGAAGACAGGAGTGCCTGGCGTGCTCTGGTCCAGGGGGTCACGAAGAGTCGGACACGACTAAATGACTAAACAACAACAAAGTTTGCAATCCGCAGAAGGAGAGTAACTCCTAGGAGCCAAGGTCCCTTCACCTCCTCCCAATAAAATATTTGAGGGGGATGCCCCCCCAAGTGGATGGACATTGCCATTCAATGGTGTGCATGCACCACATCATGTGATTGATTATGTGGGGCATGGCTTACCTGCCCCAATATTTTGTTCAAGTTGGCACCCCTGTTAAAGCTACAACCTGAACCCCACTTACCTGAGAATAAGCCCTATTGAATTCAACAGCAGTTTCCTTCTTTGTAGACATGGTAATGTTCTACAATCCTACATACACTTACCTAGGAGTAAGCCATACTGAGCACAACGGGATTTTACCCTTAAATAGGCATACATAGGATTGCACCCTGCATACTTACTTGAGAGTAATAAACCCCAGTGAGCTGAGAGAGACTTGCTTCTGCACAAATAGGTGTAGGGTCATGCCGGCTGGACGCAAATGTAAAGGCTTTTACTAGGGAGTAAGTCCCCTTGAACTCCCCAGAAGTTATTTTTAACTAAACATACATTAATATTGCCGTGTGTTTATAACCTGCTGTTCTGCACAGCACTCAAAAGTGGCTTACAGAAGATTAAACAATAAAAACAAATAACCAAAACACTTAAAAAAACTAAACAGTACATTAAAAAATCAGCAGTAAAACTTAAAAGCAGCAATAATAGCAGCCATAAAATGACTTAAAAGCAGCAGTCAGAAATAAATTAAAAGAATACTGAATATTAGAAACCTTTTTTGGGGGAAATTGTCCTTGATAGACATCTAAAATCAAAAGAGGAGAGTGACTGGCAGTTCTCCCTCAGAAGGGCATTGCACAGTTTTGGAGCCACCACTGGGAAGGCCCTGCTTGCCTGTTCTAAAGTGGGACAGGAAACAAAGCTTCTGACATTCCTCTCAAAATGGAGGCAAATCCATGAGGGGTGAAGTCTTTTTGAGCTAATTCTGTTTGAACATTTAGGGCTTTAAATTTGGGCACCAGCACTTTAAATTTGGGCTAGAAAAAGGCAGGTAACAAATGCAGATGATAAAATCAGAGTGATGTGCTCTGATCATCTGACCTCATGAGAGATCGCCAAAGTTCAGGGCAGGGTTGGAAGCATCCCCCCTCCTCCCACTAATATTTCCCACTTCTCCATCTTTCAGTCACAATATATTAAGGTCCTGTATAGGACGGATTCGATTCTTGCTCCTGTAGTGAAGGTTTTTGTAGTGACAGAATTCTTGCCATGCAATGGAGGGGAGGGAGTAACCTTGCTGGAAGAGAGGATAGCTGTATTGCAGGGAAATCGTCATTTCACTGCATTATTATTATTATTATTATTATTATTATTATTATTATTATTATCCAGGTAAATTAGTTGATTGACAGCCTGTCCAGTACTGCAGAAAGAGTCCCTGAGAAAGCAAGAGAAGGGGGCATTCATGAGACAAAGTAGAATCGCTGCAACTGCCCCCACGATTCCACATCTCTTGAAAGCTCTGTGTCCCATCATGCTCTGAATATATTCTTTTGGCTCAGACCAGAGCGAAGCTGGGACATGCAAACGCAATCAGAATAGAAGACAAACCTTTTGGTCCCACTAGCAGGAAGCTGTCCAATTTTTAAAGAGTTCAGCCAAAAACTACAAATACCTTATGAGTTTCTAAAACTCTGGCCTAAGTCAACTGGGGCGTAGGAGTGCAAAAGTGGAGTGAAACATGAATATTTGCAGAACGGTTTATTCTCATTAACAGGATTACCTGGCCTTCAGTATTGATTGGCCTGAGAAGTTTAGTGCTTATTTGTCAACACGATGTGCTAAAATTCATTCATCCAGACCAATGACATCAGAAAGCCAGCTGTGCTTCAGCAGACAGAGTGCTGGAAACAGAATGGCAGACCTTGGTTCACATCCCCAGGTCAGCCAGCAGCTCAGTGGGTGGCCTTGGGCAATTTACTATCTCTCGGCCTCAATTTCCCATCTATAAAGTGGGGAGGATAATGACCTGCCGCCTCTAAGAGTTGTGAGGATGAGCAAGAGATAAATATGGTAAAGCGTGGTGTGCATTAAGTGCGCTATATAAATGATAAATTGTGACATGCCCTGGGCCATGTGACACCCACTAACCAATCTCAAATTACAGAATTATTGATTATTAAGCAGCATATATCAAATTAAACAAAAAAAAACCAGTCAGATGTGGTCATTCCAGTGTGCGTTTTCCCCATTCTGAATATCTGCTTCATCCCTAATTGATTTGTTTGTTTTTATTTATCTGACAAAATTTATAAACCGCTTAATATATATTTAAAAAGATATTTAAGCAGGTTACATGAAGTAGTGTGACACACACACACACACACACACAAAATGAAATTTTAAAACAAGTGCCGCAATAATAGAATGATCAAAAATAAGACCGACAGAATTTAAAAAGAAGCATGCATAATAATTGCATGTCTGGGTAATGACTTGCCAAATGGAAACGAGTTTTTAGTAGGTATCTAAAACAGGGCAGCGAGGGCACCTGCCTGATCTTAACAGTCTGGGAGTTCCAGAGATTCAGAGCTGTCACAGTGAAAGACTGATTTCTCACAGAGGCAGAAAATAACATTGTATGGCACTTGTAGAAATGCACATCTCCCAGATAGAAATGGTCAAGCGAGCATGTACTGTATGGGTCAAGCAATCCTGCTAAACTGGTCCCAATGTGTGTGTGTGTGTGTGTGTGTGTGTCTGTGTGTGTGTGTGTTTATTATACATACCATTAGAAGTAAATTTACACAGCTATTAATCATAGGAAGTGGCATCAAGTCTTGCATACTGTGTAACACAGTAGTAAGGCATGAATCCGTTGAATGGCATGCAGGAAGGGGTTTGTTGCATTCCGTATTTTTCCTTCAGCTCTTCCACTTTTTTAATATATGCTTTCACTGTATCTTCTTTGGACATTCCTTTCAAGGCATTCCAGACGTCCCACTTGGCGTCCGCCTTTGAAATCAAGCATCTCACGATGGCCTGTATTTACATCTCTAACTGTGGCCTGCTTGTACAGTGGGACCTCGGGTTAAGAACTTAATTCATTCTGGAGGTCCGTTCTTAACCTGAAACTGTTCTTAACCTGAGGTACCACTTTAGCTAATGGGGCCTCCCACTGCTGTCGAGCCGCTACTGCGCAATTTCTGTTCCTATACTGAAGCAAAGTTCTTAAACTTTGTGTTAGCGGAGTCCGTAACCTGAAGCGTCTGTAACCTGAGGTACCACTGTAATGGCTATAGACACCCAGCATTTCTTGATCTGTTGATTGGGTCTTCAGCTCCTTGACTTCTACAGCTTTTTCAAACTCTGCCTGTGTCATAGTTGCAGAAGGGCTCTGTGACCTCTTCCCAGTGCAACAAAAGGGTGAACTGCGCCTGCTCTGGTCTAAGGTTACCAGATTTTTTTCAATAAATCCAGGGACACTTCTCAACTTCAATGGATTTTGTATGGGGACTGATTTGTAAATCTGGGGACTGTCCCCAGGAAACGGGGATGTCTGGTAACCTTACTCTGGTCCCAAGATGTTGAGGGCTTTATATAATAATAATAGTAGCAGCAGCTTGAACTTGGCTGTCTTCCTTGTGAAATAAGGGGTGGGTGGGTGTGCGCGCACACACGTGTGTGTGTGTGTGTGGTCCTCTATACTGCTAGGCGCCTCCAGCCACAAACTCACATCCCAAAAATGTTTCCATTTCCCCACCTCTCAACTTGGTATCCCCAGAGGAATGCCTTTTTCAGCAAGCACCTGGTCTCTCCATGGGGAATGCTTCGTGGTCCTGTATGCGGGAGGCATCTGCTGCGAGTATTTGAGCGGTGGAGGGGGGAATGTAGGTAAGTCGTGCTAATTTCATTAACGTAATGCACAAGTCTGCCCAATTTGGTGCATTTTGAGGGACTGGCTCAGATGGCTTTCTCCTGAGATACCAATCGCACCCTAGGAGCTTGTTCTCTCTGTGCCTGTCAGCTTGGGAGAAAGAGCCGGACAAGCAGGAGTTCTGTTTGGGGGTTTGCAGAGCCAGCCACATGACCACATCGCTCGATGCCACATTTAGGCTAAGCTATTGGGTTAAACCACAGAGCCTAGGACTTGCTGAACAGAAGGTCGGCGGTTCGAATCCTTGTGACGGGGTGAGCTCCCGTTGCTCGGTCCCTGCTCCTGCCAACCTAGCAGTTCAAAAGCACATCAAAGTGCAAGTAGATAAATAGGTACCACTCTGGCGGGAAGGTAAACAGCGTTTCCGTGCGCTGCTCTGGTTCGCCAGAAGCGGCTTAGTCATGCTGGCCACATGACCCGGAAGCTGTACACCAGCTCCCTCGACCAATAAAGCGAGATGAGCGCTGCAACCCCAGAGTCGACAATGACTGGACCTAATGGTCAGGGGTCCCTTTACCTATTGTTTCACAGAGGCCAGTGAGAGTTGTGGCTTGAGGAGAGCTCCAGATAGAAAAAGCTGGAGGAAGGGGTAAGTTCCCCCAGCAGAGCGACTTTCCCTCTTTCTGGAAAGAGGTGTGACGCAGCAGCTAAAAAAGCCAATGCAATTCTGGGCTGCATCAATAGGAGTATAGCATCTAGATCAAGGGAAGTAATAGTGCCACTGTATTCTGCTCTGGTCAGACCTCACCTGGAGTACTGTGTCCAGTTCTGGGCACCACAATTCAAGAAGGACACTGACAAACTGGAACGTGTCCAGAGGAGGGCAACCAAAATGGTCAAAGGCCTGGAAACGATGCCTTATGAGGAACGGCTAAGGGAGCTGGGCATGTTTAGCCTGGAGAAGAGGAGGTTAAGGGGTGATATGATAGCCATGTTCAAATATATAAAAGGATGTCACATAGAGGAGGGAGAAAGGTTGTTTTCGGCTGCTCCAGAGAAGCGGACACGGAGCAATGGATTCAAACTACAAGAAAGAAGATTCCACCTAAACATTCGGGAGAACTTCCTGACAGTAAGAGCTGTTCGACAGTGGAATTTGCTGCCAAGGAGTGTGGTGGAGTCTCCTTCTTTGGAGGTCTTTAAGCAGAGGCTTGACAACCATATGTCAGGAGTGCTCTGATGGTGTTTCCTGCTTGGCAGGGGATTGGACTCGATGGCCCTTGTGGTCTATTCCAACTCTATGATTCTATGATTCTATAATGGTGGAGGTGGGTCCTTCTTACAGGGAAAGTGCTGATTAAAAAAGAGTGAAGGTGTCAAAAGGTTTCTGGGAGATGATTTATAATGAAATGATAAAAATGTTGAAAATGTCTTTTATAAAGAAGGCCAGAAACCTTTCTTTTAGGAATAAGGGGATCAGATATACTTAAGAGATCAGAAAAATATTTACGCAACAACGGCAGCCCAAATGGTATATGCTCATTAGTGGAAGGAGGGCACAGTACCAACAAAGGAGAAATGGCAGGTGGAATTGATGCAGAAATGGTTAATTGAACTGGAGGAATAAGAGAGCAGGGAGAAAGAGTTGTTAAGGAAGACTGGAAAAAGTTTGTGGGAAATTGTCGTAAGCAACTCCAAACAATGGTAGGATTAGAGTAAATCTAGCAGTAAAATAATGAATGGAGGAAAAAATGGTAGAGCAAGAATAAGGAATAATCAGAATAGGCAGCAGTAAAGGAAAATTGGAATGAACCATGGAAGGGGAGGAGAAGGGAAGTCAGTGATTAAAGTGTGGTTTGTTTTTGTTTGGTTTGTGCAGATTTGTAAAATTGAAAATGATAAATAATTTTTTAAAAAGGGAAGGGGTGGGTGAAGTTCCCCCAGCACAGATACCCCTCGAAAGAAGCTTATCCAGGGCATTTTTTCAGCTGGAATTTACTGGAACTCATGGTGCCATTGCTATTCTAAGAGAACAAGGGAGGCGTTCGTGGTGAGTTCTGCCACCTCTTTTTCTAGAAGATAAACCGGATAAAGGTTAACCATTACAAGGAGACTACCTATGGCACCATTAGCGCTGATGCAGGCTAGTACTGTGTGCTTGTGAGGCATTTCTGTTATTGTCTGACATATGTTGTGCGTGTCTGTGTATGAGGGATGCACCTTTGAGGGCAGGGGAAGCAAGTACACTAAACATACTGAACAGCAGTCAGTTGCCATTATTTTTTCCATTTCTTCCAGACTGCATAAGCTCTTCTGGCAGGCACTTGCCTCGTTTTTATTTCTTGCACTGCACTTCATACAATTTTAAGCACTTCACAAGGACCGTAAACAAAACATCCATGCTGTAGGAAACCTGAGGCAAAGTGGCGTCTCTCACCTCCGGGGAGGGAAGGAGCCTGAGGCAGACCCAAGGACTGGAAGGGGGAAAGCTCTTGGTCCATAACTCTGCTTTAAATGCCAAGAAGGTCTCAGGTTCAATCCCTGGCAGGTAGGGCTGGGAAGGTAGCCTGTCAGCCCAGGCCAGTCGGTGTAGACCAGGCATAGGCAAACTCTAGCCCTCCAGATGTTTGGGACTACAATTCCCATCATCCTTGACCACTGGTCCTGTTAGCTAGGGATGATGGTAATTGTAGTCCCAAACATCTGGCGGGCCGGAGTTTGCCTATGTGTAGACAATACGAGTCTCAGTGGGACGCGGGTGGCGCTGTGGTCTAAACCACCGAGCCTCTTGGGCTTGCCGATCAGAAGGTCGGCGGTTCGAATCCCTGCGGCGGAGTGAGCTCCTGTTGCTCTGACTCAGCTTCTGCCAACCTAGCAGTTCGAAAGCACGCCAATGCAAGTAGATAAATAGGTACCACTGTGGCAGGAAGATAAACAGCGTATCCGTGCGCTCTGGTTTCCGTCACGGTGTTCCGTTGCACCAGAAGCGGTTTAGTCACGCTGACCTGGAAAGCTGTCTGTGGACAAATGCCGGCTTCCTTGGCCTGAAAAATGAGTTGAGCGCCACAACCCCATAGTCACCTTTGACTGGACTTAACCGTCCAGGGATCCTTTATCTTTACCTTTTACCTGGCTCAGTATAAAGCAGCAATGCTACCTATAATTTAGAGCCCTGGATATTCAGGGTCGTGGCCTGGCAAGGATTCGCTCCCCTGCCCATCTTCTCCTGCTTCTGTTTGTACCTTCATGTCACACAGCCACAGTCCTTATTGTGGATTCTGCCGAAGCCTGCCTTCTAACCAACTGAACTGAGTCCCGGAGGATAGAAGGTGCTGTAAAGAAACAGACTGCAAAGAGGACCATTATTCTGCTTCTGACTCCGATAGAATGAAATGTTGACCACAAGCCTTCCGCTTACAAAGTCCTCGTGTACATGCAGCACCAGGCTGAAGGTGTTTTGAATAACTGCTCCAGTTTGGAGCTGTTTCTGCATGTTTTATTATGCCATGCAAGTTCTGTGCAAAATGAAATACTTCTCTCTAGGGCTAGGCCACCCAAACCTTCTTCTTTGGATGGAGAAAATCACCCAGGTTCTAGGGTCTGAAGCAAGGGTGCTGCGTGGTGCTTAATGGACTCAGGGCACAGAAACCCCCATAAACACAAATCTACATATATTGCGCACGTATCAGATTTGTGTTGATGCCTCTGGGCAAATCAAGATGGCGGATAGCTAAGGGTAGCAAATAAAGTATTGGGGGGTACTGTATTTGGTTTGGGATGGCTTTTTTGGGGGGGTGAACTGCTTTTTCTGCATGAATGTGTGTAGTTTTTTTTTACCTGGGGTTCTTTGGGGGGGGCGGAGGGGGGGTCCTTTGCACCACCTATTTTTCTTCTGAGAAATGGGTATTTTGTGGTATCTATGACAAAAGGGTTGTGGACCTCACAGCAAACAAAGCAAATATTTTTTGTTTGCTTAAAAGAAGTAGGAAAAGGGGGCAAGAGATCTGAGGTATGGAACAAGAACGGGGGTCTGGAATTTCCTGGAACCCCCCCCCCCACACACACACACCTTATAACACTCCTGGTCTGAAGGCACCTGATGTAGCAATATTGCTGATGCTTAGTAGATTTTAGACCTGGGTAAAAGGTAAAGGAAGGACCCCTGGACAGTTAAGTCCAGTTAAGGGTGACTATGGGGTTGTGGCGCTCTTATTGCTTCAGGCTGAGGGAGCCGGCTTTCCAGGTCATGTGGCCAATGTGACTAAACCACTTCTGATGGAAACCAGAGCACACGGAAACGCCGTTTACCTACCTGCCACAGTGGTACCTATTTATCTACTTGCACTGGTTTGCTTTTGAACTGTTAGGTTGGCAGGAGCTGGGACAGAGCAATGGGAGCTCACCCCATCACGGGGATTCGAACCGCCGACCTTCTGATCGGCAATCCCAAGAGGCTCAGTGGTTTAGACCACAGCACCACCCATGCTGGGCAGTGTCTGGATGACAGACTATCTGGAAACTGTAGTTTGTTAAGGATGCTGAGAATTGTACATCCCAAAGGAGTAAACTATAGTCCCCAGGATCCTTTGGGGGAATTCAAAGTGTGCTTTAAACATACAGGGTGTATGCAGTCTTGAGCTGTATTCAAGCATTCAAAAGAAAGTGTGAGGGATGTAAACTAGGGAGGCGGGGAGAGGAACAGACAGGCCAGGTCTCAAGTGTCCTTGTGTGCACTGGGCATGCCTGCTCCACCCTGTGACTCTCCTGGAAGGAGCTATAGTCAACAGATGAATGAAGAGACTACTGTGGTAGCCAAATCTCTCTCTCCGTGGGTTCAGATGCAGCACAAAAGCCCCATGCACCCTCTTTGTGGTGCAATGGGTCGGTGTGTCTGGCTGTTAACCAGAAGGTTGGTGGTTCGAGCCCACCTAGGGATAGCTGTGGGCAGAATTCCTACATTGCGGGGGGTTGGTCTAGATGACCCTTGGGTCCCTTCCAGCTCAACAATTCTATGATTCTCTCTGATGTGCAATAAGGAAATATACCCACTTTCCAAATTCAGGTGCATACTTTCCCAAAAGTACTTCCAGCAGCCTCTCCTCCTTCCAGGGAGCGTGGCCTTAAACATGACAGCCTCTGGAAGTTTTGGACTACAAATCCCATCAGCACCTGCTGGTTGGGGCAGATGGGAGTTGTAGTCCAGAACATCCAGGGGCTGGCAGGTTGGCAAAGGCTCCCCTAAGCCAAGATGCAGGTTATGTGAGAGTGGTCACTGTCGCTTTAATTATGGTCAGCATCCTTTCCAAACCAAGACAGAACAGTAGCCAGGGATAAGCGGTCCACCATTCCATTCAGAATGCAAAAGGAAGCATTAGCACCCCCCACCCCGCCCAATACATAACTTTGTGCAAGTTAATGGTTCTTGAGTTAGATATAAAAATGATGCAAATTGGGGGAGGGGAGTGGATGGTTGGGGAGGCTTTTGAAACTATAATTGAGTTAATGGAAGCTCAGCAAGTGCCTCTTTTTTGGGGGGGTGGGGGCGTAATTGGTCGTTTTTGTCACTTGTGTCCATTTACAAACTTCGCTTTTCTTTTCTTTATTGATTTTTCCCCCTTAACAAAGTGAGGCACTTAAAGGCAATTTCTGAAAGCCCCAAATGATTAATAAAACCCCATTTCCCTCTCTCATTAAAACAAAGGAATTAGAAGCTACCACTTGATTTGTTTAACAATCCTGCAAAAACTTCACCGGAAGCTGTTCACAATGGCTGATTCCTTGTTGTAGTAATGGATCAAGGATTTATTTTCAATTTTTTTTAAAAAAAACCCACAACCCTTCAGAATGAGACAATGAGAGGGACAGCTCTCTTTGTTGAGAGGAAAGCATGGACTGTGTTGGGTCAATGGGCCTCCTTGCTAAAGGAATCAATGATCAGGATTTTTAGTCATCTCTCTCTCTCTCTCTCTCTCTCTCTCTCTCTCTCTCTCTCTCCCTAGCCAAAGACACTGGTGTCTCTGAGACAGATGCCTGGGTTTATACCTTTCCCTTGTCTCCAGTCTCTGTTCAATACACAGCCAGGAACAGTGAGATTTTGGAGCTGCTATACTATTCAGCTGCTGGTCTGTCTTAGAACAGTATTTTCTCATCTGACTAGCAATAATTTTCCAAGGCTCACACAAGGCCATTCGAGTGTGTGTGTGTGTGTGTGTGTGTGTGAGAGAGAGAGAGAGAGAGAGAGAGAGAGAGAGAGAGAGAGAATAGGGGCCACCATCCAGGACCCCATATTTTCACAGGCCGCGTGCTTGGCTGCAGTGGCCATGATGAAGATCTCCATCTCTTCCCTTGCTAGAGCAAGGCAGGGAATGAGGAAGTGAAGGGCCATGTGGGTGTTGGCACCACTAAAGCAGCAGCAAAAGGGGGGGTGTAAGCAAGGAGGAGAGGCTGCAGCTGCTAAACTGGTGCAAAACAACAACAACAGCAATAACAACAACAAGAAGAAGAAGTAAGCTGGAGAAGAGGAAGAGAAAGGGTTGTTGTCATCACCAAGGAGGAGTGAGAATTCCCAGTGAAACACTGAATGTCTGGTGTGAGAGGACCCTGAAAAATGAGGAGGGGAGGGAATGGAATGGAATATCCTGGAAGAGGGCATGACTGGCTGGATTATTGAACAGCAGCACTCCCCAACCCACGTTGCAACACTTTGCTGCAGTTCCACTGGTCCTCTTACGATTCTGTTGGTGGGAGACTCTTTATGTTGTGTGTATAGATGTCCTGGAAGATGGCAAGACCCCCCTCTTGGCCTCACTGATGCGGTCCAAAGGAAAGCAGAGCAATACGTTTGGCACATAGGTGTAACGGGGGGGGAGCTGCCCCACCCCCCAATCAAGTAAATCAATAAAAATACTTATGGTAACTAACTGAGGTTCTGCCCCCCGCCCAACATGAAGCCTGCCCACCCCAACATAAATCCTGGCTACGCCCAATGTTTGGCACCAGAATGGCTGCTGGAGTTGTAGGAAGGAGATGTAAATTAATAATAATAATAATAATAATAATAATAATAATAATAATAATAATAATAATTTATTTATACCTTGCCCATCTGGCTGGGTTTCCCCAGCCACTCCAGCCATCTTAGGGACTCCATTCTGGATTTGTGTAGGGTTTCCTCCCTAGCCCTTTCTTCTCCTAGATGGGTTGCCTACCTTCCCAGGCTGACAAGCCCCACCTGCCCCTTGATTCCCTCTGCAGCACGTGCAGAAACCGCCTTCTTGACTGTTGGATCCACTCTTCCTCACCCGAGCCTGTCTTTGCATGCAGGGGAACACACACGGCACAGCAGGAACAAAGTTACTTATTCATACACCTGGAGAGGTTGCTCTTCCAGAATAAGTATCTGGGGAGATGATACCTAGAAGAGGATTGCGGGGAGGGGAGGGAGGAAACATCTCTAAAGAGACCACAGAATCAATTTTCTAAAAAGAAAGCAGAAAAGAAAGCAGGGATGATGAGTGATGCATTCGGCTGGTTCTCTCCCTCAGGATGTTTTCACTCTGAGGCCTGGGAACTGAAGTAATACAAAGGATTCAGGTCTACCCTTATCACCTTGCAGGGAACTTGCATCCAGCTGAGGAGGAGTGAAGTTTCACAAGGCCAGGTGGGTTCCTTTGCGTGGTGAGGCCCCAGGCCCCCAGCTCCCCCCGAAATAAATAGACAAACACAAGTATGTTGGGTAAATGGGATAAACAAGGCCACAACTTTTTTGTTACAGATGGGTAGCCGTGTTGGTCTGCCATAGTCAAAATAAAAAAATTCCTTCCTGTAGCACCTTAAAGACCAACTAAGTTAGTTCTTGGTATAAGCTTTCGTGTGCATGCACAGGTGTGTATCTGAAGAAGTGTGCATGCACACGAAAGCTTATACCAAGAACTAACTTAGTTGGTCTTTAAGGTGCTACAGGAAGGAATTTTTTTATTACAACTTTATTGGTTACAGATGTGAGCGGTTTGGCTTTGGCAATTGGGTGAAGCAAGATTATATCCTGACTCCTGCCCGACTGCAGGAAGTACCTTAAGGGTCAACCCCCAGGGTCACTGTTGGGGTCGTGGCATGGCCCTAGCCCACGCCCAGGCTTTGGACAGGAACCACACCCCCAGGTCCCTTTCACACAGCCTATGGGTTCTCAACCTATAGGTCCCCAGATGTTGTTGAACTACAAATCCCATCACCCCAGCTAGCAAGGCCACAGCTCAGGGATGATGGGAGTTGTAGTCCAACAACATCTGGGGACCCACAGCTTGAGAACCACTGCTTTAACGGGATTCCCTTAATGTGGAGGGACAGGTGGAGAAACAACCTCCCCTCCCATAATAAGGCTTAAAAGGTAAAGGGTAAAGGGACCCCTGACCAGTAGGTCCAGTTGTGGATGACTTTGGGGTTGCGGCACTCATCTCGTTTCAGGTTACAGACTCCACTAACCCAGAAATATTACCTCGGGTTAAGAACTTTGCTTCAGGATGAGAACAGAAATCATGCTCTGGCGGCGTGGCGGCAGCAGGAGGCCCCATTAGCTAAAGTGGTGCTTCAGGTTAAGAACAGTTTCAGGTTAAGAACAGACCTCCAGAACGAATTAAGTACTGAACCCAAGGTACCACTATATTCATTAAATTGGTATACTGCCATACCTCATGTTACGTTTGCTTCAGGTTGCGCATTTTCAGGTTGCGTCCTGCTGCGACCTGGAAGTGCTGGAAAGGCTTACTTCTGGGTTTTGCCGCATGCGAAAGTTAGTTAGTGGAACTGAGGGAAGTCAGGGTGGGGGTGGGGTTTTGTGTGGGAGGGGGGAGGGAGGAAAAAATGGGGGGGATGATGATATGTTTTTGGATAATATGTCTTGTTATAATTCTGAATATTTTTTTTGAAAAAAAGAAAGTTAGTTTAATAACAACAACAACCCAGCTGAATCAGAGGGGGCACAAGAATGAGTGTATTCTATACTGCAAGTACCATTCCTGTCTTCCACTCTGTTAGGGTGAAGATAAAGGTAAAGGGGCCCCTGACCATTAGGTCCAGTCGTGACCGACTCTGGGGTTGCGGCGCTCATCTCACTTTATTGGCCAAGGGAGCCGGCGTACAGCTTCCAGGTCATGTGGCCAGCATGACTAAGCCGCTTCTGGCGAACCAGAGCAGCGCATGGAAACACCGTTTACCTTCCCGCTGTAGCGGTACCTATTTATCTACTTGCACTTTGACGTGCTTTCGAACTGCTAGGTTGGCAGGAACTGGGACAGAGCAATGGGAGCTCACCCCATCGGGGGGATTCGAACCGCCGACCTTCTGATCGGCAAGTCCTAAGCTCTGTGGTTTAACCCACAGCGCCACCCACGTCCCTACAGAGTGAAGACAGACGTAATATAAATAGAGAAGCCACAGCAGATTCTTCACCTGCAATGTGAGCTTAGTTATTCAGTTTACATGCCAAATACCAGCGAGTCAGACACTGGTTCAGCCATCAGTCTAGCTTCAGGTAGACTAACCTTTTAAATATATTTAACGCATCACCCATATGTAGGGCTTCCAAACGTCTGGATCGGGGTAGGCAACCTAAGGCCCGGGGGCCTGATGTGGCCCAATCGCCTTCTCAATCCAGTCTGGGGACCGTCCAGGAATCAGCATGTTTTTACATGAGTAGAATGTGTCCTTTTATTTAAAATGCATCTCTGGGTTATTTGTGGGGCATAAGAATTCGTTCATTTTTTTTTTTCAATATATAGTCCAACCCACCACGTGGTCTGGGGGACAGTGGACCGGCCCATGGCTGAAAAAGGTTGCTGACCCCTGGTCTGGATTTTCCCGGATGTAACTGGGAATTAATGATGGAATTGAAGGCAGAATTGACATCCGGGGGGGGGGAGGGGTTTTTTATGAGTTAATTGTTGCCATTTTAAAAAGGTTAAGAAATAATGTTTCATGAATAGATACATTCTATTTCTAAAAGAGTTGCAAAGCGTTTCTAAAACAATTACAAACTATTTTTAAAAGAATTGCAAAACTGTTTGGGAAATAGGGGGAATGGCGTTGTGATGACACGGGTGCTAGCCAATAGGTGCCCTCTACAGGCAGCTCCATCATGCTGAAAACTCACACAACCCTTTTCTAAAAAGAAGAGCTTGTTTCCACATGAAAACAGTACATTGAACTAGTAAAACTGCCTCTAACACTCTCACAATGGCATGTTGTATGTGTTACATCACAATAAATATATCTTGTTGGCATTGGGAAATATGGGGATGTTCCCTACCCGGTATCTGAAGAAGTGTGCATGCACACGAAAGCTCATACCAAGAACTAACTTAGTTGGTCTTTAAGGTGCTACTGGAAGGAATTTTTTTATTTTGTGCATACATAGTAATTTTGAAATGGCCCTTGATGCAAAGCAGTTGCTTTAATTTACCGTAGTTTCAATTTCCATTCTGTTGGTTAGTAGTTATGTTTGTAGTTATGCCCAGACTGAAATCAGCAGAAGCCTTTTCCTTTTGGCTCAACTCTTCTTCTAGGGGGTGTTTGTGGAATTATAGGTATTCTCTTGTTTCAGTCTCAGGAACGGAGGCAGAGAGAGACGGGATACTGTGTGATAATGTATATGCATGAGATCAGTGGGTGTACAAACAGGATATATACATACATATGAGTTATATACACTGACACAAGTAAGGATTGGGTGCATGTTTGTGGTCAACTATACATGCACAATAATCTGGGTTGGGGGAGTGAAACACAATTGCTGCCATTTCAGATTTTGTGCCGTCCCTGATATAAAGCCTTTATTTGCTAGGTCACATTGATGCCAATGTGCCCCATGGCCAGGATGGATCTGCTTCACTCTTTTTTCATGCCGTGAAACATGGATTAACTCTTCTCATTGCAAAGATGTTGACCTGTTGCTTCAGCACGAAGCCAGATTCGCACTGCGCTGCCACAGAGATGGCTTTCGCAGCGGAGTTTCAGAAAGCAGATTGGCCACAGCAAGTCACTCGACTGCTTCATCACAGTTTGAACTGGCAGACGCGCCAAGCCGAGCCACAATGCAAGAAGTTGTGTGGATCATTAGCGATCTGTGCAGTACACGTTTTGATTGGTGGAGACTGCAGGCACACAATACATTCAGAGCATGCAAGGATCCTGAGACCTGTAATCTACCCCTGCAGTTCCCATCACCCTTAACAAACTATAGTTCCAGGATTATTTGGGGGAAGTCATGTGCTTTAAATGCATGAAAGACCTACATTGGCTCCCAGTACGTTTCTGAGCACAATTCAGAGTGTTGGTGCTGGCCTTTAAAGCTCTAAACAGTATACCCGAGGGAGCATCTTCACCCCCATTGCCCAGCCTGGACATTGAGGTCCAGTGCCGAGCGCCTTCTATTGGTTCCCTCACTGTGAGAAGTGAGGCTACAGGGAACCAGGCAGAGGGCCTTCTCGGTAGTGGCGCCCGCCCTATGGAATGCCCTCCCACCAGATGTCAAGGAGATAAAGAACCACACAACCTTTAGAAAACATCTGAAGGAAGCCCTGTATAGGGACGTTTATAATGTTTAAATTTGTATTGTGTTTTTATGTATGCTGGAAGCTACCTATAGTGGCTGGGAAAGGAACGCAGTTGGGGCTGTGATCTAAACCACTGAGCCTCTTGGGCTTGCAAATCAGAAGGTTGCCAGTCAGGGCTGGATTTAGATGAAGAGAGGCCCTAGGCTACTCCACATGTGAGGCCCCTCCCCATCTCCCACCCACCCTCACAACTAGAAGAAAATGGAAGAGTGTTATAAACAAAACTGAGTGAACCCAAGGATGATGACGGATATTTAAAATTCTACAATTCACAATTGTTAAATTCTTCTTCTTCTTCTTCTTCTTCTTCTTCTTCTTCTTCTTCTTCTTCTTCTTCTTCTTATTTGCATGCACCCCTTTGGAGAGGTGAAGTTAATGGGCAGAATCAGGTTAGAATATGGTGTATTAGGGTTGCAGCCTACCTAGCCTCTGGAGTTCGCTGCCTTTTAAGACTTCAGACTTTCATTTCTTTACACAACACAGTTTCATCTGTCAGATTGCAAAATACTGGATGGTTGGCCTGCTTTGCAGAATGCCTGTAACATCTGCCGGCTGCTTGACTTGGGAGGTAGCCGTGTTTCCAGTGAGGCTTCCTTCCCATACCTCGCTTCCAGAGAGGCCTCTGCTAAACCCAACCATGGGACCCACTCCATACCTTAATGCAGCTGCCCATGTTTGGCATTGGGCACAAATGAACGGAGTGAGGAAGGAGTAGTGAGCCACCACCGGAGCAGGGTTGTGCACACAGGAGTGCGGCACTGGCTGAGGCGTGGGAGACATTTATTCAGTAGCTCGGGGCTGATTAGTTGCAGGTGAGCAGATGGCACGTGGTTTGGATTTCGGCGAGGTTCGGGAGCAGGCGATTGGAAACACATTGCTTGGCAGAGCCGGCCGGCTCATTGGGGAAGGGCGTGTGATCCAGCTAAGGCCCAAGGCATCTTCCACATGTCGGAACAGGAGAGGCTATGAGAATCGCAGAGCAAGACAAAAGCACAGGTCATCAAGGCCAGGCCCTGACCTTTGGGGCTTGAATGCATCAGCCAGCCAGCAAGCCACAGATCGACTCCTTCAGTCCAGAGCTGAATGGGGAAAGGCTGCGGCTCAGCAGCAGAGTGTCTGCATTGTATGCAGGTTCAATCCCTGGCATCTCCAGGTAGGGCTAAGAAGAGACCTTTTGGCTTAAAGGCTATAGAGCCACTGCCAATTAGTGCAGACAATATGGACTTACATTTCTGCCGTCATACAGCAAGTGTGCTACAGAAAGGACTCCTTGCAGAACAAAGAGCTCCAGGTAAGAGTCGGGCTGCACTTGGGCTTTGTGTAGAATGGATAGGCACTAAGAGCAGGACTTGGGAGGTTCCCAGGAGGGATGGAGTAGAAATTTTATTCAGTTCACATTTAAAGGTGAACCAGTCAAATCTGCACTTTCTGTAACAGCATGAGAACCAAAGTGCAGTGGTACCTCGGGTTACATACGCTTCAGGTTACATATGCTTCAGTTTACAGACTCCGCTAACCCAGAAATAGTACCTCGGGTTAAGAACTTTGCTTCAGGATGAAAACTGAAATCGTGCTCTGGCGGCACAGCAGCAGCAGGAGGCCCCATTAGCTAAAGTGGTGCTTCAGGTTAAGAACAATTTCAGGTTAAGAACAGACCTCCGGAATGAATTAAGTACTTAACCCGAGGTACCACTGTACAGTCATCCGTTGGAATTTGCACTTGCCCAGATTTTGAGATGCAGGTCTATAACCAAGCTTGACCAAAATGCGTAAATCAGAGGAAAGTTCACAGAAAAAATGAATATATTTTTGAGATTGACATACAAAGATGGGTTGTATTCAAGGAAATTGCTTGCAAAAATGTGTACATTAGTCCAAACCACATACAAACATGTTTATTAGGAGAGATTGGTACCAAAATGATGGATTTCTGTGAGGATCTTTTTTTAAAAAAACGCTGCAGAGTTGTGGAGAACTGAAGATTGGAAGAATGAGAAAGTGATAGGCATGGGCAAATTCCCTGCCTCTCATCCACCAATTCTTTAACTGGCCTTTTTGGGCAGGTTGATTGCTCTCAGCCTCTGCCCTGCATCTTCATTTTTTTGATGAAAATAATAACAGCACTGCCTTACCTTATAGGACACTGTCAAAAGCTACCAAGATAACACCTGCAAAATACAGTGGTACCTCGGGTTACATACACTTCAGGTTACAGACTCCGCTAACCCAGAAATAGTACCTCAGGTTAAGAACTTTGCTTCAGGATGAGAACAGAAATCGTGCTCCGGCGGCGCGGCAGCAGCAGGAGAACCCATTAGCTAAAGTGTTGCTTCAGGTTAAGAACAGTTTCAGGTTAAGAACGGACCTCCAGAACGAATTAAGTACTTAACCCGAGGTACCACTATACTTTAAAAACTCAGAAGTGTTTTATTCATGCTAAGTAGGATGATGACGATGCTTAAAAGGGAAGGGAAAGCACATCATTGTTGTTGTTTTATCGATGCCCATCTGAAAAATTTGTGCAAATTGCCGTTGTTGAGGGAGTGGAGGGCAGCCATTTTGTGATGCTTGGTTGGGGTGTGTGTGGGAGAAGGAGGGGGGAATTTGTGGAAACCACAGGTGTTTAATTTGTTGTCCGCCTTGAACTACAACCAGTGCTTTTTTTTTCTTTTTTTAAAAAAATGTTTAGGGGTACTCTCATTTTGACTCAAAAAAAATAAATCACCATTTTATCGTTCAAATCAGGAAAGATAAATACAGTAAATGGACAAAAGTACGAAGATTCACAAAATGTTTAGGGGTATGTGTACCCCTGCACCCCCCCAGGAAAAAAAACCACTGACTACAATTATCATCATCCCTGCCGGATGGTCAGGCTAGCTGGGGATGAGAGGTTGGGAGATCAACCACCTCTGGAGTGCCACAACTGAGGCAACTCTGGTGTAAAGTCTCCCTACATATGTGTGTTCAACATGTGCACTGTTATGTATTCAGTGGTCTGTGTTTGAATCATAGAATCGTAGAATCATAGAATCATAGAGTTGGAAGAGACCACAAGGGCCATCGAGTCCAACCCCCTGCCAAGCAGGAAACACCATCAGAGCACTCCTGACATATGGTTGTCAAGCCTCTGCTTAAAGACCTCCAAAGTAGGAGACTCCACCACACTCCTTGGCAGCAAATTCCACTGTCGAACAGCTCTTACTGTCAGGAAGTTCTTCCTAATGTTTAGGTGGAATCTTCTTTCTTGTAGTTTGGAGCCATTGCTCCGTGTCCGCTTCTCTGGAGCAGCAGAAAACAACCTTTCTCCCTCCTCTATGTGACATCCTTTTATATATTTGAACATGACTATCATATCACCCCTTAACCTCCTCTTCTCCAGGCTAAACATGCCCAGCTCCCTTAGCCGTTCCTCATAAGGCATCGTTTCCAGGCCTTTGACCATTTTGGTTGCCCTCCTCTGGACACGTTCCAGTTTGTCAGTGTCCTTCTTGAATTGTGGTGCCCAGAACTGGACACAGTACTCCAGGTGTGGTCTGACCAGAGCAGAATACAGTGGCACTATTACTTCCCTTGATCTAGATGCTATACTCCTATTGATGCAGCCCAGAATTGCATTGGCTTTTTTAGCTGCCGCGTCACACTGTTGGCTCATGTCAAGTTTGTGGTCAACCAAGACTCCTAGATCCTTTTCACATGTACTGCTCTCAAGCCAGGTGTCCCCCATCTTGTATTTGTGCCTCTCATTTTTTTTTGCCCAAGTGCAATACTTTACATTTCTCCCTGTTAAAATTCATCTTGTTTGTTTTTGCCCAGTTCTCTAATCTGTCAAGGTCGTTTTGAAGTGTGATCCTGTCCTCTGGGGTGTTAGCCACCCCTCCCAGTTTGGTGTCATCTGCAAATTTGATCAGGATGCCCTTGAGTCCATCATCCAAGTTGTTGATAAAGATGTTGAATAAGACCGGGCCCAAGACAGAACCCTGTGGCACCCCACTAGTCACTCTTCTCCAGGATGAAGAGGAGCCATTGATGAGCACCCTTTGGGTTCGGTCAGTCAGCCAGTTACAAATCCACTGAGTGGTAGCATAGTCAAGACCACATTTTACCAGCTTCTTTACAAGAATATCATGGGGCACCTTGTCAAATGCCTTGCTGAAATCAAGGTAGGCTACATCCACTGCGTTCCCTTCATCTACCAGGCTTGTAATTCTGTCATAAAACGAGATCAGGTTAGTCTGACATGACCTATTTTTCAGAAATCCATGCTGACTATTGGTGATCACAGCATTCCTTTCTAGGTGCTCACAGACTGTTTGCTTAATGATCTGCTCCAGAATCTTCCCTGGTATTGATGTCAGACTGACTGGGTGGTAATTATTTGGGTCCTCTCTTTTTCCCTTTTTGAAAATAGGGACAACATTTGCCCTCCTCCAGTCTGCCGGGACTTCGCCTGTTCTCCAGGAATTCTCAAAGATGACTGCCAGTGGTTCTGAGATCACATCTGCCAGTTCTTTTAATACTCTTGGATGCAGTTCATCTGGCCCTGGAGACTTGAATACATCTAAACTAGCCAAATATTCTTGTACTATCTCCTTAGTTATTCTGGGCTGTGTTTCCTCTGCTGAATCATTTGCTCCAAATTCTTCAGGTCGGGCATTGTTTTCTTTATCGGAGAAGACTGAGGCAAGGAAGGCATTGAGGAGTTCAGCCCTTTCTGTGTCCCCTGTTTGCATTTCACCATCTTCTCCTCTGAGTGACCCCACTGTTTCTTTGTTCTTCCTTTTGCTACGAACATACCCATAAAAGTCTTTTTTGTTGCTTTTAACCTCTCTAGCAAGCCTGAGTTCATTCTGTGCTTTAGCTTTTCTGACTTTGTGTCTACACGTGCTGGCTATTTGTTTGAATTCCTCTTTGGTGGTTTCCCCCCTTTTCCATTTTTTGTACACATCCTTTTTTAATCTTAATTCAGTTAAAAGTTCTTTAGATAGCCACCCTGGCTTCTTTAGGCACCTTCCATGTTTCCGTCTCATTGGTATTGCCTGACGTTGTGCTTTTACTATCTCCCTCTTAACAAACTCCCAGCCATCATGAACTCCCTTTCCTTTTAGTATTGTTGTCCATGGGATCTCACCCAGCACTTCCCTAAGTTTGCCTGAGCTTGAGTCTGGACTCAGGGTTCTGAGCCCCTATGTTCTGATATCCAATCACAGAACATTTCAGGATTTGGGCCTCTGCCATTGGCCCTTAAACTCTGAGTTATGATTCGCAGCTTGGAAGTTTAGACAGCCAATCACGTTGGGAGTGGGAGTGGCCCAGGCCTTCAGAAATATATATAAGCAGTTGCTTTGCCCCTGTTGTCCAGTTCTGTTAGTTCAATAAAAGCTCTTGCTGTTATCACTGTGTCTTGCCTCGTAGGAACCCACCTACACTTCATGCACGACCGTGTATGCGTGTGGCGCTGAGAAGTAATTAAATAAATCAATTCAAACTGTGGTTTTTTTTTAAAGGGTTTCCAGAGGTTTAGAGGGTGTTTACAGGCTTTTTAGATGATATTCCCCACTATACACAATTTCATGTATACCTACGGTACCCAGGAACGCTTACTCTGTGTAAGTGGGGAAGATGCCTTTATTTGTTTAGACCTCTGGCAATAGTAATCTCTCTGCCTCCCCCTCCCTCTCTCTCGGCAGCCAATGGGATGGAAAGAAAGAGAGAAAGGGGTGGCTCCACCCAATTTTGGCTTTGGCCCTGACCACATCTGGCCCGCGGTCCACCATCCTAGATAGTGTGATCCTCAACAGTAAATAAATAAATAAGCCACTGTCACAGAGTGGAATATAAACCAAAAACATAAACAACAAGGTACAATATTTAATCAATTGCTATATTTTAAGCGCTAAAAAAGATACCCTCTGATGAATCAGGCAGCATATTTAAAACGTTAACATTATTTTTAGAAGCAGGGTAAACAGTATTAGAAGATTAGAGCGATTCCCCTCCCCCATATGTAAATGCATGCACATTTAATCAATCAGTCAACCGACACTCATGCACTTAATCAGATTTGATTTTTTTTTCTAATTGTGTGACAGCACCAATAAACAAATAAAGGAGCTGCAATTGGGGGTGGGCACAAATTTGTGGGCAAACAGGAGTAGGCATTACTAATAGAGATGATGTCATGAGATGGTGTCATACCTACAAAGGCTGCCCTCAAAACCTTGGTCAAAGATATCATAACTATTGGCCTCGACCTTTTCCAGGACACTGAGTGAATGACTCATTCCCACACACAGCATCCTTCCTGCTCCATCCCAGATATTCCAGACATCTCATATGCAGAAAGAACCCCAGTTGCAGGTAGGCTGCATGTATTTATGGGCACATAGGCTAGATTGGCCCAGACTGTTTTTGGTGTGGCTCTTTTGCACTCCATGAAACCCAGAATATGGAAAGGAGAAGGGCAGAGCAACCAATAACTATCCAATATCAGGTTTGCTAGGTTTGAGAAGTAGCAAGAGGGTCATAGATGGATTGACTTGGAAAGGTAATAAGAAAATACAAGAAAAGCCCTGGGTTGTGGTTGTTATTTCCTCATACACCCCTAATTTTGAGCTGATTTGGAAGCCTTTTTTTGGCTAAGAAATGGGGCAAAAATTATTTCAACAAAATATATAAAATCAGCTCTGTACACAGCCGTCTCTGAAAAGGGGGAGTGGCCATGCGATTGACACAACAGCCAGCCAGTCCATGCTCAGCACAGCCAGTTCCTGCTAAAAAACAGATAAATCGGTTTCCCCCCAGCTTGATCTGTGGGTGAAGGCTGTACATGTGCCCCTAATGCTGTGATTATGATTCCACAGTGGCCTCACTGCTGTTATTAAATATGTCTTCATGCATTCTGAGTCATTAAGTGACTCCACACGGGCTGACTTTCTCTGTGATGCTACTGTCAGTGGCAGCACCTTAGTGTCCATTTTGCCATTTGAAACAGGTGGCAATAAAGTTTTTGACTAGACTATCAGCTGATCTTTGATTCCATTCTTCCTGGACTTTCAAAATGCTTGGCTGAGCCTAGAGCATCAGTTGTGAAGGGAGGAGAAATCAGTTCATCTCCTACAAAAACAAGAACTAGATTGCGTTTCATCTTTTACCTCCTTCTCTTTGCTGTTTAGTTTAGTTGCAGGACAGGTAAGGAAAGGAATGACAGTACTTTCATGGGGTACGCAGGGCAATTACAGAACACTAGAGACTGAATGAAAGAAGAGGTGACTTGAATGGATTGCTAGGTCCAGGAAGAGAGATGCTCAAAGGGAAGGAGGAGACCCAAGGAGAAACTGTATAGGATACCAAAAGAGGGAGTATCCTTCTAGCTAGGAGTCCTGGAAATGCTTAGAACTGGATAGCATGAGATTGGCTGGATGGTTCCGTCAGTTATTCAAATATCCTTGATTTTCTCTTCTACTAATGCCCCCAGAGGCTCCGCCTCACCTTCCCAGCCAGTGGAGGTGTTGGAGAAGCCACGATGCTACCTAATATTTAAAAGCTTTCAATTATTTTAATCCATCGGAAGCTACCCTAGAGAATTCCTGTCAGCAGGAGAGAAAAAATGTGATAAATGAGTCTCTGCCTTTGTATTATTATGAGATTATACTGTTTATCCAGTTTTCAAGTTAATGTTAAGAGCAATTATGCCCGCATCTCGGGTGCTTTGGGGAGCCTTGTCCCTGAGGATGGTTCCTTAGGATCCTTGTTGAAAGGCTAGGTCAGATTTCACCTTTTCCACCACATCTTCTTTCCTATTCACTTTCTCTGTCTAATTCCAGGTGGGACTTTGCTCACATTTCCATCCACTCACCAGCCCCTATAAAACAGAAGGAGTTAGACCCAGACAAAGTTCCTTGATGGAATCTCTGGCATTCCTGAAAAACCTGGTGGGAAACCAATTGCTACAACATGCCCTCCGGAATGGACTGATGGTTTGAATCCAGAATCCTGTACCTGTCCCTTCTCTCGGATGAAAAGTGTGTACAGTATCTAGGCTTCAGTTCCATCTCTGTACATTTTTGCAGAGGCGTACCTAGACTCACTTGTGCCCTTGACAAGGAGATGTATCAGCACCTCCGAAGCGAGACCATGGACAACAAACTCAGAAAGTTTGCTTTTGTTTTCTTCCATCTTGCCACCCACAAAACAAATGTTTGTGTTAATTTATGTTTCAGTTTATGTGCACGTTTATGATATTGTTTTCTTGCATTATCTGCTTTGTTAGCACTTAATTGAAAACCCCGATAAACATTTCTTTAAAGGGAAGTTAGGCAAGCTGATGGAAGATAAAGCTGAATCGTAGGGTTGGAAGATCTTCGAGTCCTATCTTCTGCAATGCAAGGTGTCCCTTATGGGGATCAAACCTGTAACCTTGGTGTTATCCGTACCACACTCTAGCCAACTGAGCTATCAAGGGCTGCTTAGCCATGATGCCTATATGCTACCTATAGGACAAGAGGCAGCATGCACCCAGATGCCAGCACATCAGAACACAATGAGAGAATGCTCTGGCACTCATGTTTTGCTCATGAGCTTCTTGGAGGCATATGGTTGGCCACTGTGAGAAACAGGGCCAGGTCGGCCTTGGGTCTGATCCAGCTGCAGGGCTCTTCTTCTGAGCTTATCGGGTTTTGCAGAATTCTTCTATACAGTGGTGCCTCTGTTTTTGAACTTAATCCATTCCAGAAGACAGTTCAAGTTCCAAAACGTTCACAAATTGAAGACTCAGTACGGAAGCCTCAAAATGGAAAACTCAATACGGAAGCCGCTTTTCATGTTCGACTTTTGAGGCACGTTCGAAAACCGAAGCATTTACTTCCGGGTTTACGGCATTCGAAAACTGAAATGTTCGTCAACAGAGATGTTCGAAAACCGAGGTATGACTGTATAATGCTTCAGGTTAAGGATCAATACATGAGAAGCAGCAGATCCCAGACTCCCCTCCAGAGCAGGAAAATTTGTGATCCAAGAGTGACACAAGCACAGTCTTCCCAAAGCTGCCTTCCCCTCAAGATGAGCTTACACATGCTTATTCATCACTCGATAGCGGCAAAATCAAGTGATGACCTACGAATGCGAAGCAGCCATCTCAGATCAAACATCACAGCCAGAGTGCTTTCATGCTGTCTGACATCACCTATTTAAATAGAGTCAGTTACTCGGTCATCTGAAAGTCATTGAATGATGAGATATCAGGTGATATATGCTCATCTGCGAACCAGTCCCAAGAAGACTTTCCAGAGTCCAAGCAATCTTTCAACCACTTTGTGGGCTCAGCTAGACATCCATTTGTGTAGCTGTCCATCTGGGCAAGCATATTTGTCCCTGTGGACGGTGTGGGTCTAAAGCAGTATGGTGCAGTCAGGTTCCCATTGTGTTGTTTAATTGTCCTGGTTACATGCCCGGGTGCAGGAGATCTTTGTCGTTCAGAGTATGCCTTATTATGCAGGGTTCCAGCTTCTTCGCCTTTTTAAGGGAACATTTAATTTTTAGCCCCATTGACGTCCTCAGGAAATCTGGGGTTCTCTATGCTTGGCATCCTGAAGGCCTGTAATTGTCTTATATGGTGCAGAATAATGTGGCATTCGGCATCCAGGGCCTGTTGCTTCCTAGAGGAGGGCTGCCTTTGTAAAATGACGTGGCCCAAGTTTATGCCCTCCAACATTTCTCTGATGAAAATAGGGACATCCTATTCCATAATAACAATAATACTTTTGTTATTTATGCCCCGCCCATTTGACTGGGTTGCCTCAGTCACTCTTGGCGGCTTCCAACACATATAAAAACATAATAAAACATTAAACATTAAAAAACTTCTCCTAGACAGGGCTGCCTTCAGATGCCGTCCAAAGTTTGTATACCGTAGTTCCTTATCTTCTTGGCTCAGGGGTCACACAATTCCATACCCTCCGACATTTCTTTGATGAAAATAGGGGCATCCTAAGGAAAAGCGGGACATTCTGAGATGAAATCAGAAACCGGGTTGACTTCTGTAAATCTGGAACTGTCCCTGGAAAATAGGGACACTTGGAGGGTATGTGCCAAGAGTCAGGAGCAAAGGAAGTACCTTAACTGCACACAGGTTTCATTGGTCCCCTGTATTCAATTACTGTAGTAACCCTCCCCTTTCAGGGTAAGCGACAAATCCATGTGCCAGGCCAGTCATATATTGTCCCTTTCAGATTCTTCTTGCGAGCTCTGCCATCCATCTCGTTTTTTGACTTTAAGATACTCTGAAGACCCCTGCAGTTAAGACTCCTCCTTCTCAAACTACAGTGGTACCTCTGGTTAAGAACTTAATTCGTTCCGGAGGTCTGTTCTTAACCTGAAACTGTTCTTAATCTGAGGTACCACTTTAACTAATGGGGCCTCACACTGCCACCGTGCGGTTTCTGTTCTCATCCTGAGGTAAAGTTCTTAACCCGAGGTACTATTTCTGGGTTAGCGGAGTCTGTAACCTGAAGCGTCTGTAACCCGAGGTACCACTGTACACAGAAAAAGGCCCTTGCAAAGAGTTCTTGTCTCTCACAAACGTCGCTCATGGGAGAGGTGCAAAGCTACCCTATCTGCCCCACAGGCCAGTGTCTGGACCGGGTGTTGTTCAGAGGTTTAATGCAACCCTTAAGAAATGCTCCAGAGGTTTCGCCGTGTCTTCCTTTTTTTATGAGCTCAATAAGCAAGCCCTTTATGGAAGGGATGTGAGGAATATCCACAGAAATGTCTGCTCACGCAAGAAGGGCCCTTCGCACTCTGCCACCCAGTTGGGGGAAGGGGGTGGAGATAGGGCTGCGGAGGCAACGTCATAATTTCAAGCAAACAAGGAATAAAACAGGGCAGAGCAACCTGACCTCTGGCAATAAAACCCGCAGTTCGGTATCGGGGTAGGGGTGGGGGCTTAAAGACGCAGGCCTTGGAGCAAAACATGTGGGAGAGCCTGTGAAACGTAATTACCATCCGTGGACAGATACATTCTGGAAGAAATCGAAAATATTTATTGCTGGCAATAACTGGCCCAGTATTACAGTTGTAGCTTGCCTTTTTATCCAACCCCCAACTTGCTTTTCTTTATTCATTCCCTCACCCCCTATCAGAATGTGAAATGCCTTGTTTGCTAGGCTGCACAGTTTGCAGGCAAAACATCTGCCCCTTGTGGCTGGGGGACTTGGAAATGCCAAGAGGCCCAGAAGTGAGCATTAAAGCCAATCTCCCCCTGCCTTCTTTTCTGAATTTAGGTTTCCTGGAAGTCCTTGTACTTCAGGCCTCTCCGTGGTGAGGAACTAAGACTACAGTGGTACCTCGGGTTACATATGCTTCAGGTTACATACGCTTCAGGTTACAGACTCCGCTAACCCAGAAGTAGTACCTCAGGTTAAGAACTTTGCTTCAAGATGAGAACAGAAATTGCGCGGCGGCAGCGGGAGGCCCCATTAGCTAAAGCGGTGCCTCAGGTTAAGAACAGTTTCAGGTTAAGAACGGACCTCCAGAACGAATTAAGTATGTAACCAGAGGTACCACTGTATGTCCATACCATACATTTAAAATAAATTCTCCACATACATCCTAAAATCTTGGAACTATAGTTTACCCATCACAGAGCTATAATTCCCAGCACCTTTAGCAAGCTACATCCCAGGATTCTTTGGGAGGGCATTGTCAGATCATAGGTCTCATCTTGCTCAGTATTGTCTACACTGATTTTCAGCAGCTGTCAATAATAATAATAATAATAATAATAATAATAATAATACCCCACCTATCTGACTGGATTTCTCCAGCCACTCTGGGCGGCTTCCAACATATATAAAAACATAATAAAACACTACACATTTTTTTAAAAAAACTTCCCTATACAGGGCTGCCTTCAGATGTCTTCAAAAGGCTATATAGTTGGTCGTCTCCTTGACATCTGACGGGAGGGCGTTCCACAGAGATGGTGCCACTACCGAGAAGGCTCTCTGCCTGGTTCCCTGTAGCTTCACTTCTTGCAGTGAGGGAACTGCCAGAAGGCCCTTGGTGCTGGATCTCAGTGTTCAGTTCAATTTCAGACAGGGGGCATTCATAACTCTTAGGAAATGAACCTGAGACCTTCTGCATTCAAGGCAGATACTTTCCCACAGAGCTATGGCCCTTCCCCTGTTGGGAGAAGATGGAGTCAAAGAGGAGCTGAGCAGTCCAGTCTTCTTGATGCTGCCTGTTGGTATTTCCTCATCCTTACTGAACAGCAGGCCTACCATTTCCTCTTCTTTGGAGCTGAAGAAGCTATTTCTTTGCTCTTGGCATCCCTCACCAGCTTTTTCTGAGCTTTAGCTTTCCTACCAACCTGGGCTCCTCATCTGTATTCATCCGAGTCTCCACCAGCCATGGCTTCCTTCCATTTCTAACAGGTGCCTTTCTTTTCTTTTCAACTCCTCACAAAGCTTTTCATGCAGCCACTCTCTGGCATTTTGAGATGCTTCCTCACTCTTGGGGGATTGTTTGTGCTTCTGGTATCTCCTTTAAGAAAACTCCCACCCATTTGGGGCTCCTTTCCACATCAATATATCTAGACATGGCATCCATCCCACGTAGCATTTCTCTGAATTTATTAAAATCTCAGCTTTCCTGAAATTCACAACACACATTTGACTATGCTCACCTTCGGCTTTCCACAGGATCAAGAATTTGGAAGCACATTGCTCCCCCCAAAGAATTCCAAGAACTGTAGCGTCCCATCCCCACAGAGCTACAATCCCCAGCACCCTCAACAAACTACAGTTCCCAGGACTCTTTGCAGGAAGTAATGTGCTGTTAAATGTGCATTGGATGTGTTCTAAATGGATGGCTTGACTCTGCCTTGCTTCCCTATTGGTAAAGAACAAGTCGAGGGTAACCAGTCCCCTCATTCCTTCTTCTGCCTTGCTCTGAAAGAAGTTTTCAGCAAGGCATGTCAGGAATTCACTGGAGATTCCATGCCTGGCAAGATTGGTCTGCCAACAGATATCAGGTTAGCTGAAGCCCCCATCCCTACTAATTGTTGCTTCTCTGAAACATCTATAATTTATTTCAGAAAAGTTATTATCCCCCCCCCTGCCTGGGTTAGGCAGTCTGTAGTAGACTCTGACCACAATGCTGTTTTTTCGTTTTTTCCTCTATTCGTTTTTACTCAAATGCTCTCCATGGGGCTATGGTACCATATTTGCTCTCCTTAATGTCTATGAAGGTGTACTTAAAAAAAATAAAAATGCTTCCAGCCACTCTCTTTTGTTGTTGTATCTCTTGATTTTGAACAAGTTATATCCTTCAGTTGCTACATTCCAATCTTATCAAGTCATGTTTATCTTCCTGTACTAGGAGTTCAAGCTCATCTTGTTTGTTTCGTATACTCTGCATATTAGTATATAAACACTGGAAAACGTGGCTGGTCTGTTCCAATGTCTCTTCTGGTATGTTATTTTGCAGTTTGCTAGATAACAGCACAACACCCCCAGTTTCTCCTGCAGCATCCAAGTCCCTTCCTTTTGTGCTTACTTTCATATTTACCTTTGGGCTATCACAGGATTTAGTTCAAAGCCATTTTGATTAGGGACTCAGCTACATTAGTAAAGAAAAGGCGTTCTAAATGCGTTATAACGCTGTGGCACCAGATGGTGCTGTAGAGTTCCATCTTACACCCACGTGATTTCCCATTATGAGGCTTACCACGCATTTTCCTGAAACCTTTTTTTTTTTTGTGGTATCTAGATCCAGCCTAGGTTGATTATCAATAGCAGACATTGGGGTGGGCTAGGGTAGATGCTCACCTGACATCTGGTGATGGACTGGCATACTGGGATGGACATGGAGAGGAGTGAGTCAGTGGCAAGGTCAGCCTGGTGCAAACATACCAGCAGGAGTGCTGAACTGGCTCTGCTGGCAGGTCTGCACCAAGCTGATGTCACCACTGCCTTGGCCCTCTATCATCAATGCAGGTGACCAGAGGTCAGGTGAGCACCTCAGCCCCACCCTGCAATGCACTAATGTTCATAATCCTTCAGCCAAACACATTTCACCTAATCTCCTGCCAATAGTCCAGAGTTAAGGAAGCTTTAAACTAGGGTTCCAGAAACCAGACATCTTTTGTTGACACCATCTCTTTTCTGAAAGTTTTTGAAAGTCTAAATACATAATGTTGACTCGAGCTCACCTGTATGCTTCTTGAAACTCTCAAAGATCTCCCAGAATGCTTAACAAGCTACAGATCTCATGCGTCTTTGCAGGAAGTCATCTGTTTGCAGTGTTCTTTAACTGCATAGTGTGTAAGCAGCCATGGTCCAAAATATCTTGAGGGCACCAGTTTGGTGAAGACAGCTAGACCTCATCTTTGCTCGAACTTCATCCAAAACTCAAGCTTAGTTCATCCTGTCAAAAAGGTTTTACTGGTTAGCTTAGTTTGGCTGAGGTGAACTATTATTTGGGAGTTGCTTCAGTTGACTTGGGGACGCGGGTGGCGCTGTGGGTTAAACCACAGAGCCTAGGACTTGCCAATCAGAAGGTCGGTGGTTTGAATCCCAGCGACGGGGTGAGCTCCCAATGCTTGGTCCCTGTTCCTGCCAACCTAGCAGTTCGAAAGCACGTCAAAGTACAAATAGATAAGTGGGTACCGCTCTGGCAGGAAGGTAAACAGCGTATCCGTGCGCTGCTTTGGTTCACCAGAAGCGGCTTAGGCATGCTGGCCACATGACCTGGAAGCCGTACACCAGCTCCCTCGGCCAATAAAGCGAGATGAGTGCCACAACCCCAGAGTCGGTCACGACTGGACCTAATGGTTAGGGGTCAGTTGACTTGAATTTGGCTGTGAGCTCCACTAATTCAGAAAACTTGGGAAATTTGGGCCCCGCTTGCCTTCAAAATACACTAATTTAATTCAAGTTAGGTTTTTGGCCAAGGTAGCATACATTGAGATGGCTTACAAGTAGTTAAATTAGCTTGATTTGGGAGCAGGTTATGATGGAGAGGGCAAAATTTGGGTGGATGGCATGTTTCAAATTGAGTTGTCTTAGGTAAGAATTGTTCCAGCTCTGCAGCAGCTGTGCTGGAATGGATTGAGTTTCTGGTTTAGTAGAGCTAACCTTTTTGGTTGAGCTGAACTGAACTGAACTGATTAGTTCTGAAAAGGAATATATTGCTCTCACCATTTCCCCTCGTTTCTTATTGGCTCCCTCACCAGTTCTTTTATTGTCTTTAAGGACCGCCCTTTTCAGTTCAGCCAGAAAGGGTGGAGGCAGTTATTACCTGACTAAGGGAAGTCCATTGCTATTGATTCTTGCCCTGTAGGTGAAATAGGACTGGAAGCTTTTGTGTTCCATGCAAATACCTTTTCATCTGCAGTCCAAGCTTATGAGAAAGGATGCTTCAAGGGCCCCTGGGGAGAGGAGGGGTCCTTTTGTTATACATGTCTGAAGAGAAAGGTCAATGTGTCTGTTAGACAAAGGGCTCTGAAACTATTCCATACACTTTCCCCATATAATCTCCACAGCACACATTCAGCAGAGTAAGGTTGTGTCTTCACACACACACACACACACACAGAGAGAGAGAGAGAGAGAGAGAGACAGACAGACAGACAGATAGACAGACACTTCTCCAGCCTTTAGCCTGCACTTCCTCTGAGAGGCCCTATCCAAACTGCTGCCTCTGAGGATCAATGTTGAAAAATTCATGCAAAAAAAAAAAGAAAAGAAAAAAGCAGCGTCACACCAGATCCCCAAACCACAAAATTAGTGTTGCCAAAGGCCCTAACCGAGAAAAAGGGGGATTCGTTTGAGCATCCCATTTTTGTCTCGGCACTTAATTAAGGAACAAAAGTTCTGGGCTCTGTCTGCGCAGGTTCAAACAGGTACATTAGTTTGAATCTCAAGTTTTGAGGTTATCTGCACAGCCTCGAGGCCTGAGAACAAGAGAAGAAATAAATGATTGCTGTTTATGACCGCCCAAACCAGATCATCAATCATTTCCAAGCACATCAGACTCTGGCACTACATGACCCTCACCTGCACAGTTTGGACTAAAGAGGTTCTGCCTTTGTGTCTGAAGCTGGCCCCTCTTCCGCATGAGCTTTTGTCCTAGAGGTTTAAATATCGCCAACACAGCAAGGAGTAAGTGGCACATCCTGAAGTAAAAGATCAGATTCCAAAGTTGGCTTACACATATACTTGTCTCCTCTTAAGTCTCCTTCTCTGCAACTTATGAGCTCTCTGCTTGTTAAGCTCACAGACCAAGTCCCAAACCAAAATAGCTGTCAGGCACATCAATAGTTAGCCATGCTACACCTTCCAAGCATCCCTATTTTCCAGGGACAGTCCCGGATTAACAGAAGCCACCCTGATTTGATCCTGGAATGTCCCTTTTTTCCTTAGGACATCCCTATTTTCATCAGAGAAAGGTTGGAGGGGATGGAGTTATATGACCCCTGAGCCAACAAGATTGGTAACTATACACCCTTTAGAAAACATCAGAAGGCAGCCTTGAATAGGGACGTTTTTTAAGGTTTAATGTTTTATTATGTTTTTATATATGTCGGAAGCTGCCCAGAGTGGTTGGGGCAACCCAGTCAGATGGGTGGATGATGATGATGATGATGATGATGATGATGGACGTCCTTATTTTCATCAGAGTAATGTTGGAGGGTATGGCTTTCAAGTCCCAAACCAAAATGGCTGCCATGCACATCAGTGATTGGTCAGGCTCATATTAAGGGAGTGGGGGGAGACACTATTGTTCAGGCAGAGTGAATTTGGCCTTCAACACCCACTAGAGGGTGACCAAGAACAATAGCAATGTCCATTGCCACCAGTAGAGCAGCAAACTCTACCTGTGGCCTTGGCACAGCATCACAACAGGAGAGCCAGTCTCTATTGTCTCATCACCTTGTATGAAACAGGGGTGGCAAGCTGGCAGCCCACTATGTAATCTTGGCTGGAGCCTGACCAGTAAGGAATATAGGAAGCTACCTTATGCCAGCTAATTTAGCTTAGTATTCTCCACACTGACTAATAACAGCTCGCCAGAGTTTCAGGCAGGACTTTCTCACCGTTACCTGGAGATGATGATGATGATATTTGTACCCCACCCATCTGACTGAGTTGCCCCAGTCACTCTGGGCGGCTACCAACATATATAAAAACATAACAAAACATTACACGTTAAAAAGCTTCCCTATACTTCTTTCCTATGCCTTATATGGTTATATGGTTACTCATCTCCTTGACATCTGACGGGAGGGCAGGTGCCACTACCGAGAAGGCCCTCTGTCAAGGATTGAACCGGGGATGTTATGCATGCATGGCAGATACTTTGCCGCTGAGTTATGACCCTTCCACGCTTGTGCCAACTTTTGATATTCAAAAATGTGGGTATCTCATTGCCCTCTTCTTCATAGAACCTGGAGTAGCGAAGGAGGCAGCAAAGCAGGTGTGAAAGCACTATGCACTCTGCCACAACATCACATTTCTTTGTCTACACACACACACTGCTCAACAGAGCAGCCTATGGATGGCAGCTATGCAAGCAGTTCTTCCAGGCACACTGCCAACTCACATGAGATTGCATAAGAAACATGGCATTAGAGTTTCGTTCGGTAACATGGCATCTTAGTAGTGTGCAAGTATTGACTAAACAGCTTAACCAACTAAAAACAATCCTTTGGTTTAAACATTCTAGATTTACCCAACAAGAACTCTGGCAACCATGCCAAATGCCTGGTTTTTTACCCTCCCCCTCCCTCCAATTCTGGTGGCTAGCTCTCACGCAGTGCTACAAAAACCAAATATTACACCCAGACAGTTTTTGTTTTTTTTTAATGAACCTGACCAGCTGGAAATCTTAACAAATTTCACTCGAGATGAGCTCTTTTGAAAATTGCTCCCACTTTCATTCATAAGGGAAATGGTTTTCAAATGCTATGTGAGATAAAGAGATTCTGTACTTTAGTGTAACATCTCTCTGGGCTTTATTATAAAACCCGATCCCTCCCTAATAACAGAGCGACGAGAGGCAGGGTAGTATGACAACATACACATCCAGCCTATGGTCCATTGTTTAGAGAACGGGGAAAGCCTTTGAGAATACAGAAATTAGCCATCCCTGGAATGAGGAAAGATGAAGCTTTAATAGTATGCCCCCCAAAGAGTTATTATGAGCCCCGGGCTCACATAATCACAACTTGGTGGCCGGTGATCCATAAGGCATGTTTACTCTGAATATAAAGAAGCCCATTTACCCATGCTTCTCCGTATTGCGCAGCTTGCAAAGCTCCCTAAAACGTTTTAAATACTCACCCCCTGAAAAACAAATGGAACCTGAAGTCTCTATCCTTAAAAAATAACTCCAAAGCAGGCTGGCACAACGTTAAGTTAAGCCTCATGGGTGATGAACCCTCCTTGACTAGCTTCAACTTCTTGGGGGAATACAAAGTATTTTTTTGTTTACAGACCATCTCCTTTCTCTTTGTGGGAGCTTCTAATGCTCAAGCATCCCATCAAAGACGAAGCTAGAGATGAGGGAATGCCAGAATCATCTTTATTGCTCATGCAGTCCTTGGATTCCCAGGTGAGTGCTGGAGTTGACATCAGTTTTTCCTGCTTGTTGCGCCAAGGCTGCTGGGCCCATGCTTTCCTCCTCTTGTGAATTGCAGGGAGGGAAAAGTGTGAAAGCCTTGTAAGTTGTCTTTTTTTTTTGCTGCTGAACTCAGCGATAAGTGGCTGGGAGGAAAAGGTAGGAAGGAATTTTAAAGAGAGATTGGAAGTGTGTGGTATCTGTGTATGAGGGAGGGAATTGTAAGAGATGGGATTGCAGAGAAAACCACAGGGTGGAGTGGGAAGAGGGATTTAACAGCATACAGATCTGTGGTGGTTTATAGAGAGGGAAAGAGTGTGTCTTTCTGTGTGTTATGGGGGGAGAGAGAGAGGAAGGATACCTGAGAGGAGTTTTCAGAGTGATGGGGGTATTATGTATGGGGCACAGAGTTAAAAGGGAGCTGACACAGAATGAGTTAAAGGCCAGCACTGATTCCCCCACAATTAACATAGCAATATGCGTCCCTCAGAATTATTTCAAATGCAAAAGGTGGCTTTTCAAGAGTGATTTGACCCTGTTCCCAAGCCTATTCTGAGCAAGTCTGCTGAATATCCAGCAGAGGGCGTGCTTAGACTCTTGAAATACCGGAAAAGCCAAATATGGGGTGGAGGGGGGGGCCCTTGTTCCTTAGACAACCGATCCCCCATCCCACTCTCATGGAAAAAGGTCATTTGAAGCACCCTCGCACAGAAATCATTAACCAAAATGCCAAACAGCAGTTGGTGACATCAACTACCCAGTGGCTTTTGGTTACAGGCCCTGCCATGTAGTATCTGTGCAATGTGTACACAGATTTTGTTTTGGCCACTAGTGCCTCTATATCCCATCTCATTCCTTTATAGCTTGGTTCTGCTACAGCATCCTTTAAGTCTGTGGTTTTGTGCCGACCCACTGTCAATCCTGGACTAACGTGATTGGCGGAGGGATGGAGGGATGAGGATTCCTCGCAGCTGCTGTTGAAACAAAACAGTTCTCCCCTTCTTTCAAAGTGGTGCTTCCTAGGCAGCCGCCTGGAGTCATTTAGTAGAAATGATGGCCTTGATGATACTTGCTGAGAGTTGGCTTCTCGTAGGCAAAGGTCGCCTTCCATGGCAATTGTACTATAGAGAAGGTCTTCCATGAGGACAGAGAGGTTCATTTTTTCCTACAGATGCTCTTTCAGTTTTGCTCAGGCAGCGAGAAATCTAGAGCTGCAGAGAACCAGAACAAGGCATGGCTGACTGAAAAAGAAAAGGATATTTGTTTGCTTTATTATTTATTACCGAGGTATTTAACTAACTAGTCCTCATAAGAGATCAGTGTGCCATGGTTTCCTACTTTCTACTTCCTGTGTATGTCCAGTGGTCTTCCTGTAGCTTCCTGTCATGCTCAAAACTGCTCCTCAAATCCTATCTTCTTACATAAGTACAGAAGAAAAGTGTGACAATTGCTCATCTGCTTTTTGCCTTGTGTCCACGGCTTGGGGAGCCACCTGTTGCCTTGCCAATCATGGGTTCCCAGCATCTGTGCACGTTATAAAATAGACATATATGTGATCTGCACATGCAAAGGTATCCATGGATATTCCTGTGAACATCCAAGCAGGAAAATTGTTACGTGTGAAACTGACCTTTAAGTATAGGTACTAGAATCAGCGGCCGTTTCTTTTGCATTTATAGGAACCCGAATCTTGCAATTTGATGCTATGCGGCAGTTCCTGATGATTCATGGTTATTTGTTTTCAATGTGGCTTTTGAGTCACAACAGTCCCATAGAACCCTGATGAAGCAGACTCCTTCCTCCCAGCATAAAAGATCTTGCAGAAGCAACGAAGAGTCCAAATGCATAAATGCTTCCTGGCCTTTTGGCTACGATCAAGTGTAGTACCTGTTAACATTTGTAAATGCAAAAGAAAGCAATTTATGCTCCTCTCCGTGAGCAGAAAATGCCCATCCATTGACCTGTGATAAAAAAAATAAGTCAATAAAACTCATTTGGGGATTTTGCTGCTCAGGTTTTAGCATGTATTTTATTTATTTATAATAGTATTTGTATGCCAACCTCTTATGAAATATCAGGACATTACAAAAAACATAAAAAATAAAAGCAATACAGAACAATCATAGAAATGACTGACTACTCAAGGAAATTTTAAACAACTGCACAGGCTTGTTGGTATAAAATGGCCCTCAGGAGACACCTACGAGTAAAAAGTGAGGCTGCCCACCACATCTCTTTTGGGAGAGTGTTCCAAAGTATGGGACCAGGGATACTGAATGGCTGGCCTGATTGAGGTGAGTTGGGCCTCAGTTACACAAGGGACAACTGACAGTACTCCTTCAGTTGATCTCAGGGTTCAGGCTGGGATATAAGGCCTCAGGTTTCTTGGACCCAAGTTGTTCAAAGCTTTGTATATACACACAATAGCAGCAGCAGAAGTACCGGTAAACTGCAAAATGATAGATTAGAAAACAGCAGGGAGATAGAATGGCTTTTGTTGTAGCAGTCTACCATCCGAAGAAGTACAGAAGAGCGGATCAGTTCAGCGGCCCATCTAGTCTAGCACCCAGGGGGAAATATGCAATATGGGTGCAATGCCTGGGTGCAATACGAGTCTCCCTTCCTGTACCTGCCCTAGGGAATGCCCCCTATAGAAGGTGATGGTTGAAGCTGAATCTTCTTCATTGCATAGCTAGAGAGCTTTGGAAAGATCCAAGTGCCAGTGGAGAGGGAAGAACCGCTTCGACATCCAGTCAGAGCTAGCCATAAGGCTTCAGCTATAACACATTAGAGTTATCAGCTAACATGCAGGGCAAGAAAGGGCTATCAGTTCTATGAAATCATACCAACAAAGCGTGATGAGCTACTTCAATTTTGGCAAAACATTGGGATAGGCACCTGTCAAGGCAAGTGCAACTTTCCCAGCTTTAGGTGGGTTCTCAACTCCCCTGCCTGTCCATTTGCCATTCAAGCTCTTTCCTGGCTCAGAACAGCTTTTGTAACAACCTCTTAGTTTACAATGCATGGATTTCCTCCATCAGGGTCAAACCAAACCAAGTCATCCCTTGTACTCAATTTATTGCCTTTTGCTCTCTTCCACTCTGCTGGCTGTGCAATCAGTCCACTGCAATTGCGCCTAACCCTTAACAAACAAAAACACTTCTTTTTCTTCTTTTTCTTCTAAATCCTTGATCTATCTTTTGAGTGGGTCTACTGCTTCAGAACCAGTGTGCGTGTTTGTTCCAAAGCAACTCAGGAGGGTTTTTCCTTCTGTCTTCTTTGTTACTGTTTCATATGTTTTGCTGGTCCCAGTTGTCTTGTCCCTGTTTCTGGCAAATTGCTGTTCCTGTTTCGTCCCCCCATTTTTGTCTTTTGTCAGGCAGGGAGAGCTCTAGCAGAGTAGCAGAGAGCACATGCGTGGCATGCTGTGGGCCTCAGGCTGGCACCTCCAGTTAAAAGGATCCAGCGAGCAGGTTACAGGGATGGCCTCACCTTGAGGCTCTAGAGAGCTGTTTACCTGTCAGACTAGACAGTACAGAGCCAGGTGGACAAGAGACAGACTTCCTATAAGAGAGCTTCCTGTGTTCCTTGTTAACGTTTCCTTAAGCTTGAGCCGCTAGGGTTGCCATGCCTCGGGATTCAGCTCTCAAAGGTGTGCATGGATGGTGCATTTAGCCTTTTGAGTACCTGGATATTAATTATAGGCAACACCAGCGTGGCAATGCTCTCCCCCTGTCCAAACTGCTGCAGTTCTGCACCCCTGTGTTGATTTGAAGGAAGCAATCCCCCCCCCATATACAATAATAAACCAAAACTTAAAAGCAGATAAATAAATGAGTAAGTTAAGTTAATTTGGATATGCAGAATAGATTAAATTTAAGGAACCGCAGAAAGAGGGGGAAGGAAGTCAAGTTTTAAAATGTCAAAATGATTGTAAAATCAGAGAAATGTATATACAGTGGAACCTCGGCTCCCGAACACCATGGGAGCTGAACGTTCTAGCTCCCGAACAAACGAAAACCAGAAATAATTGTTCCGGTTTTCGACATTCTTTGGAAGCCGAACGCCCGAATGCCCGGCTGCTGCAGCCAATCAGAAGCCGTGCCTTGGTTCCTGAACTGTTTCAGGAATCAAACAGACTCCTGGAACAGATTAAGTTCGGGAACCAAGGTTCCACAGTGGCAGCAGGAGGCCCCATTAGCTAAAGTGGTGCTTCAGGTTAAGAACTGTTTCAAGTTAAGAACGGACCTCCGGAACAAATTAAGTTCTTAACCTGAGGTCTCCCTGTAATATGCTCAAATCGTCCGGTCCTATGGTCAACCTGGCTGCTGCATTCTGCACTAGCTGAAGTTTCGTAACATAACGTAGCAGCAGATGCAGCCAAATTGTCAGACATGTGTAGCACTGTGTGCATGGAGAACTGTCTCAGCATCTTCTAGGAACTGGTGGGGGGAGACAGGAAGGAGTGGCAGGTTGCTCCCTGCTGTAGGAATGTGTCCATTGCTCAATCTGTAGCATGCATGTAGCATGTCAGTGCTATATATGTTCCTATCTCGTTGCCTGGGGCCCAGGAATTCTAATGGAAGTCTGATGTTTTCCTAAGTCTGCAGACAGCCTGCGATATCAGCTTGGAGAAATGTGATCAATGCATCAGCTTGAACCCGAGGCTGAGCCCTCTGGCCTTGGGGGTCTGGCTTTCTGACTGTGGTGCCACCAAATGGGTTCTTCTCAGGTCACTTGTCTCTAAAGAAATGCAGATATCTGCCCTACAGATGCAGCTACATGTTGCTTGATAGGAGGAGATACTGTAGTATCTCTTTCACATTCTCTTTATCTCTTTCTCTCTCTTTCTCTGGCTTCTGGTAAACAGAACTGAGCCTGACACCATGCCTGCTTTCTTCCAAGATACATTCCTTCTGGCCAGAGCACACCCTCTTCCTGCAAAACCATATCCTTGCGAAACCATCTCTTCCTGCCTAGAAGCCGAATTCAAAAATGCCAAGCAAACTCCTCCAATAAGAGCCTTTAAGTTAACAAACTAAAATCCCAGGATATTCTACCTAACTCACTCACTATGTGGACATCGCAAAAGAAAAGCGATAGAAGAAACTTCTTACATTGTTTATTTCTCACTATGACTGGAAGATTACTCTCCCCACACCTAGTGCGTTTTTGTCCACCTGCTGTTATTGGTCCAGGATGGCCTGGTTTGGAGGAAGCCTGGTCCTATGTATCCTTACTCAGAAGAAGTTATGTTCCACTGAGTGCAACAGGGTTTGCAGTCAGGCCAATGTGTTGCGGATTTCGGGCTTGGTATTCCAAAAGCCCAATACAGTGGTACCTTAAGTTACGTACTTAATTTGTTCCGGAGGTCCGTTCTTAACCTAAAACTGTTCTTAACCTGCAGCACCACTTTAGCTAATGGGGCCTCCCACTGCCGCTGTGCGATTTCTGTTCTCATCCTGAAGCAAAGTTCTTAACCTGAGGTACTATTTCTGGGTTAGCGGAGTCTGTAACCTGAAGTGTATGTAACCTGAAGCATATGTAACCTGAAGCGTATGTAACTCGAGGTACCACTGTATTATGCATGTCTATTTGGAATTCCCATTGAGTTCATTGGAATTTACTTCCTAGTAAGAACAGCAAGAGGGACGCGGGTGGCGCTGTGGGTAAAACCTCAGCGCCTAGGACTTGCCGATTGTATGGTCAGCGGTTCGAATCCCCACGGCGGGGTGCACTCCCGTTGCTCGGTCCCAGCGCCTGCCAACCTAGCAGTTCGAAAGCACCCCCGGGTGCAAGTAGATAAATAGGGACCGCTTACTAGCGGGAAGGTAAACGGCGTTTCCGTGTGCTGCGCTGGCTCGCCAGATGCAGCTTCGTCACGCTGGCCACGTGACCCGGAGGTGTCTGCGGACAGCGCTGGCTCCCGGCCTATAGAGTGAGATGAGCGCACAACCCTAGAGTCTGTCAAGACTGGCCCGTACCGGCAGGGGTACCTTTACCTTTACTAAGAACAGCAAAGAGTTCTGCAGCACCTTAAGGTTTAACAAAGCAATCCAAACACCTGGTCAGCAGTGCAGAAAGGGGTCTGGATGAGACAGAGGTGTCCCTCTGCCCAGTCCTCTCCAGATCCACTGCGGAAGCCGGTGTTGGGGTGCTGCTGTCAAGGAGCACCCCAAACAGCGGGTGGACATTACTGCTGGTGGCATCCTTTGAACTGGTACACAGCAGCACCGGCATAGCAACTCCCATTGGTGCCTGGGGGTGCAAAGATGGGCTAAAGTTGTTGAGCTTTGTTTGGAAGATCGGACCCAGGAGATGGACAGTGGCTCTGGGGCCCTGAAGCTCTTGTGTCACCCACAAGCCCCCATACCACCTGCCTTCCTGTGCTGCCACTGCTCAGCAGAAACTCCCAAAATGAGTCGTTTTGCAGGTGGGGCTGCATAAACACCAGATCCGCAGAATCATGACCTGACTGTATGGCCAGCACATGACTTGGAGTCCCCCCCCACCCCCACATAGCACCAAGCCATGGATCAGGCTCATTTTGTGACGGGGGAGCCAGAATTCTTGGATGAGTCTGAGGAGATACTGTTCGCACCATGAAGGGGTTTGACTGCAGTTTGTCAAACAGGGGGAAAGTGGGTCACCTACAATTGTGTGTCACATGTACTTTTGCCTGAATAAGTAGGCCTTCAAGGCAGCTTGTAGCTGGCAGCACAGGAAGAGATGCTTTCCTTAGGGAGGAGGGAGGAAGCACATGTATATCAGGGCTGGGTAGACAGCAGGGAAAGGACAGCCACTGGGCAGGAAGTTGTGCAAGCACTAGGCTAGACGGAAGCCTCACCCCGTGGCCTTTGGGAGAAGCACTGTCCAGCCAGCTTCAGTTCCTGAGACTTCACTCGATTCAACACACTCGCAAAGTGACCACGGGGGCCAGAAACATGCTTTAGAATAAATAAAATTCTCATTATGCCAATACTTCGATCAAAAACTAATTCTGGCTTGCTGAATAGAATATACACAGCCCTGGCTGGAAACCTCCTGCATTTCTGTACCATTGAATTTTAGAAAGAGAGGAGGCTGAATCAAGCAGTTATTCGATGGGACTTCTTACAGAGGCTGGGGAGGGTTGTAGTTTGTTCGGTGCCCTACTCCCTGCTGCCCCACTCTCACCTGCCATGAAGAAGAAGAAGAAGAGTTTGGATTTGATATCCCGCTTTATCACTACCCAAAGGAGTCTCAAAGCGGCTAACATTCTCCTTTCCCTTCCTCCCCCACAACAAACACTCTGTGAGGTGAGTGGGGCTGAGAGACCTCAAAGAAGTGTGACTGGCCCGAGGTCACCCAGCAGCTGCATGTGAAGGAGCGGGGAAGCGAACCCGGTTCACCAGATTACGAGACTACCGCTCTTAACCACTACACCACACTGGTGGTTACAGACCTAGGTGATTATAATAACAGGAGCACCTATATCTCGGGGTCAGCTTTCAAGTTCTATATGCTGAATGGCTATGTTTATAAACAATGTTCAATGTACGCATGTCAAATGCGCAAAACCCCATGCTTAAGGATCTAGATCTTGGGCTTCCAGATGTGGGCGTCATATCACACAGCAGGGATGGGGAATCACCAAATTTAAGAAGAGACTGCAGGGTCAGGTCAGTGGCATATCTAGTCCAGCATTCTGTTCACCCGATGCCTGTGAGAAAACCCAAAAACAGGACCCAACCACAGCAACACTCTCCCCTCCTGTAGTTCCAGGAACTGGTATTCAGACTTATTACTGCCTGCAGGTAGAACAAACCCCTCATGGTTAGTAGCCATTGAATGTGTCTCAGCAGGGGTACCAATTTGCCCCTCTAGACCAGGCACCCCCAACTCAGCCCTCCAGATGTTTTGGGACTACAATTCCCATCATCCCTGACCACTGGTCCTGTTAGCTAGGGATCATGGGAGTTGTAGTCCTATAACATCTGGAGGGCCGAGTTTGGGGGTGCCTGCTCTAGACCATTTCCCCCCAAACCACACCCAGGTGCAACATTAGGTGGGAGGCAGGCAAAGGAGTGGCCTTCATTTGACGTGCACAGAATTGGTTTCCATTGGACAGCAAAGGGTCATTCAGGTATCACAAATGGGCCACCAGCAACAGGATAAATCCGGATTAAATAGAAGGGGGACGGCATAAGGGGTTGGCAGCTTGATGCCCACAATGTCATGTGAACAGTGTAAAAAAAGAAGTAAATCACGTATGTTAGGAACAACTATCTCACAATAAAACCCCATCTGGAAGCACGCCTTGCAACCATTACTACGTGTTATAAAAGGCAACCCCAACCATTGGTTCTGAACATATGCTGCTTTTTGCTGTTGACTCTGCCCCAGAGCAGATCTTTCCACTTTACTGTGAATCTCCTGCCCCTCTCAGATCTGACACGGTGCCCTTGGGTGTGCCATCTGGCTCCTCCATCCCTGCTGACTAGTTGGAGATGGACAAGCAGAAGGAACTGGGCCTCAGAAGAACCCTCTCCAACCGTGGGACAAGGAGGCGACCTGACCCCACCACCACCTTCTGGTTCATTGTCCAGTGGGGTCAGGTCACTATTCCCCCCCCCCATGGGCATTGACCTCAGATCAGATTGGAACCTTTGACCTCAGAGAGTCATCTTTCCACCCATTGACAGATTTGCCTGAAGAACCGACTTCCGCTCTCTTTCCCCCCTTGGCTTTCTGCTCTAACACTGGTTTTACCTGTCTAAAAAAAGAGAGCAGGTCTCATTCAATTGTTCCTTGGGCTTCCCAGATGACAGGTGCTTCCCATACATCATCTGAGGGGGTCTCAGGCAACACATAGTTCCAGAGACAATTTATAGGGTGGGAAGGTTGTGCTGATTTGTGCCTGATTCTCCCCCTTCACTTCTTCGATCTCCCCTCCTCCCTCCGTGTTGCTCCTGAGACACACCTGAGCAAGAGGCAACCTGCATTTGACACAGACACAAAAGGTGGTAGAAAGAATAGGAGGAGCAGGAGGGCAGGCTGCCTCCCTGACCATCTTTATTAGCAGCCAGACCATGACAGTTTCTTGCCTAGTCTTGCTGGGTCTGCTACCTGTGGAGGCGCCCAGATTTCTCTGATAACAGAGGACTGTCTCCCCCAGATGTCTCTCCATCTCTCTGTTACCATGTCACGAGCATGGAACTTGCACTTGATTTACAAGCCCTTCAATTAAAGGTTGGACAACTGTTTAGGAAGCAGCAAGGAGAGGTTTTTTTCTTTTCTTTTTTTGGTCCTGGATCCTATGATAGGCCTGTGCTAACAGCTTGCAGTGAGGAGATGCTAGATTTGACAGAGAGAGGTAGCGGTCAACAACCTCAAATATGCAGATGACACAACGATGGCAGAAAGTAAGGAGGAATTAAAGAACCTTTTAATGAGGGTGAAAGAGGAGAGCGCAAAATATGGTCTGAAGCTCAACATTGTTACGGAAAAATCTGGGTGCGTATTTACCCTGCCACCCAGCCAATCGGACCAAGTCCGTGGATTCTAGCGGAAGAAAAGGAAGCTCAGCCGGACGCAGGAGCAAAATGCGAAGATCCAAGTTTATTGCGCAACAGGTTCAAGGCGAGATTGAACCCCGAGAATGGGGCGACATAAACTTTTAAAAGTTCCCTCCAAGTCCCATAACACAGTGCGCGGAACGTCATGAATACATTATGGGAAGGTTGGGTTTCATGGATTACATCATGAATATATTACACACGTCATGAATATCTCAGAGAAAGGTGGGGTTACACTAATTTACATTTGAGGGAAGGGAGGGGGGAATATGCAGAGCGAGGGTCATACACAAATACACATTTCATGAGTACCGGTGGCGGTGGGACAATGGGTTACTGATATGCGCTGTCTGCCACCTGGTATTGCCCGGGGGACGGGCTGGGCAGAGCGATCTGACAGGATTAAGGAGTTCCTGTGTACGTGACTTGCCGTCTCGAGGATTATGGAGTCGGCCAACATCATGGAGTCCTGGGGAAACTGAGTCGAATGACACCAAGAGCAAGAAAATTGGAGCTGTGGTTGATTTTATATGAATTTTGAAAGGTTCTGATGACTTTCAGTCCGTCCCGTAGCCTAGATCAAAAGCGGAAGCAGAATGTATCCATTCTTGTAGAAATGGATACATTGTAACAAGGGTTTGACAGTTTTACGAGGTCGGGAGTTTCGGTTCTATTGTTCTCGCCGTGGGGGGCCGTCAGCAGCTCGTCAGGAGGTTAAATGAGGCGTGCAAGAGCTCCCTGAGCTAGCTCCTGCAGGACGAATGCATGGCTGTGATTGGCCAAAGCGCGGCCATAGGAATAAGCGGAGAAGGGAAACACTCGGTCTACTCATTCTAAGTATGGAGCGCAGATAGGCATAGGAAAGGATAGGGAATATATATATATTCGAGCTTATTTCGCTCAGGAAAAGGTCTGGGAAACGTGTGGTGCTTGTGCAACGGTGAAGGGGGGTTCGAGGGTGGGTGTGCGGTGGTACCCTTGAGGTCATCGCCTCGGACAGCAAAGAAGAAGGGGGGAAATGGGTACCCCCCCCTCGGTCCGTATCAGTCCCCCATTCGGAGATAGATTTGCATTAAAGTTCTGTAAGAACTTGCAAATCCTTTCTCCGCACCATTTGAGCGCTAAATTTCGGTGATCTCGTATTCACCTTCTCCTAAATGCCTCATCTGTACATAGTCTGGGAAAGTGGGAGCATGTCGGGAGCGGGCATAGGCTCGAAGAGGAAAGGAACTAGGAGAAGCAGAATGTCGGAGGAGAGAGCAGCAAGGGGTAATACAATGCATAGTGCAACACAAGATAGAGACACAAAGGAAGACAGTTAAAATGATAAACAACACGACTTTCAATAGTTGTCTGAGCCATCCCAGCTTGGGCAACCATCCCCATAAGTCCACATCGGATAGCCCCTCATGCTGGATGTCGTGGAGCTTCCCTGCTAGTTCATGGATATTATTCAAATGTCCAGTTATATTTAAGGTCTGGTCAGTCACGTATGTGCAGCACTCTGTGCCTATTAATGCGCAGGTGCCTCCCTGACTGGACAAGAGGAAGTCTGTCGCGATTCTCGTCTGTAGGCTCAATTGTCTTACCTCGGATAGTTCCGACATGAGGGAGTCTGTGATCTGGGTCGCCTCCTGCATGAACTTAAGGAGGATGTCGGTGAGTCGGAGAATATCCACGTGGTTTGAACCGGCACCGTAGGCGGGGAAGAGTGCTCGGCCTACGGTCTCTCCATTCGCAGCAACGTCTGACAGGTCTGACAGCTCCTTTTGCTCCCTTTTGTTCCGTTGTCTTCCAGGCGGTAGGTGTGGTAATATTCTAATTCCGGGAACGATGTAGCCGATGAAGCAGGATCCGGACATGTGTGGGCTCACCCATGTATAAGCGCGGTGCCCACATACCCAGAATAGGCCGCTGAGGTAAGATTCCATTCGGCCTGAAGCAAAGGTTTGTAGTAGCATGATGTCTGCGGGTTGTGGCTTCCAGTCCAAGGGGTGTCCAACCGCAGCGGCCCAGGCAACAGTAAGGTTAGGAAAAGTTCGGGAGTCTCTTGTGTTAGAGACAGTGACCAGTCCAGTTGGTAGGATTTCCAGAGTGTTGGTGCATGTACTGGATCCGATGAAGGTTCCTTCCCCCGAGAAGCTGCGGCAAAGGGGTCCCTTCGTAGGGCCGGTGAGGTAGAGGTATTGATGTGTTAAGTTGAGTGCGGTCAGGTTCCAGGAGGTAACATTTCTGGAACGGAACTGTTCTAAGGTCACTGGTACAGGGACCAGTGGGAGGCTCTGTTGGAGATGGCTGGGTGCGTGAGCGCAAATCCAGCAGTTCGGGTAGGGTGACTCCTTCGCCACCTGGCTGAGAAGCTTAATATAGGAGTTTTGCTCCCAGGATGACAGGAGGTCTTCTCCCGGGAGTGCCGGGTCGGCGCCGAATTGTCGGGGTGCTGTGCCAACCGGATGGAGGGGGTCGGTGGTGTTCAGTAGTCGCCTATCCCTGGCGATACCGCCGCATCGCAGGGGTCCGACGTGGTCCCATGAGGGGGAGCGCGAGGGGTGTAAAGAATGGTGCCACCCTTCGAGATATTCAGCCCCTCTCCACTCATGAGTGACCCCTAAGTCCCATAGACAGCAGAACCGCCGTAGGCAGAGTCCTTGGAGTTGGGGTTTCCGGGTTTCTGGGGTGGAGCGGAGGCACTGGAAGCCGAAAATCAAGTTTCCAGAGGGGTGGCTTGATTCCGTATAAGCGTGAGTAGCCCCTCCTGTCTCGACTTCGGTCCAGTTTGGGGTTTGCGAGACCTCTCCACTCTCGTAAAGAAGGTAAGTCCCATTTCTGCAGGTCAGCCGGTAAGAGGAGTGGTCAAGAGTGAGAGCCGCAGAGCCGATACGATGTAAATCCTTGTTTCGAATGAAAAGTTCCCAATATTCGTTTTCGGCGAGTTGGGGAACTAGGGAATGGCGTAGCAAGGTCCGGGACTCGGGAAGGCAGAAATCAAAGTCCCCCATTCGATCAGGGTTAGACCTTCCCGTCTCGACCTCATGATAGTCCAAGAAGTGGTAGTTTGTTCGTAGTCCTGTGCAATGGTCTGATGAGGTAGACGTGACCCAGGATAAGGTGGCGAGGAGAAGGGCGGTGGTGACCAGGCGCATGGCTCGGATGCGTGAACGAACGAAGGCGCCTGACAGGGTGAGGCTGCAAAGCGAAGGTATCAAATAGCGCTGTTGAACGGAGCTGTCAGATGAACTGTCAAAGGCGAAGCTGTCAACGAAGGAAGTAGTGAATGGAGCTGTCAAACGAAGCAAGCTGTCAATGGAGCTGTCAAACGAAGCAAGCTGTCAATGGAGCTGTCAAACGAAGCAAGCTGTCAATGGAGCTGTCAAACGAAGCAAGCTGTCAATGGAGCTGTCAAACGAAGCAAGCTGTCAATGGAGCTGTCAAACGAAGCAAGCTGTGAATGGAGCTGTCAAACGAAGCAAGCTGTCAATGGAGCTGTCAAGCGTGGTTGTCGGCGCGTCTGAAACGTAGCTTGATGGTGTTGGTATCTGGGATGATTTCGGACGTCCAGTTGGGTGTCGCGGTGTCTGGTCCGGTCTGTTGAGCCCGACCTTGGCCCCGATCAACTGGTCCGGTCTGTTGAGCCCGATCTTGGCCCCGATCAGCTGGTCCGGTCTGTTGAGCCCGACCTTGGCCCCGATCCGCTGGTCCGGTCTGTTGGTCGTCGTCGTCAATATATGAGGTCGGTAAAGCCGGTGGAGTCGAAAAGGTGAAGTCCTCGCCGTTGCTTTCTTCCGTCTCCTGTGGAGGGGGTGAGGACTTGCACCTAGTGTGATGTAACCAGGAATTCTTCTCACCTACTTTCACGGCGGTTGGCGATGTCAAGAGTACTTGGTAGGGACCTTCCCACGCGGGTTGGAGTGGTTCTTTCTGGTAGACCTTGACGAGGATCCAGTCGCCCGGGTGGAAGGAGTGAGCGTGGACGTCGATGGGAAGATTCTGTCCCTCGATGGCCGCGTAGTGGTGGAGACGCTGTAGCTGTGTCTGGAGCTGAATAACATAATTAGTAAGTTCTGCCTCCCCGAGCTCCAGTTCCGATAGTGGGAATAGAGTGTTGTAGACGGGAGGAGGTCTCCCGAATAAGAGTTCGAATGGGGAGAGTTTCAAACGTCCGGTTGGGGCGCTGCGGATGTTATGAAGAACCAGTGGGAGTGCATTGACCCATTTTAGGCCAGTGAGCTCGCAAAGTTTGCCCAGCTGTATCTTTATTTCCTGGTTCATACGTTCCACTTGGCCAGAAGATTGTGGGTGGTATGGGGTGTGGAGGTCCCATTTGATTTGGAGTGATTTGGCCACTAATTGCACCACTTCTGCAGTAAAGTGGGTCCCCCTATCGCTGTCTAGGCGACGGGGTATGCCATAGCGGGGAATAATGTCCTGTAGGAGGGCCCTGGCAACTACGGATGCGGTGGCCTTTCTGCAAGGGAATCCCTCCACCCACGAGGAAAATTGGTCAACTATAATCAAAGCATGTTTAAAGCCTTGGCATTGGGGCAGATCAATGAAATCAAGCTGCAAGTTCTCAAAGGGGACAAAGGCCCATGGTCTGGCTCCTGGCGGCCTCCTTGGTTCACGTTTAGGATTGAACCGCTGGCAGGTAATGCAATTCTTTGATGCTGCTGCTGCGGCAGCAGCTATCCCGGGTGCGTACCAAAATCTAATTACATGTTCCATTAATCTCCCTTTTCCCCAATGTGTCCGCTGGTGAAGAAACCTCACTACTTTTGGAGTCCAGGCCTTTGGAAGGACGGTTCTTCCATCGGGGAGGACCCAGATACCTTGTTGTTCGGTGGCACCTATCGATTCCCACGTAGCCTTCTCATCCCCTGGGGCAGATTTGTAAATTTCTGTGAGGTCTAGGTCTGCTGGCAGTTGGAGGGCTTGGAACTCGGATTCGTTGTTAGGGGTGCGTAAGGCTGCCATCTGTGCGGCTTTGTCGGCTCGTCTGTTTCCTTTAGAAACTGAGTCCCTGCCTTTGGTATGGGCCTTGCAGTGGACAACGGCTATGGCGGCAGGTAGGTGGATCGCTGTGAGAAGTCGCTCAACCAGGGCGGCGTGCGAGATTTGAGACCCGGCAGCGGTTAGAAAGCCTCTTTGGAGCCAAATTTGGCCAGTTGTGTGCACCAAGCCGAAACAGTATTTACTATCCGTATAAATGGTTATCCGCTTCCCTTCACCAATCTCGCAGGCACGCAGTAGCGCAATTAGCTCGGCGGCTTGGGCACTGTACTGAGAGTTAATTGGATTTGACTCTAGTATTTCGAAGTCGGAGACTACCGCGTACCCAGTCTTCCTAACCCCGTCGATTACCTTAGAGCTACCATCAGTATATAATATTAGGTCCGGGTTCTCCAGGGGAAGATGATCTAAGTCTTCCCGGGGCTTTTCGGCTTGCCGGACTATAGTGGTGCAGTCATGATGCGGGGTGCCATCATCGGGAAGGGGTAGTAGGGTAGCGGGGTTTAGCGAGTTGACACGTTTAATGGTGACATTGGTTGGAGTTAGTAGGAGGGCTTCGTAGCGGTTGAGGCGGGAGTTTGAGAAATGGTGACATCCTTTTAGGGTTAGGAGGGTTGAGACTGAATGGGGAACGTGGAGGGTGATTTCGTGGCCCAGAACCGTCTCTTGGGCTTTCTCGAGGAGGACCGCGGCGGCCGCAATGGCTCTGAGGCAACTGACAGCCCCTTTGGCAGTATTGTCAAGTTGTAGACTATAATATGCTACTGGCCTCTCTTGGTCGCGGAATGGTTGGGTTAGGACCCCAGAGGCTACCCCCATTTGCTCGTGGATGAACAGGTTGAAAGGGATTCGGTAGTCGGGTAATCCTAGGGCAGGAGCAGATCTGAGTTCCCGTTTTAGTCGTTCAAAAGAGCTGTAAGCTTCATCTTCCCAGACTAAGGTATCTGGGTGGTCCTGGCGCGTCATGACAGTTAAGGGCTTCGTTATTTCACTGTAACCGGCGATCCATGCCCGGCAGAAGCCGGCCATGCCAAGGAAGCCGCGGAGTTGTCGCTTAGTTCTTGGGAGGGGGATTTTAGTGACTGCCTCAATTCTGTCAGTGGCTAGACTTCTGGTCCCTACTCCCAAGATGTGTCCGAGATACTTGACCTCTTGCTTACAATATTGGAGTTTCTTAGGAGACACTTTATGTCCCTTCTTTGCTAATTCTGATAGGAGGTATTTAGTATCTATCTTACATGCCTCCTCGCTGGTAGAACATAATAAAATATCGTCTACGTAGAGAAGCAAGGTGGAGCTGGCCGGTAAGTGGATGTCCTCTAAGTCCTGGTGTAAAACGGCCGAAAAAATGGCGGGCGACTCTACGTAGCCTTGGGGCAGTCTGGTCCACGTTAGTTGGCTGGGCCCCCAGGTAAATGCAAAAAGGAATTGGCTGGCCGGATCTAGGGGTATGCTGAAGAAGGCAGAGCACAAGTCCGCAGCGGAGTACCAAGTCGTCCCTGCTGGAATGGCGTTTAGGAGGGAGTTCGGGTTGCCAACTACCGGGTGTCGGGGTATCACAAATTGGTTCACTAATCTCAAGTCTTGCACAAAACGGTACCGTATAGGTGTCCCCTCCTTAGCGGGCTTCTTGACCGGGAGAACTGGGGTATTACAGGGCGAAGCGCATGGGACTAGAATCCCCTTTTCGAGGAAGTCCTCAATCATGGGTGTTAGGCCTTCTATGGCTTCTTTGGGCAGAGGGTATTGCTTGGTGCATGGGAAGGGTAAGTCGCTTCGGTAAGTGATCTTAACCGGAGTGGCGGAGAGTAAGAGTCCCACTGAGGTTGATTCAGTGCCCCATAGGGAGGGGGGCAATTCGTTTTCCAGTTCTAAAGGGAGTTCGGGAAACTGTCGGTCCGCTTTGGATTCCTGAACGATACCCTGGAAAATGGGAATGGAGTTCCCTGGCATATGTAGGTAAATGCCATCCGGGGAGCATTTTATGGTGGCATTAAGTTTGCAGAGGAGGTCTCTGCCGAGGAGGTTGACTGGGCTGCTTGTTAATAGGAAAGTGTGTTCCGCTAGTAATGGTCCGAGGGTGACCTTGGCCGGTCGCGAGAGCGGGCAAGTGCGGGGTATCCCATCCAGTCCCATTACTTTCTTGGTTACTGTCCCTGGTTCCAGGTGACTGTCGGTTAGGGTGGAATAGGTGGCCCCTGTGTCCAGTAGACATTGGTAAGGGTGGCCGTCTATCTCGATAGTACAGACCGGGTCTTCGGGTGACAATGTAAGGACAGGGCAGATGGTTTGGGTCTGACCGGGATCCCCTTCTAATTGTCAATAAGTGTTCTGATCATCGGGAGGTGGTTGGTTTGGAGGGTGCAAGGGAGGAGCAGTAGCATTCGCCCAAGGGTGGGCAGGCTGGTCTATGGCTGGCAGTTGGGTGGCCGGCATTTGGGTCCGGGGTCCCGGTTGTGGTCGGGATTGAGCGATCGGGTTCGAGACCGCCGGTGGGGTATAAGCCGCTGGGTTGTGGTTGCTGTAGCCTGGGGTTACGTTGGCTTGCGGGGAGAAAGGAGGGTGGGTGATCCGTACAGGGAAAGGCTTAGGCTCCTGTCCCCCGTAGGGTGTCGCATTTAGGTAGGGGCAGAATCTTTTTATGTGTCCCTCTTCCTGGCAGTAATAGCATCCTCCAGTCCCCGGTCCCCATTGCCTATAGGGATTTGGGGTTCCTCCTCCACGGATTCCCTTTCCTCGAGGGAATCCCCTGCCTCGATTAGGACCATAGGCAGGTTCCATGCTTAAGGCTAGTATTTGTTCGACCTCGGGCTTCGTTTCCTTCTTCTTTCTTTCATCCCGAGAGTTGTAGACAATTGGTAAGAGGTTGTTCCCTTTGGGGCTTGGAGCATTCTCCTTACGGCCTCAAAGGTGGCCAGGTATTCTAACTGGCGGGGTTTTTCTTCTATCAGGGCTTTCCTTAGGTGGTTCAAGCGTTCTTCATTAAACGAACCCCCCGGTGGCCACCGCAGTTCGGGTCTGGCGGAGGCAGTCCTGGCGGGCCAGGTTCCGGAGCAGAGGTCCTCTAGTTTTTCCTTAGATAACAATTTGTGGCCAGGAATCGACTTCCAACACGCGATGACAAATTGAAGAGGGGAGTCGGGATCCTTCTGGGAACGGGATGGCTTCCGGGAAGCCTTCCTCCCAGAATGAGTCCGCTCGTGTTTGGAAGCCTGGGTACCCATAGTATATTTCACGCGTGTCTAGATAGGAAAGAGGAGAGAGGAGGGGGTCGATAAGGATTTGTGGGTCTAGGGTTATTCGACAAAGGACTAGTAAAATGAAAGGTCTTTAGTCGCTTGGCAACTTCCTAGGGAGGTTTTTAAGAGCTCTAGCTATCCGGTATTCCTTACTTCCTTTTTCCTTAACCATTCACCTGGGGTCCCTTTTCCACTCTGCCGATCCCGCCCAATTCCTCATGGGCTATTCCCTCCTGGCAACCTCCTACCTATCGTCACAACTCAGGAAAAGGGGCCCTACTGAACGCCCGCACCGTGCGGTGCCAGATCGGGTGGTCCCTGGACAGAGGTTTGGGTCGAAAATCCCCCTTGCTTTCGGAAGCGGGCTTACAGTACACGTGGTATTGTAGCCCGACCGGTGCGGCTGGGATTGGGATAGAAAGCAAGACCACTTCCTGCCCCCTAGAAAGGACGCTCGGGAAGATCGGAAAGAGAGCTCCAACCCCTTGCTTTCAACTGGGATGCCCGTTTGCGGAGAGTCGGCTATCTTTCAAGTCGGGTCTCTCCGTCTTACCCTTCGGGCTCCCAATTGGTGCGGCTGGCTGGAGGGTTTAGATAAAGAGATAGAGCTCAGAACCCCCCTTTCGGGTCGAGCAGCGGTCCACGGTCTCTCTCACTGACTGGACCAAGAGAAAGGCAAGAAGGTACGATAGAGAGGAGGGCAGAGAATTCAGTTGCCAGGAGACTTCCACCCCTTCCCACCAGTGCACTGGATTTTCCTATACTCACGCGTCTTCCCGTCGATCCGATCCCGGGATCGATGAATGAGCCGGCTGGATCCCTTTTGCTCCCCGGCTGAACTCCTGGGGCTTCCGATTACCGCCCGGGAGATGGCCGGAGGTCCAAAAGGGTCTTCTCGGGCAAATTGGCCCGCAGCCGGCTGAAGAATTCGGGGCCTCCGGTCAGCAACCCGGGAGAACCGCCAGCCCCACGTTGGGCGCCAAGCTGTTACGGAAAAATCTGGGTGCGTATTTACCCTGCCACCCAGCCAATCGGACCAAGTCCGTGGATTCTAGCGGAAGAAAAGGAAGCTCAGCCGGACGCAGGAGCAAAATGCGAAGATCCAAGTTTATTGCGCAACAGGTTCAAGGCGAGATTGAACCCCGAGAATGGGGCGACATAAACTTTTAAAAGTTCCCTCCAAGTCCCATAACACAGTGCGCGGAACGTCATGAATACATTATGGGAAGGTTGGGTTTCATGGATTACATCATGAATATATTACACACGTCATGAATATCTCAGAGAAAGGTGGGGTTACACTAATTTACATTTGAGGGAAGGGAGGGGGGAATATGCAGAGCGAGGGTCATACACAAATACACATTTCATGAGTACCGGTGGCGGTGGGACAATGGGTTACTGATATGCGCTGTCTGCCACCTGGTATTGCCCGGGGGACGGGCTGGGCAGAGCGATCTGACAGGATTAAGGAGTTCCTGTGTACGTGACTTGCCGTCTCGAGGATTATGGAGTCGGCCAACATCATGGAGTCCTGGGGAAACTGAGTCGAATGACACCAAGAGCAAGAAAATTGGAGCTGTGGTTGATTTTATATGAATTTTGAAAGGTTCTGATGACTTTCAGTCCGTCCCGTAGCCTAGATCAAAAGCGGAAGCAGAATGTATCCATTCTTGTAGAAATGGATACATTGTAACAAGGGTTTGACAGTTTTACGAGGTCGGGAGTTTCGGTTCTATTGTTCTCGCCGTGGGGGGCCGTCAGCAGCTCGTCAGGAGGTTAAATGAGGCGTGCAAGAGCTCCCTGAGCTAGCTCCTGCAGGACGAATGCATGGCTGTGATTGGCCAAAGCGCGGCCATAGGAATAAGCGGAGAAGGGAAACACTCGGTCTACTCATTCTAAGTATGGAGCGCAGATAGGCATAGGAAAGGATAGGGAATATATATATATTCGAGCTTATTTCGCTCAGGAAAAGGTCTGGGAAACGTGTGGTGCTTGTGCAACGGTGAAGGGGGGTTCGAGGGTGGGTGTGCGGTGGTACCCTTGAGGTCATCGCCTCGGACAGCAAAGAAGAAGGGGGGAAATGGGTACCCCCCCCTCGGTCCGTATCAACATCAAAAAAAAACTAAGGTCATGGCCACTGGGCCCATCACCTCCTGGCAAAAAGAAGGGGGGGAAATGGAGGCAGTGAGAGATTTTACTTTCTTGGGCTCCATGATCACTGCAGATGGTGACAGCAGACACAAAATTAAAAGATGCCTGCTTCTTGGGAGGAAAGCAAAGACAAACCTAGACAGCATCTTAAAAAGCAGAGACATCACCTTGCCAACAAAGGTCCGTATAGTTAAAGCTATGGTTTTCCCAGTAGTGATGTATGGAAGTGAGAGCTGGACCATAAAGAAGGCTGATCACCGAAGAATTGATGCTTTTGAATTATGGTGCTGGAGGAGACTCTTGAGAGTCCCATGGACTGCAAGAAGATCAAACCTCTCCATTCTTAAGGAAATCAGCCCTGAGTGCTCACTGGAAGGACAGATCCTGAAGCTGAGGCTCCAATACTTTGGCCACCTCATGAGAAGAGAAGACTCTCTGGAAAAGACCCTGATGTTGGGAAAGATGGAGGGCACAAGGAGAAGGGGATGGCAGAGGACAAGATGGTTGGATAGTGTTCTCGAAGCTACCAGCTTGAGTTTGACTAAACTGGGAGACAGTGGAAGACGGGAGTGCCTGGCATGTTCTGGTCTATGGGGTCATGAAGAGTCGGACAGGACTAAACGACTAAACAACAACAACAACAAAGTTTAATAATAATAATAATAATAAATTTTATTTATATCCCGCCCTCCCCAGCCGAAGCCGGGCTCAGGGCGGCTAACAACAATCAAATAAACAATCAAATAATCATACATTCTAAAAATATTTCATTATAAAATTAGTTAAAATCAAATTGATGGCAACCGATTAAGCAAGATTTTGTGCAGGTTGCCAGAGGAGGGGGTCAGGCTGCGCCCTGACCAAAGGCCTGGCGGAACAACTCTGTACTGCATCTATCACTCTATCCATTTAAAATGTTCAGGTTTCGGTAGAATTTAGCTGCTGAAGACAGGAGTGCTTGGCGTGCTCTGGTCCATGGGGTCACAAAGAGTCGGACACGACTAAATAACTAAACAACAACAACAAAGGCTCTGAAGGCTGCTGTCTGGAGGTTCTTGCAAACTTTAGCCACATCCACACTGTGTACATTTAAAGCACATGACTTCTCCCAAAGAAACCTGGGAACTATACTTTGTTAAGGGTGCTGGGTACTCCGGTTCTTTCCAGAGACTAGCAATTTTCTACCTAGCAGAATCTAGGGGGTTGACTAGGCTGGCCCCTACCAAGGGTGCAGACCCAGGGGGGCCCCAAACTGTGCCTCTCCCTGTTGGGCTAGGAGCCCATCCACCTATGTGTGGCCCACGGCCCAAGACTGGCAAAGGGGCAGGAGGGATCCCAGCCGTGATTTAGAAAATCAATTCATTCAGCCACTTTTGGAGCTACCACTATGGAGATCAAAATAATGTTTTTGTGTAGATTTAAATCCTTTACCTTCTACAGCCTGATGGCCAATAACATCAAAATGAAGTAATGACAGAGGGCTTCTTTTCCCCCCTTTTGTTTTAGGAAGGAATGCATAATACTCAAGAGCTTAATAATCCTCCAGGGCGATGCTAAAGGGACACCTTAACAGAGATATCTCAAGTAAACATCCTCTTGTTTGAGGAATGAGAAGCTGCAAAGTGAGTATTATCAGAACCCCACCATTCAAATTCTGGCCACAATAAAAATAGCGTTTTTATTTGGTCAGGCCTTTTACGGACAAGAGGAAGACTGGAGTCATTTTTCCTTATCTGCTGAAGATGTTTAGTTAGTAGATGTTGTTTGTATTGTCTACAACTGAAGCTGGAGCACCCTAAATAGTGGAGATGGGGGCTCCTCTGAGGCCTGCTGATGAGACATGTTGACGTCTGTGACCCTTGAGTTGCATTTACCATTGCTGGTGTTGCTGTATTGTGATTTAAATGCAGTACTTTGAACTTCATATAGCCCAGTGACTTTAAAAAGTTTGCCTCCTGCTTACTTGATAGCATTTTCTATGCATACCTCTGAAATGTCCTTCATTGTGTCAGATGTGTCAGGGCAAAAGCTCACCTGTTTTTCAGATACTCCAGACTATTAAGAGGTGTGAGAAGCCTTTTCAAAGAAGAAAGGAAGCTTTAAAACACAAAAAAGAAGAAGAATGCAGGATGGATGTTCCTCACAATGGGTCACATTTCAATTTAAAATACATTCACCACAGGAAGCCAAACATATGTAAAAGGGAATTAAATCATGGAATGGCATTTGCCCATTTCATTCCCATTAGCATCTTTAAAAGGTTGGATGTTGTGTGTCTGCTGTACCTGGAAGAGAAGGCATAGCTGAGGCTGATCTAGTTATCCTAGATGGTTCTAGCTTTTCCTCAGCTCCTGCAGAAGGAAGGGGGAAGGGGCTTCTGGGAAACAGGTCTAGAGTTTTTCACCTGTACTTTGCACCATGTTCTACTTCTGTATCTGACCAAACTGCGGGAGGCAGTGGAAGACAGGAGTGCCTGGCGTACTCTGGTCCATGGGTCACGAAGAGTCGGACACAACTAAACGACTAAACAACAACAACTACTTCTGTGAACTAGGCCCTTGAACCTGTAGCCAGAGTCAAATGCCTGCTCACTTCCATCTGGTCTGTTGCCCTTGTTTGTCTCTGCCTTATTTGTCTCTGGTAGTTTGTTATGGGTGCTGGGAATTGTAGTTCTGCGAGGAGTAAACTATGGGTCCCAGGAGGGGGAGGAAAATGTGCTTTACGTGAATGGTGTGTATTCAACCCTGTTCTCACTTAACTCTGAACTGGGGTCCACTTCTCTCTACAGCAAATTCTGCAAAGGTTATTCACATATCAGTTCATTTCCCTGACATCTGGTCAGAAAATGTTTTGGATTGCTGTGTGTTTCTGCGTTTTTAAAATAACTTTAAAAAATAAGCCTGGATTCTTTTTTTTTATAAAAAAATTAATAATGATAAAATATACACACAACAGGGGGAGATCAAAGGCAGCTGGGGGGGGGGGGAAATCCAAAACAGAAAAAACCCCAGCTGCTTGAATTTGTTCTTTTATCCCCAATGCGTTTTGATATATAATCTTTTTCTAAGGGTGGAGGAATTCTTATTCTCTCTTCTCTGAAAAAGAGGGGGCAGAATTCTTTATCCCTTCTTTTCCAAAGAGTCATCAGAAATAGATGCCTGGGAGTTAGTCGGCTGTAGCTATGAATATTTCTGAGCTGTTTCTTACCTTGTTTTAGGAATAAATTACAACTAATTGGGGGGAAGGGTTCCCTTGAAAAATAATATAGCAAAACACACCGAGAGCAAAAGAGCAATCCCGGCACCTGTTTTCTTTCTGTGTTGATCGTTCCAGCTCACAGACCTCTTATGCCGTGTGCAATCACTCTGCAAATTCAGCAAATAAATTCTACCGAAACCTGAACATTTTAAAGGGATAGAGGGATAAATGCAGTACAAACTTACAACAAACCAAAGCCACAAAACCAAAGCATAGCTGGGGTTAAAAAGGAATCCTTCAAAATTACAGCCGGGTCAGTTTGAAGAAAGACCATCATTTCTAAGGGCATCCATTCGATATACAACATTATTTGTTTGAATCATAGGATTGTAGAGCTGGAAGGGCACCACGAGGGTCATCTAGTCCAACCCCCTGCAATCCAGGAATATGCAACTGATCAAACTTGCAGCCTTGGCATTATAAGCACCATGCTCTAGCCAGCTGAGCTATCGAGGCTGACAATAACAAACAGGTGTTTGTTTGCTTTGTTTCAGGGACGCAGGATCATGAATCAAGCATTCTGCTCAGACTTTCCTTACAGTCTGATGATTAGCTGACATGAAGTCATTTCTTTTAGGAATTTGCACTTTGTGGTGGTTTCCCCTCTACTACTCTTCGACTGAACTCTCCTGGTGCAGGCAATAGCTATTTAATATGCTGCTGGGCCCGAAGTCAGTACCAAGCTATAGCAGTCTAGTGAGTAGTGTGTGCTAAGTTCAGATGTGCCAGTGATCCAGAGATGTGGCTGCTGTCAGTTTAGAGCTACGGGTGGCTAACCTGTGGCTCCTTCATATGTTACAGGACTACAGTCCCCTTCGCCCCAGACCATTGGAGCCACTGCAGGGCCGGATTTAGGTTTGATGAGGCCCTAAGCTACTGAAGGTAATGGGGCCCTTTATATGTCCAGCTGTCCTTTGTCAACAACAAATTGTTGGTGTTTTTTGTGTTGAATATATGGTAATTTATGGACTCTAATAGGTATCTAAAATGGGATGCGGGTGGCACTGTGGGTTAAACCACAGATCCTAGGACTTGCTGATTTACCTTGCTGTTTACCTTCCCGCTGGAGCGGTACCTATTTACCTACTTGCCCTTTGACGTGCTTTCGAACTGCTAGGTTGGCAGGAGCAGGGACCGAGCAATGGGAACTCACCCCGTCGCAGGGATTCGAACCGCCGACCTTCTGATCGGCAAGTCCCAGGCTGTGTGGTTTAACCCACAGCGCTCCGTAAATCCAGCACTGCGCCGCTGTCTGCCTGGGCTGGTAAAAGTCTGGGGTAGTTCACTTGGCAGAGACTCTTAATCTTAGGCTCATGGGTTCAAATCCCACATTCTGCTGCCTGAGGCAGCTGCTTCACCTTGCCTCGTGGGTGAGTCGGACCTGCATGCAAAGCAGATGGTCTACCCTTGAGCTATGATCTTTCCAAGGAGAGCGTTGGTCGGAGGTGGATTTAAAGGACGGTTCCAAGCCTTTAACGCCCACCCCCTTTCCCCACAGCACAGGGGCCCAGGGCTGGCGTCCAAATAGTGGACATTTGCCCAAGGATGCTATGTGTTGACACTGGATCTGCCACAACCCCACTTATACCTATGTTATAAAAAAAGTTCATACTGCTTTTCCCTGTTCTCTCTCCATGATAGTTTGTAAGGCAAACTTGATAAATATTCCCCACCCCTCTTCTCTCATTTCTTTTTCAATAATGTGGGGAAGGGGAGCCAAAATCCAGCCCCGCTTAGGAAAGAAGCAACTGTTCCAGTCCTGCTTGAAATTCCAGATTCTTTTTCGTTGGCTTCCAAGAGCTAAAGTGAATAAATATGCCCCAAAGTGATGCTAGGAGGTTGTAATTATTTTAATTAGAAAAGGTGGCCTCGGGGAGTCCCTGGGTCTCAGTCTATTTTATGAAAATGCAAAGGGGGGGGGGAGAGAGAGAAAGGATAGGAAAGGGGGGGGGAAGAACCACCAGGAGGTCTAGCACTTAATAAATGTGAACTGATTACAAATCTTCCTCCCGACAACTGTGCTTTTGTCTTAAACTGGCTTAATAGGGTTTTTGTGCATGGGCCCACGTGCGTTGTTTTTGTTTTTTAAAAAAGGCGATATAAAGGGGCATGACAGCTTAGGAAATAGAGGTGGATTTGGAATTTTAATTTGTAACACTGTTCCTGGGGAAAACAACTTGATTTGTGTTTGGCCTGGTGCAGCCCAATTGCAGGAGTTTGGGATTCATGTCCAGACCGGCCCTTGCAGCCAACAATTGATTTCATTCCCACGGCTGATATTTTTCACTCTAGGCATTCATCTTGTTGGCAGGTGGATGTCCAATAGCGAGTGAGCCCTCCCTCCCCCAAACTCAAATTTTAGAGGGTTTTTTTCCTTCTCCCCCAGACTCTCCTTGAGAAGCTCTGCTGAGGTCAGCAGCAGCGGAGGATTTCGGAGGGTTTAAGAATTCCTGGTGGAGGTGCCTGTGCATGTGTGAGCTGTTTTCTGGTGGGGAAAGGCTAAGGAGGGGGAACAACAGCAACAGCGACAACGACGACAACAACAACAACAACAGACTTGCCAAGTGTCCTTGTTTTCCAGGAACAGTCCTGGATTTGCAGAAGCTGTCCCGGTTTCTGATTTGATCCAGGAATGCCTTACTTTTCCTTAAAAGGTCCCTATTTTCACCAGAGAAAGGTTGGAGGGAATGGAGTTATGTGACCCCCCCCCCAGCCGAAGAGAAAAGTAACCATACAACCTTTAGAAGACATTGAAGGCAGTCCTGTACAGGGAGGGTTTTTCTAAATGTTAAATGTTTTATTATGTTTATATAAAATATATATTTTATTATATTAATTTATTATACAATTCATTACTATTATATAATTATATAATTTATTATATAATTATATAATTTATTATATAATTATATAATTTATTATATAATTATATAATTTATTATATAATTTATTATTATATTAATTTATCAATATATAATATATATTTTATTATGTTTATATAGGGACGCGGGTGGCGCTGTGGGTTAAACCACAAAGCCTAGGACTTGCCGATCAAAAGGTCAGCGGTTTGAATCCCCACGACGGGGTGAGCTCCCGTTCCTCGGTCCCTGCTCCTGCCAACCTAGCAGTTCGAAAGCATGCCAAAGTGCAAGTAGATAAATAGGTACCGCTCTGGCGGGAAGGTAAACGGCGTTTCCATGCACTGCTCTGGTTTGCCAGAAGCGGCTTAGTCATGCTGGCCACGTGACCCGGAAGCTGTACGCCGGCTCCTTCGGCCAATAAAGCGAGATGACCGCCACAAGCCCAGAGTCGGCCACGACTGGACCTAATGGTCAGGGGTCCCTTTACCTTTACCTTTATGTTTATATATGTCAGAAGCTGCCCAGAGTGGTTGCAGCAACTCAGTCAGATGGGCAGGGTATAAATAATGAAATTATTATTATTATTACTATTATTATTGAAAAGGGTGTTCCTATTTTCATCAGAGAAATGTTGGGGGGTATGCAACAACACACTTCCTTAGGACAGCATTGTGTGTGAATCCTACCAAGTTGGTAAGAAGCTGTTGGAGGAAAAAGCAAGACAGGAAGTTATCAGCCTACTAAGACATTCGAAGCAGAGACAAAAAAATATTGGACTGGCTTTCCCGCAGCACTGTTAGAATGTGCCTGTTTGCTGCCAAACAAGGACCGTTTTTCTTGTGGTCATTCCAAGGGACTTCATTTCCCATTCTGTCCCCACTACAGCTAAGATATTCAGAAGCCTTTATGGTGTCGCATGGAATTTCTAGTCCAGATTTTTTATGAGGACACTGTCGTAAGCGATGTTTAAATGGGTTTTCGAAAAAGCCTCCTGACTAGCTTGAGGAAGAACAATAAAAATAGCCCTGTGATCAGCCCACAGTCCCATCTAGTCCAATACTCTGTTCTCGGAGCAGAAACTAAGCTCAGCAGCCCTCTCCCCACTCTGTCCTGCTACTCTTCGGCAACTGATATTCAGCAGTTCAGTTCTTCCAGAGATGCAGTTTTTGCGATTTGCCATCCTGACTCATGGCAAATGGATAAACTTTCCCTCCTCCGTGAATTCGCCTGATCCTCTTTTAAAGCCTTCTTTTTATTAATGCATTTAATTTTAAGTATTGTTAGGGGCAAAAGCCCTCCTAAAATGGCTTAATATTTCAGATTATAATGCATCTGAGCTAGTGGCCATCGCAACACTTTGTGGCGGCGAATTCTATTGCCAATTCTTTTCCCCAAGTGACTGTGAGTTCTAGGATTATGGGAGAGTATAGTGTGTGTTTTTTTTCCATTGGCCTTCCCTTCCCTTTCTTTCTACTCTTTTTCGCCCCTTTATGGAAGCCTCTGTCGCCTGCTTTTCCCTCAGATCCCTGCTTCTCAGCAGATTGCTTATTCTGCAGCTGTTTTGCATCCAATGTCCTTGCCCCTCAAGCTTCTCATGCTTCTCAGAATCTCTCCCACTATTTCGCCTGCACTGCAAATCTCTTGGCTCTAGGACAAATTTCCATCCTCCCACAGAAGCTGAACTGCAAGCATTCGGACAGCTTTTTGCCCTGAGTAGCTGGAATGTTTGGGAGCATTCTGTGTCACCACGTCAGCTCAGCTAATGAGTGTCAGAGACATCATCATTATCATCAGAACAACGCAATATAAGCTAATCTAGAGTTTCTAGTGTGCCACAAGCTTTGTATTAATATTTCAGTACCTTCTAATATTTAGTTTATCATTATTATTTATTAAATTTCTATACCACCCTCTACCTGCAGGTCTCAGGGCGCTTCATGGGATAAAGCCACAATATGAAAACACAAAATATGACCTAATATGACCCAAAAGACAAGGAGGAAATGATACATTAATCTTATCCTTTTAAAGACTGGATGGGCTTTAGGTTGAAGGGAAACGCTGTGTGTGAAGCCATCCTGTTGCGTAGCAGGCAACAGGACTGGCAACAAGGACCAAAATATACTTTTAAAATCTGGAAAGGTGTGCCCAGATGTTGTCTGGCTGTCAGGACTCTTAAAACCAAGCAGGCTGCATAGCAATGGTCCGACTGTCATGGTGATCTGAGGTAGAGGGCTTCTAAATAAACCTATGTCTGTATGCATAGGTGTCTGCAGCAATGTTTTGCAGGGTTTCCCCAAACTAAGGTCTCCAGCTGTTTTTGGACTACAATTCCCATCATCCCTGAACACTGCTAGCTAAGGATGGTGGGAATTGTAGTTCAAACTTTTTTTTTGGAAACCCTGTTTCAGGGGTGAGGAATAGAAGAACACCGAAAGGGAGGTGCAAGCTGGTTCTTCAGGGGAAAAAAGAAAAGAAAACAATACATTGCCTGTACATTTCACCTCATATCTCAGGCTCTACAGATCCTAGAATCTTACTCCTTTTTGAAAATGGAATCTGGGGATTATGGTTCAGCTGGATGACCCCTTGCCACCACTCCCTGCAGACACTTATATGGATTTGGCTATGAAACTGGTGCAAGCGCTCCACAAGGGCATTTTCACACATTAGCACATCAGCTCTCGAATAGCTTCCATAATAGGCTAACTTATTCAGTGCTCAGTTGCTAAAAAGAGAAGTGCCAGGGAGGCGAGCCTTTCCACAACTCTGAAGCCCTCTTGGGTTCATTCCAGATGGGTCAGAGCAGGCCACACAGGAAATGCATGTTTTCAGATGCGCTCCATTATTGCTTCATATATTCCCAGGGCATTCAGAGAACGTGGGTTGTGTTGCGTGGTTGACCCTGCCGAGCCCCAGCTTCAGGTTTTGCCCTGACGGTAATATCAAGGGACAGGGCAAGTTGGGATCGAACCAGATGTGGGAAGCTGTGTTTGAGACGGAGGACATGGGTGCAGACCCAGACACTCCTTTTTGTGCCACCTGTAAATGTTGCGAAACGGGCCTCAGAAGCTCTCGCTTCCGGGGCTGATTGTGCAACAGGATGAAAGAGTGGTACGCCGTGTTGCTGCCTCTGAGAACCGAAGCACGCTGCGTTTGAGGCCTTGTGCCTGAAGCGCTGCAAAATTGCCACACCGTCATCCGCCCAGCCTCCCAGCTGCTGTGCTTTGCCTCCAATGCTAATGGCTTTTTAGCCTCTCTCTCTCTCTCTCCCTGACTCCCTGCTCACCCCCAGCCCGCCCTGTTGGGCCTGATTAGTAATGAGAAGAGAGCCTGCCATGCTCTCCATCGCAATCACTCAAGCTTCCTTCTGGGAAAGTTCAGCAATTAACTTTGGGTGAAGATGCTTTTGAAGCGCACAAGGCATCTGAGAGCCAAAGGGGAGGAGGAGGAATGGAGTGGTGAACCCAGGGTTAGGGTGGGGTGAGGCACGCCGAACCCAAAGGCATTCCACAAATTGGAACAGGCTGGGGCTCCTGGGAAGGGAAAGGAGGGGGCCGTCCCATATGGCAACAACAGATGTTGCTTCCCTCCTCCGCCCACCCCCCCTTCTCCGTTGGATGCAGGGTCAGCCCAGTTCCAGAAGCACGAAGAAAAAGAAGACTACGCTCACTAAAACCAGAACTCCAAGGGTCAGAGGCATAAGAGAACAGAGGTCTTTCATGCAGCCTTAAGGAACTAGATTAGAAAGGTCTATGGAGTTATATGGTGCTGCAGTGGGCTGGGTAATCTGTGGGTCCCACAAAGGCTGGGGTTAACCATCATGCTGAGTAAACCGTAGATTGCTCTTGCTGTTATTACTGGTAGAGGCGGGTTATTACTGGTAAAGGTAAAGGGACCCCTGACCATTAGGTCCAGTCGTGGCCAACTCTGGGGTTGCGGTGCTCATCTCGCTTTATTGGCCGAGGGAGCTGGCGTACAGCTTCTGGGTCATGTAGCCAGCATGACTAAGCCGCTTCTGGCAAACCAGAGCAGCACACGGAAACACCGTTTCCCTTCCCGCCAGAGTGGTACCTATTGATCTACTGCACTTTGACGTGCTTTCGAACTGCTAGGTGTGCAGGAGCAGGGACCAAGCAATGGGAGCTCGCTCTGTCGCGGGGATTCGGACCTCCGACCTTCTGATCAGCAAGCCCTAGGCTCTGTGGTTTAACCCACCGTATCCCTTGTTATTACTGGTAGAGGCAGGCAAATGGCATGGCTGTCTCCATTTGGTCATTAGCTTTCTGGGAAACATCTGGCCAGCCACTATTGGAGCGAGAAAGCTGAACTCGGCAGTAGCCTAGGAAAGCAGGGTGGCACAGGGGGTTGCAGGACAGCATGGGGGCTGGAGGGTGGGGGAGCCACTGTCCGTTCCTCAAAGAGCCTCCCCCCCCCAAAAAAAAAACCCTCAATAAGTTTGACTGATCTCCGTAAAAAGCTCAACAACTTTGGGCAATCTCTCGCTGCTAGGACTCTGCTGTCTGATTCAGCAGAGGCTGCTCTTATTTGTAGGAGGGCAAAACATGGGAGGCCCCTGCTGTGGTCTCCTTGTGGGGGAATTAGTTGGTCTGGAGAGCACACTTCTCCTTGTTGTATAAAGTTTTCAAAACCCTCCACCGCTCAGAACTAGAGCAACTCTCCAATGCTAGGCCTGGCTGTCAAGTCTAATGCTCACCGCTGGCTGGGTCCATTTGCCTGCTTTACTCTCACTCCTGCTGTAGTAAACAGGACCCCGGGTTTGCCCCAGGCAGCAAGACAGAAGAAACTTCTGCAAATGAAAGGCACATCCAAACCTGAAGGAGGGACAATCCCCAGCTGCATATTGCCTTGCTGCCCTGGAGCTCTTAGAGTTGGCAAGTAGAGTCTGGCAGCCCTAGACGCCATCACAAATTAGAGGAGCAGAAACCATTTTTCCAGGTGTGGGAAAATAGCAACATTTGCCTGCCTGTTATTACAAAAAGAAAAAGACTGTCTGCACAGCTGATACATGCAGGAATAGGACAGATTGAGGATAGAGTAAAAATGTGTGTGTGTGTGTTTTAGGGGACTCTGTATACTGGTGCTGGTGGAAAAACAAGTGTCATTAATGGCACAGATGGGAGATATGTATTCCTGGCCACAGTATAAGTCAAGGCAGGGCCCTATTCTATTTCAGCCTGCAAACCTATACCCACTTCCCTGGGAGTAAGCCTCACTGAGTTTATTTCTCAGCATATGTGCATGGGATTGTTGCTGCTCATTTCCTTTTGGCTACACAGGAAACTGAAGGAGATGTACAGTACTATTCTGCTGAGCTGTTTCTGCATCACCAAGGAATAGGGATGTTTCTGGTCTGTGTCTGGCTCACAAGTTTGTGTTCCTTCCCAAGTCTGCTCTATCCAGTCTCCGTATCAATCTGCAATGCATGTTGTTGCTGTTAACCCTACAAAAATAGCCCTGTTGCCCTCGCAGAAGTCTTTGCATGGGTTGAACCTGGCCCGAGAGACTGACGTTTTCAAAATGTAAACAAGTTTGATGCCCTCAAATACATCCCCATAAGAAGGGAAGGGCCCCCACAGCTCAGCGACAGAACACATGCTTGGCACGAAGAAGGTCCCAATTGCAACCTGCAGCCCTTCCAGTTAAATGACCAGGAATTTGGTGATGGGAAAGACCTCTGCTGGAGACCCTGAAGAGCTCTTGTTAGTCAGTGTAGGCTGTAATGCTGGACTAAAGGTAAAGGAACCCCTGACAGTTAAGTTCAGTCACAGACAACTCTGGGGTTGCGGCGCTCATCATGCTTTACAGGCCGAAGGAGCCGGCGTTTGTCCGCAGACAGTTTTTCCAGGTCATGTGGCCAGCATGACTAAGCTGCTTCTGGTGAAACCAGAGCAGCACACAGAAACTCTGTTCACATTCCCGCTGGAGTGGTACCTATTTATCTACTTGCTTTCAAACTGCTAGGTAGGCAGGAGCAGGGACCGAGCAATGGGAGCTCACCCCATCGCTGGGATTCGAACCGCCGACCTTCTCATTGGCAAGCCCCAGGCTCTGTGGTTTAGACCACAGCGCCACCTGCGTCCCGTGCTGGACTAGATGGGTCCAAATTCCTGGTCTGAACTCAGCATCTTCCTAGGTTTGCAAGATCCATTTCCCGGCAGGACCCATTATAACTGTGCCAAACCAATAGCTTCTTTATCAGACACATCAGCCCACGTCAGTTACAGGGAGTGGGGGAAAACCAGACACCGTGATTATTAAATAGGTGCTCCGGGAAGGAATGTGCTGTGGCAGTTGAAACTTAACAGAATCAAGCTAGGAGTTTCCTTGTTACTGAGCCGACGCGGAGCCAATTTTGTGATGTGGGAAAGCATCTCATGACTGAAAGTTGTTGTTTTCCTCCTCCTCCCCCTCCCTAAAGCTTATCTCCTGTACCAGCCTATGTGAGCAGAGAGGGGTGGGGAAGATGCAGGCAAAGAACACAACACATTGTATGCCAGCTGAGGACATATTAGCAATCAGCGTGTGAGGCTGTGCATGTAAGAAGCAGAGCAGTTAAGTAATGGAGCAGGCTGCTGTACTCTTGCAGCAAGCCGCATGGTGTCTTCGCAGGTACGTATTTTGTTGTACTTCATGAAATGAAGTACTAACAAGAATTCTTTCAAAGCTTTAATTCTATCACGCAATAACAAGCTATCACTCGGCTTTGGAACACATTTTTAAAAGAAAAGCCTGGCTAGCTTTGCAGACACCTTTTAATTGAATAACTTTCTAAAGAAATGCCTGAAGTAACTGATATTATAGTTGAAGTCTTGTTTATTCTGTTATATTTTACTCCCAGGAAGATACATTTATCCTAAATAAGGTAGACCTTTTAAAATACGATCCCATTGAAATCCCAAGATGAAATTTTGCAGGTAACTCTTAGAAATATTAAAAAATCAATAGAAATTTTCTGGAAATTTTTAATCAGATTACTTTTTTAAATTCACCTTTTTAAAAAAAAATATTGAAATTTTGTAACTTACGTTTAAAATTTAGAGTAAGTCCATCGTGTGACATATCATATTAAAGACCATGAAGTTCTGAAGAGATTGGTGTTTTTAGTTTTGACATGGGTCCACAATGTGATGCAGCAACAAGCAAGCAAGCAAGCAAGCAAGCAAGCAAACAAACAAACAAACAAACAAACAAACAAACAAAAGCTAATGTTATTCTAGGATGCATCAACAGCAATATAGTGTCCTGATCAAGGGAAGTAATAGTACTGCTCTATTCTGCCTTGGTCAGACCACACCTGGAGTTCTGGGCGTCACAATGTAAGAAAGTTATTGACAAGCTGGAACATGTGCAGAGGAAGGTGACCTAGATGATAATGGTTCTGGAACCAAGCATTAAGAGGAACGCTTGAGGGAGTTGAGTATGTTTAGCCTGAAGAAGAGATAACTGAGAGGTCACGTGGAAGATGGAACAAGTTTATGGTTTTTTTGTTTTGCTGCTCCAGAGGGTAGGCTCTGAACTACAGGGTTCAAACAGCAAGAAAGGAAAGTCTGACTAAACATGAGGAATAACTTTATGATAGAAAGAGCTGTTTTACAGTGGAACGGACTGCCTTAGGAGGTGGTCGATAGACTCTCCTTCACTGGAGGTTTTTTAACAGCTGGTATGGTCATCTCTCTTAAGAAGGATGCAGGTGGCGCTGTGGTAGAAACCACTGAGCCTCTTGGTCTTGCCGATCAGAAGGTCGGTGGTTCGAATCCCCACAACAGGGTGAGCCCCCGTTGCTCGGTCCTAGCTCCTGCCAACCTAGCAGTTCAAAAGCACACCAAAAGTGCAAGCAGATAAATAGGTACCGCTCCAGTGGGAAGGTAAACAGCATTTCAGTGCGCTGCTCTGGTTTCGCCAGAAGCAGCTTAGTCATGCTGGCCACATGACCCGGAAAAACTGTCTGCAGACAAACGCCAGCTCACTCGGCCTGTGAAGCGAGATGAGCGCTGCAACCCCAGAGTCGTCCGCAACTGGACTTAACTGTCAGGGGTCCTTTATCTCTCAGGGATCCTAGGCAACTAGGATGATGAAAGGTCTAGAAACCAAGCCTTATGAGGAATGGTTGAAGGAGCTGGATATGTTTGGCCTGGAAAAGGGGAGACTGAGGGGAGCTATGATAGCCATCTTCAGATATCTAAAGGGCTGTCACATGGTGGGTGGAGCAAGCTTGTTGTCTCCTGCTCTGGAGGGTAGGACTCGAAGCAATGGATTCAAGTTAGAAGGAAGGAGATTCCGACTACAGGAAGAACTTTCTGACAGTAAGAGCTGTTCAGCTGTGCAACGGTCTCCCCCAGGGGGTTGTGGACTTTCCTTCCTTGGAGTTTTTTAAGCAGAGGTTGGATGGCCATCTGTCATGGATGCTTTAGCTGAGATTCCTGCATTGCACTAGACTAGACAACCCTCGTTGTAGAGTGGCTTCCGACTCTACAACTCTCTGATTCTACTGCTTCCAGATTCCTTGGAGGAAGCCATGTCTGTTTAAAGCGGCATCATAGATATATGGAGTAAATATGGTCTTGGCTAGACGCACCTATGTCCCTGTCACAATCACATGGGCCCTCTTAGCAGAATGGGCAAAAGATGTCGTGTGGGTCCCTGTGGTGTGGCCCTTTGGTTCTCTGGGGCCCTGGCACACCCCATTCCCAGAGGGCCACATGCAACACAATCATGGCCTTTCCTCCGCTTGCTGCCCTCTTCAAGCTCCCCTACAAACCGACCATAATTAGCCAGCGCTATTCAGGTCTAACGGTACAGAGTTTACCTCCTCCAACTAATGTGTGCATATCACTCCTAATCTGTCTCCATGACAACGTTGTTTGACATCTTGGCTAGCTAGCGTAGGTTTTATACATATATATCCAAATACACCCACTTCCACAACAGTTGGGTGGTTTTTCGTTCTACAGCAGCTAATTCCCCTGTCTGTAATTAAGACAAGAGGCATTGCTCCAGAAGAACACAGCCTCAAGCCCAACTCAGGTTCAGCCATTTTGGGGTGTTTTTCAAGCATACTTAACTTGGAAGTAAGGTCCCATGAAAGAACTGGGCTCCATAGATTTATTTAAGTATGTGACAGAGTAATCAGATTTTCTTGATGGTGTGAGCTGTTCAATAGTCAAACATTGCCATACAAACTGCACGATAATGTGCATTCATTGCTGGATTCAGGTGTCTTTTCGTGGTGCTGTACACACCACTATTATTATTATTATTATTATTATTATTATTATTATTATTATACCCTGCCCGTCTGACTGGGTCACCCAAGCCACTCTGGACAGCTTTCAGCATATGCAGAAACATAATAAAACAGCAAACATTAAAAACTTCCCTATACAGGGCTACTGTCAGATATCTTCTAAAGGTTGTACAGTTACTTATCTCATCTGATGGGAGGGCGTTCCACAGGGCGGGTGCCACTACCGAGAAGGCCCTTTGCCTGGTTCCTTGTAACCTTACTTCTCGCAGTGAGGGAACTGCCAGAAGGCCCTCGGAGGTGGACCTCAGGGTCTGGGCTGAACAATGGGGGTAGAGACACTGTTAGAAAACACCCTGGGGTGCCCCTGCAGCCCCCGAACTCCGAACGTCCCCCGGTATGTGCAGCTCTGGAAAAGGCATTTCCCTTCTTCTCCAGTGCACTTCAGTAACATATATCAAATGATATATGCACACTAATCTTCCAGCATAACACAGCAAGAAGCATGAGACATCATAGAGCTAATCTACGTATTTATCTACACACTATGTACAGACAAAGGAGTCATAGTGTCCTCTCTCTCCAGCTCTGAGAGAAGAACAAGTAAAAGCAAAAGTACACTACAATAGTACATACGCAGAAGAGATAAGACTGTCTTCCTTTCCCACACTCTTCCCAGACAGGCATGTGGTTTACACCAATCTCATCTGCAGCATTGGAGGTGTGAAATACTAACAGACACTCCTTCAGGTATACTGGGCGGTGCCTGTTTAGGGCTTTAAATGTCAGCACCAAAACTTTGAATTGTGCTTGGAAACACACTGGGAGCTAATATAGATCTTTTAGGACTGGTGTCCTGAAAGCCACATTCTGGTCCAGCTGCCACATTCTGGATGAATTGTAGTTTCTGAGTCACCTTCAAAGTCATCCCCACATTGTCCTTGTCTCACACTATTGGTCAATCCAAAGTACATTCTGCTGGGACGGAGAATTGACTTTTCTAGTATGCATGGGTACACAGAGAGCACTTTTCCCAGGTCACCTCCTATTGGGGCAGACCTAGTGACATGGCAGGGCTGGGCCACTTGCCCTCACCATGTTTAACTTGCCTGTGAATGAAATAGGATGCACTGCAGTAACCGAGCCGCCTCCGTATACTGATATATATACCTAAGGTATATCAGTACATCGACACACCAGTTTCCAGTCCCGCCCTTTCGAAAGACAGTGATAAATAATTTGTTTTTGTTTTTGTTTTGTTTTTTTAAAAAAGTCTGTGGAAACGCTAATTGAGGGGTGGGAAATAGAGAACACCACTGCTCACTAGTTCGAAACTGTGCCCACCTGTGTGTACGGAGAACATGGATAGCAGCTTCCACTTTGGATGACATTGTCACATGAAGGTGTGTACAATTGCAAACTGCTATGCACAAAAACGCACTGTGGAAAAGCGACCCCTCTTCACACAGCCTCGTAGGTTTTCAAGCAGAAAACCTATCAAGTGGGTCTCCTACATCCCAACTCACTGATTCCATTTAAGGATGCAACCTTCACATTTTTAGCTAGCATCCCCACGCCCCGCTGCCCCAAATTTAAAAACAAAACAAAGCTGGAAACACAACATATATGTGTGAAAGCCACATATACTACCGGATTTCTTCTTTTTTAATCATATGATTTGTAAGCAGAAGTTGTTGAGAGAAGTTTGTTACGGTATTAGCTTTGGTTCGCATCTCTGACAGCTCTTGCTATGATGACCCTAGAAAACATGGTTATTTAAATCATAATAAAAAAGGTAAGATACTATGCTTGCATTAGTTCAATTCTGTTGGTGAGATTTAGCCCCATCTTTTCCTCATCCTGCTGCTTTTTGACCTCCATTGCCCAGATATGGTTGCAGTGTCACAGTGCTGAAGTGACAGTAGATGTGACAACTGGGAGAATCCCCTTTTTAGGGTTTAGGGAAGATAGTAGGTCTAAGAAGCAACCCGATCCCTCCAGAGGATCCCTCCCTTGTCTGCTTTCTTCATTCCTACTAATAATGCACAATGCCTCAAGGCTCTGTTTACACTTTTTACCCAGTCCTGCTTTCTCCTTGACTCTTCTTCAGCTTCATGTCTCTCTCTGCTATCTATCTGTTTCCTCAGGTTTCTGCTTTTAAGGCAACTGGCTCCTTCCTTTAGTTGCTCTGTCTCTTGACCCAGGGCTGGCGTCAGAGGTAGGCAAAGCTGGGTGCCGGCCTCGGCCCACGTTCCTGCAAGAGGCCAGTGATGACCCTCCAAGCCTCTTCCGCTTTCCACTTTCTGGGCCTCTTCACCCACCCAGTGGCGTAGCGTGGGGGGTGCAGGGGGGCCGGCCGCACCGGGCGCAACATCTGGGGGTTAGGGTTAGGGTGCGCAAATCCACGGGTTAGGGGGCGCAAATCCACGGGTTAGGGGGCGCAAATTACTTGCCTTGCCCCGGGTGCTGACAACCCACGCTACGCCACTGCACCCACCGTTTCTGAGCCTAGAAACAGCGAGCAGAGCGTGGAGGAACACCCTTCATGTTCCTTGCACAGTTGTGTCGATTGGGCCCACAGAAAGAGGGCAAAAGGAATGGGCAGTGATGAGGAAGAGGGAGAGGTCCATTCAGGGCATCTTGCTGCCCAAAGGCCCTCCAAACTCTAGAGCCATCATGGGCTCTGTTAAGTTGTGGGCGAACATATCAGATGACACAGCAACTCTTCCAAAGCAGCTCTTTACAGTGGTACCTGGCAAGACGAATGCCTAGCAAGACAAAAAACTCGCTAGACGAAAGGATTTTTTGTTTTTTGAGCTGCTTCGCAAGACGAATTTCCCTATGGGCTTGCTTCGCAAGACGGAAAGGTCTTGCAAGTTTGTTTCCTTTTTCTTAACACCGTTAATACAGTTGCGACTCGACTTCGAGGAGCAACTCATAGAACGCGGTGTGGTAGCCTTTTCTGAGGTTTTTAAAGACTTTGGTGATTTTTGAAACTTTTCCAAAACTTTCCTGACACCGTGCTTCGCAAGACGAAGAAAATCGCAAGACGACAAAACTCGCGGAACGAATTAATTTCGTCTTGCGAGGCACCACTGTATTTGTAAGCTGAAACAGACCTGAACTGAGGGGTTCAGCCAGCCTGCTTATATAGAGCTCCAGTACCTCGTTACTGTAGCAACTTTCTAAAACTATCCAATCACTGAACGTCACTTTCGATCCTTCATTTGCATAACTATCTACAGTATCCCCCTGCTGGCCCAGGGTGAGAACTTCAGTACATAACAGGCTTGGTCAGCCTCCCTAGTGCCCCTCTCTTGTTTCCCCAGAGGAGAGAGCCTCTTTCCTTCTTACACACTATGATGTTCTTCCAACCCCTTGGCCTTCTGATTACTCTATCCTTGCATCAGTTCCTTTATGCACCTGTTTCCTCACAACTCATTCTGTGCAGCGGTTGTGATGGAAACACCAGCTGTATGAAATTGTGCATCTTACCCATTCAGCAATCTGTGTGCCATTGGAGTACTCAGAGGGAAATGCAGTTGTCTGCAACAGAAGTGCTACTGTTTTGTTTTAATTCTGTTGGCGTTAAAATATGAGTTAGGCAAGTAAAGTAAATTGGATCCAGAGAGTGACAGAAGAACCATACACGATGGACGTAGTCTTCAACTCACTTAGCAGGGGAACAGTATTTTGGTATGGTCAGTGAAATGTTAAAATGTCTCCTGTGCTAGTACCAGCAGCATCCTGGGCTGCCGAACCTTCAAGTCTATTACTATTGCTATTACTATTGCTTCTGCTACCAATACTATGACCCATTTGCTCCTTCTTTGTACCCTTCCTTCAACCTCCTTGCCTCCTGGCTTCTTCTCCTTTAATTCATCTCCATCCCATAACCTCTTCACTGGCCTCAATTTATTCTCAGTTTTAACCCCATCGAAATAAACAACAACAACAACAACAATAATTTATTATTTATACCCCACCCATCTGGCTGAGTTTCCCCAGCCACTCTGGGCAGCTTCCAATCAAGTGATAAAAACAATACAGCATTAAATATTAAAAACTTCCCTAAACGGTGCTGCCTTCAGATGTCTTCTAAATGTCAGATGGTTGTTTATTTCCTTGACCCCTGATGGGAGGGTGTTCCACAGGGTGGGTGCCACTACCAAGAAGGCCCTCTGTCTGGTTCCCTGTAACCTCACTTCTCACAATGAGGGAACCGCCAGAAGGCCCTCAGTGCTGGACCTCAGTGTCCGGGCTGAACGATGGGGGTGGAGACGCTCCTTCAGGTATACAGGACCGAGGTTGTTTAGGGCTTTAAAGGTCAGCACCAACACTTTCCCAGTCCTGCACAAACTCTAAACTGCAAACTGTTTGATTCTTTTATTCCAATTCCAAGTCCCCACCACCAGCTACTTGGCCAGTGTGGAAGGTTTTGCTGCCACAAACACAATAGAATATGGAATATGGAAACATTCTTTGCAAATGGTTTATTTTTCCAGAAGGAAGGCCAATGGGGTCATTTTAGGGTTGGGGGTAATATCGCTATCACAGACTATCTAGCCACAGTTTACATGAGGGGGCCATGGGCCAGAAAGTGAAGCCTTTTACCAGTTTTAAAGTCTGTTTGGCCTCTATTTCAGCATTGCTTGCTGCTCAGAGGACTTCTAAAGCCTAGCGCTTCTGGGAAGAGCTGTAAGGATTTATCTAGAAGATCCTGCAAAGTCAACTCTGACTGCAATTCTTTGCCCCATTTGCACAATACTCCTGCAATTTCCTCTTGGCGCATTATCCGCTCCTCATGGGATGCGATGGAGAGATCAGGCCTTGTTGTATAGCCTTGTCGCTTCTCCCTATCTAAAGCAGGGAGTTGAAATTGACAATAGTCCTTTCTGAAATCCAGGCAAGATGTGCCCAGAGTGGAAAGCATGCAGCCTTCTCAAAAGCTGTGCCTTTTAAAAAGGGGAAGGTCAACAAAATGGTGAGCATTGTCATAGACATGGGGAGCAGGGGAGGATGTTTTGCTATTGATCACCATTTTGGGGGCCTGAAAGCACTAGGCCAGCATTCCCTTGCTGAGTGCTACACTGGAGAAGCCGTCAGCTTCCAATTATTTATTTACCTTGTGTTGTCATTCATTGGTGAGATCACTCACCACATCACTAATCTGTGACATGAACTCTGTGCAACCATGCAACTGTGCAGCGGTTGTGATGGAAACACCAGCTGTGTGAAATTGTGCATCTTACCCATTCAAACAATCTGTGTGCCATTGAAGTACTCAGAGGGAAATGCAGTTGTCTGCAACAGAAGCGCTACTGTTTTGTTTTAATTCTTTTGGTGTTAAAATATGAGTTAGGCAAGTAAAGTAAATTGGATCCAGAGAGTGACAGAAGAACCATACACGATGGACGTGGTCCTGAACTCACTTAGCAGGGGAACAGTATTTTGGTATGGTCAGTGAAATGTTAAAATGTCTCCTGTGCTAGTACCAGCAGCATCCTGGGCTGCACAATCTTTCCCCAACCTTACAGCTTGGCATCACCGTACTGTGGTCTAAACCACTGAGCCTCTTGGGCTTGCTGAAGGGAACGTTAGCAGTTCGAATCCCCGTGATGGGGTGAGCTCCCGTTGCTCGGTCCCAGCTCCTGCCAACCTAGCAGTTTGAAAGCATGGCAGTGCAAGTAGATAAATAGGTACCACTGCAGCAGGAAGCTAAATGGCATTTCCGTGTGCTCTGGCTTCTGTCACAGTGTTTCATTGCACCAGAAGCAGTTTGCTGGCCACATGACCCGGAAAGCTGTCTGTGGACAAACGCCGCCACCCTCAGCCTGAAAGTGAGATGAGCAGAGCAACCCCATAGTCACCTTTGACTGGACTTAACCGCCCAGGGGTCCTTTACCTTTTACCTTTGCCTGCCCCTCCATTCATATTCACATATATACATCCCCAACATGGCCTTTTATCGCATTTTCCAAGAAGCAGGGCTGAGACAAGCAGCAGCTCACCTCCTCCTCAGATAGCTCAGTCGGTCGAGCATGAGACTCTTTATCTCGGGGTCATGGGTTTGAGCCCCACGTTGCGTGAAAGATCCCTTGCATTGCTGGGAGTTTGACAAGATGGTCCTCATGGTTCCTTCCAACTCCACAGTTCTGTGATTCTAGATGGGTTACTCTTGGGAAGACAGGCGAACTAATACCAGTGTACTGGAAGAAGCAAAGATCACCTGTGTTGAAGCAATGATTCTTCAACATCAACTTCGTTGGACTGGTCATGTTGTGCGGATGCCTGATGATCGTCTTCCAAAGCAACTACTCTATTCTGAACTTAAAAATGGAAAGCGTAATGCTGGTGGTCAACAAAAGAGGTTTAAAGACTGTCTCAAGGCAAATCTAAAAAAAATGTAGTATAAACACTGACAACTGGGAAACACTGGCCTGCAATTGCTCCAGTTGGAGAACAGCCTTTACCAAAGGTGTCATGGGCTTTGAATACACTCAAACTCAGGACACAAGGGAGAAATGTGCTGAGAGGAAGGCACGCTTAGCAAATCCATACCGTGATTAATTCCCACCCGGAAGCCAATGTCCCCACTGTGGAAGGACGTGTGGATCCAGAATTGGCCTCCACAGTCACTCACGGACTCAATGTTAAAACCATGTTTATGGAAGACAATCTTACTCGGCTATGAGTGATCGCCAAAGAAGAAGAAACATCCAAGGAAAAGAAGATAAGGGAGCTCTGTTGGAGTGATGAAGGGTTGTCCTTTACAGGGCACATCTTGCAAGTTAGCAGCCTTTTCTTCTTCTTTTTGTTCCCAATTTTATACCAATGCAATAAGGGGAGATAGATAAAGCAAAAAACAGCTTGTGGATGGGAGGGAAAGAAAATGAGAAACAGGAAAGTAGGGGGAGAAACAGAGGAAGCAAGTCTGTGATTCACCAAGTCTCACGCTTGAGCCTCCCAAGAACCAACCTATGAGTCTTTCAAAGAGGAAGGCCATAAACCTCGGTTTCCCTGATAGTGCCACTCATCAACACATTTGGGAGGCAGTGAGTAGCCCTCACAGGTGGAAAGATGAGAGGTAGCAGCTATAGCAGCATCTGAACAGCCACCCAGCTAGCATCAGTGAGGCAAGGAACAGAAACAAAAGGAGGAAGGGAAGATTGGGGCATTTGCTGCTCCCCTCAAGGAGCTGCAACATTATTATTTTTTGACAAAAATAAAGAGGGAGGCCAGCTTGCTTATTCATATCTGCCATGGCTGTTTTGCCCCTGATCTTGTCAGTTTGCGAATGCCATTTGTGTTATCTTCTCCTTCTATTTTACACGCATCTTCCTGCTCTTCGGAGACGCTCCTCTTGTGATTTCCCCATCGTGCAGGTGGCGGTGATTCTCTGCCAGGTTGTCAGACATAAAAAATCACAGGATTAGTTATAATACGGAGCTTGATGGATTTATGGGTGGCATCTTACAAGGGGCTGGGCCACAAGTGCGTAGGAAGGAGGCTCCTTTTGTAAGCCAGTACTACTTCAATCGAGTTGCCTGCAGAGGTCACAGAAGAATTCCTGCTCAAATCTATCCCGTGAGTTCCTGCCCCACCCCCCTTTTTGTGTTTTCTTTTCCCTTGGCTCTCCAAGGCAATTTTTCTCAAAGTATTAGGCAGGTCTCCATAAGGAAACATGGACTATTGCCAAGGCAGGCAAATGAATGGGCCAGGAAGCGCAGCGCAAGCCACGGCTTCCTGCTTGGTGCAATAGATTGTGTAATAGCCACCCTGCGTACTGCGTACTGCCCTTTAGAGAAATAAATTGCCACTTTGTGGAGGGGTATGTGCATGAATGATGGGGGCAGGGAAGGAGTAATTGGAGTGCCCCGATTGGCAGGGTTATTATGGGTATTTTAGATAGGCTGTAAGCCATCCAGAGTGGCTGGGGAAACCCAGCCAGTGGTTGGGGTATAAATAATAAAATTATTATTATATGGCACTGTGGGTTAAACCACAGAGCCTAGGACTTGCCGATCAGAAGGTCGGCGGTTCGAATCCCCGCGATGGGGTGAGCTCCCATTGCTCGTTCCCTGCTCCTGCCCACCTAGCAGCTTGAAAGCACATCAAAGTCCAAGTAGATAAATAGGTACCGCTCCGGTGGGAAGGTAAACGGCGTTTCCGTGCGCTGCTGTGGTTTGTCAGAAGCGGCTTTGTCATGCTGGCCACATGACCCGGAAGCTGTACGCCGGCTCCCTCGGCCAATAAAGCGAGATGAGCGCTGCAACCCCAGAGTCGGCCATGACTGGACCTAGTGGTCAGGGGTCCCTTTACCTTTACCTTTAAGGCCAAGCCTTACCTTTACCTTGGAGATGGTCAAGCCAGGTAAGGAGATGGGGCAACAGATGTCTCAAGGCTGTTGCCCTTCCTTGACCACTTCCTGTCCATCAAGGTTTGAGTTGCCATACCAGCTTGCCATCCCAACTGATGGTGCTGTTGCTTAATCATAGAATTGTAGAATTGGAAGAGACCCTCAGGGTCATTTATTCCAACCCCCTGCAATGCTGGAATCACATTATAAAACACCCTGATTATGGATGAGGAGGTTGACTTGGTGTGTATTACCGAGACATGGGTGGGTGAGCTGGGCCAAAAGGGCCTGGCCCAGCTGTGTCCCCATGGATCTGCAATACAGTGCCAGCTAGGGATGCCAGAAAATCCCAGTGGCAATGGAAACGGCTGCAGAAATTGCTACTGATGACATAGTCACTCATTGTTACTCCATGCGAATGTAAGCAGCATTTGTTGGCATCAGATCCTTCCCCCCAAAAGCTGTGAATATTATGTAATTGTTGTTGTTTAGTTGTTTAGTCGTGTCCGACTCTTCGTGACCCCATGGACCAGAGCCTGCCAGGCACTCCTGTCTTCCACTGCCTCCCACAGTTTGGTCAGACTCATGCTGGTAGCTTCGAGAACACTGTCCAACCATCTCGTCCTCTGTCGTCCCCTTCTCCTTGTGCCCTCCATCTTTCCCAACATCAGGGTCTTTTCCAGGGAGTCTTCTCTTCTCATGAGGTGGCCAAAGTACTGGAGCCTCAGCTTCAGGATCTGTCCTTCCAGTGAGCACTCAGGGCTGATTTCCTTCAGAATGGAGAGGTTTGATCTTCTTGCAGTCCTTGCAGAGCAGCACAGGGGTTGCTGGGCATCACAGTCTTTTCTCACACGGTGCCTCACAAAGTTGTCACAGCAGGCTGCTGAAGGTCCAAATGGCCCCATTTGGGTTTGGTCTATCTGGCACCCTAATTGGCTTTTCTGCATGGCTATCCAGATATGCAACGGAGCTGCAGAAGTATGCTTTTTTTCACCTCCTTTGCCGGCCCAGGGCAGCCACTCAAACCTGTGCTCTGTCAAATATGCGCCCCTGTCCTCTGGTCTGTTTCATTGCTTGCCATTCCCTGGAAAAGTAGAGAGATGCACAAGCTGTACAGTGCCCAAGAGAGTACTCAGGAGTGATGGAGTCCAAGGCTCATCCCATCTCTCAGTTCCATAGCGAGACCATCTGCCATGACAGTCAGAAACTCTGCCACAGCATTCAGGAATCCTTCTGATTCCATTCATCTCTGGGGACAGACCATCTGAATTCGTCCCCTACACCTGCAGGGGGGAACTACCACTGCCAAACCAATTCTCACCATGGAATGAACCATCCGTAGCCATGGGGATCTTAAGTCTATCAGCTGATCGTTTCTAACCCATTCTGCTTCAAAAACTGGGCCGAGAATGCAGCTTGCCAATGGTGTACTGAGATAGCCCTAGGTTGTCATGGCGGCCATGAAGTCCTGAGCTGAGCCAGATAAGGCAGCCATAGTGTGAATTTTCTCCAAAACCATCTCTGAGCTCACCTCCACCAGCTCAAGCAGAGGAGGTCATTGGGCAGTGGGGTGAGTAGTACAAAATCCCTGTATTGTTTCTTCGGCTCAACACCGGAAGCAAATCTCCAAATCCACCTGCCTAAGATATGGGTCTCCTGGTCAGAAAGTTGGAATTTCTATGAAGGGTGCCCCCCCCCCCCCGCCAATCATCCAACCTGTGTTGGAGTTAGGGATGTAACATGCTGTCAATTTCCTTGCTAACATGCATTCGTTAAAGAAAGGACATTCTCCATCTCGCTGCTGCTTGCATTTAGCATCACAAACCACAATTCAGTTCGTTTTGTTTTTTCACTGCTGAGTCTTTACATAATTAATATCATCATGTTTTCCTTTCGTATTGGCTCTAGAGGCAGACATGCCTTATCCCCTCAGGAGGCTAAAGAGATGCCCAGCAAAACTACCTGGGGCGGAGAGAGCTTCCATATGTCTGATGCTCAGGCAAGGGCAAGTACTGATGACTGAGCAAGCGTCTTACATTTTGGAGGAAAAGAAATTGCAGTTATAGTGCAAACCTAGATATGTCTGCTCAGAAGTCCCGTGGAATTCAATGGTACTTATTCCCAGTAAGTGTATAGGATTGCAGCCTTAAATATTTAACAGTTTTATTAATAAATCTTATTACAGTGGTACCTCGGGTTACAGACGCTTCAGGTTACAGACTCCACTAACCCAGAAATAGTACCTCAGGTTAAGAACTTTGCTTCAGGATGAGAACAGAAATCACACGGCGGCAGTGGGACGCCCCATTAGCTAAAGTGGTACCTCAGGTTAAGAACAGTTTCAGGTTAAGAACGGACCTCCAGAGCGAATTGAGTTCTTAACCTGAGGTACCACTGTACATACATACATACATACATACATACATACATACAGTATATCTCTCCTCTGTCTCAGACTACATATACATCCCTTCCTCTATCACAAACAACAATATCCACAGGAATTTTTCCGAGGGAGAAGGATTTTTCCAGGAAGGCATTTTTTTTCTTGTTGGTGGGGCCAAAGTAAAACACTGGGTAGGCTAATTTCTCACAACAAAATGAGAAGAATTGTATCTGTACATTTTTGCTTCACATTTCAGGTTCTAAGAATGCTAGAAACAGCATTTTGTTTTGTTAGAAATGAAAGCTGGGAAACTGGGAATTATCGTTCATCCTGGGGTCACCAAAAGCAGCCTTTACGGCACCTGAGCGCACCAGGTTGACAACCCCTGCTTTAACAGAGTTGCCAGATACACCATCAACTACAATAGCTAAAAGCAGGAATGTTCGCATACAGACTCAGCATAACATTGCCAAAAACTGGGAGCAAACAGCGAGGGGTGCCTGTATTGCTCATGCTCTGCTTTGAACACTTTTTCTGACACAGCTACTCTGATCTGGCACGGCAGATCTTTCATTCTGAAATCAATGCAGAATTGTGCTATTTTTTTATGACTGTTCTGTCCTTGAAGCAGAATTTCAGGTTTGCCGGCACAAATTTTCCCTCCAACTCTGAGCGTAGAACTGCAGGACTCCACGAAAATACTTTACAGAAAATACTTGGAAGTCAAACAGCTTAGTTCCCAAATGTTTTGGCTCCCGAACGTTGCAAACCCAGAAGTGACTGTTCCAGTTTGTGAACTATTTTTGGAAGCCGAGCGTCCGACGCGGCTTCTGCGACTTCCGATTTGCTGCAGGAGCTTCCTGCAGTCAATCAGAGGCTGCGCTTTGGCTTTCAAATGTTTTGGAAGTCGAATGGACTTCCGGAATGGATTTCTCTTGCAGAACCTCCAGAGTGTCCCATATTCTGATTGCTGCTCTAGCCTGCAATGCCCTAACACAATCTTGTGGCTTCTGTGGAAAATCTAAACGAAATCGTATCATCGGGGCATGTGAAGGGAAAAGACATCAGCATTTTATCTGGGCTAGCCCCAACCTGAGTCAGCCTAACTGCGTTCTCTAACCACTCCATCCCAGCCAAAATTTCTTGATAGCACAATTGTTAAGAGTTGGGGCCCACAGTCTCAAGACTTCCACCATGCACGTGAGTTCCGGCTGTTTCTCAAGTGTTGCTTGTTCTGCCGTCTGAGTTATAGCAAAGGTGGAATGGACGCACTCTGTGTGTGCTTCTCTTTTTGAATTCAGTAACTCTTTGTCCTCCGCAAACACGCTAAGGAATAGTCATCAGCGGAGCAATTGGGCTCCTGCGCACGTCTCCTGACATTTTTCTCCTTTTCGTTGAACGCGGAACTCTCCTGGCGTCAGACAGATGCCTGGCAAGGCCCAATGAAGAAACTCAATGAGGATTTTCCAACATAAATTAAAACAAATTGCATTTTTATATCGCAAATAAGGGCAGTTTTATAGTTTTTATTGCATAACAACCATTAATGAAGTGCAGTTTCAGGAGGCCTTAATTGCTCAGAGACTAAAGTTCAATTCATATCTTCAGCGCACACTAGAAAGATGCAATGTGTCATTGGTCACGTATCTGGCATATTAGAAATGTAAATAAATTTATGGTCACTATTAGGAAAATGGGAGAGAAGGGGCTCTATTTATCCCATCTATGTATGTAAAAAAAAGGGGGGGGTTAAACAGCGCAGGAATAAAAACTCTGAGGAGAAAAACAAAGAACCAGGAGGACTTTTATAATACCTGCACCCACTGAAAAGGGCCAAATATATGCTCAAGACTAACAGCACATAGACTTCATCTTAAGGAACTGACACCCTTGGGAGGGGTGTATTTAGATGGAATTTTAGGACAGTTAAGGCAGGAATAGTTGGTTTTTTTAACAAGCTCTGCTCCCATTTGGCAAACTGTCTTAAAAATCTGAAGTATGGAACAGTGACAGATTCTGGAAGATGTGGACAGTCTCTGGAATCCTCTCTTCTAGATAAACCAATGACTCAATATGAGATGTGTATCCCAGGATCCTTTGCAGAGCCAAACAGCTATCTGGGTCCAAACTCCCAGGCTGTCCATAGTTAGGCAGCACCCAGGAGTTTAACTGCAGCATCCTCAGTGACCTTGTAAAGCATCTCTTGAACTTAAGAACGTGCACTGTTGCAAGTGTTGGGGGCCTCCAGCCCATGGCAATATTTGACCCACCAGGCCTCCATTTGGCTCGCAATCCCATTTAAAAAAAAAAAACACGGCCACTTGCTCCATTCGTGATGTACTGTCAGTGGCGGAGCAAGCCGATCGGGCGCCTGGGGTGGCGTGCGTGCCCTGCACCCAGGGGCAGGGACAGCCGGGGCAGGATGCTCCATGGGGCCTCCGAGGAATCTGCCTGCCTCCTCCCACTCAGCCGCCCTACAGCTGAGGGGGAAGAAGAGTTTGGATTTGATATCCCGCTTTATCACTACCCGAAGGAGTCTCAAAGCGGCTAACATTCTCCTTTCCCTTCCCCCCCCACAACAAACACTCTGTGAGGTGAGTGGGGCTGAGAGACTTCAGAGAAGTGTGACTAGCTCAAGGTCACCCAGCAGCCGCATGTGGAGGAGCGGAGAAGCGAACCCGGTTCACCAGATTACGAGTCTACCACTCTTAACCACTACACTACACTGGCTCTCAATCTGGGCCACCGCGTCACTCCTAGGAGAGATCTGTGGCTTGGGCACACTGCAGGCCCTGCAATGAGTGGCGCCCGGCATTTTGTCACCCCCTCAGTGGTGACACCCAGGCCGACCCGCCCCCACCGCACACCCCTTCCTTTGCCCCTGTGTACTATGTGTTGTGGGGCCGGTAAAGAAGCAGCTGGATTTGCTGCTCATATGGCTGGTTTCTGCTGAAAGCAGGATTGAACTACCTGCTCGTCAGCCACCTCACAGGGAGTTTAAAGCTATTTGGTTCAAGTGTGCAAGAGAGCTCCCTATAGGAAACTCACACACAAACCCTGAATAAAGTGTGACTGAATTTGTTATGTACTGAAGTTCTCACCCTGGGCCAGCAGGGGGGATACTGTAGATAGTTGTCACTCAGGTCCACATATGCAAATAAGGAATTGAAAGTGATGTTCAGTGATTGGATAGTTACAGAAAGTTGTTACTGTTGCGTTGTAGTGGAGCTCTATATAAGCAGGCTGGCTGAACCCTTCAGTTCAGGTCTGTTCTGGCCTGTGAATAAACAAGAGCTGTTTGAAGAATCGCTGTGTCGTCTGATATGTTCACCCACAACTTAACAGAATTCCCCATGGATCAGCTAATGCACACCCCTGTGGAAAGCACAAATCTGCACTGATTTCAGAATGAAAGTCGATTTACAATGGAGTTCAATCCCCATTGGTCGCTATCTCCTCCCACCCCTGCTGCCCACCTTTGACAGGTAGGCAGGACCAACTGACTTTCAATCACCTGACCATATTATGACATCAGATGATTGACAGGTGAGTGTTCCCACCTAGTTTTCAAACTGGGCCATGGGGGGGGGGAGATAAACATCTCGCCCACCAGGCCAGAAAAAGATTCCCCACCCAAAAGCTATTAGATTGGAGCAAACCGTTTGTCTAATCCACATCCTATCAGTGGTCAGGCAGATGTTTCTGGGAAGCACCCAATATAGGCATGGAAGCAATAGCCCTTCCCTGTTGTGACTTTCCAGCATCTGCTTTGCAGAGATTTACTGCCTCAGAACACACAGGTTCCATCTAGCACTCGCAAATAGCTGCTCCTAATAAGCAAATGGTGCTTATAAACAAGTTGGGACCCAAGTACTTGAGGAGCCCCTCTCCCTGTTTCAGCCTGCCCATGTAATGAAGATCTTCTGAAAAGGCCCTACTCCAGGTCCTATTGCCAAGAAGCATGCATTCCCTGCTGGCGTGAGAAAGGGCCTTCTCTGTGGTGGTACCCTGTTAAGTAATCCACTCCCCCTGAACCAGTTCTTCATCCCAGCATTTGTGGGAGGTTAATACAATAGGGACGCGGGTGGAGCTGTGGGTTAAACCTCAGAGCCTAGGGCTTGCCGATCAGAAGGTCGGTGGTTCGAATCCCTGCAACAGAGTGAGCTCCCGTTGCTCAGTCCCTCCTCCTGCCAACCTAGCAGTTCTTAAGCACATCGAAGTGCAAGTAGATAAATAGGTACCGTTCCAGCAGGAAGGTAAACGGCGTTTCCGTGCACTGCTCTGGTTCGCCAGGAGCGGCTTAGTCATGCTGACCACATGACCCGGAAGCTGAACGCCGGCTCCCTCGGCCAGTAAAGCGAGATGAGCACCGCAACCCCAGAGTCATCCGTGACTGGGCCTAATGGTCATGGGTCCCTTTACCTTAATACAATCACATGGTGCCCAGGGTTGAACCACCTGCCCTGTGGTATTTAAAGGCTGCTTTGATATATAATTTATTGATAAGTGTCATTTATTGTCTCTGCTCTGCTCTGGCTTCACTATAGCTTGAGATTATGTTTGATGTTGGGATGAACTCTGGATCAGTTATGATGAGAGACAGGTTTAAAATATCTTAAATAAATAAATAAATAAAGTCCACTATAGCTTTTTGTTTAAAAGAACATGATCCTGCAACCCCCAAGCAATGTTAAAAGTCAGTCAGTCAGTCAGACAGACAGACGGACAGACAGATGATAGATAGATATAGAGATATACAGTGGTACCTCGGGTTACATACGCTTCAGGTTACACACTCCGCTAACCCTGAAATAGTGCTTCAGGTTAAGAACTTTGCTTCAGGATAAGAACAGAAATCGTGCTCCGGCTGCGCAGCAGCAGCAGGAGGCCCCAATTGCTAAAGTGGTGCTTCAGGTTAAGAACAGTTTCAGGTTAATAACGGACCTCCGGAACGAATTAAGTACTTAACCCGAAGTACCACTGTATACTTTTTCTGCAGCTTACAAAGCTGTATAAACCTATGTCATATCTCCTCCCATTAGACTGCGACCCATATTTCAAGAAGTAAAAATAGGGGCACAAAAGGTTTGGGGTTTTTTTGAGGGGGAGGGGAATTGCCCAACTCAAAAAGCTGTTGAGGAAAATTTTTCGAAATCCCCCCCCCAGCCAAATCGAAACGTATGGCATCCCTTTACCATCCTCCAGCCTTTCTCAACCCGTGGGTCCCCAGATGTTGTTGAACTACAACTCCCATCACCCCTAGATAGCAAGGCCTGAGCTCAAGGATGATGGGAGTTGTAGTCCAACAACATCAGGGGACCCACAGGTTGAGAACCGCTGCAACCCAAACTTGGTTTTTTGGACTACAATTCCCATCATCCCTGACCACTGGTCTTGCTAGCTAGGGAAGATGAGAGTTGTGGTCCAACAATAGCTGGAGACCCAAGTATGGGAAACCCTGCTGTAAACACCTAAGTGGAAGTAACTCACATTGAACTCACGTTTGGGCTTTTACTGCCAGTCTTATCTTTTTCTACGGCCGGCACAGGTGGTGCAGTCGCTTGGAAGCCTCAAGTGTCTTTTTGGCCAGCCTTTTGTTGGCGCGGGTGGCGCTGTGGGTTAAGCCACAGAGCCTAGGACTTGCCGATCAGAAGGCTGGCGGTTCAAATCCCCACGATGGGGTGAGCTCCTGTTGCTCGGTCCCTGCTCCTGCCAACCTAGCAGTTTGAAAGCACCTCAAAGTGCAAGTAGATAAATAGGGACCGCTCTGGGGGGAAGGTAAACGGAGTTTCCGTGCGCTGCTCTGGTTCGCCAGAAGCGGCTTAGTCATGCTGGCCACATGACCCGGAAGCTGTACGCAGTGGCGTAGCGTGGGTTGTCAGCACCCGGGGCAAGGCAAGTAATTTGCGCTCCCTAACCCGTGGATTTGCGCCCCCTAACCCTAACCCCCAGATGTTGCGCCCGGTGCGGCCGGCCCCCCCTGCACCCCCCACGCTACGCCACTGACTGTACGCCGGCTCCCTCGGCCAGTAAAGCGAGATGAGCGCTGCAACCCCAGAGTCCATCATGACTGGACCTAATGGTTGGTCAGGGGTCCCTTTACCTTTACCTTTCTTGGCTGAAGCTTGTATTAGCCACTCAGCCTGGGACAGCAGTGTGAACCCTCTCTCTCCTGCCCTGCATTCCACTCATTCCAGGACAAGCCAGCCCATGGTGTCAAAACAGACCGGCCTCCTCTCCCTGCTGCATGTTGGTAAATAATGCTAATTGCCTCCAGTTATCCTGAAATACCAAACATGTGGAGGTAGCCAGCGGGGCCAGCCTAGCATCAAAGCCAGATAAATTTGCACCAGTTTCTGCTCCCGGACAACTGCTGCCTCACACGGAGGCTGCATCTCCCACTTACGCATTTATTAAATCAGGCTCCAAACATGACAGGTCTAATACCCATAACAAAACACAAGGAGTGTGTTATACCCCCACAATGTACAGTTGTGCCCATTCCATCACGAACCGACCGTGTTCAGCTTCGTGCCCGGTACATTATGTCCAATACATTCAACATAATACATTAGATAGTTTATATTCAGCGCAATGCATTACATGCGACACTGTACAAGATGCCCCTTCAGATACAGCTTGTCCAATGAAGCATATGGAAATCATTCCTTTGGCCACATTTTCTGGGTGCTGACCATCAAATGGTAGCGCCCTTGAATTATGGGATCACTCTTTACTGCTTCCTGCAGAAAACGATTCCCATCTTCATCTCTGTGTCTGCCTCAGCCTCTCTTGTCTCTCATACATGGACACACCCAGGGAATCTGAACTAGGCTTGCCATGTCCTGAGCTTCCTATTACATTGGCCACGCAACGCATCACCGAAAAGAATCAAATAGACCACGAAAAAGGATGGCATACATATTTTTTTGCATAAAATCTGTAGTGGTCAATTTGTGCGGATAGATGCAAATTTAGAAATGATCGCTATTAGAGTTTAAAGAGAGACACAATAAGTCTCACTGTTGTAAACAAAGTCTGCCCTTTTCCCCTTATGGGGTATCCAAGAGCCCATATAGAGTCCTTACATGGGTTCCCTGTTGGTAGGAGAAAATAACAGAGGCCAACCAGAGAATATTGAGAAGCAAAGCAGCTAGTAAGCCTGATCTTTTATTATTACATCACCACAGCGGGGAAACCTGTGTGCTTTCACAGTCTGTGTGCTATCTATTGATAGGCCACTTTTTAAGGTCCTTGCTGCTCTCCCTTCTTAGGGTCCATTCCCTTTAAACCAGAATTGAGCCAAATGGGGCAGGGATGGGGAACCTGTGGCCCACTGGATGTTTGTTGGACTTCAGCTCCCATCAGTCCCAGCCAGCCTGCCCAATGAGCAGAGGTGATGGGAATCATAGTCCAACAAATGTCAAGAAGAAGAAGAGGAGGAGGAGGAGTTTGGATTTGATATCCTGCTTTATCACTACCCTAAGGAGGCACTGTGGGCAGTGGCGTAGCGTGGGGGGTGCCAGGGGTGCCGGCCGCACCGGGCGCAACATCTGGGGGGGCGCGAGTCCAGAGGGAAGGGACAAGTTCCTTCCTCCGCCGGGCTCCCCGCCGCCGCCACCAGCCTTGCGCCCTAGCGCGTGCGCGCCCCCCGCCGCCACTGCGGCTGCACTCCACTCACTGCTTGCAGGAGGAGCAGCCGCTGCAGCAGCGCCGACGCCGCCACCGACGCCTGGCCGGGCACGGGCAGCCTCCGCACCCCGCCGCCGCCGCCATCCCCTCGGCCCAGGCACAGGCGGCGGCTGCTGCTTCTGCTGACTGGGAGGGAGGAGAGCTCTGAGGGGCCTCGCCCTGCGCTCCCCAAAACCCTCCGAGAGGAAGCCGACGGGCGGGCGAGGGTCTCCCGGCAGAAGGGGGCGCCGCTGGCTCCGGCTCTCAGCGCAAGCCTCAGCCGCGGGGGGGGGGGCGAGGACGGAGCACGGCTGGAAGCCCCCGGACCCGGCAGGGAGGAGGAGAGGCGCTCGCCAAGCCCGGATCTGGAGCTCCACCTACAGCCCAAGGAGAGGAGGGGGCGGGGAGGCACCCGAGGGGAGGGGGCTTCGGCTGCCTCGGCCCGCGGGGGCTCCGCAAATAATAAATTTAATAAATTCCTGCTGAGCCTTTGGGGGGTGGTCCTTGGCTCCTTCGCTCGCCCCCAGCCCCAATGGCGTAGCGTGGGGGGGGTGCAGGGGGGCCGGGCGCAACATCTGGGGGGGGCGCGTTCGCACTTGAGTGCTAAAATCCACGGGTTAGGGGGCGCAAATTACTTGCCTTGCCCCGGGTGCTGACAACCCACACTACGCCACTGACTGTGGGTTAAACCACAGAGCCTAGGACTTGCCAATCAGAAGGTCGGTGGTTCGAATCCCCACGACGGGATGAGCTCCCATTGCTTGGTCCCTGCTCCTGCCAACCTAGCAGTTCGAAAGCACATCAAAGTGCAAGTAGATAAATAGGGACCGCTCTGGGGGGAAGGTAAACGGAGTTTCCATGTGCTGCTCTGGTTCGCCAGAAGCGGCTTAGTCATGCTGGCCACATGACCCGGAAGCTGTACGCCGGCTCCCTCGGCCAATAGAGTGAGATGAGCGCCGCAACCCCAGAGTCGGCCACAACTGGACCTAATGGTCGGGTCCCTTTACCCTTTACCTTTAAGGAGTCTCAAAGTGACTAACAATCTCCTTTTCCTTCCTCCCCCACAACAGGCTTCCAACCCCTGAAACAGAAGATGCCTTCTAACAGAGGACCATGCTGTGTAAAGTGGGGCACAGTGTCTCCTACTTCCTATGTTTTGCTGATAGCGCTGAGGCTGGGGATAACCTATTGGGTTCTCTCTCTCTCTCTCTCCTGACATCTAACTGGCGGGATCAGAGAGAAGCTTGCAGCACCCTGATGATACAATGCTGCTTCCCAGGAAAGCCAGTCTCCTACTTGAAGAACCATGCATGACCTACACCTGCAGTTCTACAGCATTTGGAAGACTTGCTTCTTAGGGTTGCTGACCCAGCGATGATCAGTGATCCCCTTTCAGTTTTGTGGATTTTATGAAGCATGAAACTTGAGGCAGTTTCATGGCGAGGGGTACACTACATTCCCCACAATGACAAATCTGGGAATGCAACTGCCCTGCAACTCTGGAACAATTTTGTGTTTTATTAAATAAAACCTTGATTTGTTTAAATGCTTTCTAGCATTAGTACCACTGCTCCTCAGGGTTTTCGAAAGAGCTTGGATCCTGGGATGTTTTTTTTTTAGGAATGGGGGGAGGTGATTAACCCTTTTAGGAAAGGAAAGAAGAACCCTCCCTTACTTTTCCCTGGAAGGAGTGACATGACAGCCTTCTGCCCTCTGTGCATGGAAATGTCAACATGAAGGGAAGCCAGAGACTTTGTCTCTCTGCAGAGATTCTCCCAGAAGGGGGGTAAGTCCTGTAATGTTTAACATCAAAACAAAGAGGCCCTTCTCTGAGCTGCTGAAATGGTAACTACAGGGCCCTGTTATCTCTTCTCTGCACAGAATACCAGCCTCAGCAAGGTTGGCTGCTCGGCTTGTTTAATTTTTAACCAACTTCTGATTGCAGCTTTGGGGGGGGGGGGAGAGAGAGGGGAGTTAAAAAACAACAACACAGGACTTAAAACTCCTTCCCCAAGACCGAAACTAATCTCCAGACTCTGATGCTTGTGTTGCTATTTGCCTCTTTTAAAAAAAACAACAATTAATTTTGTCTTATTTTCCAAAACGGGGACCTTGTGAAAACATTCCAGAAGTGCAGCCATCTCTGCCACAAGAGAAAAAAGACAGAAACGTCCTGCCCCTTTAGAAATGGGTTTATTTTTCGGCAAATTTGCGTAGAAGGGTAGGTCCTTGTGTGATAGGGCTTTGAGGCAGCTGTCTATTGGAAAAGCAAAACAAAACCCTAAATTGTTACTTACGTGAGTATGTTAAGCCATCAAAATGTATTCCAGATGAAAACTGCCCATTGCCCAGCGCTGAGGTTGGTCTTTAAAAGAGAAGAAAAGTAACAGCCAGATTGGAAAAGCAAAACAGAACAAAACAAACTCTGCTTCAAAACAATTCAAAATTCATTATGTGATGTTCTCCTGAAGCCTGACAGAAAATATGAAAACTTGTCTATTTCACATTCTTCCTGATTTGTTCACCCAAAGTGTACACAGAGGTTAGACTATGCTCGGTCTTTATTGAGCGTTTATTCTGACCTGCATGCATAGATGAGCATTCATCTGATTTGTCTGTTCAGTGGTTATACATCTTCCTGTTAATCATTTGGTCGCTCCTCACTTTTCAGTGCATTTCCCTCTCATTTTCCTATCTGCAAAAGTGCATTTTTTAAAAAGTGGATTTACTTTCTTTATTAAATTTGCATACCACTCAGGGTCTGCGTCGGTTCATATGGGGAGAAGTGGTCCTTGAGGTAGAACAGTGGTACCTCTGGTTACGAACTTAATTTGTTCTGGAGGTCCGTTCTTAACCTGAAACCATTCTTAACCCGAGGTACCACTTTAGCTAATGGGGCCTCCCGCTGCCGTGTGATTTCTGTTCTCATCCTGAGGTAAACTTCTTAACCTGAGGTACTACTTCCAGGTTAGCGGAGTCTGTAACCTGAAGTGTTTGTAACCTGAGGTGTTTGCAACCCGAGGCACCACTGTATGGTCCTGAGCCATTTAAGGCTTTATAGGTAAAAACCAGCACTTTGAACTGATACCAGAAACTGATTGGCAGCCAATGCGGTCAGGCCAGGGTTGGTGTTATATGCTCAAACCGTCTTGCCCCGGTGAGCAACATGGCTGCCAAATTCTGCAGCAGCTGAAGGTTCCAAACTGTCTCCGAAGGCAGCCCAATGTCACGGCAACAGCCCCGTCATCCCCATTCATTGGGCAAATTTAAAGTTCTGCTATTCACTTGTCAGGGACTGGGCAGAGGAGGAATGGTGGAGACCACCTGCCCAGCCTGACCCTTCCAGAGAAGAAGTAGACAGTCCAGAATTACAACAGGGGTTTGAGGGAGATCACAGCTCAGAGGAAGATGAGGTGAAAAGTTGGGAAATAATGGGAGAGGAGGAGGAGGCAGAGCTGGAGCAGCTGGCTGACACGTTATCGCTAGAAACCATTATCCAGACTCACCATCTCCCAGAACCTGGCGAGCCTTAAAAGTAGGAGAGCAAAGGGCTTAGAAGCAAAGGCCCCTCAGTGCCACCTGTAGAAGGGATGACGAATAAGGAAGTGGGAGAGAAGGAGAGGGGAGATTTACTCTGGGCAATACCATTACAGTGGTACCTCAGGTTACATACGCTTCAGGTTACAGACTCGGCTAACCCAGAAATAGTGCTTCAGGTTAAGAACTTTGCTTCAGGATGAGAACAGAAATCGTGCTCCAGTGGCGCAGCAGCAGCAGGAGGCCCCATTAGCTAAAGTGGTGCTTCAGGTTAAGAACAGTTTCAGGTTAAGAACGGACCTCCAGAAAGAATTAAGTTCGTAACCAGAGGTACCACGTATTCCATGCATTCTAAGTGGCAGCATTTCCAAGCCTCTCTCTGTGAATATTGAATAAAAAGCAGTTGGTAAGAACTTTTCCTGGTCTTATCCATTCCGTGACTGTGGGGTTTGGATCCACTGCCGCCTGACATCACTTTAGAAGCAACCTAAGTAAGGCTAATTGGGGGTGTGTGTGTTAACTTGTTGCCCATTGTTTTCTTTATGGGACACCCTTCAGGTAAGGAGCGGACGTCCCAGAGTAGCTGTCTGTTCCCCCCAACCTCCAAATGCACAGCCAGTGTTTCAGACCACAGCTGCTTGTTCCTCTGGACCACCTCTGCTTCTGGCTAGCTTACTCATTCTACACACCGACTATTCTTACGCACAATTAAAAATGGGGATAGGTATGAATGCCAAAGGCATAAATCAAGTTGCTGCTCTTTTTTAAGGTAATTGCTTGACATGTGTTGATATAGCACTGCTATATATAAAAATGTAACCACAACAAACACTGGGGTAAAATACGCACACCCTGATCTAGCCCTAGCCAGGAAGTAGTCATGCAGGACATTTGATGCCTCCAGGCCTAGATGTCCATCGGAAGAGACATCCAGCCACTTGGGGGGGGCATGGCGAACACGACAATACAGATGGGGATTTGCATCTAATTGCGGAAAAGGAAGCCTTTAAACTTGGCTGAGGAACTTCCTCTCTCCCCACCGAAATCGGAAAGATCACCCCTGGCTTGTGGTGTTAGGTTGCCTTTCATTTTTAATTGCTGCTCTCCACTTGTGAGACATAATGTTGAGAAGCGGCTTATAAATTTCTTAAATTCACACAAGCAAGGATGGGCAGAGATACAATGTCCACACTTCTGGTTGTGTGCGTTTGATTTAGGCCTGCAGTTTGTGATCCACCACGTGAGAAGCAACATAGAAAGCTGACATACCAGGTTAAGACCTGTTTCTCCATCTAGCCTGTTATCATCACTTCTGTGGTCTTGGGTGATTTCCTATCTCTTCCTATGTGGTCTTTTTTAAACTGGAGATGCCAGGGATTGGATGTGGTGATCTACCAATGGTAGATGATCTACCAATGAGCCATGCTCTCCCCTTGTTTCCATGCATAGATCTTATTATATCAGAACCATGGGTGGGAGATGCAGATGGAGGATAAAAGGAGAAAATGTATACAGTGGTACCTCAGGTTAAGAACTTAATTCGTTCTGGAGGTCCGTTCCTAACCTGAAACTGTTCTTAACCTGAGGTACCACTTTAGCTAATGAGGTACCTGAGGTACCACTTTAGCCCACTGCCGCCACACGATTTCTGTCCTCATCCTGAAGCAAAGTTCTTAACCCGAGGTAATATTTCTGGGTTAGCGGAGTCTGTAACCTGAAGCGTATGTAACCTGAAGCATTTGTAACCTGAAGCATCTGTAACCCGAGGTACCACTGTACTCCTGCTTCCTCTATCTCTTCCTCCTCCTTCATCACCATCAAGAGTGTGAGTAACCTACAGGAACCATGGTAGTTTGTGCAGGTATATACACTCATATCTATACAGTATATGAAATTATATAGAGCTGCCATATGTTCGGAATTTCCCGGACATATCCAAGGCTCGTCTGTCAGAAACGTCTGGGCAGAATTTCCAAAAATCAGTAAAAATGTCTGGGGAAACCCGGGTGTATGACAACCCATGTCATAAGTGTTGTTGTTTTTTGGTGAATGTCCCCCCAAAAAGCTCAAAAACCTCAATAGGTAAAGGTAAAGGGACCCCTGACCATTAGGTCCAGTTGTGACCGACTCTGGGGTTGCGGTGCTCATCTCGCTTTATTGGCCGAGGGAGCTGGTGTACAGCTTCCAGGTCGTGTGGCCAGCATGACTAAGCTACTTCTGGCGAACCAGAGCAGCGCACGGAAACGCCTTTTACCTTCCCGCCAGAGCGGTACCTATTTATCTACTTGCACTTTGACGTGCTTTCGAACTGCTAGGTTGGCAGGAGCAGGGACTGAGCAACGGGAGCTCACCCCGTCATGGGGATTTGAACCGCTGACCTTCTGATCGGCAAGCCCTAGGCTCTGTGGTTTAACCCACAGCGCCACCTGCATCCCCCCCCCAAAAAAAAAGATCAACAACTTTTGTTTCCAGATTTTCACTTTTTGAAACATAGCAATCCTAAATTATGGCTGTGTACACTTTGTAAAGCACCCACCCCAAGAATCCTACAGAATCCTACAGTTCCCAGAATTCTTTTGGGGGAGGGGGTGCTTGAAAATGCGCTTTAAATGCATGGCATGTGCACAGCTGCGGCTCCAAATATTCTGTGGCCCTCTCCAAACAATCTGTCGCAGCATGGTGTGACCAAGAAACAAGACAGACGCAGACCTGCTTCTCAGTAAGTCACACGGGGAAGGGAAAAGTTTAGCTTCCATCCCACATACCCTAACATCCTCCTACATGAAAGGGTGCCATTCACTCTTGTGTAGGAAAGCAAAGCTTTGGGGAGGGGAGGGCAAGACTTGACTGCCTCTCCCCATGACCAGTGCAGAGGCTACTGCAGAAGAAGGCAGTGCACCCAAAAACACACTGTATCTCACCGGGGTGCTATACGCAATCCTACTCTTCTAACATGTGGCCCCACCCTCATTTCTCACCACCTGTTTCTCCTTTAGGTAAAAGACTCTGTTCAGACTGCTTTTTATTATTTGGGTCGACTCCAGCTTGCATATTCAGGCCCACAGCAGGGGCCCATGGAGATACAGACCCCAAGCCTCTCTCTTTCCAGACCCAACTGAACATCATACACCCTCTCTAACAGAAGGCATGCTATCGCCTTCTATTGGAGAGTTTCTCTGCCAGAAACACGGAAGTGTTCCTGTGCCGTTCCTGTGCTGGTACCGGGTAGAAAACCTAGCAAGAGATCTGGCTGGTGTGTAACCCTGAGGTAGCCATTCGACTGCAGTGATGTCTCGGCTTCTCAGGGCTCAAAAGATTTTGATCCCTAGAAGAATCTCCTCTCTCACATACATACAGCTAGCACATCGCTTGCTATTCTGACAGCCTGTAGGGAGGAATGGAGGAGCAAAGGTCTCCCTGACATTGTGCTTGTGACATCATCCAGAAACCTAGGAATCTGCTTCCTACTAGGTCATTGGTCCATCTGTGTCCACTCACTGACAGCAGCTCTCCAGGGTTCCAGACAGGGAACTGTTCCCAGCCCTACCTGGCAATGCAGTGGCGCAAACCTGGGACCTTTTGTATGCAAGGCAGAGGAGCTACAGTCCTTTCATAAGCGATGGATGATACCACAACATTTCCCCCTCTGGGCCTGCCCCAACCATTTTGCGTTTCGCTTCTTTAATAGGGTGAGCCGTTTCTCACTCGGACGCAAGAGCTGTCATCTAGCCTTTAAAAAAAAAATGAACAGCATCAAGGTTTTCCCTCCTCTCTGTCTCTCCCATGCCACAAGCGCTCCACCATTTTGAGACTTTTTTGCTTTTATTTTATTTTTAAAGGTTTAGCGGATATTGTTGAAAGCTGTGCAAGCTTGCCTCTTTAACCGTGTTGAGTGCGCACATTTTGAAAAAACATCAAGGGAGGCTTCAGTGGAAAGCTGGGGTAGCGTAGTGACGGAAGAGATAGCGTACCTTTAAAGCATGTGGCTTCCCCCAAAGAATCGTGGGAACAGTATTTACCCTTCACCAGCGCTACAGTTCCCAGCACCCTTAACTAAAGTTCCCAGGATTCTTTTTCGGGGGAGGGGGGAGCCATGTGCTTTAATTGCAATTTAAATACAGTGGTACCTCGGGTTAAGAACTTAATTCGTTCTGGAGGTCCATTCTTAATCTGAAACTGTTCTTAACCTGAAGCACCACTTTAGCTAACGGGGCCTCCCGCTGCCGCCGCACGATTTCTGTTCTCATCCTGAGGTAAAGTTCTTAACCTGAGGTACTATTTCTGGGTTAGCGGAGTCTGTAAACTGAAGCGTCTGTAACCTGAAGCATCTGTAACCTGAGGTACCACTGTATAGAATGTGTATGCAGCCTATGTTATGTCTCAATATGTCGTCACTGGGTATAGCTCAGTCGGTAGAGCATGAGACTCTTCATTTTAGGGTCGTAGCTTCAAGCCCCATGTTGGGCAAAGGATTCCTGCATTTCTGGGGTTTGGACTACATGGCCATTGTGGTCCCTCCCAGCTCTACAATTCTATGATTCTAAGTCCTTTGTTCAAATCTCACCTTTGACAAGAACTTATAGGCCATCTTAGGTCTATCTTAGGCGGTCTCAGCCTCAGTCTCTCACCACACCTCCATTTACAATATGGGGAGGGAAACAAGCTGGAATATGTGCAGAGGAAGGCAACTAGGATGATCAAGGGTCTAGAACAGGGGTCAGCAATTTTTTTCAGCAAGGGGCCGGTCTACCGTCCCTCATACCATGTGGTGGGCCGGACTATATTTTGAAAAGAAAAGAAAATGAACAAATTCCTATGCCCCACAAATAACCCAGAGAGGCATTTTAAATAAAAGCACACATTCTACTCATGTAAAAACACCAGGCAGGCTCCACAAATAACCCAGAGAGGCATTTTAAATAAAAAGACGCATTCTACTCATGTGAAAACACACTGATTCCCAGCCCATCCGCAGGCCGGATTTAGAAGGCGATTGGGACGGATCCGGCTCCCGGGCCTTAGTTTGCCTACCCATGGTCAAGAAGCCAAGCCTTATGAGGAATGGTTGAAGGATCTGGGTATGTTCAGCCTGGGAAAGAGTAGACTGAGAGGAGATATGAAAGCCACCTTCAAATATCTAAAGGGCTGTCACATGGAAGATGGAGCAATCTTGTTGTCTCCTGCTCTGGAGGCTAGGACTCGAACCAATGGATTCAAGTTGCAAGAAAGGAGATTCCGACTACAGGATTCTGACAGTAAGAGCTGTTCAGCTGTTCAGCAACGGTCTCCCCCAGGAGGACTTTCCTTCCTTGGAGGTTTTTAAGCAGAGGTTGGATGGCCATCTGTCATGGATGCTTTAGCGGAGATTCCTGCATTGCAGGGGGCTGGACTAGATGACCCTTGGGGTCACTTCCAACTGTACAATTCTATGATTATATTATTCTATGAATCAACCCTCCATAGATTATACTGGAACAAGCAGCTAAGCCGGCTAGTGCAATTATAGTGTGTAAAAGCCCTTCACCTTGCTTTGCACACCTTACACTGGTAGTGACCTTCAGCTGATACACACTTTACAAAAATAATCTAATAATAAATTATTATTTCTACCCCGCCCATCTGGCTGGGTTTCCCCAGCCAATCTGGGGAGCTTCCAACAGAATATTAAAAACACAATAAAACATCAAACATTAAAAACTTCCCTAAACAGGGCTGCCTTCAGGTGTCTTCTAAAAGTCGAATAGTTGTTTTATTTCCTTGACATCTGATGGGAGGGCGTTCCACAGGGCGGGTGCCACTACCGACAAGGCCCTCTGCCTGGTTCCCTGTAACCTCACTTCTCGCAGTAAGGGATGAACAAGTAATAGTCTGAGCTACCACTGCATCTTAGTGCCCCTACCTGAGGTCCAGGAGTGATGGCAAGACTTGTCCCTCTCACTTCTGTGAAATGGGAACACTCTTAACTAGGCTGCTGGTTTCACAGAGGGGCTCAGAAGATGATCATCGGCTCTTAGTTTTTAAGGTGATTGCGTAACTACTGATTTTAAAGTGTTAAATAATGACACTGCGCATTTCATATTGGGTTTTTATGTAAGATTAGAATTCAGAAGTGGCACTTAGAATAATGGCATGAGACAGGCCGGTGATATTTCTAGCAGGCGAGAGAAGATCCCATTTTAGAAGCAGCGATCTTTAACCACAGTGGCAGATGCAGTTTCCATTCCTAGCTCAATCTAGTACATGTGTTAATTCAGTTCTTTGGATTGTCCTACAACTAATTTTAAATGTGCTTTTTCATTTGTTGGGCAATATATATTTAAATATATATACCAGGACCCAGAACAAAAATGTCTGATGTCCTGTTTGATGCTTTCATTTGATGCTTTCATTACTAACCCCCCCCCAATCTCTCTCGGTGTCACATCCTCTTTTAAAAAGTATTCCCATTTTACAGGTGGGAATACTGTCTCATCCAGGGAGAATAAAGATCTACTGCTTCTGTGGATCCTGTCGCCTGATGCGATCATCTCACCTTGCCACACGGGCAGGCCCGTCCCTGTGTACAACAAATCACAAAATACAATACAGAGCACAAAATGAAGATTGAATTAATCAGATCCAATACATTCTTAACTTTCTCATTCAAATCCACGGGACTAAAAATGTGGATCACATTCATAGTTTAGGCCAGTCAATAAATATGGGGGCCTCCAGTTGTTGTTGGAACTCAGCTTCTCTTAAGAACCCCCAGCCAGCAGGCCCAGAGGTCTGAGATACAGTGGTACCTCAGGTTAAGTACTTAATTCATTCCGGAGGTCCGTTCTTAACCTGAAACTGTTCTTAACCTGAAGCTAATGGGGCCTCCCACTGCCACCGCGTGATTTCTGTTCTCATCCTGAAGCAAAGTTCTTAACCCGAGGTACTATTTCTGGGTTAGCGGAGTTTGTAACCTGAAGCGTCTGTAACCTGAAGGTACCACTGTATGTATATATGTTCTGTGAGAAGGAAAGGTCTGTGAATGTGTGAGAGAGGGGGGAAGGTACGTGTGGAAGTGTGAATGTGTGGTCTGTGAGAGAGAAGAAGAGATGTACTGGGGCCTCATGTTGGGCAAAAAGATTCCTGCCTTGCAGGGGGTTGGACTAGATGACCCTTGGGGTCCCTTCCAGCTCTATGAGTTACTGATTCTGTAATTTAAGGAACTCCTTCTTGAAAGAAGTTTGCCTGTCACCAATCTTCCTGATGCCCAAATGAAACCATTTTTTTAAAAACAACAACCACCCCCAGCTTTTAAACACATTATTTTTAAAACATTCTGAACGTTAATCAGTGTTAAAACACTGATTAACCTGACTTAAGAATTTCATCTCATTTTTTTACACAAAGCTGATGGGCAGTACAGTGGTACCTTGGGTTAAGTACTTAATTAGTTCCAGAGGTCCGTACTTAACCTGAAACTGTTCTTAACCTGAAGCACCACTTTAGCTAATGGGGCCTCCTGCTGCCGCTGTGCCGCCAGAGCACGATTTCTGTTCTCATCCTGAAGCAAAGTTCTTAACCCGAGGTACTATTTCTGGGTTAGCAGAGTCTGTAACCTGAAACATATGTAACCTGAAGCGTATGTAACCTGAAGCGTATGTAATCCGAGGTACCACTGTAGTGGCAATTGGAGTCCAGCAGCATTTGCCACTAGGGTAGGGAAGTCTGATCTATTGAGTAGAACAGGAATGGGGAAACCTTAGCCCTCAACTGTTGACAGGCTCCAATTCCCATCAGTCCCGGGCACCGTGGGCAATAGTTAAGGATGGTGGGAGTTATAATCCAACAAGATACGAAGGACCACCATTTCCCCATCTCTCCAATAAATGAATGTCTAAAAGAAATTATTATGTACTGATGTTCTCACCCTGGGCCAGCAGGGGGATACTGTAGATAGTTATGCAAATGAAGGATCGAAAGTAACATTCTGTGATTGGATAGTTTGTATGCAAATGAAGGATCGAAAAGTGACGTTCTGCGATTGGATAGTTTTAGAAGGTTGCAACAGTTACAATTGTTCTGGAGCTGTATATAAGCAGGCTGACTGAGCTCCTCAGTTAGTTCTGTTCCAGCTTAAAAACTTTAAAACACACACACACACACACACACAATTCTAAGGTCGTCTAAGGACTGGTGTCATGTAGTGGTGAATTTTCACACGGGAGCTTAGAATTCCTTTCATAAAATCTCACCACAGCTATTAACTGATTAGGTGTGACCCAATAATAAAAGTGTTGTTTTTAGGTGGTGTTCAGCAAACTCCTCTAGTGCAGCTGCAACATGGAGACTTTAATTCTGACCTGCTTTGCACAGTTGTTTGGAAGAGTTCCCGAGATAATGAAGTGTTTGAAATACTCTGAAGCACCATATAAATTCTAAGAATTATCGCTGACTGTGTCTGATGAAAAACTTCAGTGATACCCTTAAACTTTTTTTTTTTTAAATTTCAAATGGATAAAGTCGGTCTTTCTTTAAAAGCACCATCTAAAGCGATTTTGTGTCTTTTGTGCATTGGGTCATTTTCTCCAGTCCACTCAGGGATGACTTCCACCGTACCTGCAAACAAATCTTCCCAAAGGTAATACTATAGATGGTTGTTTCGTCTGGCACCACAAAACTGCACTCTCCCCTCTTGCTTCCACTTTTTAACCTGAGACAACTGTTGTGATGGAACAGTCTTGAGTGACAAGGAACCTTCAGACAAGGTGAGATCACAAGCTTGTGCCCTGTAATAGCCAGGGCAACTATCAGCCAGTCACATCTGCTAATCTTTTTGTTTAGAGCAACTTTTTTCACACACACAAAATTGGCTCTGCTCATGTGTAAGCCCGAATTAAACAGCTCAGGCTTTTCCTGGCACAGGGATAAAGAGATGAGGCAAATTTTGCATGCTTAATACCTGCATGCCAAAAAGTTATTAAAGGCATGAGATTAGGTCCAGCTAAAAAAAAACACCATGAACCTTCCCCCTCCCCCCCCCAAAAAAACTGGCTACCTTACCCAAGTGGGGAGCAGCAAGAAAGGAAGGATTTTCAATTTTTTTCTTGCCTACGTAAAGCAAACAAACATGTTTGTAAATTGACTGCCTTTCCCAAGTAGTGCATTGTTAGCACCAGTGCATACACTGGTTCTGTACACCATACAAAAATAAAAATAAATCTTATTTGCATTGATGTCATCTCTGGAGACTCTTCTCCAAGCATCACCATCATCATTATTTCTACTAATGCATCAGAGTACAGTGGTACTTTGGGTTACATACGCTTCAGGTTACAGACTCCGCTAACCCAGAAATAGTATCTCGGGTTAAGAACTTTGCTTCAGAATGAGAACAGAAATCGTGCTCCGGCGGCATGGCGGCAGCTGAAGGCTCCATTAGCTAAAGTGGTGCTTCAGGTTAAGAACAGTTTCAGGTTAAGAACGGACCTCCAGAACGAATTAAGTACTTAACCCGAGGTACCACTGTATAAGGATGGGTACCTGCCCCACAGAGTTTACAATCTGGAATTCAACCCACAGGAAACAACAGAGGAAAGGAAGGGAATTAAATTGAAGGCAGGACTAGACAGTGGAGGAATATGTGATTGTTTCAGTTTTCAAATAATCATACAATTGCAGAGTTGGCAGGGACCATCTGTTACATGTTATAGACTCTGTTATAGACTTAGGGTCTTCCAGGTCATGGGTTCAAGCCTCATGTTGGGCAAAAAGATTCCTGCCTTGCAGGGGGTTGGACTAGATGACCCTTGTGGTCCCTTCCAGCTCTATGAGTTAGTGATTCTGTAATTTAAGGAACTCCCTCTTGAAAGAAGTTTGCCTGTCACAAGTGTTACCATCTTCCTGATGCCCAAATGAAACCATTTTTTTGACAAGATGGACTGTTTCAAGAGGTGGCAGAAAGATATTGCGAAATTTGTCTGGCAGGGCAAAAAGCCCAGAATAAAATATAAAATATTAACAGATGCAAGAGAAAGAGGGGGATTTGCCCTGCCGGACTTAAAATTGTACTATGAGGCAGCAGCATTCTGCTGGCTGAAAGAGTGGATGCTCCTCGAGAATACAGATATCTTGGACTTAGAAGGTTTCAATAACGCATTCGGTTGGCATGCATATTTATGGTATGACAAAATCAAAGTGCATAGTGCCTTTAAAAATCACATTGTAAGGAAAGCGTTGTTCAATGTTTGGATGAGATATAAAGATGTGTTGGAAAATAAAACCCCTAGATGGTTGTCACCCTTAGAGGCGAAGGCCCATAAGAAAGTTAACATGGAGGTCGGATGGCCAAAGTATTGTGAGATTTTAGAACAGGATGGAGAGAAACTGAAATTAAAGAGCCATGAAAAACTAAAACCCAAAGTACAAGATTGGCTCCACTATTATCAAATAACGGAGGTTTTTAAACAAGACAGGAAAATTGGCTTCCAGGTGGAAAAATCAAAACTCGAGACAGAACTGCTAGAACCCAATACTAAGAATTTGTCAAGAATGTATAACTTGCTGTTGAAATGGAATACACAAGATGAAACAGTTAAATCAGCTATGATTAAGTGGGCACAGGACATTGGTCATAATATTATGTCTGCTGACTGGGAAAGGTTGTGGAACACCGGAATTAAATTTACGGCATGTAGTGCCTTAAAGGAAAATGTGATGAAAATGGTATACAGGTGGTACATGACCCCAGTTAAGCTAGCAAAAATTTACCATTTGCCTGACAATAAATGTTGGAAATGTAAGGAAACTGAAGGTACTTTTTATCATCTTTGGTGGACATGCCCGAAGATTAAGGTCTTCTGGGAGATGATATATAATGAAATGAAAAAGGTATTTAAATATACCTTTCTTAAGAAACCAGAGGCCTTTCTCTTGGGCATTGTCGGCCAATTGGTGCAAAAAAAGGATAGAATTTTCTTTATGTATGCAACAACAGCAGCAAGAATACTGATCGCAAAGTATTGGAAGACACAAGATCTACCCACCGTGGAAGAATGGCAGATGAAAGTGATTGACTATATGACATTGGCGGAAATGACGAGCAGAATTCGAGACCAGGGAAAGGAGACTGCGGAAGAAGATTGGAAGAAATTCAAGATTTATCTTAAGGACTATTATAAACTTGATGAAGTTTAGAATGTCGAGATTCTATAGAGAGAAAGGGCTGCAGTAATATAAGATTAGAATAAGAAAGGACTATGACGAATTAGAGTGGGAAAAAACATTTATAAGTTGCTAAAAAATTTGGACATGAGGATGCAGAAAGGGGAGGTATGGGGAAGTCCGAGGAAAGAAGTTTATGAAATGACATTATGAAATTATACTTGTTTGTTTGTTTGTTTTCTTTTTTGTGTTTGTCTGTTATAAAAACTTTTGTAAAACTAATAAAAAAATATTATAAAAAAAAAATGAAACCATTTTTTTTAAAAAAAATCCCCCAGCTTTTAAACATGTTATTTTTAAAACACTCTGGACGTTAATCAGTGTTAAAACACTGATTAACCTGACTTAAGAATTTCACCTCATTTTTGTACACAAAGCTGATGGGCAGTATATAACGGATGTAAATAAGCAAACAAATAACTCTGTCCACCGGTACCACTGAAGATCTGACTCAAGCTGTTTGGGCAGGAAATCTAAATCACACCCCTTCTCTGAGTGGCAATCACAACAGCAACTGACCTCTTGCTCTCCTTGGTTCCATGCTGGCCTCTCACCTGTCCATATACCAAGCAAGGATAAATTTTGGGACCAGAGCTGGATGTGCAATCTGCATGTCCAGCCTCCTGCTGTAATCCTCGGTTTGGTGAGAGAAAGGCTTTTCCAGATAGATGTCCCACACCTGGTGTTACACTGCAGCACCTAGCTAGTGGCTATACAGGCAGCTGCTGTATAGACATGTTCTTAAAGGTAAAGGTAAAGGTACCCCTGCCCGAGCGGGCCAGTCTTGACAGACTCTGGGGTTTGTGCGCCCATCTCACATCTATAGGCCGGGGGCCAGCGCTGTCCGGAGACACTTCCGGGTCACGTGGCCAGCGTGACAAAGCTGCATCTGGTGAGCCAGCGCAGCACACGGAACGCCGTTTACCTTCCCGCTGGTAAGCGGTACCTATTTATCTACTTGCACCCGGGGGTGCTTTCGAACTGCTAGGTTGGCAGGCGCTGGGACCGAGCAGCGGGAGCGCACCCCGCCGCGGGGATTCGAACCGCCGACCTTTCGATCGGCAAGCCCTAGGCGCTGAGGCTTTTACCCACAGCGCCACCCGCGTCCCAGACATGTTCTTAGGGACAGCCAAACCCTTTTTAACTTCCCAAGGAAGGCTCACTACTAAAGCAAAGTTGAAATAATGCTGATCCAGTTCTTTCATTCCTCTTCCCCTGCTTATCTGTCCATCAGTTGTCTACATCAGTCAGCTGTTTTATGTAATATTTAGATGGAAAGCTTCTACAGTGTGAGTAATGTTAACCAACAGGGATGGCCTTCCATGTTGGACCATGTGTATAGAAATCATACCCACACTCTTGTGTTTCGGATTGTGTGTGATCAGACTTTGAGCATGACCGCGTTGCGTTTCCACAAACCAGTGGCCCACCGCTGCTTCTCGAAAGACTGCTCCTTCATAGGGCTCGATTCCCAGGTGAGTTTCTCCTGCTCAGGCTCCACGGAATGAAGCAGAAAACATACCAGGAATGATTGTGCCCCCAAAGCACGGAGTCCCATTTCCTTTACAGAAAGATCATCCCCCATGAAGTCCCATTAAAGTCTGTGGGGATGAATCCCATGAGTAACTGTGGCTTCATACAAATGCAAGTAATGGTCAAGGAACCCACCCCCAAACCAGACATAGGCTGGCCCGGCCCTACTATTAGGTAGAGTGAGAAAATGGCTTCAGAAACCGGGGACAGCAGTGGTATCTCCCTGGTTATTCCTCCTGAGCCCCTTGGAGGAGTAACAGTTCTGTTGGGAGGACAGAACTATGTGCACCACTTGAAGCCCCATAGCTTGTCTGCTCTCGCATGGTAGAGGACACTATCCCATTGCCAGTTTTGAAAGATTCAGCTACCAGTCCAGTTGGTTGTCTGTACTTGGGATGAGGTTGAGGACTGCATCTTGTCCCTTGCCTCAGACAACAAACTTTCTTGAGCCACCCTTGCACATAAGGCCGGTCCTGCCATTGGGTGCCATGAGGCAGAACACTTCAGCTAGCAGATATTGAGATTTCATTAAGGAGTAGCAAACTGTTGATCATTTAGTTTCCTGTTATGTTTTCACAACCACAGGAGTGACCAGCCATTGGGACTTTCTCTATTGAGGTTCCAAATTGTTTGTGTGTGGGAGAGGGCTATGGCTCGACAAAAATTATAACTTGTCAGTGGTGATGGGAGTGAAGGGTGAATTCCCAACTATTTACAAACTTCTGTAGCATTTGGGGGTACCAAGGAAGCCCTGCACTGTGCGGCCTGGCAAGAATCCCTTTGCTGAAATGGCCAGAGCATTTTTCTAGCAGGGCAGTCCCACATTCCGAATTGCCTTTCTCTCAAGGAATCTCCCGTTAGCACTGTGCCAGAAACATGTCATCCAATGGGTAAAGCAAAGTGGCTTTAAGTTGTCCTCCCTCCCAAGTCATTTTGATTTAATTGTTTGCATTTGTCCGGTGATCTCATTTGTCCGGTAAACTCAATAAATTATTTGTGTAGGCTCGAAAGCTGCTGCTGAGTGTGAGCTGCGACAGTTCCTAAAGGTGTCCAAAAAAGCAAGGCTAGGGACAGGTGAGCGCTTCCAAGACTTTCCTCAACAAAGCAGAAAGAAGAAACATGGGACAAATTACAGTGGTACCTCGGGTTACATACGCTTCAGGTTACAGACTCCGCTAACCCAGAAATAGTGCTTCAGGATGAGAACTTTGCTTCAGGATGAGAACAGAAATCGTGCTCCGGTGGTGCAGTGGCAGCGGGAGGCCCCATTAGCTAAAGTGGTGCTTCAGGTTAAGAACAGTTTCAAGTTAAGAACAGACCTCTGGAACGAATTAACTTAACCCGAGGTACCACTGTAAATGCATCTTTGCCATTTGCAGTAGGCCACCTGGTTAGCAGAAAAACAGGCATGTATTCTCAGAGAAGAGGGACCTACAGGTGTCTTCAGGTCCATTCACTTGCAGATGCTCATCTGCTGAAACAAGACCCCAAACCAGGCAGATGCTCCATTTCCAGAGAGCATGGACCACGAAAACGGAGGCTCTTCAGCTTTGACACATACAGTGGTGCCCCACAAGACGAAATTAATTCGTTCCGCAAGTTTTGTCGTCTAGCGAATTTTTCGTCTTGCGAATCACGAAATCCCATAGGAATGCATTGAAAATCAATTAATGCGTTCCTATGGTCAAAAAAAGTCCAAACAAAGCCAAATTTGGTACAACAACAGTTTATTAACTGCTCTTTAAAGTCACACATACTGTAAAGAGCAGTTCAAAAATTGAAGTGAAAATAAATTAACTTTATAAACAAAACATGTCTTTGTTTTTAGACAAAGGAAACAAAGTCGCGAGACGTTTTCGTCTTGCGAAGCAAGCCCATAGGTGAAATTCATCTTGCGAGGCAAATCGAAAACGGAAAAACCTTTCATCTAGCGAATTTTTTGTCTTGCGAGGCATTCGTCTTGCGAGGTACCACTGTATCAGCATCAGCATTGCAAAAAGGTTCAGTTCCCGAACCTTAAAATTAAAATGAGCCAGTAGGACCATCACAGTTATTAAGAAGAGAGAGAGAGCCAACTTAGGCAGTGGAAATGGGTGGCGTTATATCAGGTGTGGACAACCTTTTCTGCACTCACACCCTCCCCCCACGCAGCCACAAGGCGCATGAAACACCTGCAACGGCGCATGGATAACTGGGGCTGCCTGCCAGTGGGTGCAACTGAAAGGGATGTAGCTGGAGCCAGTGATGTGCCGATGGTGGATGAGGCCATTCACACACACACACACACACACACACACACACACACACACACACAGAGAGAGAGAGAGAGACTTATTGAGAAGAGACATCATCTATTTATTTGCTTAATTTATGTTCCACCCTTCCTCCGAAAGGAACCCACAGTGCCAAGGCTGTTAACTCTCCCCTCCCTGAGCGACGCTCCTCCCATCACAATTATGCAATTCTTGACCCACTCAAACTGCATGGGGGATGGCAGAACGCAGGAAGGGGGCTCCCCAGGCTGCATTCTGCCCATCAGAATGGTACCCCTCCAAGGTCTCCAAGCAGCTGTTTGGCGGCCTGGCAGGAGCCCAAGTGTCATAGGAAGGATGGCTTAGGTGAACACAAACTCCGCAGGGAGGCAGAAGAAATGCGGTGGGTGGTGAACACTTTGTGGACCTCGCTGAAGGCCTCAGAGGACTGGAAGTGCCTGGTGGTCACAGGTGCATTAAAAGGAGTAGCGCCCTGAACAGGGTGGAATGTGGATTTTCCAGCTCAGGAGTCAACACGGCTTAGGATCGGGCCTGGGAGCCATTTCCAACATTAACCACGTGAGAATACAATTCCCATGTTAACCTTGCAAAGGAAAGGGAACCTTTTTTGCACGAAAAACAAAAATGCAGTTCTGCCTTGCCCAGAATTGTACATCTCGCTCCAGTTCAAATTCTTGCTAGTGTGTTTCGGATTACGTTTATTCCCGAGGCCCCACCCGCCCAACAATACAAAACAAAGAAATCTGTTATTGACCTATTTACTTATTTATTTAGTAAAATTTATATATTACTTGCTTGATTATAGAAAAAAACCTGCAAAGCTGTTTACAAAAAGATAAAACATTAAGATTATCACTTAAAAAAAAAATGCAACCATAAACTAAAACATACAAAAGTTGAAACAGCAACAGAACAGGCCAAAACAAATTAAAGCTCGTACCAACTTTCTAAACATATGGGTAGGTCTGTCTAAATAATAATGTCTTCAGCAGGCACTGAAAAGAATACATGGAAGGTACCGGTAGGTATCAATCTGCTGGAAGAAACCATCTAGATTCAAGGGTTGCCTTTTAGGCTTGTGCAATAAAGATGGAGCGGGGGGGGGTGATGAGGGACATTCAGGATATGCTCACCGTTTTGCTCACTGGTTTCAGAGACTCAGAACAGAAGCCTAAAACTGCAGTCATTAAAAATACATCCTTTGGGGTAGTCCCATAGAAATCCATTGGGGGTATTTTTTTTGCTAGTGCCAGCATATACCCGGTATATAAAGTTGAACTTCATAATGCACTACATACTAAGACTGGAGACAAGCATTTTCCAAAGTGTTGCAGGAGGGATCGTTGTTGCTTGTGAGGTGTGCAGCTATCCCACTTTTGCCTGTAAGGAAAAGGTTTGTCAGGTTTTTATCCTGTGCCAAAAACCTGCCAAACCTGCTTGACCCGAGGTGACCCCTTGGGTGGGGGTGGGGAGACGGCCTGTTCTCTCTCTCTCTCTCTCTCTCTCTCACACACACACACACACACACACACACACACACACACGTGGATGTACAGTATGGGAAACCCTTCCTCAAACCACTTTCAGCTCTCTCAAAAACAATTGTCTGCCTCCTGCCAAAAAGCCTTTTGCTGTGAGGTTTATATTATAAACATATAAATGCTATTTAAGTGCAATGTGCTTAAGATTTAGAATTGCAGGGTAAGTGTATAATATTTGTCTGTTCCCCTTGTTTGCTGTGATCGCGTCGTGGCTTGCTGAGGGCATCATTTCCTTCCCACATTTCTTTCTTTCTTTTACAATTCTGCCCTAGACACAAATTTATTTAGACTTTACTATCCTGTTCGGTATGCTTTTTTTCTGACTGTGGTGTAAATCCGCTTCTTAATGTGTCAAGGGCGTGTTCATCCTCACAAGGACCCTGCAATGTGGGTCAGCACAATCCCTGCTGTACAGGTGGAGAAGTTGGCAGATGGCTTGCTCAGGAACATCTAAGCGAGTCAATAAATGAGCCAGGATTTGAACCCAATGCACCTCTCAATATGCTATGAAGCTGGTCTTGCATAGCTGCCATGCTTAAAATGCATTCTCCAGAGCTGCCCTGTAGAAGCATCGTGCGGCTGCATTCAGAAGTGTTGCTCAGTGTGACAGTAAAGCTCCCACCTGCAGCACAGGGAGGGAAGAAAATGTTGGCAGTTATTGCCTCTCCCCCTTGCAGATTAGTAAAGGGAAAGGGACCCCTGACCGTTAGGCCCAGTCGCAGACGACTCTGGGGTTGCGGCGCTCATCTAGCTCTATAGGTCGAGGGAGCCGGTGTTTGTCCGCACACAGCTTCTGGGTCATGTGGCCAGCATGACTAAGCTGCTTCTGGCGAACCAGAGCAGCACACAGAAACGCCGTTTACCTTCCCGCCAGAGCGGTACCTATTTATCTACTTGCACTTCATGCTTTTGAACTGCTAGGTTGGCAGGAGCAGGGGCCAAGCAACAGGAATTCACCTCGTTGCAGGGATTTGAACCACCAACCTTCTGATCGGCAAGCCCTAGGCTCAGTGGTTTAGACCACAGCGCCACCTTTGCAGATTAAAGGTAAAGGTAAAGGTACCCCTGCCCGAACGGGCCAGTCTTGACAGACTCTGGGGTTTGTGCGCCCATCTCACATCTATAGGCCGGGGGCCAGCGCTGTCCGAAGACACTTCCGGGTCACGTGGCCAGCGTGACAAAGCTGCATCTGGCGAGCCAGCGCAGCACACGGAACGCCGTTTACCTTCCCGCTGGTAAGCGGTACCTATTTATCTACTTGCACCCGGGGGTGCTTTCGAACTGCTAGGTTGGCAGGCGCTGGGACCGAGCAGCGGGAGCGCACCCCGCCGCGGGGATTCGAACCGCCGACCTTTCGATCGGCAAGCCCTAGGCACTGAGGCTTTTACCCACAGCGCCACCCGCGTCCCTCCTTTGCAGATTACATAACCCTAAATCTACTCCAGAGGGTGGGGCCCCTCTTGAGCAAATTTAGGGGGTCATGGGGGCTGCCATGGCAGAAAAACCAAACAAACCGTGCTTCTGACATGGGCACAGCCAGGATTTATGCCAGGGGCGCTGGCCTTGAGCCATGAGAGCCAGTGTGGTGTAGTGGTTAAGAGCGGTAGACTCGTAATCTGGTGAACCTGGTTCGCGTCTCCGCTCCTCCACGTGCAGCTGCTGGGTGACCTTGGGCTAGTCACACTTCTCTCAAGTCTCTCAGCCTCACTCACCTCACAGAGTGTTTGTTGTGGGGGAGGAAGGGAAAGGAGATTGTTAGCCGCTTTGAGACTCCTGAAGGGGAGTGAAAGGAGGGATATCAAATCCAAACTCTTCTTCTTCTTTATGTTAGGAGGTGCAGAACCTCAGTTTGTTAAGTATTTTTATTGATTTACTTGATTTGTGGGGCTACGCCCATGGCTTCTCTCCCTGTTCTGCTACCAGAAGCCTTACCACCAATGAGCAATACCACTACATACATCCCACTGTTTCCACGGGTTTTGGCTACAAGACAACTTTGTATGCTTTGAAGTCTGCTTCTATATGGAGGCCCACAAATGATTCAATTAAACAGGAGGCAATTAGGCAAGCACCCCCATGCATCACTTTGTCTATCATCATGTGCTTTCTGTTCCATAAGGCAATTTGGTACACATATTCAGGTCACAGTTCTGAGTTTCATGTTCAAACAGTGGCAATACACAACCCAATAGACTATTGCCATTTAGTTGGGAGGAATAGAAGAGGCTAGAAAAGAGGCAGAGCACAATGGAGATCCAGTGCAACGTGGGGTGTGGGTGTGTTTGTGTACTTACACAGATGATCCAATTCCCTCTTTGAAGTTGGAACACCTGGTCAACCCCACACCCATTTTCAAAGGAGAAATGCAAACGACATTGTAATGTAATATATGCCTGGGAGATTGAGATATCAAGATGAGAATCCTTGTGCTCATTCAGGATACATTTGTAAATTGCATCTTCAAAGATTACCGAACAAGGCTCTCCCCAAAGCCAGTGGAACCTCTTAAAACATTGTGCATTATTAGTTTATGTATATCTATCCTGCAGACTAGGGATATCATCTTGGCTTTCTGAACTTGGGGGAGGGAGAGGAGGTAAAGGCAACGGAGGCTTTCCTATGGAAAGAATGGACAGCTCTGATTTTACTGAGCCAAGAGATTGTTTCTCCCTTGCATCTTTCCCTCAACAAAGCAAGGAAGGAGAGAGGAGCAAGGACTTGGGCACAAGGCAGCCTGACGCTGTCAAGAACAATTTTTTAAAACTCACACTTCCGTAGAGCTATCACGAGGGCTAGGGGGGGGGGACTCCTGCAGGAGGAGAATGAGGGTGGTTCTCCCCGTTTCCTTTGTGTGTTTGGAGCTCAGGATCTGGCCCCTCCAGCCGGCTTTTGTGGGGTCGGGGGCGATTGTTTGGCCAAAGCCAAAGATGCTGAAAATCTAGAACTGAGGTTGCCTCCTTCCGCTGCTCCGGCCAGCGAAGCCTCCTGCCTTTTCGTGCTCGGGCGCACCAGAATGGACACGTCCTGGCCGAGCTTTCAGGCCTTCGTGCCGCCCCCAAGTCGCCCCAGCAAGCCAAATCTGCACTGAGGCAAAGGATGAGGGAGACACAGCAGCGACCAGCCATCGATGCGGGGGGAAGGTTGAGATGCTGAGGCCCGGAAGAAAAGGGCAACTTTGTAGAGGTGGAGATGCGCTCAGGAGTAGGAGACGCAGAGCCTGGTGGAAGGAGCTGACGCCAGAAGGTAGATGGACGCAGAATCCAGGAGACTGGAATTTGGGAGCATGGTAAAGGAGGGAGAAGGGTCTGCGTGGATGGAGCTCCCCTGTCTAGGGTGCCAAGGACTGCCTTGGCTCACGTTCAGGTTTCCCGCAGAACAGGGAGCCCACCCAGCAGATTGGAACAAGGGAAAGGCGCGTTCCTCCTGCCTTTGGGCCTCATTGCAGCTACAAAGGGAGGCAAAATCCAGAGAGATCTAGGAGTCCGGAGAGAGACGGGACCCACGCAGCACCTTCGGGCTCAGCACAAAAGGCACTAGGAAACATCGCCCCCGCGGAAATCCAGGCGTCCCCGCCCTCCTCTCTCCCTGCGCGCTCCCACAGATCCCACCGAATCTGTGCGTCACATATTTTGATTTAAAGCAACTATAAATTCAAACTGCAAAAAAAAAAAAAAACCAAACCTTCCACCTATGCGCACATGCCAGGCTCTCTACAGATCCTTAGCGAGGGAATCATTAAAAGGTGGGAGGAGATAGTGAGAGATTCAGGCGCTTTTTTTGGTGTTCAAAAAATATTTTGAAAGGTAGTGTGTAATCTACGAGTCTGTGATGCTTTAGGCAGGGTGCATTGAGGGGGGGGTCTCTCCCCCTCCCCTTGCTCTTCTACAGAGAAGAGATTTCTTTGAACAGAAGAAACTCGCCGTGCAAGCTCCTGGAAGCTCCGAAGGAGCTGGCGTTAAAATATTAGCCTTCTAGGCAGGTAGCACCGCCTTTATGTAAGCAATGCGACTTAGCTGTTGCCCAGTAGGTATCAATATATGCTTGAGATATGGGGGTGGGGGGAGGAGAGAGACAAGGCCCCAGCGCTGTTTCCCTAGATCCATTGTAAAATACCTGATTAGGTAAGATTGCATCAAGTTCCCTCTGATCTCCGTCGGCGTCATTCTTTGCCAGATGTTGAATTCGCTCTCGCCGTGGGAATCTAAGAAAGAACAGGGGGTGCGTCCACACAGTCCACTTGGGGTAAACCGATAAACACACGAGGCAGCGCCCGGTGGCGACTCCAGCCCTCAATGCAATACAATGCGGAGTTGGTTGGTTCGCTTTGCAGTTTGCAAACTGTGGGATCTCACTCCCCTAACAGCCAGGATTGCAGCTTCGGCGCAGAGCGCTCTCCTGCTCCCAAACTTCACTCTCCCACTGAAATTAAAGGGACTTGGAAACACCGGGGGGGGGGTGGAAATCCCACCCTGCCTGTAGGGAAAGGTCTCTGCATAATACGCGGCGCAAATGCACCGACACGTAACGGGGAAGCCGCGCGGATTCAGCGTGGAGCCCGCTCCGCCTGCGCGCTTTTAAAGTGTGCGCTTTAGAGGAGACTTCGACTCCTCGTCGTTGGCTAAATTTGGGGTCTCTTCTCCCTAGCACTTCTTTAATAGTGGGGGCGCGATCCTGGATCCTGCTGGCAGCCAAGAGCGGGGTCCTGGCTCCGCTTTGCGCGGGTTTGTTGCCCGCGGGGACGCGCTAACCAGGCCCAGGCCTTCCGAGATGCAGAGGTAGGTCTAAGAGCCGGCGCGCCCTCGCCCATTCCGGCGGCGGCGCTCGGCTCTCGGCCGCTTTCTGGAAGCGCAAGAAGCCGGAGATCCTTGGAGCTCCGAAGAGGGAACCGAGAGAAAAACCCGCGTCCTCCCGACAGCACCGGGAAGAGGCAGGCAGGCAAGCAGCGCGGAGCCGACGGCACAAGGTGGCCTGCGCAACCCGCGCGCTCTGCCCGGCTCGCCGGAAGCTTCTGGCAGCCCACCGAAGCTGGAAATGTGCCGGATCCAGAAAACGCCGGCCAAGCTCTCTCGCCGGCTCCCAACAGGACGCCCTGCTTCCTCTCTCCTCGCTGCCGCAAGATCTCTGCGTTGCGGCTCGGCTCCTCCGCTTACACCAAAGCCGCCGCCGCCGCCGCCACATCGGTCCTTGGATCTGCTGCGAACTGGTTCAACCGAGAGCCGGGGAGAGGCGACTCCATCATATCTACCTCCTCCGAGTCCAGCCCTTTGTTTACAAAGGAAGCTCTGGAAAAAAGAACCGTTAAGGGGGGAAACTGCTCCCCCACCCCGGTTCTTTGTGTGCATAGGGACGAGGACAGGTCTGTGATAACACAAATTGTGCATCTCGCATTTATAGACGTGCATTTATATAGACGCACAATTACTGTCAATATTAAAGAATCGGTTCGGAGGCGGATGGCGAATTGAACGGTTTTACAAGAGAGTCCGTGGAGCGTAAAAAGTGCGTGTGTATGCATATAAAATTGGACACCCATTTCTTAAAATGTGCGATTTGGGGCTTGCGTTGCAAGAGGAAAGGGCCCTTAAATTAAGATTAGAATCTTAAACAACTCCCTCTCCCGTCCGCCTTTTTTTTTTTTAAAGGTTCCCTCTGCTTTTGTCTTCCTCCCCAAGGGCTCGAATAGATCCACCGAGAAAAATCCCACCCACCCCCGCGCCTTCCTTGCCCCATCATAAATTTGCGCCCTAGTTCTGTCTTTCCAAATTTCTCCGCCGTGGAAGCTTCCCCTACTATCCCGGGCCCGATGCAAAGCTCCTGATGGAAGGCAACGAAAGGAGAGCTCCGTTTGTTGCTTTTACCAAACGCAAATGCGGTCGCGGAAGCAACGGCTATCATCTCTTTTTAATCTCTCCAGTTACAAGTTAACGGTAACCAAGGAATAAAGGTGGCGGTTTCCTTAAAATTTAAATAAAGCAACTACCCCCTCATGTACGTCCCCAAACTGTTTTTTATTTTATTGTAAATAGACAACACACGGCTTCCCAAGTGTAATCAGCAGTCTGGAGCCGAAGCGACGACGAGATGACCCTATAGATCTGGTCGGTTTCACGCCTGCCTCGGAAGGAGCCTCGTCCCTTTCATTTCAATTGCTGGATTTTTGTTGTTGTTGCAGATCCCCCCCTCTCTTTCCAACTCTTGGCCTCCAGAAACTACATTTGAATCGTTTGTGTCCTTCCTAGATAATTCCCCCCCTGCCCCCACCATCGTATTTTTTTTTCTTACTTTAAAAATTATATATCTTCATGTCACAACCGTTTCCCTTTTAAAAGCACAAACATCCAATTTGGCTCAGTGTAATAAAATCAGTCGGAGATCCTTAAACGCGACCATTCCGCTGAATTAAGTTGTGAAATCTAATCTATTATATCCATAAAGGAGAATGCTTTCATTGTAAATTCAGGTTATAAAGAAAACTCTACCTGGAGCAGTCAAGCCCCCCCCCCCAATTTCTCCCCCACCTCCTCTCCCTCCTCCCCATTCGGATTTGCTACTTGATGGCTTATCAAATTACTTCAAAACGCCGGGCTCCCCTTTTTCCATATCTCATTGGAACCAAAATTAAATGTGGCAAGACGTCCCTTTTAACAGCATGAAAAGGTCATAAACCGGCAACAACAACACAGGAAAGAATAAAGACACACAAAATTATTCCAGCCCTTTGCAACTGGGGTTCTGTGATTAATTTGGACCTTTAAAAATATCTCCTATATATCTTAAACAAAGGCAGCAAGAACCCAGAGCCGGGGTTCGACCAACACGCACGCGTTTAGAAATCTATAACCATCCGATCGTGGAAGGAAATTCAATAGACAAGAAAGGGGACCCTTTGAAAATGGATCGAGTTAGCTGGATTGAGAGGTGACAGTCACGATATGTTAAAAACCCCGAACGAAAATGCCCCGTATTCCTTAAAACGCAGAGAGGTCTTATGAGTATATCAGAGCAACTGGGGAGGGAAAGTGGGGGAGCGAAAGAGAATGAACCCATCAAAATTAAAATTTTGGAAGTGTGGGGAGGGGAGGAGAATACGATCTGGCGCCTGGGCTTTCTCCTGGTTCAAAGAACTCTTCTTTCCCGGAAGAAAGAAAAGAAATCCCATCCCCACCCGCCAAAAAACCCCACCATCCACCGATTACACTTTATCTTTCCAAATAAATTTACAAACGCACACAGTGAAATTAACCTCCGAGTACCTGGCAGCTTCGAGGCACTGGGGCAAAAATAACTCTAAAGCAGATGCAAAGTTTTAGTTATTAAAGGGAGAAGTGGGTGGAAAGGGGGGGGGAGGAGAGGGAGAGAAATCTGTAGGATGCAGCTTTTGTCAGATCTTGGGAGAAAGATTTATTAATGTGTGGCTTATGTCCCTAGTGTTATATCCTCCTAAAGCCCTGCCCGATTTCCTAGTCTAATCTTTTATTTCCATCTAATTATTTTTTTTCCCTGCCACTTTCAACTCAAGTCTTAAAAGAGGGGAAAAGGGGTGGGGGATAAGCAGGGAGGGAGAAAGAGGCAATATGAACTCTGCAAAATCTCCGGAGGGTTCCCCCCCCCCCTTCCCAGCGCTGCAAAACCTGAACGCCCCAATCCCAGCTAAAGAATATTAACAAGGGCTTCTCGACACAAGCCCTGTACAATATATAAATCGCGGGAGGGGAAAATCAATTTATAAAAAAATATATATCTTAACTCGAGAGGGGAAGGATTGGGCGCGGAGGGGACGACGAAAGATAGAGCCGAGGACCCGCGAGTTTAAGATGTTAAGCTCAGTATAATAAATATGCGTAAAGGGGAAGAAACCACACTAGCCAGGGCGGCGAGGGTGCAAAGATTTGGTTTAGCAAAGGATATTCAAAATGGAAACATTTTGCAAAACAAGTACCTATAAATAAAGGAATGGAAGCAAAGGGTCTAGCTCCGAACCCCTCTTTTCTAATTAAAATAAAAAACATTTGCACGGCAAAGTTTAATTCCACTGTAAAACTCCAGAATAGTGGCGATTTCGATGCAGCAATACAGGGGCAAAAGCGAGATGTTCAATATTAGCACCACTTAATCTTTTGAGGGGGGGAGGGGGAAAAAGACTCAAATGGTGGGCTTCTTGAACAAAACGAAGAGAACGTTCAGCTCCATTTTCATTCTGGCTCAGTACATTTTATCAAAGAGGAAAAACTGAATTTTTTCCTTTTAAATAGGATTTACAGTTCGAGACTACCTACATTTACTCGGAAGCAAATCACAAGGATTTCCACAGCATCTACTAAAAATTAAATAAGAATTCCAACCTTAATATAACCCCCCTCAAAAAAAGCCATGTGGCAGATAAGATTGGATCTTAATTATATTATTTAAATATAGGAATATTTTTAAACGCTGGAGAAAGTTTGGAAATGAAGTTTAAGTCACCCATAAAGTAAAATAGAAATAATTGCATAGGTGGGAAATCTTGCAAAGAAATCTACTACAAAAATAGTGTGTTTTTCCTGGCTTCCCCTCTCGCCAGTTAAATCGATATTGTTTTTTAGAAGGTGTTTTAATTAATAAAGGAAAAAATGTTTTAGGTATTCAGAATTGGGCTCTTCGAAACTCCCGATGCACAATATATTTAATGCGTGTCTCGCTAAAATCTTGTATATAAATATCTTTTAATTTTTAATTTGTTTTAAAGTTCTAGTGGATTCAGGTTTTATATTACCAAAAACGACCCCTACCCCACCCCAGCGTATTTAGAATATTTGTTCATTGCAAACTGGAATATACTAGAGCAAAATTTCCCACGCCTTTGGGAAGGAAAGCCTTTTAAAAACGCCTGGGAAATACAATGGTAAGACTGGCTGTGGTATTTGTGTATTATAGATCCATTGTTCCACAAACCATTAACGTTTTTATTCATGATAACTTGGAAACAAATAATAACGTCATGGGCAGTTTTCAAAGGGAACTGACGAACCTATTTTCCGCAATTGAAATTCTGAATCCTTAAAATAAAAAAAGGGGATGAGCGTTCATAAAAATCCCCGCTTGCTTGTTCGTATTTGTTATTACGAACAAAAATTAACTTTTCTTCATTTTAGCCATCAATTTTGTTTTCGGCCTCAGATCTACTTCCTTTAAATTTAGAAAATTTAGGTTGTTTAGAATCTGCCGGGCCTCTTGCATGTAAATAGGGTTGTTTTTTGTTCAATTTAAGGGGGCAGATTTTTCATCTTTTCCTGCAATTTAGTATTTAATACAACTATTTTCCTTTTACATTAACAACCGCCAAACCCTGACAAAAATGGTTCCACCTGCCCGAAGCCTAGATTTAAATTAAAATGCCAGCCGAAATATTTGAACATTTACTAGTTTCTGACCTAATCACCTCTAACTGTTTCTGGGGGGGACGGGACGACTTTGAGTAAAGGAAAAAAAGAAAAAGTTCAAATGAAGGTCCACAATGGTCCAAATATTACCGTTTATTTATAAGTTATTAATACAGTATTATTGGAAATAACGTTACTGGTATTACTGTGGGAAATTATGTCACGTGCCAGTTAGCATTAGGAAATCCCCCCACCCCTTTACGAAAGTGAATTATCACCAGTGTTTCTAACGTTCAGAAATCAAACGCCTAGTTTTCCCCAAGACCCACTCTTTTAAAAATAAATTTACAATACTGTATATGTAAAACCACCCTAATTTTAATACACTTAGAATTTCTTATTACATTTTAGGCGATATGTAACTGTTATAATCCTGCATTTCCATTTTGGGCATGTTTTGCATTTGAATACAATCCTAACACGGATTTAATTAACTGATTATTATTTTTTAATAAAATGTTTTATTTTCGCTCCAGTACAATGGTATTTTGCGCGTTCCATTTCCCAAGTATTCGAAACAATCAGATCCAGCATATATATATATATATATATATATATATATATATATATATATATATATATATATATATGTGTGTGTATGTCTCTTTATTGGATGTTATTCTGTTTTAAATAAGGTATTGGGATGAAGGGAATGGGGCGAATTGTCCACAATCACGGGAGGTGGGGAAATAATATGGGAGGCGGGAAATAAATAAAACCACATACCTGCAAATCCAGAGAGCCAGGCCCTTTTCCCCCAATGAGTTATTAACACAGAGAGAGAGATTGGGGGTGGGGAGCAACCTCCCCAATGTTTCCTTTTTTCCCCTCCTGCCCTTTTCTCCACACACACACACACACACACACACGCACCCCTTCCCCCAATGAAACATTAAAATTCAACGCGGATTTTCTCTGCAACCCTGAAGCGGGGGAGACTTGCTTCCTGGTTGGGATCTCGCCTCCGGCCAAAATATTTTACAAGTTCAGCTGGGAGGCGGGGAGGAGGAAGCAGCATCTCATTACAGGCGATCCCTCTCCCGTTTCCCCGTCACCACGTGTCTTCGCAGTCCCTGGGCTTTCGCACGTACATCCGGGTCTCCGGCTCGCCATGGCTCTGCCTGCAGTTCGTCGCTGGAGACCGGAGCGCCGCAGAGATCAGCCGCTTCGCCTGCCTGCTGTCTCGATTCCTCCACTCGGATCCTTTCCCCCCCAAGCTTTGCAAAGCACAACCCCCCCCCCACGACAGCAGACCAGACGCATTTGTTTCGCCCCCCAGACCAGCGCATTTGCATCTTCCCAGCTGGAGAGGACACGGTCCCGGTGCATCCGGGAGAGAGCAGTCCCCTCCAGGATCGAAGGCGGTTGCCCCCGCTTCTTGCTCGATCGGCGATCTGCTGCTGCTGCTTCCAGCAAAAAATAAAAAGTTATTGCAAGCGGCGCCTTCCTGCTCCGTCGCCGGGCTGTGCCTTGCAGCAGCCGCTTCTTTCTTCTTTGCAGAATCCGATCCTGCCCCCAACTCTCCCTTTCCTCCCCCTCCGGCTCTCCTGCTGCTGCAGCCACCCCTTCTCGCGTTTGCACACACACACAGCTCCGGCTGTGCATGCCTGATTTGCAGAGAAGGCTTTGCATGGAGGCGGCCGCGGTGCATGCAAGCCGGCCGCGATAAATAACGCTCTGCTGCAGCCGAGGCTGCCCGAGAGGCTTCGCTGCCCGGCTCTGCTTCAGGTCTCACCCCCAGGGAGAACGAAAGGAGAGAAGCGGCGGCGGCGGAGCTGGGAGAGAGGAGCGCCCGGGGCGGGAGAAAGGAGGGAGGGAGGGAGAGGGGGGAGGGGAAGAAAGGCAGTTTTGCTGGGAAGAGCCGCTACAGCCTGCCCTTCCCCCCACCCCTCGCAGCTTTAATCAATGGGAACTTCTCCGCCGTGCCTCTCTTAAGGAGGGGCGGGCTTGTTCACCCTCCCACCCCCAACAACACACTTCCCACCCCCCCCACTCCACCGTAGTCAAAGCCAGACAGGCGAGCAACCGGGATAAGCTCTTGCAGCTCCTCTTTCCCGGCTCAGTTTCCTTTCGCTGCAAAACAAGCCAGCCCCCCCCCCGCGATTTTCCAATGGGGGGGTCCCAAAGGCGCTCGTCCACCTTAAATCCCCGCAGTCGCGCCTGGCAGCTCTCGGCCAATCAGCGGGACGCCTCGTCTCGCTTGAATGACTCTCGTTCTTTGTTTGCGGAGAGGGAGGATCTCTCCAATCTGATAAAGGAGAGGAGGGTGCGGGGGAGGGGTGGGGAAGGAGGCCCAGCTGTTGGAGGCTCCTGAGCCAATCGGAGGCCAGAGCTCTTGCCTTTGGGTGTGCATTTATTTATTTTTTTGCTCCAGAAATTCCGGCTTGCGCTGGGGGATGCCCTTGCTGCGAGCGGGGGCCTGGAAAAAAAATCTCTCTCCCCCCTCTCGCTATATTTATACTGGCCTTTCAAACTCAACTCATCCAAGGAGCTATTAGGCTGTCTGTCTGTCTAGGGAAATAATGTTTGAACAGGCCTTCCAATCTGTGACCGTTTAAACAAGGGCCATTTCAAGGAAAGGCATATGATTGATATTTCAAATATGTCTCTTAAAAGAAAGAAAAAAAAGGGGGGGAGAGGCCACACCGCCAGGTTGTGCAGAACGTAATAGGCGCTGAACTCGGCGCGCCTTTGTAGCGGTGCTCCCCACGGTGACCTTCCGGCCCTCGACTGAACATGAACTCCCCACTCTCCCCACCCCACGCCACCCCCGGTTAGGAACCGAAAGCAGGAAAGCACACGCGCTGCCTCTTTCTCTTGTGTTTTGAAAGGTGATGTCAGCTCAAAATCAAGCCCATTCGGGAAAATAACAACTTAAGAGAGTTGTTAACATTTCTAATTTAATCTATCCGTCCGTTCTGGGAGGGGTGTGTGTGTGTGTGTGTAACTAGGACAATGAAATCTGTTAATGGTTTTAAGGCTGCAAGTCCTAAGAGTAAGTTCCCCTGAAGTCAATGGGGACTCCTCCTGCTTAGACGCCTCTAGGATTGTGCTGCAACGTCTATTTGTTGTTTTGCTTTTAGGCAAGGAATAATTATAGGAAACAAATGGATAATGCCTGAACCCAGGTGTCATCTGGAAAATACGGCATTCGGTGAAGTTTTTCTTTTTCTTTTACAGAACAGCGAAAACTTTAAAAGGGGAGGTTTTGTGGGAATTCATCTGAAGTACAGTGATGTACTCAGAAATCCTTTTCAGAAAGAGCAGCATTGATTTAATGTAGTGTTTTCTTTGACTACTGAATGAAAGCCTGCAATTTGCATGTCCGCAGGAGACAGAATTCTAGAATAGATAGGACTCGCGCTTGGGGTGAGTGTCGAGGTAATTTTGCTGTTTTGAATTTTAGGAAGCTTCCTTATAACAAGCCAGACTATTAATTCATCTATCTCAATATATTCTACACGGACTGGCAGCAGCTCTCCAGGATGTCTGACAGTGGTCTCCTAGTTTTACCTGGAGTGAACATGTGACATTCTGCATGCAAGCTCTACCACTGAGCTATTGCCATTCCACTTTAATTTAGCAACATGAACCTCAGCATATTTAATCAGGCGTATGTGCCACTGAATTCTTGGGAACTTGTTCTATAGTAAGTGAGCTTAGAACATCTCCCAACCCCCCCCCCTCACCCCAGTCCCAATGTGTTTGAAGCCATCCTGCTTCTATGACAAGCAGGTTGCCTTTTCACAGCCCTGTAAACCCATTAATTGCCACTATGATAATTTATAAAGGATCATCTGGCCTTTAGATATTACATAATCAATAATCGTCCAATTTTTTTTTGGAAATGTCAGATTTAAACATCTCATTAAAAAAATAGCAACTTTCAAATTCACCATTTAATTTTGTGGTGATATTTCAGAATTCAGGCAAAATAAGATCATATCATGAAAAAAACACCCTACAATTAAATGTGTCAGCATTGGGGTTTTTTTTAATCCTTAATTCACTTAAAGTTCAAGGGCTGATTTATTTTTTAGTAACAAACACACACGCACAGAGAGAGAGTGTGTTATTAAAGCTGGTAGGAAAATAAGATCTTCATATCTTCTGTTTTGAACATCTAACCAGATTAGATTTTGAGGTGTATGCGGGTACAGAATTATTTTTTGCGTGCAATCAAAAACCCCTTCTCAAAGAAGGGACTGCTACTAGAATATATAGAAACATTCCAAGCAATCCACAGTTCATCAGCCTTGGTTTTGCTCTTTAATTACCCCCAGAAGGCCTGAAGCCATTCCCCCAGCCATGCAAAGACCTACTTCCTGTATACAACTCTTCAGTATGGCAGAGAGAACAAAATCTGAAGTCGATGACAGGGTGAAATTGACTCAATATTGCCGTCCCCCAAGTAAGCAAATGTGGGGCCACAAGTGCCTTAAATCTGCTCATGTAAATGTTATCATAGCCTTTGCATAAATTCTCTTGGGGTAATAGTTCCTTGGGAGTTCAGATTTTCTCCTGGGTAAAGCCAGTTCTGATTCCACCCTGGCAGCAAATCCGGGCCACATGTGAGGAAATCAACCATAAACTTCAGAAAGCAGTTATTTAACGGCGCAAGGAAACTGGGTCATGGCACTGTTTAGCTAGTCGTCTTACATCAGAGTAGTATTCATCAGTACGAGACATTCATACTCGATGTTCATTCACACAGTCTAGGGAGGGTGGCTGTACCTAGTCACACTATTAGGCAGGGTACAGTGTCTTTCCTCAGAGAGCAGAGTTTTGGGTATCATTAAAGGGCAGCAAACTGTCAATGGCTATGTTTGTTTTATTTTATCTTTCACCAGTGGGGGTGGCAGTTTAGATTTTCTGCCTCAGGCACCACAATGTCTTGGGCTGTGTCTCTGGCTGTACTTGCTTAACATCTGCTACAGGGTGTATCGCCGTTGCCTATATGTGTGAGATGCACATGCTACATATAATTGACTGTGCATTCTAAAATCCACACAGCAGCTGTCTCTCATTTTAGAAATTAAGCACTGGAAGCGTCAGGACTGGGGAAACCATTCCAGACACTTTGTCACTCAAGGGCTTAACTGTTGGCTGACGGTGCCTAAGTATTTAAATATTTCCTCGGTTCTGTACAGGGCCGGACCCTAAATATTTGATGCTCGCTCTTCAGAATTTGAAATATTTCCCCAGAAAGTTCTTGTGTGTCGCTACATTGTGTGTCACTGAAAATGTACACGCGGCCCAAGTAGAAGATTGCAAACTTGCCAATGCTACCAACTGAAGCACATTGTGGTATAGGGATACAGAGTGCATCACTGTATGCCTCCTGGCTGTCAATATCATGGCATACAGCTTGCTATGGATGATGGGAGCGTCACAGCCCTTGACACAAGGCACTTTAACTTCAACAGAATCTTCTAGTGAGTCTGTATTTCAGGATCGTATTAATGGTTGACCCTTAAGGGGGAAAACATATAGCAAAGTCAACCAACTGGAGTAGTAACAGGAAGATATAAATGTACTCAGATGCTTGCAATTTTGCAAGTAAGATAAGAACCCTTTTGAGTTAGCTGCTTATTTAAAATAAAGAAAACTGAGTTGGGTTATTGAAAAGGAACACGTTTTAAAAACTTGATAATTTGCTTCTCTGTCTTTATGCTATTTATCCATGCCAAGGGACCTTTGAAGGGGGAGTAGTTCCAACTGGGTAACCAGTTTTGTCTCATTTTATTTGCTCTGTTTTGTCATTCTCGATTTCCATCCACGGCTATGATAATGTTGCAATCCTTGGGTTGGGCAAATGTTCTTTAGGTCTGGCCCTGCCCAAATTATTTGCATTGAAATGAATCTTAAAAGCAATTAAATAGATCCTGTTTGGCAAACCCCACCCTCACCTTTCTTTATTGTTTCTATTGGGGTGGGGGGCTGTTACCGGTAAGAGTAAAAGAGCAGCTGCACTGAGTCAAGTCCACTAAGCCCTGTATTGTATCTCCCGACAGTGGCAGGATCCAGAAGCCTGAGGAAATGTACATCTACAGAGTGTATTAGCCAAGTAATCTTTTTATTGTTCCCTCTCAGGGCTGAACTATCATTGCTTTTGCAAAGGGTTACTCTGCTTATCTTGCATACATTCCAGCTCTAATTGAGTCGCTCACTATCTGTACTCTGTGCATTTAATTTCCCTAGGACCACAATTCCACACCCCTTACAACAATTTTTTCCCAATTTTATTTTATTTACTTACTTTTATATTTGCCTTATCTTCCATCAAGGAGCCAAAGGTGGCCACCCATGCATGCACTGACAAGACTCAGACCTGCTTAGTTTCGGCAGGGTGGTGGTGATTTCATGTGCTTTCCTTCTATACCATGGAAACCATGTGCATATACAGTACATACCTGAGACTGAGGATTACATCGATGCTGTAGTTTGCAAAAGGGTGTGCCATAATAAAATGGGTTGTCTTCATTCTAATTCAGGCACTATTCCGCCTCCTACTTGTGCAAGTTCTCCCAGCCATCCTTGAACAAGAAGTTGCACAAGGACCATGCTGCTTGGGAACTCATGGTTGCTGATTAAAGTACGGTAACTTCCCTCATCTCAGGAAATGTGTCCTTCTTGGCTGGTAAAGGTAAAGGGACCTCTGACCATTAGGTCCAGTCGTGACCGACTCTGGGGTTGCGGCGCTCATCTCGCTTTATTGGCCGAGGGAGCCAGCGTACAGCTTCTGGGTCGTGGCCAGCATGACTAAGCTGCTTCTGGTGAACCAGAGCAGCACATGGAGACACCGTTTACCTTCCCGCCGGAGCGGTACCTATTTATCTACTTGCACATTGACGTGCTTTCAAACTGCTAGGTTGGCAGGAGCAGAGACCGAGCAATGGGAGCTCACCCTGTTGCGGGGATTCAAACTGCCAACCTTCTGATCGGCAAGTCCTAGGCTCTGTGGTTTAACCCACAGCGCCACTCACGTCCCTTCTTGGCTGGTAGCAATGCTCATAATCTAGCGGCGAGGCTGGGAAGTGCATCCCTGACATTGCAGAAGTTGCCTTCAGCCTTGATCATAGAGGCATGGAATCGTAGAACTGGAAGGGATCACGAGGGCCGCGATCCTATTCAACCCCCTGAGATGCAGGAATCTTTTTGCCCAACCTGTGGTTCACACCCATTGCCCTGAGATCAAGAGTCCCATGCTGAACCTAAAAGAGGACTTTGTTTGTTTCTATTTCCCATATCCATAATGCAAATATGAAAACTTTTGTTGGCTGGCATGTGCTTTCAGGTTTCAAGTTCCTTTCACTTTCTCTTCCTCATCATATTCATAAAAAAGAGTGAAAGGGTCAACTGCTCTTTTTGTGCCTTGTGTGAAAACACTCGCTGTGTTTACTTATACCAATAAACATCCAAGAGCGCTTTTGCAAAGAATAAGAAAAAACCTGGAAACGGAACTGACTGTTAAGACTTCAGTGTCTGAGTCATCCTGAATTTGATACTGTATTGTGCTTTGCCCTGACAATTGTAGTGTTATGTGTGCTCCACAATTCCCTAATTCTGAGACACACTCATAAGTTCACACAAAGACTTGGGGGTCTTTCCCAGTGTCCAGAACTGAGGGGACCCCTTTCAGCAGTTCTCAACCTGTGGGTCCCCAGATGTTGTTGGACTACTACTCCCATCATCCCTGAGCTCTGGCCTTGCTAGCTAGGGGTGATGGGAGTTGTAGTTCAACAACATCTGGGGACCCACAGGTTGAGAAAGGCTGCTTAGATTATGTCTTCCAGAGGGTTGCTTGCTCTGCAAGTACCGTATTTTTTGCACCATAACACTCACTTTTTTCCTCCTAGAAAGTAAGGGGAAATGTCTGTGAGTGTTATGGAGGGAATGCCTACGGGTGGCATGCCTACGGAGTTTCCTCCTCTAAAAACTATGTGCGTGTTATGGTCGGGTGCGTGTTATAGAGAGAAAAATACGGTATTTTAGGGGCTGACTTTGCCTCATAGCTAGCTAGCATTGTTATTCTTGCCCTTTGTGAATTCGTCTCATCCTTTTCTGAACTTAGTTATGTGCATTTTGGCCAAGGCTTGTTAAACTTTGTGGCTGAATTATGTAGCATGTCTGAAGTGCAATAAAGAGGTAACCAGTGTCTCCTTACCTTCTCAACATTGCTAGTTGTTTTCTCTGGTCTGTCTTAGGGTTTATGAGGTTTATTTATAGGTAAATGTATTTTTTTATGACTGAGGCCACCTTGACACTGAAGTTATCCATTCATTTTTGGAATTAAGTAGAAGCCTTGCTAAAGTGAGCCTCCAGGTACTGGCTTCATGAATTGGAGAAGGGACTTGTCAACCAGCATCTTTTTGGCCTTCACTTGTTTTCTGGGTGGCATAAACATTTGAAAATCAGTCAATAGGTAATGAAGTCCTAGCTATTATATATTCTGATTATTTTAGGAGGCAGCTTACTCAACAGGCTGGCCCAAAATCTGTTCAACAGGTTGGCCCAAAATCTTGGTTTTCATTATGCAGAATATTGGTTTCATTATGTTTTTCATTTGCTAATTTGCATTTAAGCATTTCAAACATCTCAAACACTGTTCTTTGCCCTGGAAGTTTTTGAAAACGGAAGGGTTTCAATTGTTGACAGTGGAACAAACAAATATAGCTGTCATGGCTAGTAGATGTTGGTAGACCCATGACTTTGTCTCTAATTCTTTATTTAAACATACACACCCCCTCTTCAGAGATAGCAGCCACTATCACTGTTTCTTGTGATGAAAAATTCCATAAGTTGGTTATGCATTGTATGAAACATTAATTCCTTTCATCCAGATCATCAACTTCATTGGATGACTTTTTCTTCCCATTTCTAATATTATAAGAAAGGAATACAATATTTGTATTGTTCTTATGTAGTTTACGTTCTGTTTGTATTCTGCCTTGATATTGTCTATGGATGGGCAGTACTGTATACAATTTTTCGTATATCTCTATCCCCATTGCCCATGCTCTTCAGAATGTTATAACATTTCCCCATAATATCTCATCCATTTCCCAAACTCCAGTTGCCTTAGTCTTGCCTTGTAGCTGAGGACAGCTGGTTTCAAGGAACAGGCTGCCTCTGAGCACATCCTGAGCCTAGGGGTTCATTTTCAAAGCAAGAACTGAACTGAGCTTTCATAAAAGTCCATTCCTAATCAGCTTTCTTCATCACAACAGCCTCATTTAGATGGTTAAAGCAGTTTTTGTTGTTGCTGCTAAGCAGTGGCGTAGCGTGGGGGGTGCAGGGGGGGCCGGCCGCACTGGGCGCAACATCTGGGGGTTAGGGTTAGGGGGCGCAAATCCACGGGTTGGGGGGGCAAATTACTTGCCTTGCCCCGGGTGCTGACAACCCACGCTACGCCACTGCTGCTAAGCAAATGGGAGTCAGAGCCCCTCATTGATCTATGGGTGTGGGCAGGGGGGCAACTGCCCCCCAATCAAGTAAATAAATTAAAATACTAATAGAAATAATCAGAATATTTGGAATAGAAACGCTTGCTGAGGTCACTTGGATGATGTTGTGGCGCATTCTAGTGATGCAACTGGCAACCCGAATGAGCGATGGGTGTTGCTTCTGCGAACTGACCAATTATGTTGGTTCTGGAACAGGAGAGGTGGGTGTCCTGCCCCCCTAAAATAAACCCCGGCTATGCCCATGCATCAGTCTACTGCAGAATACCTGGATATCTACCACCATGGACCACCCCTGGAGGATAAGACTTTCATCGGCTACTAACCCTGATGGTTATGTTCTGTTTCCACTGTAAGAGGAGAATACTGTTGCATGAAGTTCCTGCTTGTAGGTATCTAGCTGGCTGCTCTAAGAACTTAATTCTGGACTAGTTGGGCCTTTGGCCTGATCCAACAAGGCTGCTCTTATGTTCTTACAGTGTAGACCATTCTCAGCATAGAACTGATCCAGTAGAACAGTGGTTTTCAACCAGTGTGCTGTGGCACCCTGGGGTGCCTTGAATGGTGTTCAGGAGTGCTGCAGGCAACACCAGCCTCTGTCCCTCTTTCTTTCCTTCCTTCATTCCCTCCTCTGATGCCCTCTCTGATGCCCTTCTATGCCTGCCAAGGGCTTGCACAGCTGTTTGTTGCAGCAGCCCTGGCTACATGCTCCTCAGGCGAATGGTGCCTCTGGGGCTGGCCAGGGGGGTGCTGGTTGCCAGGAGCTGAGGCGGCCTCAGAGTAAGGGAGCAAGGGAGCCCGTGTAAGGGACGCGGGTGGCGCTGTGGGTAAAACCTCAGTGCCTAGGACTTGCCGATCGTATGGTCGGCGGTTCGAATCCCCGCGGCGGGGTGAGCTCCCGTCTTCGGTCCCAGCTCCTGCCCAGCTAGCAGTTCGAAAGCACCCCTAAGTGCAAGTAGATAAATAGGAACCGCTTTATAGCGGGAAGGTAAATGGCGTTTCTGTGTGCTGCGCTGGTGCCGGTTCGCCGGAGCAGCTTCGTCACGCTGGCCACGTGGCCCGGAAGTGTCTGCGGACAGCGCTGGCCCCCGGCCTCTTAAGTGAGATGAGCGCATAACCCTAGAGTCTGACAAGACTGGCCCGTACAGGCAGGGGTACCTTTACCTTTTTTTTATAAGACCTCCACATTTGCCAAGGCATGTGCAAATACTAGGAGCCTGGTCTTCTGCCCTTATTGGGTCCAAAGAGCAGACTTTTTTTGTTTGCTGGGGGCTCCAGATTCTGCCTGCAGGTACACACTCACAATCTGATTCCTGGTAAATTGCCCATGATTCCAGCTTGAGAGTATCTCTTCCTTAAGATACGTCCTATCCGGTCTGTGTTATACATTCCAAGAAGCTTTTATTGGGGTGGGGAATCTGCTGACCTGCACAAGCAACCAACGACAAGCCCCAAGAATTCTGTGGATATAACTGTGATGTTTTCAAAACCATGCAAATACGTAACATGGCTACGTTTGCCCAGGCTATCATATATCCAATCTTCAGCTGCAGTAAGAAGGTCTTTTTTTTTAGTCTGCTTGTTGTTTATTATTGTTTGGAATGGGATATGCTGTAACTACAAGTTATGTTTACAGAGAAACAGTTTTATAATAAGACCAAATCTTGACATTCACGGACAAGTGGGAGGAATAACCTGGCATATTTCCCTATGAAGATTAATCTGAAAAGTCTCTTCCCAAGGAAGTAGGCTAGCCTGGACAAACTTGATAAAGTCAAAACAGGCTATTAACCATTTCTTTCTGTTGTATGTTGTTTTACTTGTTTGTATGCTTTTGTCCATTGAGATATCATAACTATACTCACACAATTTTGGGGCTTGTAGTTGGCTGCCTATGTTGGATACTCTCATTGTATGTTTTATGGTATCCTGAGATTTTGCTGAACTGACAAGATGGGGAGATTTTCTGGCTGAGGTCATCGATCAGAAGACGTCACCTTCTTACCCCAAGTATAGATCACATGCAAAACAAAGGCTGTTTGGGATTTGTACTGCCTGCTCCAAGCATGGAAGTGTCCTAAGAATCCTAATAAACTAACTGATTAACTGAAGCGCCAGCATCCAGCCTTTTACAATAGGTAAATTCCTGCACGTTTCAAACCACAATTCAATTTAATCAGAGTTTAAAAGGGACCATCCCAGGAACCATTTTACGTATAAAGGTGGGGTGAGTGCCTCTGTGCATGTGCAGAATGCTATTTATTACTAAGGAATGCATGGCCATATAGGTCAACAACAAAAACAGTTAAGAGGACGTAGCATTTAAACAGGATCAAGGCTCTGCATTTCTCTCGCTGAGAACACACCAAGCAATAAATCCTTTGGAAAGCTGAAAGGAAGCGTGAGAGGAAGCCTTGGCCATGCAGAAGGATCTGGTCTGAATGAGGAAATGCAGACCCAATTAGTTCCTGACAGATGGACAAATGGAAACAGAGACGGATCAGTAGATGGATGGCGATACCTGGATAGGAAGAGGGAAAGCAGCAAAGATGAAAACACAGACTGATGTACTTAAACATGTTCAGATGGCCCACCTATTTCACTTTCTTCATTTTCTTCTTATCAGTTGCTGTTCTCCTGTTTCCCTTAGGAGGAAGAGGAAGAGCCGCTTCTCAACATAGATTTTGCAGCTTTAATTGATGACCAGCTGCAGGTCAAACATAAATGACCTGCCTTGACGAATTTTGGGGAGAGCTCCTCTACCCCCTCATATTTTTGTCATGCTGTTTCATTTCTGGGAGACTGGTCTGCCCACTGGATTTGGCCAGGAGCAGCCAAGGGCATCCTGCAGCCTGCATCTGACGCCATTCCCGATTTTCTATCCCATCGTCTCTGCTGTTCCCTGCATGAGAATTGATGCTCAAGGCATCCTGCCACCTCCAACCACCCCCACCCCTGCAAAAATTAGGACAGCCAAGTTGTTGAGAAAGATCATTCCATTCGCCGCTGGAGTATGAGCTCAAAAGGACAGATGAGAGGAGCAGAGAAGGGGACAGGAAAGTCCAGCGACAAAGGGAAGAAGCCTTTCTACACAGAGGTGAAGATGGTAATCGAAAGATGATGGGCCTCTGAGACTTGCCACCTTCTCCTCCAGTACCCAAATATTCCTCCCTTTTTAAAAAATTATTTTTTATTTTCAGTTTTAACAAAGGGTGTGGGGGAGGGGATTATAAATGAACGGAAAGGAAAGGAGAAAGGAGGAGAAGAAGGAAGAAAAGAAAGAATGGTTTTGGTAGAATTTCAGGGTATAAAGCTGATTGGTTGAACTCTGAATTAATGCCAGTGGGCTTATGGTAGACCATCGGCTATATACACCCAATGGCAATTTTATTTGTGCCCAGAGGGCATAACATATCTAGGTATTTTGGTTCTGAGAGAGATTTCTCAAATGATTAAAAGGAATTTAATTAGGGTGCTGAAGGATTTTTCCAGCGATTTGGAAAGATGGGCGCTACCTACTGTAAATTTAGTATTTGGGGCAGTTAAGATGAATGTTCTGCCATGGATAATATACATACTTAATGGTGTTCCACTATATATTCCCTAAGTGTATTTTCAAAAGATTAATGGGATATTTAGCAAGTTTATTTGGGATACCTCTCCACCTTGTTTTCCACTGAAGAGAATATAGCTTCTCCCATGTATTAGCCCCCTTGCTGATTTCATGCCCACCCCAACTTATAATTAGGCTCTGTTTCATGTTTATACCTTGCATGAAATAAAAAACAGATCCCAGCAGTAACCAACTTTGGAAATTTGAATGTCATTTCACATCACTTCCTATTGTCATTTATCTCCCCCAACCCCCCCAGGTTGTGATCCCCACCCCCCACCCCAGGTAGAAAATGAGAAACCACACACAGACATTATTTGCTGTTTCATGATGTCTCAGTAAAAATCTGATGCAGCAGAATTAAAACAGATCCTCTATAATTTTTAAATATATATATATATTTCATAAAATGTATATATGCCTGCTTGTTAAAACAACTTCAAAGTAGTTTACTAAAAGGGCGAAACAATAAAATTTTCAGTAAAAAATGGTAAAAGCTACTATTTCAAATATTCCATTTTTAAAAAAAAATAATTAAAAATAAAATAAACAATAAGCTAAAAATGGATTAAAACACATTTCAGCCTTCTGGGTAGGCTTGTCTAAACAAAAATGTTTTTACAGTATCAGGGGCTGGAAAGGGTACTGCCGATAGGCATGGGATTCCAAAATATGAGCAGTGCTACAATTTCTTACAAACGTGGAATGGGAATTATGTGTCTGTTAAGTGGGCAATATACGGGGGTAAGGCAATCTCGCAATCACAGTAGCCTTTTCAGAAGATCACTGCATTTCTTTTGTTTTCTGTTCTTGGTTTTGTACTGTGCTTTCACTGTTTATTTTTGTAAGCCGCTGTGAGGGTTGGAAAGATAGTACAGCAATGTTCAAATGGATTAATAATACCTTTCCCCCCCCTGCTGTGACCCATGCTTAGGCTGGGAGACTCCCTTCAGAGACCGCCAAGATTTTGCTCAGTTCTTGGAATCCTGGACTAAGGTCGAGTCTTCCTTCAGTTTTACTCCACTGCTTTTCTGGCGGTTCCAGTTCGTACTTTCCCCCAGCCAGCAGTTCACTTCCCCACCCTCTCCAGCACCATGGGAGCTGCAGTTCACATGAAAAACAGATGAGGTGGTGAAACTTTTCCTGGACCTTAGACTGCAAGTTAGGGGAGGGTAACATGACTGAATGGTCCTCCATTCAACAAAAGCAACAGGAGAATGTGCTAGTTTTCCAAAGAGAGGAGTTTTGTTTTGTTTTTCATGGAGAAGTATGAAGTCACCAGAGAAAATTTCCCACCTCAGCTGCTGTTCATGCAAACTAGACCTCAGATTGGCTTCTAAAAGGGGTAGCCTCACCCCTACAACAGCTTTCCTGCCTTGCTGGTCTAGGCTCTGGGGGTCCACCACTTTTTTAGGGGGCATGGGGCACATCTAGAGATCTGTTGTGGCCACCACAAAATGCCCATTTTCACAAAAAAGAAAAGCAATGGACAATGCAGAGAAATCCCCCTCCTAAAAAAACCCCGGTGGAACATCTATAGCCTCTCCCCATATCACCAATAAAACACAGCTAGAAGAGCAGGAACCCCAAAACAGAAATTGCTAACCCAACCAAGCAACAGAAAACACACACCCGAAAACACACACTCAGAAACCGCCCTTTTTTTTTTCAAAGGAGGAAGGGATCTTGGGGTGTCTAAGGGGTCTGTGCTATCCATGTGAATCATAGTGTGGTAACCACATGTTGGGTCTAGCTTCTAGAGTCTCACTTAGGCTGAAATAAGTATTGGATTCCAATCCTAGACAAGGCCTGCCCAAGGGGTGTGTGGGTGTGTCTGTCTGTCTGTCTCTCTCTCTCTGTGTGTACACACCTTTGTAGGGAGGAAGAATAGCTCAATGAATGAATACATGGTTTCGATGCAGTATTTTCCAGGTTCAGACTCTTCAGTTAAACAGATCAGGGAAGGGGTGATGTGAAAGACCTTCTGCCGGAGAACCCTGGAGATACACTGCCTGTCCAAGTAGACCACACTAGCCTAAATAGACAGATAGTACCAGATAGCTTCCTAAGTGCTAATGCTGGTATTTTAACAGGGAATTATTTACCACGCTTCACAGACATTATCTCAGCCAACTGCATTACCTCAGAAACCCTGGTAGCAGTTCCATAAAGGAGGGCATTGGCCTTCAGTTAGTGAGTCTACCAAGTTGTGGCCTGGTCTGAAGTGGGTTGCAATGGCACCATTACCACCATACAAATTTATGGTAAAAACATTTAAATATGGGTCCCCCTGGTGGGTTCCAGGTTGGGGATAAAGTAGGGCAGTATTGTTATCCCCATATTGCAGATATAAGACTGAGGCTGAGAATCACTTGCCCAAGGCTATCCAATGAACTCATGGCTGAGGTGAGATTTGAACTGGGGACTGACGTACACCCACTAACACCATTCTCATTCTGGCCAAACTTTCCTGACCTAACTGGAATTCCTGCTGAATCGTATGAAGAAAAAGAAAATTATGCAGAGAATGAAAATTTAGATATGTATATGTATAGATATGTAAATTTTTAAATCAATAAAGAATTATAAGAGTGGAATTCTTGTTGAATTGCCCTTGAGGCAGACAACACAGTATCAAAAAGATACTCCTAAAAGTGACAGCTTCTTCACCATTTGAATGTAGCCAAAGGACTGGCCCTTGAACTTTGCTGCGTGTGACATCGCAGTTCTATTCCTGAGTGAAATCTGAAATGCTGGACCTGAAAAGCCAGTCTTCCATATATTCTGATACCCTGTGACATTTCTCCAATGAAAATAGGGACATCCTATTCCATAATAATAATTGTCCTAGCCATTCTGGGCAGCTTCCAACATAGTGGAACCTCGGTTGCTGAACATAATCCGTTCCAGAATACCGTTCGACTTCTGAAATGTTTGACCACTGAGGCGCAATGGGCGGTCGGCAAATTCCATTGAGAAAATGGAGAAACATCCCTCAGAAGCCGTTTGACTTCTGAGATGCGTTTGAAAATGGAAGCATTCACTTCCGGGTTTTTGGCTTTCCGAATCGTATGGCTTCTGAGACACTTGAAAACCGAGGATCCACTGTATTTATAATCATAATAAAACATTTAAAAAAAACTTTCCTACACAGGACTGCCTTCAGATGTCTTCTAAAGGTTGTGTAGTTACTTATCTCCTTGACTCATGGGTCGCATAACTCCATACCCTCCAACATTTCTCCGATGAAAATAGGGACAAGCTAAGGAGAAGCAGGACATTCTGGGATCGAATCAAAAACTGGGACGACTTCTGGAAATGTGGGACTGTCCCTGGAAAACCGGGACCCTTGGAGGGTCTGTATTCTACACTTGGAAGAGACAGGCTGTTAGAATTATGGAAGAGCCTGCTTAGAAACTGTAGAAGAGAGAGGAGGAGGTGGGGATTTTGAAGAGTGTGTATATGCATTGGGACTGCAGCCATGCCAAAGCCAGCCAGGATGTCAGTGGCAAAGACTTGGCCATGGATCAATGGCGGGGAAGCTGTTCCCTCAGACTAAACAGGCCTGGTTCCCTTCCAGTCTCTCCAAATAGCAAGCTCCTGACATCTCAGGGAAGGATGTTTGATTTTCAGAGCAGGTCTGAAGCCAGAGATAGGATGCTCTTAACCAAGGGCGGAGGAGAAGCACCCCCAGGCCTTGGGAGGGAGGGAGCCCGTTCTGGGAAAGAAAGAAAAAGTGATGTCAACGTCTCCTTGGCTTCCGAGTGGCTCTGCCTCGCCCCTGCCAACTCTGAGCACGGAGAGGCAGCAGAGCGAAGCCAGCAGTGAGTGCCACACGAACAGGCACTGGGCCCAAAAGCCTCCCTTTTCCAAAGCTCGTCAATCACCTGGGGGAAAACACTGCAATTTTCCCAAATCAGAGCAATTTTCCCAAATTAGCAGAGACTTTGTTGTTATTACCCCCGTCCGTCCCGTGTTTCCCCTTCGGTGATGGATCGCACAAGAGAGGCCTGCCCAATTAACCGAGCTACTCCCTGGTAGAGAACTGGGGTGGGTGCCAGGTTAACTCTTTCAGCACCAGAGGGGTGCTTGGAAGTCTCTAGCTGCCATTTATGTTCCACAAAAGCCTCTTTTGTCTTTCGGCAATTGCCAGTTGGAAAGAAGGAGAAAGATTCTGGGCTTTTATCTGATGCGAGTTTGTTCGCTGTCCAGGGTGGGGTGGGTGTGTGTGTTATGTTTTTTTTTTTTTAAAGGGAAATTTAAAATCACCCCACAAAAAACACACACAGCGTTTTTGCAAATGTTCCAGAAATGTTTTGCAAATAACGAGTTTAATCAGAAACTGTTTTACCTGTCAGGAAAAAGGAAGAAGGGTGTGTGTGCTTACCATATAAAGGGTCCAAATATTTTAAAATGTGACATTAAAAATAACCCATTGGGCATAAGGGATAGCTCAGTCGGTAGAGCATGAGACTCTTAATCTCAGGGTTGTGGGTTCGAGCCCCATGTTGGGCAAAAGATTCCTGCATAGCTGAGGGCTGGACTAAATGACCCTTGTGGTCCCTTCCAACTCTACAATTGTATGATAAGGCTATCATGGTGATTGCTGATCCTCACCAGCTGAATGGGAGATGACACATGCAAAGGTTCTCCCATTTATTTCCCACACTCTCAGACATGTCTTGTTCTTTCCTGCTGTGCAGCACACCTGGACTCCTGTTTGTAACAGCAGAGGAGGGTGATCACCAGGATTGGGAGTGGGGAGAAGAGGCTTCAGTTGCCTCATCTCCTTATCCAACGGTAAGGAAGGAATCTTGGAGACGTAACTTAATATCTCTAGGCAAGAGGTGGATCCAAGAAGAGTGAGATGCTTGGGTAGTTTATGGCAAGGGTTGCTAACCTGTGGTCCTTCAGGTATAGTCCAACTCCCCATCATTCCTGACCAACCATGGACCATACTGGCTGGGGCTGAAGGAGTTCATCATCCACAAGGCCACTAGTTCTTCACCTCCCTGCTATGGAGGCAAGGGAAAGAACATTGCTGTGCAGAAATATTCATGTTAGTGTATTCCACTGGAGGCATGTACTGTAGGAATTTTGGAATGGCTATCAAAAAAACCTAACTTTTTAAAAGGAGGTAGCAAAACTATGGGGGTGTTGAGTAAGCTTGAATGAGCAGAGGGAAAGCCATGTTAATCAGTCCAATGTTTCCAGTACCACCCATCCAGATGCCTCTGAGAAACCTATAAACAAAGCACCAATCCAGGAGCGCTCCTCTGTTGTATGCCATTATCTGGTATTCAAAGGTATATTGAATAATACAGTGAAGGAGCACTTAACCTCGTCTGTTTTATTTTGATTAAGTAAAATAATTTATTTGAAGTACATAAAAAAGGTCGCAGAGAAACTGGTGGTGGATTTCATGTTGTTGTGATAGGCACTAGCCAGTAGGTGCTTGCAGTTTCACGTAGCTACATTCCACATGGTACTCATCAGCAAAGCAGATGCACAACATGGAAGAAGCACTAGAATTTGCCAGCAACAAGGATTGTGATATAAGTGTTGGGGAATTTTCTCACAAGAGGAGTGCTGCCTTGGAGAAAAACATCTGGGGACCTTGACAACAACTATGAAGTTACTGTTCTAAAAATAATTGAGGAAGACACAAAGATCTGGAATATTAAATGTTTTACAACTTGATTCCATCTCAACATTTTCTTCTTCGGGTTTATCTTCCAGGTTTCTTCAAAGAATGTATAGTTCAAGTCCACAATAATTTCTTCCACGCCTTTTCTTTGAACTTTACAGCAGAAATGGGGAACATTTCCCCCACTCAGCCTGAGTGTTGCATTGGCTCATGGGCAAACCTCCCATAGGCCTCAAGCCAGGGATGGGCTTCGCCAGAGGCAAAAACAGACAGAGCAATGGATGTGACTCTTACCTTTGTCCAGTTGGCTGTACTACAGCTAGGAAAAAAAACAGACATTTCTACACAAGCGTCTCTCCATTCAAGCAAGCAAGAGCCATCATCACTGCTCCGGGACATATTACAGCCAGGCAAAAGCATTTGAGGACACAGAACAGGGATGATGAATCATGTGGCCTGAGAAGGATCCTGAGGGCCAGGTAGAAAGGCCAGGGAGGCAATGTTCAGCCTGTGAACCTGAAGTTCCTTGTTTCTGCTTAAGAGGCTGCAGTGTACCTGTTGATGTCTTACCTAGGATGTAGTGGAATGGAGGCAAAACTTACTCAATCAGGATCACTTCCTGTCTAGTGCTACCTCAGTTCCTTCGCTGCCTGTAAAATGGAAGCAAGGGTCTTCTTGTTTTTGCTTTGAACATCTTAGACAATACCTCGAGGCATGTATTACCTGTAGGTATAGTAGGCCATGCATCTCAGCATTAGGCACAGAGAAAGCCATTTATGACGGCATTGATGCAGCACTGATAATAAGTTCTATACCCGCTCTTTAATTACCCTTCCTCATATATGAGATCAGCTGCTTCACAGTCCTCTCTGTGTTGTTCCATTTCCTGCCCCTATTCTGGCACCCTTCCTCCCACCCAAGAAAGCTGCAAGATGAGGCTGCTCTCTCATTGCCGTCACATACAATCAGACCCTTTGATCAGCCAAACAGAAATGGGGGCCAGGAGGAGGGGGGAAAGGGACAGAATCAAAGAACACTCGAGTCTCAGTTTCTCCATGAAAGTCTTTCTTCTGTCTGCTATATTTTGGTTCCTGCTCTCTGACAAATAACCCCCATCGCTAAGCTTCCAAGCACTAGGCTTGAGAGGGTGAGCCTGCTGCGCCTAACTGAATCGGCCTATAATGAGACCCTTGCCAGGATTAGCACTGAGTCCATGAGGAAGCAATCCAACCACATCTGCCCTTTGGGTGGACCCAACATGGGCTGGGATGGAAATACAAACACAAAGTGTTCTTCCTCTGTCTCTCTATGAATCCTTAATGGTGCCATATCCCTGTTGCTACCCTGTGGCAAAGATCCACTGAGGGTAGCACCAAGATCTAGGTGGATTTGGAGATGAGGATTGGTCTAGGCAAGGTCCATCAGATCTCGGATTTCTGTTAGCAGTGCTGAAGGCCAACAACATGGGCCCCTCCAGAGATCCTTTTAATTGTGCATTCGTGGTGATCTGTGCTCATGACGGTGCTGGGGTGGTTATACGCTATCCCACTTTCAACGCTCTTTATACCTGCAAAAGACTTTAGCACTTCATTTCCAACCAGTGCATGTCCCAGAGCTTCGTCCTAAAATCCTGTAACTTTTCATGCCACTTCTGGGGTGAGGGGTGGAAGAGTGCCAGAGTGCTCTTCCGGATGGCAAATAAATAAAGCAACATTGGGGAATCACAACAACTAGGAAAGTGTAAAGCGTGGAGGGTCCAGTATGAATCCACTACTCATGCACTATGGTTCTGTCTTTCGTGGGCCCTCATATCTGAATACTAAATCTCAGCCTTTCCACCTCAGGTCCAATTATTGCATCGCACCTCCTGTAGTTTCATCAGCTAGGCTCTTCTTTCTATTCATGTGCCTCAGCACAGACAATGTGATGTCATTTCAGCTCTTTCAATTTCCTTAAGATGCCTTTTTCATCCATCTGGCTTGTTCAGCTGCTTGGCTTAACTTTTTAGCTTTGCTCCCAGATGTCTTCATATGGACTAGACAGGTTTGTTTGCTAACAAGTCTACACTGATTCACCACGGCAAGTTCTGAAGAATCTTGAAGAACCATGTACCAGCCTCTGAGCTGCATGCAGAAGGTTGCAGTTTCAGCCTCCAGCAGCAACTCCAGGTAGGGCTGGGAGAGGCTTATTGAAGACCATACTGAGCTACATGGACCAATGGTTTGACTCAATATAAGACACCTTCCTATGTTCCTATGTAAGATGAAGCAGTGATTAAAGCTCTAGGATGGAAACCCGAGCTTTAATCTCACACTCAGTTGCCCTCGTGCAAGTGTATCAGAGTCTCAGTTCTTATCAAAAGAATAGGTAGAGCTTGCCAAATTGTCACAGCCATATTGCAAAGGCTATCTGAGTCTGAGCTCCTGTATTCATGCATCCTACGGCAAAGTGCTGTACCTTAATGGCTGTGCAATATTTTGCATGTAAAACACTTGTGTTCAGTCCCAGGTCGAGCCAAAACTCTCATCCTAAATTATGGAAAGTGACTGCCAACCAGCGTAGACCATGAATGAGTAGCCCACTCAACTACTCCCTTCATTTTACAGTCTGTTCCATCCACTGCAAACATAAGCAGATTTTTGGCAGAACCGAAACATCACAGCCTCACAATCCTTTGCAGTAAGTTTAGCCAAGTTTAGCCAATTTTACCGCAAGCGATCCTTGCCAATTCCCGCTAAGACATTTCTTGATTCACCCTCAGCTGGCTATCCTTTGCTTTGGTCTATATAGCACGCCTATGAGAAATATCTGGGGCATTCATTTGAACACTGGTTCCTCCGTGGCTCAGATGGACCAATATTGCTGAGGCTTCGTGGAGCTCAACCATCATAAACGCCACATCCCAATAAGACTCCCAGTGACTTTGGCCCCGTGGAGGCACTGCGCTGAGCAATGAAACCCAGCGGTGCTCAGCGCTAACGATGAGACGGGTGGCCTACAACCCGCTAACCTGACGGGCAACATCCCCGCACCAATTTGCTTTGAAATGAAGGAGTCACTGAAGGGGTGGAGAGGGAAGGATACACAGCGACAATGGAGCACTCAGCTTAACTAGCATGGCCAATGACTAGGAAAGATGGGAGCTGTAGTCCAACAACACCCAGAGACCCACAGGTTCCTCACCCTGATATCTACAGAGCTGAGCTGGATGGACCAATTGCTCTGGCTCAGCAGAAGACAGCTCCTTAGGTTTTTAGCGGACATGTTTCAGCAATTAAAAGTTAAAAGAGGAGCCATTTTAGTCATTGCCCTTTCTCTGTAGATACTGACAGTGCTAATTGTGTTGATGTTCCTTTCATCTGTGGATACTTCCCAGTAAAGCATCCAGTGTATGTCCCAGCCCCCACCCTTCCACAGATGCCTGTTCTTACGAGGTTGCTTCCGAGGACATCAGTGAAAGACACTAGTAGGCAAATGAATAGATTCCCTGTCCGCTGTTATGTTGCATGCATTTCTGTAGGGCATGTAACCAAGTTAATATGGAGCAGGACAAAGAAGGAGCTTGACGGCAATGGATCAAACATTAGAGGATGAATTTCAGTAAGCAAGCAAAAGGGTTTTTGTTTTTTTGGGGGAAATCAAATAGTAGCTAAAAGGGCCCAATGTTCATTTTGATGACCATTATCCTAATTCTGGCCCTTAGTTAAGCAAGGATAGGACTGAGCATTTTGATCAGACCAGAAAGTTTGGCTGCATTCATATGCATGTTTACCCAAGAGTAAGCCTCTTTTTATTCAGTGGGGCTTACTTCCATACAAATGATTGTTCTATTAGGCTACTTATTCCTAGGCAGCCCCTCCCACTGTTGGGTTACAATAACTCCCATCAGCATCCCTGACTATTGACCATACTGGCTGTGGCTCATGGTAGCTGGACTTCTGCAACATCTGGAATGCTATAACATCTAGAGAGCCACCAGTTCCCCATGCCTGAGGATATCTACTATGCGGACTTTGGTATCCTTCTTCTCTTCAGTAATGGACACTGGGAGAGGACCCTTGTAGGGATATCCTCACTACAGAAGAATGTGGGGCTGTCAGCAACACCACGGTCTGCAGATGGTAACTGGGGGGAAGAGTGCAAATCCAGGTTTTAAAAAAATCTGGATACAGCAGCTGTGGGTGAACAGCTGGAAACAGTTGGAGCCAAAAGGGTGAGAGAGGCAGAAGCAGGGCAACACATGTAGTCCAGCTGCTGTTTCCCATTAACTGTTTGCAAGAAGGTAGTTTACAGATGGAAGCTCTTTAAGGAAGAAATAGGAAGATAAATGTGGTAAGAGAACAAGGGTTACGTGAAGCTTCTCTCCAAACTGGTGCCAAGGAGGGACACCTTTCCTAAGTGTTGCTGCAGGAGAAAATATATAACACAGAAAGGAGAATTCCTGGATACTAAGTTCCAAGTTTGGGGCAAGTACTCTTTGGTGAGAGAAGCCCAGCCGGGATTTGAAATCACAAAATATGTAGCAAAGTATGGAAATATACGCAGTTAGGCCTCTGAAATAGTTCCTTCCAAAGTTTCCAAGTTCCTTCCAAAGTTTCCCTCTTCCCCTATCATAGAAAAAGACCACATTGGTTAATTAAATTGGTTTACTTACAAACTTTCCAAAGGTCAGATTCATGTGCTTTTCCATACAGAGTTCAGAAAAAGTTGCACAGGCAGTAAAAGTTGGCTTAGTCACAGTGGTGAAAGCTTCAAAATTATTGCTACAGGAACTCAATAAATGCTTGTAAGAGCTCACAGTTGAACTTCTCGGGTAGACTGGAGGTTGAACAAAGGCTTGATTACCACATCCCTCCCAAAGTGAGCCAAGTCTGGCAGGACAGCTTACTCTATAGTGTTAACCCCTTCATGTTGGTTATATGAAGCTGGACGTGAAATCTCCAATAAAAGGGAAAAGAATCAAGGATGCAGTGTGTGGACTTGGGCAAACCAATCCCAAAGTCCTCATTTGTAAAATGGTAATAAGAGACGTCCACTGCCATGAACGTTGCAAACGTCAAAGCACCTCCAGAACTGGGAGGCCTCCTGCCTAATCTCTTGCTTGGCCAAGTGGCAGAAGCGGCAAGCAGCAATAACAAACCCAACCAGCCCCATATGTTGGTCCTGATCCACTGCAGCCCTTCTTTTCGGAGGGCGCCTGCAAAGAGCTAGAAGAGCCTGGGGAGCCGCTGATGGATGCCCACGTCCGTAGAAGCCAACGATGACATGTATTTTGGAAATGTACATTTTTTCCCTTTAAATTTTTTTGGGGCCCTAAGCTATAGCTTGTTTAGTTTATACGTAAATCCGGCACTGGGCGCCCCCCCCTCCAAGTTTATTGGCATTGCCATTCAAACGGTGATCAGAATGTGATCGATTATGCGGGGCGGGGCTTACCTGCCCCCCCTCCAATATTTCATTCAAGTTGGCAGGCGCCCCTGCCGACCTCCTTGGGAACCCAGAGAAGGCTGTCTTGGCTGAGCGCGCCTTTCGCGCACACGTGTGCGCTCTGTGTGTGTGTGTGCGCGCAGAGCGGCGCTCGCTTGCGGAATTCGCCAGGGCTTGAAAGGGCCCTCGGTTTACAATGCTAACTTCCTGTTCCAGCCCGGCTGCCAACATGACCGCAGGCAGGTTCACCCAGAGAGTGTCCGGCGGCGGCAACAGCAGCAGCAGCAGCAGCCGCGCTTCTTGGCCGAGAGGAGATCCCGCCCCGCTGCCGCCTCGGATTTCTGGCGGGCGAATAAAAACGACCCGGGAATCCAGACGCTCTTCCAGGTAGACGAGGCTTTATTTAGAGACTCTTCCCCCCCCCCCTCTGCTCCTTTCTTTCTTGGCCGCCGCGCGGTTTCCAAACCCAGCCGGGGCGTGGCGTGGTGTCCTTCGCCTGGGTAAATATTTGAGCGCTCGCAGCCAAGGAGGAGGAGAGCCGCTCCGCGAGGCACATGGCGCGGAGACACCGGCGGGAAAGGGCTGCCAGGGAAGCCGCCTCCTCCGCTGCCGCCGCACCCTTTGTGCTCCGAGTGAAGCCCCTTCGCTTGTTGCAGCATCCTTTACTGTTTGGGCGGGAAACTTCCCCTTCAGGCTGGAAAGAAGGGTGGGCCGAGTTGAGAGGGGGACCTGCCTGAGGAAGAATTCAGACGAGAAAGGAAGCGGTGTGTTGTGTTTTGTTGACAGTCGTCGTCTTCTTATTCGTTTTAAAGTTTTTTATGTGTGTAACAGATAAAGGGGGAAAGGTACATCTCTTGTCTCCACTTTCAACCTGTCGTCCTTTCCACAGTTTGTTTGCATTTAGTGAGAGACACTTTTTGTCATGGACATCTTGCACTGGGGTAGGAAAAGGGGTGTTGGGGGTCTTCTTGAATTTAGGCTGCAGGGGTTGTGTGTTTGTGTGCCAGGTCACTTTGTTTGGGCTTAGTTGCCCCCTGACAAGAGTATAGGTACTTAATTAATAATATAATGATACAGTGATATCTTGGTTCTCAAACGCCTTGGTACTCAAACAACTTGGAACCCAAACACTGCAAACCCAGAAGTAAGTGTTCTGGTTTGCAAACATTTTTTGAAAGCTGAACATGCTCCGTTTTGAGTGTTATGTTTCCGTTTTGAGTGCCACGCTGAGGTGTGTCTGTTTTTGCTATTTATTTTGCATTTTTGTTTTTGCGGCTTTTTTGTTTTGTTTTCGTGACTGTATGGAACCCACTTCAGCTACTGATGGATTGATTGTGTGACTTCAGTACATTGATTATTGCTTTCATTTTATGGATCAATGGTCTCGTTAGATGGTAAAATTCATGTTAAATTGCTGTTTTAGGGGCTGTTTTTAAAAGTCTGGAATGGATTAATCCGTGTTACATTACTTTCTATGGGAAAGCATGCTTTGGTTTTGAAACGCTTTGGTTTTGGAACGGACTTCTGGAACAGATTAAGTTTGAGATCCACACTAAATCACACACTAAAAACTTCCCCGAACAGAGCAGCCTATAAAAAAAATCACATCACTGTTTATCTGTTTGACGTCATGTGCTGGGAAGGTGTTCCACAGGGTGGGTGCCGCTACCAAAAAGACCCCCTGCCTGGTTCCCTGTAACCTCACATCTCACAATGAGGAAGGCCTTCGGAGCTGAACCTCAGTGTCCAGGCCGGATGATGGAGGTGGAGACAATCATTTAGGCCAACTCCTGCCTTTGGTTACCATTAGGCTTCTGTTTCCAGAGCCTGTTGCTTGAGAAGAATAACCCTTTGTGTAGAACGTAACAGCTCTATACAGTACTAGACAACTAGATATGTACTGTACTATATACTATATCTATACTAGATATATTAGCTAAAGGAATTATTATTATTATTTGTTATTATTATTTGAGGAATTCAGAACTATCCCACCAGCGTCCCATTCCCATTGTGCTGTTCTGTAGTGTTCTCCCAAGTCAGTTTCCTGGGGTGCAGGATGTTGGGCTAAACATCTTTCAGAGCTAGTTGACTAATATTTGAAAATACTGATAAACTCTTTTAACTGTGACTTCACTTTTTGTGTTGTACAGAAGGATGACATTCCCCAGTTACTTGTGCAGCACACATGCACTCAGTAGCAAACTCAATAGAGTTTAATGGGACTTACTCCCAGGGAAGTATGTGTAGGATCGCAACCTTACTGAATCAATTCAATTTTTCTGAGCATCTGAGTACTGTATAGTTGTTCTCTTCCTATTGTGCCTCAGTTCTGGTCCCGACTATCTTAAATTTAAGGGACAAATTGCAGCTGCGTGACAGAGCCTAGGCAAACAGTAGAAGTCTGTGATATGCAATAGGACTTTACACTGTCAGATGGAGGTGTTTTAAATGCTATTATCCAAACAGTGTTCTCGCTCATCTGAAATACTGTATGTACTCAGGCGGCTCATCTCAAAAAGGGTATCGTCAAATTTGAGAGTGTTCAAAGGAGAACCGCAAAAAATGATTAAGGACTGAGAGGAGCTCTCCTGCAAAGAGAGAGATTTGAAAGATCTGGTTTGTTTATTTTAAAGATGAGACAATTTAAAGTGGCAAGGCTAAAGGTCTGTAAAATAATGAATGATATCAAGAAGGCAGATCAGGAACTATTGCTGTTTCTGTTTTGCAGGATGAGTGTGATAGTGAAATGCGAAGATTGCAAAGTCCTAGCAAAGAAAAGGCTTTTCACAGGGATAATTTAGCCTGTGGAACACTCTAACACTGGATATTGCAAATGTTACAAAAATGGACTGAATGCTTCTAAAGAGTATTGTTTGCAATAATTGTCGTAATAAGCGAAGGATGGGTCAGCACCACATTCCTGTCAGTTTCAAAATATCATATTCATCTCCGATCCAATAGCTAATACTCTTGACGTAGCATCCATGCAATAATAATGCTCTGACAGTTCACTGATCCAAGAGGTACATAGCCTAGCAGCACCTTATAGGGATGAGTGGAATGTATGGTGCTGCTGTGTCATAGTATATTCGCTAGGCACTTTGATGACATAATCACTTGCCATCATGCTGATCTTCAATCCAGTCTCTGGTAAGGTATCCAGCACCCTGTCTTATTCACTTCTGTGGAATGAGTTTCATTTATTGAGGCCTGAAGGTGTGGACAAGGTGCTTTTGGCTGTCCATGTCTTACTTGCGCTCTCCTGCCCATCCTGGTTCGTTCGTGCAAGTTGTGGGTGGGAGAGTGGACTGGCTGAACCTAAGAGGAGGTTAATGCATTCTTGCATGAGGAGAAGAAGAAGAGAAGAGTTTGGATTTGATATCTTGTTTTATCACTACCCGAAGGAGTCTCAAAGCGGCTAACATTCTCCTTTCCCTTCCTCCCCCACAACAAACACTCTGTGAGGTGAGGCTGAGAGACTTCAGAGAAGTGTGACTAGTCCAAGGACACCCAGCAGCAGCATGTGGAGGAGCAGGGAATCAAACTCGGTTCACCAGATTATGAGTCCAGTGCTCTTAACCACTACACCACACTGGCTTTCACCAGTGAGAGGGTGGTCACCATTGCTTTGTTGGAGGTGTGCATCTCTTCCTGGAAAAACCTATCCTGAACGCTGGGGTATTTGACAACTGTTGCCTGATTGCTAATACCCACTGTTTTGGGAAGGTTGTGACACTTTTGGAGTTAACATAATTTGGACCAATTCCAGTCTGGGTTCACGTATGGCTTTGGCACAGAATTGGCTTTGGTTGCCCTCTTCAATGGGGCAACAGGGAGAGTGTGAATTTGTTGCTCCTGTTGGACCTCTCAGTGGCTTTTGATACCATGACCATGGTATTCTCCCGGACTGTCTCCATGGTCTGTGAGTTGGAGGTGCTGTTTTATGGTGGTTCTGCTCCTACCTGCGTGGCCAGTCTCAGAGGATAGCATTGGAGGACTATGTGTCCAGATTCTGGCAGGGTATCCCTAGTGGTATATGAAGCCATTAGGAGCAGTCACCAGGAGATTTGTGGCATGGTGTCATCAGTATGCTGATGACACCCAACTCTTATCTCCCAATTAATTCCAAGCCTTGCAGAAGCTGAACCAAGGGCTAGATTCTGTGGTGGGCTGGATGAGGGCCTGAAGCTGAATCCTGTTAAGACAGAGACACTGTGGGTGAGTGGTTTCCAGGTCTGAAGAGCACCTGTCACCCAATATTTTCAGGAATAACTTGGCCACTGTGACTCATATATTGGTAGCCTCGCATTTAGACTATTGTAATGCACTTAGTGTAGAGCTTCCCTTATGGGTGGTCCAGAGGATGCAGCTGATGCAGAATGCTGCAACCCAAGTGGTCAGTGGTGCTCTGCATCAAGCACTCCAGTGCTAAGGGGTCTGCACTGTCTGACTGTTATTACCAAGCCAGTTTTAAGGTCCTGCTACTTACTTTACAGAGCTGTAAAGACTTCTGGACTAGGATATTTGAAAGACCGCCTTCCCCTCCATTGCCTGATAAAGGCATTCAGATTGACAAATGAAACCCAGTTAGGGTTGCAATAGTACTATTATTATATATTATTATTACTATTAATATATATTATATATTATTATTATTATTACTAGTACTACTAGTATTATAATGGTCGGTGGTAACATAGAGATGGGCTTTTTGAGTGGTGGTTACCAGTCTTGGGAAATTCTCTCCCTGTTGAAATACGAGAGGCCCCATCAATATTGGCATTCTGCTGGCTCTAGAAGACATTCCTCTGGTTTCCTGACCTGAACCTCCTGCTTTCATTGTTTTAATTGCTATTTTAACTTTGAATTGTTGTGCTGTTTTATTGGGCTTTTATTGTACTTTTTAACTGTGGATGTTATTTTAACGATGGAATCGTTTTATAATGCATTTTAATTATGTGTGTTGTTTGTAATTGGTTTTATACTTGTAAACCACTTAGGAGCCACTTTGGCAATTAAGCAACATATTAATTAATTAATCATAATAATATATATTGATTCAGCCAAACTCTGTACATTAAAGACATGGGCAAGGATATTGTGTAAGTGAAGCATCAGTCTTTTGTTGGATTCTGACAGTCTTTACTTGCCCTGTAACTGGAGACAAGCTACCAAGTGGCAGCCACAAATCTGTTAGTAAGCACCTTCCTTTTACAGAGGATGTCTTGCATCCTAATCATGCTGAGGAAGTTGATTATGTGTCATGCAAGCTAGGAGAATAGCTTCCTATAAATGATGCTTTTGTACTATGCCAGCAGCATAGGAAGTATTTCCCTACAACTATTTGAGTTTCCACATTGCATGAAGTTTTGTGCATTGTTTCCATGCTTGATATGACATCTTCCACTTACACCAATGTGCTCAGGGTACTACAGTGAATTGGCACAGGGACTAAAATGACAGGCAGGTGCTTTGCATAGATCACGCACACTGAATCAGCAGGTTTAAATCCCAACAGCAAACTTTTGTAGGCATGCCATTATATTCCTATTCGTACAGGTAGCTAAGAAAAAGTGAGACACTTGGTGTGAGCCCATGCTATAATATTATGGGAATTTGATCCATGCCTTTCTCCCTAGGCTTAAGATTGCCTGGTCATTAATGGGAGACAATGCAACTAATGTACAATTTGGCTGCTATAGTGTAAAGTCAGCTTGGAAAGTACCTTGAGTCACAGCCATCTGGAACCAGATTTGCTAAGCATTTTCAAAGGAGGAATATTTGGGAGAGGGACACGTTCCAAAGTTGCTGATGGTGCTTTGCGACGAGCACTGCCTGCTTAGATGCATTTTGCAGTATCCTTTAATTCCTGTTCAATCTGCATATCTGTAAGTAAACAGACCACTACAAACACATACATGTTCAGTGTACCCCTCTCCAAAGGAAACACCTTAGGAAAGGATGCCCTGAACTTTTCACAACTCCAAATAATATCCTGAGGTTGCTACCCGGTAGATCTATGGCTCAGCTTCTATTTGAATCTCTGCTTTCCCAGTTCTAGTCTGTCAGACAGTCTATTGAACCCAAATGCAATCCTTTGCAACGAAAGCCTGTTTCTGAATCAGGTGGAACTTGGCAACAGAACCCTCCGACATGAACATCAGCGGAACGGTCACTTTCAGAAAAAGGTACCCTGAAAAGAAATCCGGTCAACCACAGATAGGTGTGCTGACGTCTTGTTTTGGCTGCATCAATTCTCCACGGTGCACGCCAAGTGCCGTTCCTCCTAGCAAAACGATCTGTGCAAGTGGAGCAGAGATTTACAGCGGCTGACAACCGGCCCCTTCCACTCCTACTTGTAACACAGTGTTCCCATCGATCCTTCCCCAGACACTGACACTCTCAAAATGGAATGAGCGGCTTGTTCCCATTGGCAGTGGGGAAGGATTCTTCAATATTCCGCTGAGCAACAAGACAGCAGCAAGCAACAGTAGCAGCAGCAGCCAACCGCAGCAGAAGCAGCAGCAGCAGTCTCCGGCCCTCTGCAGCAGCCCAGCCCGTGTGCCAACACCACATCACAAGCTCCACAATCCGCCACGCCCCTCAGCAGCCACCACAATTGCTGTGACATCCAAACCGCCTCCAGCCATGGCAACATGCCACCTGCTATAGCATCTCTTACTTGCTGTTACGCCTCACTGTGACTTTCACCACCACACCGCACCACACACTGCAGAAACCCATTGCCGCCACACAGGCAGAACAGTAGCATGTTTCAGAAGAAGGAAGAGTCTGGCTGGGACTCATTCATCTGTGGGAACGTAATTTGAGAAAATGAAATTGTATCAATTTTTAATCTCGGAGACTGAAGAAGGGGCGAGAGAGAATCCAGTGCTGCCAGCTTCAATGGTTTTTTGGGAGTTTTTTAAAAACCCATAACAAATCACAAGCCAAATGCTTAGACCAGCTGAAAAAAATCTTTCATTCCCCCCAGAAAATTGTATTCTTTGGACTGCAAGCTGTAATCTTTTTAATTTTTAGAATGCACAATGAAAGCTTTAGCTGATTAATTAGTGGGGGCAATTTTGATCAGTAGGCTTACTATATATATATATATATATATATTTGCTTTCGTAGATTTTCACGGGTACAGGAATGCAGGTTTTGGTGTCTTCGGGTGTCTTCCCGTGTAAGAGTCGGGGTGTCTGTGCGACGTTTCGACGAGGTCTCACTCGTCATCTTCAGGCTGGTGCTTTCGGCTTCTTGTTACTGGAACAGAGCAGAATCTGGTGTTTGAGTTCCTATAAATACTGTTGAGGGGTGTGGTGTGAACGTTGGAGGCTATACACCACACCCCTCAACAGTATTTATAGGAACTCAAACACCAGATTCTGCTCTGTTCCAGTAACAAGAAGCCGAAAGCATCAGCCTGAAGATGACGAGTGAGACCTCGTCGAAACGACGCCCAGACACCCCGACTCTTACACGGGAAGACACCCGAAGACACCAAAACCTGCATATATATATATATATATATATATGCTTTCGTAGATTTTCACGGGTACAGGAATGCAGGTTTTGGTGTCTTCGGGTGTCTTCCCGTGTAAGAGTCGGGGTGTCTGTGCGACGTTTCGACGAGGTCTCACTCGTCATCTTCAGGCTGGTGCTTTCGGCTTCTTGTTACTGGAACAGAGCAGAATCTGGTGTTTGAGTTCCTATAAATACTGTTGAGGGGTGTGGTGTATAGCCTCCAACGTTCTGGGCAGAGAGGAAGTTCCTAGATTAGTGTGCCTCTTCTTCTTTTGTTCCTTAATTACTTGAGGGATATCTTGAGTGATTTCATGAGTGATATTCTGAATATCACTGGGTGGGTCATTAAGTGTAGATTAGTTGCTAAAGCTTTTGTGTCTTGACCTCTTGAGCTTGTGAAGAGTTTTTCTGAGAAGATGGCTGTGCTGCATTTAGTTGTGCTCTGGCTTGGCTTCGTGTATAGGGGCGAGCTGTGGTTTTGTGCCTTGTGCCAGCCAGATCTGTGTAGGGATTGCAGGGGGGTGCAGCATCCGGAGGTGCCACTATAGTTTGGTTACTGGATGGAGTCTGTAATATGCAGTCGCCCCCAGACGCATCCCCACGGAAAACATCATATGCGGAGTCGAAGCTAGCCTGACCAAAATCGACCCAGATGAAGCCAATAAAATCAGACTTGAAGTCACCAACATCCTTTGCTCCAGCAAACCACCCAGAAGCAATTTACACAAAGAAGAACAGAAAGCACTCACCAACCTGAGGAAAGACAACAACATAATCATTCTCCCAGCAGACAAAGGCAACGCCACTGTTGTGATGAACACATCGGACTACCAAGCAAAACTATCAAATCTACTCCAAGACCCTACCTACCAACCTATAAAAACAGATCCCACCACCTATCTGGAAAAAACCACCAAATCCAAAATAAAAGCCTCTCCTATCAGTGAAGAAATCCAGCTAAGAATCATCCCCAGAGAAAAATCTTCCAGATGCCCCAAACTCTACGGTCTCCCCAAGATACACAAAGAAGGAACACCACTCAGACCAATAGTCAGCTCCATAGGCTCACCTCTACAAAATCTCGCTAAATTTCTTGCTAAGCAACTTCAGCCCTATGCAGAATCCATCGCTTCACACGTTACTAACTCCTTCCAGTTCATAGAAACAATAAAGAAGCAATACCTACATCCCGATGACCTACTTGTGAGCTTCGATGTTGTATCTCTCTTCACTCAAGTGCCCATTAATGAAGCCTTGACAGCCATTCAAAACAAATACAACCCCCCCAAATACATCCTGGACCTGACCAACCACTGCCTAACCAACACGTACTTCATCCACAATGGACAAAGATACAAACAGATAGAAGGAGCACCTATGGGATCACCCCTCTCACCGGTCATCGCAAATTTGTACATGGAACACTTTGAAACCAATGCTTTAGACAAGTCAGAACACAAACCCAAACTTTGGCTCAGATATGTTGACGACACCTTTGTAATTTGGCCACACGGGAAAGAAAAACTAGATAGCTTCCTCACACATCTCAACAGCCTACACCCCAAAATACAATTCACTATGGAAATAGAAGACAACAACCAACTCCCCTTTCTTGACGTCCTAATCTACAAAAAACCTGATGGCTCCCTAGGACACACTATCTACCAGAAAAAAACACACACCAACCGCTACTTACATGCACAATCACACCACCACCCTGCACAAATAAACTCCGTAGCCAAGACTCTCATCTCCAGAACCAAACGCCTGGCTGACAAAGACCACTTGACAACTGAGTTACAGAATCTCTCAAATGTGTTAATCGCCAATGGATACCAGAAAAACAGGGTTACGAAGCTAATCCAAAAAGAAACACCCCCCAAAAACCAAGACACAGAAGAAAACAATGGCATGGCCCTCCTTCCTTATATCAAGGGCACTACAGACAAAATCAGCAAAATCCTCCATAAACACAATATCAAAACAGCCTTCTGCACCAACCAAAAAATAGCCAATATCCTCAGAAACCCAAAAGACAAAATCCAGCTGGAAAACCAAGGGGTCTATGAAATACCCTGCAAAGTCTGCCCAGCCACGTACATTGGACAAACAAACAGACGAATAAATGCACGTATCGCAGAACACAAGAATGCCGTCAAAAAAGAAGAAAAAACTTCCTCTCTTTTCCAACACATGAAAGAAACAGGACACGAAATTAATTTTGCAGATTCCAAATTGCTCTTTAACATGGAACATCACCACACATATTACAGACTCCATCCAGTAACCAAACTATAGTGGCACCTCCGGATGCTGCACCCCCCTGCAATCCCTACACAGATCTGGCTGGCACAAGGCACAAAACCACAGCTCGCCCCTATACACGAAGCCAAGCCAGAGCACAACTAAATGCAGCACAGCCATCTTCTCAGAAAAACTCTTCACAAGCTCAAGAGGTCAAGACACAAAAGCTTTAGCAACTAATCTACACTTAATGACCCACCCAGTGATATTCAGAATATCACTCATGAAATCACTCAAGATATCCCTCAAGTAATTAAGGAACAAAAGAAGAAGAGGCACACTAATCTAGGAACTTCCTCTCTGCCCAGAACGTTGGAGGCTATACACCACACCCCTCAACAGTATTTATAGGAACTCAAACACCAGATTCTGCTCTGTTCCAGTAACAAGAAGCCGAAAGCACCAGCCTGAAGATGACGAGTGAGACCTCGTCGAAACGTCGCACAGACACCCCGACTCTTACACGGGAAGACACCCGAAGACACCAAAACCTGCATTCCTGTACCCGTGAAAATCTACGAAAGCAAATATCTCACCTCTACGGGGAGGAAACCTTCCAGCTGACAAGAACCTACGAGAAACTAGAAATCCGAAGAGCCACCATCTTATGTGATCTCCTGTTCCTACGCAACTGCCGAGACAACAACTTAACTCCCACATGCTTCCAACTTAAATTCCACTCTAAAACCCCAGCTACCGAAAGGATCCTGAAACGAACTGAACTATCCCTAATCAGAAACGAAATACATAAGAAAAGATACCTACTAAACCAAACCAACAAAGATCTGCTCACTCTTCACCTCAAACTATGTAACAAAATCCACCCTGCACTCTGGGACAAATGCAAGCAACTAGCCGTCTGGAGAGCTGAAACTGAGACCTCACACAAGACAGACAGACACACCAACAAACTCTACAAACTAGAGAAACGCCAGAAACCCAGCCACCCTCCACAACAACCCATGAAACAAACAGTACATAACATATCAGACAGGATCCTCACCCCAACTGAAACCAAAGTACTCTCCAAAGGTTTCAACTTTGCAGTCGCCCCCAGACGCATCCCCACGGAAAACATCATATGCGGAGTCGAAGCTAGCCTGACCAAAATCGACCCAGATGAAGCCAATAAAATCAGACTTGAAGTCACCAACATCCTTTGCTCCAGCAAACCACCCAGAAGCAATTTACACAAAGAAGAACAGAAAGCACTCACCAACCTGAGGAAAGACAACAACATAATCATTCTCCCAGCAGACAAAGGCAACGCCACTGTTGTGATGAACACATCGGACTACCAAGCAAAACTATCAAATCTACTCCAAGACCCTATCTACCAACCTATAAAAACAGATCCCACCACCTATCTGGAAAAAACCACCAAATCCAAAATAAAAGCCTCTCCTATCAGTGAAGAAATCCAGCTAAGAATCATCCCCAGAGAAAAATCTTCCAGATGCCCCAAACTCTACGGTCTCCCCAAGATACACAAAGAAGGAACACCACTCAGACCAATAGTCAGCTCCATAGGCTCACCTCTACAAAATCTCGCTAAATTTCTTGCTAAGCAACTTCAGCCCTATGCAGAATCCATCGCTTCACACGTTACTAACTCCTTCCAGTTCATAGAAACAATAAAGAAGCAATACCTACATCCCGATGACCTACTTGTGAGCTTCGATGTTGTATCTCTCTTCACTCAAGTGCCCATTAATGAAGCCTTGACAGCCATTCAAAACAAATACAACCCCCCCAAATACATCCTGGACCTGACCAACCACTGCCTAACCAACACGTACTTCATCCACAATGGACAAAGATACAAACAGATAGAAGGAGCACCTATGGGATCACCCCTCTCACCGGTCATCGCAAATTTGTACATGGAACACTTTGAAACCAATGCTTTAGACAAGTCAGAACACAAACCCAAACTTTGGCTCAGATATGTTGACGACACCTTTGTAATTTGGCCACACGGGAAAGAAAAACTAGATAGCTTCCTCACACATCTCAACAGCCTACACCCCAAAATACAATTCACTATGGAAATAGAAGACAACAACCAACTCCCCTTTCTTGACGTCCTAATCTACAAAAAACCTGATGGCTCCCTAGGACACACTATCTACCAGAAAAAAACACACACCAACCGCTACTTACATGCACAATCACACCACCACCCTGCACAAATAAACTCCGTAGCCAAGACTCTCATCTCCAGAACCAAACGCCTGGCTGACAAAGACCACTTGACAACTGAGTTACAGAATCTCTCAAATGTGTTAATCGCCAATGGATACCAGAAAAACAGGGTTACGAAGCTAATCCAAAAAGAAACACCCCCCAAAAACCAAGACACAGAAGAAAACAATGGCATGGCCCTCCTTCCTTATATCAAGGGCACTACAGACAAAATCAGCAAAATCCTCCATAAACACAATATCAAAACAGCCTTCTGCACCAACCAAAAAATAGCCAATATCCTCAGAAACCCAAAAGACAAAATCCAGCTGGAAAACCAAGGGGTCTATGAAATACCCTGCAAAGTCTGCCCAGCCACGTACATTGGACAAACAAACAGACGAATAAATGCACGTATCGCAGAACACAAGAATGCCGTCAAAAAAGAAGAAAAAACTTCCTCTCTTTTCCAACACATTAAAGAAACAGGACACGAAATTAATTTTGCAGATTCCAAATTGCTCTTTAACATGGAACATCACCACAAGAGAATAATCATGGAAGCCATCGAGATAGAGAAACACCCTCACAACATGAACAAGCGTGATGACACGTCCCGCCTGCCAGACATCTGGAAATTAGCCCTCCCCACAAAAACCGACACCAGAACCAGAGGCACACAGAACGCCGTCACCAATCAACCACACCAGACCCAAACCCAGACCCTCTCCACAGACATATTACAGACTCCATCCAGTAACCAAACTATAGTGGCACCTCCGGATGCTGCACCCCCCTGCAATCCCTACACAGATCTGGCTGGCACAAGGCACAAAACCACAGCTCGCCCCTATACACGAAGCCAAGCCAGAGCACAACTAAATGCAGCACAGCCATCTTCTCAGAAAAACTCTTCACAAGCTCAAGAGGTCAAGACACAAAAGCTTTAGCAACTAATCTACACTTAATGACCCACCCAGTGATATTCAGAATATCACTCATGAAATCACTCAAGATATCCCTCAAGTAATTAAGGAACAAAAGAAGAAGAGGCACACTAATCTAGGAACTTCCTCTCTGCCCAGAACGTTGGAGGCTATACACCACACCCCTCAACAGTATTTATAGGAACTCAAACACCAGATTCTGCTCTGTTCCAGTAACAAGAAGCCGAAAGCACCAGCCTGAAGATGACGAGTGAGACCTCGTCGAAACGTCGCACAGACACCCCGACTCTTACACGGGAAGACACCCGAAGACACCAAAACCTGCATATATATATATATATATATATATATATATATATATATATATATATATATATATTGCTTTGGCTCTGATATGATATGATGCCATAGCAGGGACAATATTAGCTGAGGCCTTCTAACAGTAAATGATAGATTTCTTTATTAAACTATAAGTTATATTTTGCTCCCTCCTGTATTTCAGAAAGGGTACCCATGTTGAGGTTTAGGAACTTAAATATTTATTTAAATTTATTTAAATATGAATTAAGTAACAATTACTACCAGGTAAAGTGTGCATAGGATTTGTTTAGGAATCACTTCCCATAAAACATCCTTAAACGATTTAACAATAAAAACACATATAAAAATTATTTCAATTTCGGCACAGGCACAGTTTGAGAAAAACAAAAAATCCACTTAAAGGACTTGTTGGAAAAGGAAGGTCAAATAAATATCTTCCTGGACATCTAGGTTGTCCATCAAAGCGGACCTCAAAGCTGTTTCTAAACATTAAATAAACAATCAGTAAAGCACAGTTAAATAATAATACTTAAAACAACTAAGTTTTATACAAACCTCAACAAACAATAAAATGAAGTGCCGGCAATTCATAATGATTGATTAATTGGTGAATGGTTAATTTATTGGTTGATTAAATAAAAGGAAGATTGTTAATCAACTTTAAACTCCTTTAATTTGGTGACAGCAATAAGCATTTTGTACTGTTTTATTGCACAAATTCAGAGCCTCTTCTGTGCTAATGGGAGGAGGGACTCAAGTCTAACTGGAAGTTGTGGAGCCATCTGACCTGGGAGCTCAATGATCCCTGATTCCTGCTGTGGAAGGCTTGCTTCAGTTACTGAGCGGGATGAAGCAAATGCACTCTCCCCATGCTCTGTGGCACTCTTAATATTCACTTGGAAAACACGTTTTAAAGCCTGTTGACATTGGAAAGCTGGCATTGGAAAACACATAGATGCAAAGCAATTCAGGTTGCAGTATGAGGCTTTGTGCTTCAAGGCCTGATCGTGAGAAACATATGGCTGCTTAATTTCTTTGACAAATGGAACTCAGTCCATTTGGATTCAAATCTGCGAGCATCCAGGAAGACGAGGAAGAAGCTCTGGCAAGCTCTTATATTTTGTTCAACTCTTGCAAGGCTGTGGTTGCAAGGCCAAAACTATTGCTCTTGAGATCTCTGGGTAAAGGCCAAGGTAGTAAGAATGCATTGGCCTAAGGGGACACAAAATGTAATAAAAAAAAGGATAGGAGAAGAAGGTGGGTCATTCCAAAGTGTGGGGGCCACTGCAGCCACCCCTATTCACCACCAGCACAACCTGTCTTCAGGGACAATTTTGATATTGGCCACCAAAAACATGGGTTTTTGTCACTCTCATTCCTAGCCACATCAAGACACATTCTCTTATTTATTGTATATGTTTTTGACTATTTTTGTATACCACTTAGATATTTTTAGATGTGGTGGACACATTATAATATTACAGAGCTTTGCTACAGTCAAAGGGAGTAGCAGTGCTGGTGTTTTGTCACATTCAATTTTAAATTTTAAAGGGTGGGAAGATGTGAGGTTGCCTTGTATAGAGTCAGACCATAGGTTCCATCTAATTCAATATTGTCAATGAAATGGCTGACAATGGCACTGCAGGGTTTCGGGCAGGGAGACGCTACCTGGAGATGCTGTGAAGTGAAGATTGTGCTCTATCCACTGAGCTTCAGCTGTTCCCAAGGATGCATGAGTGCTCCTGCTATTGAGCTGCAGAGTGGGGATGTGGGATTAAACACCCCCCCCAATAAAAAATACAATAAAACATAAAATACTGACAAATTGTGAGCATTGGGGAATCTGTCTTGCTTGTTGCACTTGTTGAACCACACTCTGCACAACGTAAACTGCTACGATTAATGTGTGTTTTGTGGTAGGCGGGAAGACCATTGCATCTTCCCAGCTACCAAGTATTGTAAGTGAATGCTAGGGAAGTGCAGGTTGCCTGCTGCAGAAGTGCTCGCTTGAGGGAAGATGGTTTGGATTCCATGCAATGAACTGACTAACCATGGTGGAAAGGGCTGCGTGCTAAACACTGCTTGGAAAGACCTTCTCAGAGAGCATCCAAGGTTGTTGCCCAAATGAGCTTGGTGCAGAATGTTTTTGTATCCGAATGTTTCGGTCATGGTTTGCCGCTTCTAAGCTGAAGTCACCCCATAGGGCTTGCCAACAAGGCAAATGTGAGCCTTCTTTCCTCATGGTTTCAGGCCTCAGACCATAGCTGTCAACCTTCCCTTTTTTGGTGGGAAATTCCCTTATCCTAGCACCGTTTCCCGCTGCTTCCTGCTGCTATCCCGGATTGTTAGATATCCCGTAGACTGTCCCCGGGACAGGTGAGGCTGCTGATCCCTTATTTTCGAGGCTGCTGATCCCTTATTTTCAAATCTGAAAGTTGACAGCTATGCCTCAGACCCATGGCTCAGCCTTCGGCATCTGGATGCCATCAGAAGCATGGAAGAGGCAGAGGACAGGGGCTTAGATTGCTGGAGCAAGCTGCCCAAACCAAACCTTGGCAGCAGTCAAACAACCAGGGTGTTTTCCCCACCAGCCTGAAGTCAATTCTGGCACCTCTCAGGTGGGCGCCATTGCCATTCTAAGAGAACAAGGGAGGTGTTCATGGTGAGTTCTTTTTGCTGCCACTCTTTTCCTTATTTTGCTTACAAAAATAGCACTGCAAACAACCAAGGCCCAATCCTAATAGGGGAAGTAGCCAACCAGGCTCTTCTGGTACTGTCTTACGTTAAAGGTAAAGGTAAAGGTACCCCTGCCCGAACGGGCCAGTCTTGACAGACTCTGGGGTTTGTGCGCCCATCTCACATTTATTGGCCGGGGGCCAGCGCTGTCCGGAGACACTTCCGGGTCACGTGGCCAGCGTGACAACGCTGCTCTGGCGAGCCAGAGCCGCACACGGAACGCCGTTTACCTTCCCGCTGGTAAGCGGTACCTATTTATCTACTTGCCCCCGGGGGTGCTTTTGAACTGCTAGGTTGGCAGGCGCTGGGACCGAGCAGCGGGAGCGCACCCCGCCGCGGGGATTCGAACCGCCGACCTTTCGATCGGCAAGCCCTAGGCGCTGAGGCTTTAGCCCACAGCGCCACCCGCGTCCCATTTGTCTTACGTTAGTTGTTAGCTTATCAGAGCTGTGACATCTCTCTCAGTCTCCAATTCTGCTGAGCCGATTTCTGACACTCTCTCTGTTACAGCCTGCAAACACGCAAGATGGGTGCCTATGAGACAGACAACTCCCTCATAAAAGGTGGCATATACTTCAGCTTCGTCACTAGGCAGCGTTGGGAAGCTGAGGATGGGGAGGGGGAACAGGATAAAGGAGAGCTGGGTTCTCCTGTTAGTCAGCACTCTATAAACAACACAAATGAGCCTACATGATAGAGGAAAAGCCCAGCTCCACAACTGATCGCTTCTTCCCCTGGTAGCCACAGAGAAACTGACAACAGGGAGGCCCTGTTGCTGGAGAGAAGAGAAAGCAGCCCAATGGCTGACCTCAAAGTCTGACACCCACACCCCTTGTCTTGGGGGGGGGGGTTAAGTCCATGACAATCTTCTGACATGTTTGACAATGAAAGGCAGCCCTTGCCAGGTCAACCCCGAAGGAGGCGACCTGTGACCCAGCATGCGGTTGCATCTCATTAAAAACATATATTTCCATTTCTGTATCGACGGGCTCACAAGGTGTCATTAAGGAAATATTGCAGCCCTAGGGCCATGGCGTCAGCAGTTGCCAACGCATCAGTGCAGACTGTCGAGTAAACACAGCAGTGATGGTGCAGGGACAAAGTCTCTGGGCTTGCAAGGACCAGCGGCTGCTCCAGACTGGTTCAGCAGGCACAGGATGGACAGGAGGGAGAGATTTGCTAGAAGAACCTGGTGAAAGATTACACTTTGTTTGGTGCAAGAGGCCTGTTTAATCAATTCCAGAGGACTTGGCGGCTGGCAGCAGAGCTGCTTACCTGGCCAGAGGAAAGATCAGCATTTGGCAAGGTCAAATAATGGTCAAGTTCTCTTAGCTCTTGATAGAGGAAAGCAATGTCTCTTAGTGAAGCCCAATGCTATCCGTAGGTAGTTACATGTGCATTACAGATTTTAAAACTGCCTTCCTCTATGTGGTCACCCCCAGATGTTTTGGTCTTCAACTCCCACCAGTGCCAACCAGGTTGGAGAAGGCTATCTCAAATTACGGCAGATGTTCTCTCATAGTCACCTCACCCATTGGCTTGATTTGTATTGATTTGTCACTGCTGCGATCCCCGAACCTTCCCAATTTCCACTGCTAGGCCCATCCCACGTGGTCCTCCAAGGTTGCTCCAAGAAGACCTCAGTTCATCATCTGTCTTGAAGCATTTTGTTCTAAACCAATGCATTATTTGCTGCAGTTGCAATTGCCTGTCTAGAAAGAGGAATAGTACTTCTCCTTCTTCTATGCTTGCGAATCCGACATGAGCTTCAAAGAGCATTTGCCCCTTTTAAACCAGTCCAAATTTGTGAGTGCTCCAAAACCTTATGAATCCAACTAAGAAAAGAATGTACTCTGCAGCCAGATAATGAAATCTAATTGCTATAAAAGTCCTAGCTTTATGCTACTGTTAACACATTCTTTGAGACCAATTATGTTTCTGTCCTATAGTGTCAACCTTTTACGCTACTTTTTAATGTCTTGGACTTGAAGCACCATCCATTCCCAACAATTGACCCTCTCCTGTTATTTGGAATCCAATATTAATTTGGAAAATTCTCTCTCTCCACCACCCCGGAATCTTTTCCTCCTGTTGACACAATTTTTTTGGCAAAGGGAGACATTGGGATTGAGGTTCCCCTATACACATAGTTTAGTCCTTTGTGCTCTTAACATTGAAGCAAGTGGAATATATGACTCCAAGAGGAAGTCCTCTTTCTGCCCCAAGAGCAGCCTTGAGTGATGTGAATCAAGGGTCTGGATTTCTATCAGCAAGAACTGTTTCCTCCTCCTGCAATTAAAATCACTTGAATTTGGCCTTCAGGAATATAGAAGAAGAAATCCTGTCTTAGGAACTAGCAAGTGAAGCAACAGACAGCCTAGATGAGAGGCTTTGTAATCTGTGCTGGAAACAAATTTTGGCTCTGGGCAAATTGGATAACTTTGGAATTGAATTAGACACTCTTACCAGGTGCTCAGAATCAAATGAAGAGAAGGCAAGTAGTTTCTTTCCCTTACGAATAGCCTTTTCGTTCCTGAGTTCTTCACCATGGAATCTGCTTATCAGGAGACTTAGGACTCAGCTACATTAGTCAAAAAAATAGTGTTTTGAATATGTTATAAACATGCAACACCAGATGGTACTGTAGAGCAGAAAACTTTTCTATGCAATTTTACATAGCGTTCCCCCCTTTCTTTATAACAATTTAATTTATTGATTATTTTTAGCATTGTTTTTTCCCCTGTGTGTAGATCCACCCTGAGTCTTCCGGTCCTTGATAAAGGCATCTCTCAACTATATTTTACAGACTGTTTTCTTTGGCAGGGGGAGGGGAGCAAATAGCACTGAACTCCCAAGAATGTATAGATAATATATTTTACTGGTTGGTTTTCAAATCTCTGTGAGATATACATTGTCCTTGTTTTCACATAACGGTAAATAGTGGTTTATTAAACTATGGTTTATTAAACCATGGATAGGTGTTATGACTGAACCCTGCCCAGTAACTTAGATATGTTTTGTTCACTGCCAACAAACCATGATCTAAAGCCATGGTTTGTTGCTGCCTTGTGAATCTTGGTTTGTTTTAAATATGGCTTGGTGTTACATACAAACCCAACAGCCTTCCTTAACCATGGTTTGTTTGGCCAACCCACCCCAGACTTTCATCGTGCTTCAAAGGCATGAAACAAGAGCAGCTGGGAAACAAATCAAACTTTGGAGAACTAAGCCATGGTTTGTCTAATCAACTGTGTGACAATTTGGGGTTAACTGGTCCTCCCCCTGCCCCTGTAATAAAAGCTTGAGAAGCTAGTGGGGCCATGCCAGGAACACCTTCAGCTGCTTTATTTCTGCATATAGGGAACAGGACCCAAAAGGTGATTATCCTATATCTGACATCCTAAACTGAACATGTCTTGACTCAACATTGGGACTTGAAGGTTTCTATTTTCTTTTTAACTGAGAGTCTTGAATTAATATTGTGATTTTAAAGAACAGTAGGATTCGTTCCCAAGGGGTGGCAGCATTAAAAGCATGTGCTTCTCCTCCAGTATAGTGTTCCTTGAATCCAGTAGCAAGGAAGCAAAAAATAAAAATTGCCCCCTCCTGCCCACTCTCTTTTTTTTTGCTAGCACTGCTGGGTCTGTGCATTTATTTCCATGGTTTTACTTACAGAGGCTTCCTGTTGGCAGACTGTTCTGCTACAGCAGCCGAAATGCAACAACCTGAGCAAAGTCCCTAGAGTAGGGTACGCACTTTGTGCAGCTGCCTATCACTGCAGCGTGTCTAAAGCAAAGCTAATATATGAAATAATTCTCTGTAGAATTGAGCCTGTAAGTTAACTGCTGTTTGAAATGAGTCCTTTTGCTAAAAAGGTGAAGGGCAATGTAATTTTTGCCATTACAGGCAAAGTCTGACTCCTGTGTTTGACTTTTCAAATCCCCTTCAGAGCTCCAGAATGGTCTGTTTGTCAAACTGAGAGCTCAACCTCGCTCTGCCAACTCCCAGTCATATATGGAAATTCACTTCCAGTGGGATGGGGCTTCCTGATCCACGTAAGGGTCACTTCCTTTAATCTGGACCCAGAGGACCTTCTAAGCAACTCCAGAGAGAATGACACGTGGCTTTCCTTAATTTTTCCCTAAGGCTGTGCTCATGACAGGCAGGTTTAACATGCACACACACACACATTTTATGTTCTAGTGCAGACCTAAGACTCCTACATGTGTCCACTTAAGGCACATTTCTCTCATTATACTGCAGCAAATCTGGGTTTGTTAGCAAGCAGGAGCCACAACCAATCATTTGCCCCTCTCCCTATTGTGATCAACACGTTTCCAAAGCAGATGTTTGTCCCTTTTGCACACTTCAGTTTCAGGCGTGCAATTAAATTCACTGTGTTTGCCAAAAATATGTTAACGTGTGAGCAGTAGTGTAGCATGGGCTGCCAGTGCCCGGGGCCGTGCGGAGGGATGGGAGGGAGGGAAACTGATGGAGTACATATGCACATTCAACTGCAAAACAGTGTCTGTGTCACCCAAGAGATCACAGCTGCAGAGATAAAAAAGAAGAAGAGCCATTCTGTTGTCTGGAGAGGTCACTTCCTGGTTCGCACGGGGAAGCCATTTTCAGCAACGGAAGCATGCAGCTGTATTGAGGCAGCCCCGGGTGTTGAAATGTTGTGTCCCTAACAATTTTGTGACCGGGGCAACCACCCCTGTGGCTCCGCCCCCACAACAGTATGCCAGTGTGTGTGAAATGTCCAAAGAGGTTGAAAGCAACTTGCATCTCAATCCACTGCAGGGAAGGGCTGATTCCCACAAACTGAACATAACAAGAGCCTGTTGGATCAGACCAACCAGATGCCTATGGGAAACCCGCAAGCAGGATTCAAGCACAGGAGCACTGCTTGTACATGCATCTCATCATTGTGATCACACAGCCAGCTTGTGATTAGATGGGGAAGGGTGAGTTGACACAAGATGTAAAAATAAATAAATTACAAATTCTATTTATAGTCAAAAGAATTGCCACTCTGCCCAAGGTGAAAGTGAATAAAAAATAGAGGAAAGGCACATCAGGGTTAATTTAGAATTCAACCACCCTGAATTAGGGCATAATAAACAACGCCAAATTCATGTTCTGTTATCAGGCAGGCAGGGGAGAGACATTGTCTTGGGGGTTCACTCCCAAGTAAGTGAGTCTAGCATTGCAGCCAGGAACACCATCCTATATGAAGTGAATCCCATTGGATTTGATAGGGCTTACTCCCAGGCAAATGTGCACAAGACAGTGCAACCCTCTACAGCCTCAACCAGAGCCAGGGCCTTTTCAACACTGGCTCCGGCCTGGTGGAACGCTCTGTCTCATGAGACCAGGGCCCTGCAGGATCTGATTTCTTTCCGCAGGGCCTGTAAGACAGAGTTGTTCCGCCTGGCCTTTGGCTTAGAATCAACTTGATCCCACCCCCCTCTTTCCATTTTTCCTTTCTTCTGTGATGGAACTCCTATTTGGCGACTTCCCTGGGTTTTTTCTGGCCCACGTAGGACCAGTCTGGATAGTTGGCCTTGGTGAAGACTTGACGTTTTCATCCCCCAAAAAGTTTTTGATTTGAGTTCCTACTGAAATGAGGCCGCATTTTAATGTTGTATTTTAATCTTGTTTTTAAGTTGTATCTCAATCAATTGTTTTTATATCTTGTGTTAGCCTCCCTGAGCCCAGTCTTGGCTGAGGAGGGCAGGGTATAAATAAAATTTATTTATTTATTTATTTATTTATTTATTATTACATGCCAGCTTGGAAGTAAGTTCCATTAAATTCAGCGTGGTTTACACCCTGGTTTGTGTATAGGATGGTAGCCTTTGCACTTGGGAGCTTCAGAAGCCAAGCCAGCTCTGAAGCAAATCCAGCAGGCCATTTCCTGTGGCTTCTGCCTTTGATAGCCTGATAGCCAGACTGCAGTGCGTTCTTCTCCCCTCTGATCCCTGATCCGTTGAGGAAAGGGGTCCTGCCCAGGGAGTGTTGTGTCATTCTACCTAAATAATATCTCAGCCCTATGAAACACACAGGGAGCTGCTAGCCTATTCTGTGTAGGCTTTGCAAGTAGATGGTGTTAGTGAAGTGGAGGAAGGGGGCTTGGGGGGTACTAAAATGTGAAAAGAGCAAGGGGGTGGGGAGAGACAAAGCCCCTGTGTCAGCACTTTGCCTTTCACTGGGAGTAGGGGCAAAAACTGCCCTTGAGACTGAAAGCAGAGTGGGGAGGGGGTTCTGGAATTGCCCCGTGGCAATGGGAAGAAAAGGCCTTCTGTTTAGTCGCTGAACAAGTGGGGGGAGCTTTTGATGTTGGGGAAGATAATTAATGTCACAAATGTCTGCAGTGATGATAATAAATGCAGATGGAGAGGTAGACAGCAGTATCTGGAGTCCAGCAACTATAATCCCCCGAGGGGCATCCCACCCACTGGAGCAACCACTCAAGCCACATTCTTCTGACAGCACACACACACACACACACACACACTCATTCCCCTCCTGTTGGAACCCCTCCCTCAGTATCTCCCACCTTCAGAACAAAAGTTTCTCTTACTCTCACTCTTGTTTCTGCTTGGCTCCTGTTCCTCATTCCACTGGCAGCGTGTACCCGAAGATCCTGCTCTCAAAATGATGTATATTTTTGAGAAGCTCTTCCCCTTAGTTAAGAAAGTCCCAGCTGAATCACAAAAGTATTGGGGTGTGCCACATATATAACTTTCCAAGAGTGCTGAGTATACTTTGCTGCTGCTAATAATAATAATAATAATAATAATAATAATAATAATTAATAATAATAATAATTAATGCACCAAGGTATCCCAAATGAAAGATGAAATGTTGCTATCAACGTAATTTAAGCACATTTGTTTATTTTGGTTCTGCTGATCATAAAGAGAGCAGGCAGTTCCAGCCACTTGGGGACTTGTGAGCACCTTTGCAAAGTGGATAAAGTATTGTGGGCTTCCCTGCAACATGCTCTATTGACTACAGCAGAAAGGTTCTCTCAAGCCTAATTTTAGGGGGAGGAGGGAGGGCACCCTGAAGGCTTATAAAGGGTGTACAGACACTACCTTGGGGCCCCCATACCACTGTTTGGCTGCTGGGTATCCTTTTTAAATACCTCCCCATCTCCCAGGCTTCTACGATTCTACCCACAATTCCCCACACATTCTGAATTCTGTCGACACAGACCTAGACAAGGTCTAGACAAGGGAGTGAGAAAGCTTCTTCAGTTTGATGGCCACTTTCCCTTTCGGACAACCTCCTGATGGCAACATGGCAGTGGTGGGCGATTCCAGAGGCAGAAGCAGGCAGAGCAGCGAATGCACATTTCTGTCGTTTTATACGAGGTCACTTCCTACACACAATCACAAACCCACCTCTGCCCTCTGTCCAGGCAAACAAGAGGCACTGACAAGAGTCCAAGGACAAATTCTAGCCAGGCAAAAACATTTGGGGTGGAAAACAGAGTGTGGCCTGGGGAGAGTTCCAAGGGCCAGGTAGTGAGGCCTGTGTGTGTGTGTGTGTGTGCGCGCGCGCGCACATTTGCCCCCTAGGCATGAGATTTCCAACCTAGAAGCTTGCACTTTAGATGGGGGCTGGTAGGGTGGAACCTGAGTGTCTCAGGTTGCAGAAGAGTGTTACCCAATATTAATTTCTTTTGTGCTTCCACGGAGTAATACTGTGGAACACGTAACCTTGAGTTTACTGCTTTACGCTGTTCCTTTTATGTGCATCCATGCGACAACCCTGTGATACAGATGCTTCCCATTTCATAGATAAAGAATGAATTTTGGGATTCAGTGATTTACTCAAGTCCCGTTAGGAAAGATCTTTATCCACTGAACCTCCAGGGACGCTGCCACACTAGATGTTTCTTGCCTCACTATGGGACTTACTTCAAAGTAGACATGTATAGGATTGCACCACTAATAGTGCTTGAGGAGGCCTAGCCCTCCTTCAGCTTTTCTCTAATCCTTCACTTTGATAGGAGTTGCAGATTCTCTGCAGCCGAAGAGGAAACCATATAGCTCATCTTGTTCCCAGGTTGCACTTCTAAGTGCTACTTTGCTTTCTGTCTGGAACAAATGGACCTCTTTGTACTCTGCTGGGTTCATTCTAATAGATTAGGAAGATGCCTGCCATTATGGGGTTTGGGTGTGTGTGTATAAGTAAATCATCCACTGTATGGGAAGGCTGGTAAATTGCCAGGCCTTGCAGCAGGGTCCATTGCCATTGCACCTCTTCCTCAATGAGGACTGGATTCCATTTTGTCCTCATTGTAAACCAATATAAGGTAAAGGACCCCTGACCATTAGGTCCAGTCATGGCCGACTTGGGGGTTGCAGCGCTCATCTCACTTTATTGGCCAAGGGAGCCGGCGTACACCTTCCGGGTCATGTGGCCAGCATGACTAAGCCGCTTCTGGCAAACCAGAGCAGCGCACGGAAACGCCGTTTACCTTCCCGCCAGAGCGGTACCTATTTATCTACTTGCACTTTGACGTGCTTTCGAACTGCTAGGTTGGCAGGAGCAGGGACCGAGCAACAGGAGCTCACCCCGTCGCAGGGATTCAAACCGCTGACCTTCTGATCGGCAAGCCCAAGGCTCTGTGGTTTAACCCACAGCGCCAACAATATACCAGAGTGCAAAGTTTTACTTCTCTGCAGCCAACAAATGGCAGCTGTTGGAGAAAGTAAAGGGATGCTCTGAGAGAGAATTTAGAGGTGGGGGCTAAACCTGCTCCCTGCCCCTGGTGATATCAGTGGCACTGGCAATTAAGATAGAAGCCAACCTTCTTTTTAGCACTGTTTTAGACTGTCTCTTGTTCTTGGTCACAGTAGAGCATGACAGAATGCTTGCTCACACATTCCATGGAACGCAGATACAAGCTGTCTCTACACATGTTCAAGTGTTTGTTTGATTTGCGTGTACACTTGCTGATTTGCACAGCACATCCTATGCGAACAAAGACTGTACACTCCTGGACTGTTACATGTGAATAATTGTAGAAGCGTACAGCTCAACTGTTTGGCTACACACACGGCATACTCGCTCAGTGCCACTTCCTACTGGCTTGGGAAGTGGGTGTTCCATAGCTAGATGGCCTTCCAATGGAAAAGCATAGCCTACTCCTGAGATTGCAGGTGCAAAGCAGCCCCAGTGATTTCACAAGCAAAACAAAAGAGAGAGAAAATCTGACCCAAGTCACCAAAGAGGACAAAGATGGCAATAAACCTGTCACATGGCCACCTTTTAATTGTCCTGCTGTTTTGCTTTGCCTCTAAGCGCCTCCAATGAAGCTCCAATTTAATGGCGCTCCAGTGTTACTCAGTGCACAGAGACTTTTCCGACTGCAGGCGTTTCGAAGTGTCATATATGCAAATGTGAAATAGTCCCCTTTTCCTCCCTCTGGGAGAGGTGTAGCCAGTCAAGTGCTTAAGCTGCTGCCTCTCCTACACTAATCATAGCAATTCAGGCTCGCTAACCACAGCCTGACCGTTGTTCTCTCATCTATTTTTGCTCTGGTCTTCCAGAACAACCTCTTACCAACTTCCTCAATCAGCACAGCTAAACAGTGTTTGCCACCCACTGGCAAGTGAAGAACCATTTTGGAGTGTGGAGGGGGTTGGGGGGGAACCTTCCTGTCTCAAAGCTCTTAACCTGCTGTTTCCCAGCAACCTTCCATCTCTCTGGAAGACTTGGCGCATGCCTCCCTCTCTCTGAACACTTGTGCCTGGATCTGATTCTCCTGTCTCAAAGTGTGAGGTAGATCTCCCGAGAAATATGCAAGCTACGGATCTTCTCTGTGGAAACGCAAAAGTATAGGCTGCCACTTGAAGATCTGGAAATTACTGATACGGTGGACGCTCAGGTTGCGAACGTGATCCATGCGGGATGCACATTCACACCCCGCAGCGTTCGCAACCCGTGTCTGCGCACAGGCGGGTTGCGATTCGGCGCTTCTGCGCATGCGCAAAGCATGATTTAGCGCTTCTGTGCATGCGCGACTGCCGAAACCCGGAAGTAACCCGTTCCGGTACTTCTGGGTTTTGGTGGTCCGTAACCCAAAAAACGCAACCTGAAGCAGCTGTAACCCGAGGTATGACTGTATATTTGTTTAGTGGTGGTTATACAGCACCACCAATTTGTAGGGACACCTGAGCAGTGCTTTTCTTCTAGAGAAAAAAAGGGTGCTGGTACTCGCCGTGAATTTGTTGCACTGAGTGCCACACTTTTAACCAGTGTTTTAATTCTAGGGAAAAAAGGTGCCAGTACAGTGGTACCTTGGGTTACATACGCTTCAGGTTACATACGCTTCAGGTTACAGACTCCGCTAACCCAGAAATAATACCTCGGGTTAAGAACTTTGCTTCAGGATGAGAACAGAAATCGTGCTCCGGCAGCGCGGCAGCAGCGGGAGGCCCCATTAGCTAAAGTGGTGCTTCAGGTTAAGAACAGTTTCAGGTTAAGAACAGACCTCTGGAACGAATTAAGTACTTAACCTGAGGTACCACTGTATTGCATACCCTCGAGTTTCCCCCAGAAAAAAGCACTGCGCTTTAGTATAAGAGAGCAAGTCTCTATCCAGACATCTTACAATCTATAAATTGATAGGCAGGAGGCAGCAGAAGAAATGGAGACAAGAGCAAATGGCGGAAATGTGTGCTATTTTAGTCACAGGTACTTAGGCCTTCTCACTTTAGGTCAAAGAAAGAAAACCTGCAGTCCTCTAGATGTTACTGGACTACAAAGCCCATCTTCCCTGTCCACTGGCCATCCAACAACATGAGTGGGGGGCAAAGACTCACTAGCCTTCGCATGAGGGCCGAGGGGCTGTACCAAAGGCTTTATGGAAAAAGGATTCTAAGGATGGACTTGAAGGAAAGAAGAGGCATCGCTCATGTTTAGTGCACTGCAGCTTCAAGTACAAGGAACATCAAGGACAAAATGGTGGAGTTGTGGAAGAGATCAGGAGCTCTTTGAGTGACCAAGGACGGTGATACTGGAAGAGTGAAGGTCAAGGTCAGGGATGTGTTTTGATATAAGAGCAGATGGATGCAGGAAGCGAGGTCATGTAGGACTTGGAAGGTAAGGGACCTTCTGCTAGATCTGGGAGCGGATGTGAAGCCAGTGTAGGAAATTTAAGGATTTAAACTGTGTCCTTTACAATCTAATTTGTGTGCTCATTCTCATTCCTCCCCCAGAGTGAAAGGCCGAGAGCAATATATTTTTCCAGGATGGAGGGAAGGTATGTGGGGAGAAAACCTATTACTTGGGCAAATGCTTCGGCCTGCAGAAGACACTTCGGATTCCTCACACCAAAAATGTAATCTAATAAATCGTTAAAGAAATTAATAGTTGCCTCCAGGAGATTCCTTGCCACTCCACAATCTATACTAGTGTGTTTTGGAAAGTTGTGACAGTGTGTGTGTTTAAATCATGTGCACCCCCCCCCCATCCAACCCTCTAGATCAGGGGTCAGCAAACGTTTTCAACAGAGTCCACTGTCCCTCATATCTTGTGGGGGGCCAGACTATAATTTTTTGGGGGGAGGGAAATGAACGAATTCCTATGCCCCACAAATAACCCAGAGATGCATTTTAAATAAAAGCACACATTCTACTCATGTAAAAACACCAGGCAGGCCCCACAAATAACCCAGAGATGCATTTTCAATAAAAGGGCACATTCTACTCATGTAAAAACACACTGATTCCTGGACCGTTCATGGGCCAGATTGAGAAAGCGATTGGGCCGGATCCGGCCCCCGGGCCTTAGTTTACCTACCCATGCTCTAGATCAGTGTTTCCCAACCTTTTTTGGGCAAAGGCACACTTGTTTCATGAAAAAAATCTCGAGGCACACCACCATTACAGCCCCGTGACGTCAGCGCGCAGCGTCACGCCGGGAGGGACATGAATTGCTAGCAAATTACATAATCACCTCCTTGAGGGCTGGCTCATCTTCTCCGAAGGCAGAACCCCATTAATTAACAGCACAGACTCACACCGTAGCCAAGACGAGGGGGGAAAACCTCAGTCAGGCACAGTCATGCACATGTGGGGGCTAAAATCTTTCGAATTTTTAAATTTTTCCCGCGGCACACCAGGCAACATCTCGCGGCACACTAGTGTGCCGCGGAACAGTGGTTGGGAAACACTGCTCTAGATGTTATTGGACTCCAGATAGTCAGGGATGATGGATATTGTAGTCTAGCCACCTCCAGAAGGATACAGGTTCGCTACCCTTGATTTTTGTTCTTTTCTTTTTTTAAAGGAAACATTTTTTAAAAAACTTTTTGGAACATCCTCAGACTAGGGGATGTTCAGCTGACACATGATCATCACTCATTGAAATGATTCTGTGGATTTGCCCTGAGCTTCAAATAAAAAGAGCCCCTGAATTAGTCTGCGGGGACCCTAAACTCAAGGAGGGTGTTGACAAGCTGGAAAGGCTTCGGGGGATAGCTGCAAAGATGATAAAGGGTCTAGATAAAAGGTTCATGTGAGAAAGGTCTGAAGGAACTGGCTACGCTTAACCTAGAGAAACAAAGATTAAAGGGAAGGCTAGGCAGGTCATTTTTACCTATCAGCATGCCTCTCAGAAAGAAAAGGTGGAGATTCTGTTGCCTGCGTCCACTGTGGGTGAAACATTTCAAAGCAATAACTAGTGGTGCATTTAGGATCTTTTGCATTTCCAGCTTATTGCACAATAAATCCACATTGGTTAGGACTGCCCCCCCCCCCACGCAGGTGCAAATCAAGGCTGGTCACCAAGTGTGCAACAAAGTGTAGATTTCTGGCTACTGTATACCTGTGTCATAAGGGACACGGGTGGCGCTGGGGTCTAAACCACTGAGCCTCTTGGGCTTGCCAATCATAAGGTTGGCGGTTCGAATCCCCGCAATGGGGTGAGCTCCCGTTGCTCTGTCCCAGCTCCTGACAACCTAGCAGTTCGAAAGCACACCGGTGCATATTGATAAATAGGTACCGCTGCGATGGGAAGGTAAACTGTGTTTTCGTGCGCTCTGGTTTCCATCACGGTGTTCCAATGCGCCAGAAGCAGTTTAGTCATGCTGGCCACATGGAAAGCTGTCAGTGGACAAATGCCGGCTCCCTTGGCCTCAAGTGAGATAGGTGCTGCAACCCCATAGTCACCTTTGACTGGACTTAACTGTCCAGGGGTCTTTTACCCTTTTTACCTTTCCCCTATACCTATGTCACAGGCATTTCTGAACATCTGTTGGCCACATTCGAAGTTTACATGTTTAGGCCTATACCTGAATGGGCATCTCCACCTCCATCGTTCTGCCCGGACACAGAGGTCCAGCGCCGAGGGCCTTCTGGTGGTTCCCTCGCTGCAAGAAGCCAAGTTACAGGGAACCAGACGGAAGGCCTTCTCGGTAATGGCACCAGCCCTGTGGAACGCCCTCCTACCAGATGTCAAAGAGAAAAATAACTACCAAACTTTTAGAAGACATCCGAAGGCAGCCCTGTTTAGGGAAGCTTTTAATGTTTAATAGGTTACAGTGGTGCCCCGCAAGACGAACGCCTCGAAAGACGGAAAACCCGCTAGACGAAAGGGTTTTCCGTTTTGGAGGTGCTTCACAAAACGAATTTCCCTATGGGCTTCCTTCGCAAGACGAAAGCCCATAGGGAAATCTCCGGGACAGCGGGGAAGCGCAGCGCGTCTTCCCCACTGTCCTCGGACCTCCTCCAAAGGCTGGCGGTGGGAGGAGGGCTCTCCGCCCCACCGCAGGCTTCGGAAGGCTGCTCCAAAGCCTGGCGGCGGGAGGAGGGCTCTCCGCCCCACCACCAGGCTTCGGAAGGCTGCTCCAAAGGCTGGCGGCGGGAGGAGGGCTCTCCGCCCCACCACCAGGCTTCGGAAGGCTGCTCCAAAGGCTGGCGGTGGGGCGGAAAGACCTTCTCCCCGCGCCAGCCTTCGGAAGGCTGCTCCGAAGGTTGGCGGTGGGGCGGAAAGACCTCCCCGCGCCAGCCTTTGGAAGGCTCCTCCGAAGGCTGGCGGTGGAGCGGAAAGACCTTCTCCCCGCGCCAGCCTTCGGATGGCTGTCCTGAAGACTTGCGGTGGGAGGAGGGTTTTCCTTCCCACCGCCAACATTCAGAATGCTGTTCTGAATGTTGGCGGTGGGGAGGAAAAACCCTCCTCCCACCGCAAGCCCCGGGAACAGAGGAGAAGTGCTGCGCCCCTTCCCCTCTGTTCCCGTACCTGTCCTGAAGGCTTGCGGTGGGGAGAAAAGCCCTTCTCCGCACCGCCAGCCTGGCAAGCGGTTTCCATAGGAACGCGTTAATTGATTTTCAATGCATTTCTATGGGAAACCGTGCTTCGCAAGACGAAAAACTCGCAAGAAGAAAAAACTTGCGGAACGAATTAATTTCGTCTTGCGAGGCACCACTGTATTGTATTTTAGTGTTTTGTTGGAAGCCGCCCAGAGTGGCTGGGGAAACCCAGCCAGATGGGCGGGGTATAAATAATAAATTATTATTATTATTATTATTATTATTATTATTATTTATATAGGTGGACATCATAAACAAGACCGACAAATTTCCCAAGTATGTGCCTGCTGGTTTATATGAATGCCCTTCCTATGCTCACCAATTCTGTTGAGCAAATGACTGCATGGAGTTCATGCTCTGCCCCCTCGTTTCCTGTAAGCATCAGGTTGGCCACTGTGAGAACTAGGCAGGCCAATTCTATGGGGGCCAAGGTGTGTTCAGCCCCCGCAATATCTGTTGGGAGGGGGATAGGCCCCCTCAGCACTGAGGAGGCCGAGCGTGGAGCTGAGCGCAGCGTGGCATGGCTTCAGTGGCCTCCTCCTGAGCACAAGAGAGGAGGAGCCACTGGCCATTGAAGCCTCAACCTGCTGGGTTCCATGCTTGTTCCCGACGATGCAACATTGCACACTCAATGTGCGCATGACGTCACACGCACACGACGGGGCCCCCCTCAGTCTTGGGACACGAGTCGGCGCCTCTGGTGATGTCAGCCTCCGGGGAATCAAGTCCCTCCCATGGACACAGCCAAGAATCAGAGAAACGATTCTTACCATGCAATTTATTCAATAATTCACAGAGAGTGACAAAGGAATGCAGTCTTCCCTAAATATGGCATTGCTCCAAGTAAAGTCCCGTTACCCCCACGTCTCCCCTATTTGATGTCATTCCTATGTTGGGTAATCTGAGCTTTCTGCTGCTGAGCTCTCTGTTCTACTACCCTAGTCCGGGGGGTGTGTGTGTGTGGGCTGGTCAGGAATGCTTTCCAAGGACACTGAATCTGTCAGCCGTCTCTCCCCTGGTGTTTCTTCTTCTACTTCCTGCTGTTCCTCTTCCAATATTTCCCAACTTCTGCCCTCTGCAGCCTCTGAAATATGCCCTTCTGCAAACCACTGTTCTAAATCTATACTGTCCTCCTGTTCTCTAGAAGCTTCAGGGGAAGGGGGAGGGTCCCCACTATTCTTCCTCAGTCCAGCTCCTGACAGGTGAGACAGGATGCTGGACTGGAAGGACCAATGGCCTGATCCCGCAGGCTGTTAACGTTCTTATGCTCACAATCATTTCTTCTGGCCTCTGAGCCTGTCTGGGAGAGAGAAGATAAAACAGTAACAACGGGAGGCATTTGCATGGGAAGATACATCAGGGTACAGGATGGTGTGGAGAAAATGGCTAGAGAGGTGATTTTCTACCTCTCTCCAGGGGAATAGAACCAGGGCTCATCTATCCAAGGAGAAGGAGTGCCAGGAGCTTCTAGACCAGGGGTCAGCAACCCACGGCTCCGGAGCCACATGTGGCTCTTTTACACCTTTGCCGCGGCTCCGGGGCGGATACTAGCGAGGGGAGGAGGCGCATTGTGTGCCCCGACACTCCCCACTGTGGCGGGCGCTGTACTGGCTGTGACGTCGCATGGGGGTGGTGTGTGCGTTAGTCACACACCGTCCCAACGTCACCTTCCCACCCGATTGTGGCTCCCAGTTTTTCTTTCTTTGGAAATGGGTCCAAGTGGCTCTTTTTGTCTTAAAGGTTGCAGACCCCTGTTCTAGACAGACCAAAGGAGGTGCTTCTTCTCGCAGCGCCTAGTTAAGCTATGGAAGATGCAGTGATGGCTACTTAAAGGGAGATTAGAATAATTAGTGCAGGATAAGGCTATCAATTCCACTAGCCAGGATGGCTCTCTTACCTCTAATATCAGTTGCAGTACGCCTCCCGAGTACCAGTTGTTGGGGATGACAAGTGGGGAGTGCTGTTGTGCTCATGTGCCGGTTGTGGACTTCCCATAGGCATCTGCTTGACCACTGTGGGGACAGAATGCTGGACCAAATGGACCTTTGGTCTGATCTAGCAGGGCTCTTACGTTCTAAAGAGCTTCAAACCACACCGCCACCCTTTCTAAATGTAAAGAATTCTTAAAACAGACAAGGAAGGCAGCATGAAAATACCTGTTGAGGACGCTTTAGGAAATGTTTATATGTGGGTTTTTTTTAAAAAAAAATCAAAACCGTGTGTGTGAATAGATGTACCATGTGGCATGCAAAATTGTGATGAATTGGCTTTAGAAAACACAATGATTTAGTACCATGCAAACATTCATGTTTTAAAAACGCTGCTTTGGCTTGTTAGATGCATATCTGGCTTAGGGCAAGGTGTTTTTTTTGTTTACTTAGTTACCCTTAAATTACTTCTGTGCTACCCCATAAGAGGAGTTCTCTTGATGGAATACATAACAGAAACCGCTAAAATACTAGGAAGACAATTTTTAAAATTAAAAATACCTATACTGTAAAATGCCATAAGAATCATAAACAAGTTGTGGCAGAAGTTAAGTAATAAGATTAATTGAATAAAATTAAACGCAAACAGGTCTTACATGTCTTTAGAAATGCCCGAACCTCAGAATTGTTGTGATTCCTGATACACTCCATTCAAAACCTTTCTTGGAGGTTTCTAAGCAGAGGCTGGATGGCCATCTGTCATGGATGCTTTAGCTGAGACTCCTGCACTCCAAGGAGTTGGACCAGATGACTCTTCCAACACTACAATTCTATTATTCAGTTTCTGTGAAAATCGCCAAAACGTTTACCCCTGAGGGAAGGGGCATTAGCAGAGTAGAGTTAACCTCCAGCCATGGTTGCCCTGTGAATCTGATTCCTTACGCGTTGGACGCCAACTCCATTTGGGATGTGCCACAACTCAGTGGCGCATAATACAGTGGTGCCTCGCAAGACGAAATTAATTCGTTCTGCGAGTTTTTTCGTCTAGCGAATTTTTCGTCTTGCGAAGCACGAAATCCCATAGGAATGCATTGAAATTCAATTAATGCGTTCCTATGGTCAAAAAAAGTCCAAACAAAGCCAAACCTGGTACAACAAGAGTTTATTAAGTGCTCTTTAAAGTCACACATACTGTAAAGAGCATTTCAAAAATTGAAGGAACAATAAATTAAGTTTCTAAACATGACAGAAAAACATTTAAAAATCAACAAAGTGTACAGTACATTTTCTAAGACTCTGGGGGACAACTTGAAGAAGGTTCCTCTTCCACTCTTTGCTTCTTGCTGAAGAACCCCCTCCCCAACTGTTCCCCCAGCCGCCCACCACACAGAAATTCAAATCCAGAATTTTTTTTAAAAAAACCAGCAGAGTGGCCCAATGGTCACAGAAAATCATAAAAATGCAGAAAAAAAACCACAAGCTTCCAGATTCTTGCAAACCCCTCCCCAACACCAAGTCCTTGAATTCCAAACACCCCAACCCAAAATCCAACCCCCCCAAAAAAAGTTTTAAACGTTTAAAAGAAGTTTTGGAAAAGCTTTAAAAATCACCAAAGTCTTCAAAAACCTCAAAAAAGGCTACCATGCCGTGTTCTATGAGTTGCTCCTTGAAGTCAAGTCGCAACTGTATTAACGGTGTTAAGAAAAAGGAAACAAACCTGCAAGACGTTTTCGTTTTTCGTCTTGCAAAGCAAGCCCATAGGGAAATTCGTCTTGCGAAGCAGCTCAAAAAACGGAAAACCCTTTCGTCTAGTGAGTTTTCCGTCTTGCGAGGCATTCGTTTTGCGGGGCTCCACTGTATCTGCTTTGCATACAGGTCTAATCCCTGACATCTTCACATAAGCCTGGACAACGCCCATCTCGAACCCTGGGAAATCACCGCCCACCAATGTAGTTGGGACTCAACTGGATGGGCTGTTAGTCTGACTCAGTGGTCCCTCGTGGTCCCTTCTAACTCTACACTTAGGTGATTCCATGTCCACATATTCTTCCCTCTTCCTTGCCCAAACCTGTGTGAAGTCCTTGCCCTTCCTCTCCCTCCTGATTGATTCAACACCCATGGGGCCAAAACCCAGGGCAAAAGCTGTTGAATGACCAGAGGTGGACTAAGCTCCTCTACTTTGAATAGGTGTGTAGAGACAAGGGAATGTCGGTGTGTTCGGCCTTTCTCATCCCTGTACAAGTTTCCTCTCCTAACTACTTCCTGTCTATGCAACTATGAAAGGTGCAAGGGCTCCTCCCTGCGTCCCCATCCTCTTGCATCCTGGTCTGGGCACCCTTGGCAGATGCCATATACGGTTGATGAGTCAGTCTGTTCTAAGACAATCTTGGCTGAAAATATATTCCTTGTGATCAGGCGGTGTAATTTCCTGAGACTTACTAAGCGATAAGGATGTCGAATCTGTCCCACGCCTTGTGATGTGTTTGTCCTTTATCCTCATGCAACCAAATACAATGATGCAGCTGTGTTCCTTTACAAAACATGGTTTTACAAGCCCCGTCAAAGGCAGATGTGAATGGGAGCATGTGATACAAAGCAATGGGAAGCCATCCCTGCCTCAAGGAGTTAACCATCATTAAAAAACAACAACGACATTCTGATTTCAAAGTGAGCTTCTCAGGAAACAGGGAAGGGCTAATTCCCCACCCCACCCCTTGATTACTTTTACTTTATCTCCAATTGTTTGCAGGGGAATGTTGGTAGATAAGCATTACTTGGCTTAACTGTGGTCACATCTACCTACAGTACAAATTTAAAACAACATGAAACTGATTGAGGGGCCAGGGCTATGTCTTGGGGACTGTGGTGTTGTGAAGATGCTGAGAATTTTTCTTGGGATCCCTATACAGTAGTGTTTTCACATTCAACTACAGTTCTCAAGTTCTATTGGTTGGGTGCTGTTATGGCCTGGTTCCAATTTCTAGTGCAGAAATAGCCATAATTATTGCATCAACCAATCCATATGCATATCTCAGCCTATGCCATGTTTATATTGTGGGAGAAAAATATGAATCTCTGTGACCCACTTTTGTGAGGTAAATGCCAAAAGAACTGGCAGGATTGGCTGGATTCAAAATGTGGGGCTAAACGCACTCTCCAGCAGGGGGAATCACCCAGTTGCAGAGTTTAAACTCACAAGGTAAGTAATATAGGTTGTTAGATCATTTTATCCCATTAAGTTGTATACAGCGCTTGCCTATTTTTACTCCTCTTGCAATGAACAGACCACACACTGCTAAGTACTGTAAGTTAAAATGCTTTACTTACAGATTAAAAGGTCAGATTCATGCATTTATCCAAGCAGCAGCGAGGAGAACACAGGCAAAATACTCTTGGGGAGAAAATACAGAAAGATAGCTTCAAACACATGCAGTAAGCTTGGAGCAAAGCTGAGACATGTCCTTCCTCATAGGTTACGGAAGATAGGGCTTGCCCTTGGTGAATATGTACGGTGTTAGAGGATATGAAAAGAGGAATGACACCAACCCACATCAGCAGTGATCAGGGAGCGTGACTATTCTGGGATGTATGTCAAGTGCCAATATTCTGAAACAGATCCTCAGGAGTCAGAAAGTTTCTGCCTTGGGCCAAAGGAAATCCAATACAAGCAAAATGTAAATCTCCAAACCTGTCAACATGGAGACTCCCCCCCCCCCCCAGTTTGTGATCTTCAAACTTTTTGAAAATACAAAAGTCATTTAAAAAACAACAACTAACATAATCCTTTTTAAAAGGCTTTTTTAAATTCTTGAAATGCAAAACATAATACAGTGAAAAACACAAATATATCAGTATTTGTATACATACAAATATATCTGAAGGTTTTATCTGTGGAAACAAAACAAAAAACCCTGGACATTTTGCCAAATTTCAAAATTCCCACCTGGACACAAATTTAAGGCTGAGAAAGAAGATGTACCCAGGAAGAACCAGACGTATGGCAACCCTGGCCTTTCCCTGGATCAGAGCCCTCCTCCAGCTCCCTGAGTTCCTCCCACTCTTTCTCCTCACCCAACCAATCCCCTCCATGGGGTTCATGACGCTTTCAGCATATGATACCTCTGCTTAGAGATCTGCACTGCTTGCCCATTTGTTACTATGCCAGATTCAAGGTGCTACTTACACATCACTTGGGAAGACAGGTGAACTAATACCATTGTACTGGAAGAAGCAAATATCACCAGTGTTGAAGCAATGATTCTTCAACATCAACTTTGTTGGACTGGTCATGTTGTGAGGATGGCTGATTATCGTCTTCCAAAGCAACTACTCTGTTCCGAACTTAAAAATGGAAAGCGTAATGCTGGTGGTCAACAGAAGAGGTTTAAAGACTCTCTCAAGGCAAATCTCAAAAAATGTAGTATAAACACAGACAACTGGGAAACACTGGCCTGTGAGTGCTCCAATTGGAGAACAGCCTTTACCAAAGGTGTCATGGGTTTTGAAGACCTTTGAACGCAGGGTGAAAGGGAGAAACGCGCTAAGAGGAAGGCACGCCTGGCAAATCCACACCGCGATCAACTCACGCCCAGAAACCAATGGCCCCACTGTGGAAGGATGTGTGGATCCAGAATTAGCCTCCACAGTCACTTACGGACTCACTTTTAAAACCGTGTTTATGGAAGACGACCTTACTCGGTTATGAGTGATTGCCAAAGAAGAAGAGAAGTAGAAGCTACTTACTGCTGGTATGCAGGTTCTAGAATCATAGGGTTGTGAGGAGACCCCAAGGATCATTAAATCCAACCACCTGCAATGAAGGACTCTTTTGCCCAGTGTGGGGCTCAAACACAGTAAAGCCCTTCACAGCTTGAGACCACTTGTGAGATCTCCCTACTCCATAGATGTCCACTTCAACCACATCGATTTGTGGAACTGCCACTGTTACAGGTGCCACATAATACTCTGCAGTGTAAGAGACATCTATTTTAATGCAGCAGTACCCACACGTTGGAACTCCCTAATAATTTCAGCCAGGCACCTTTGCTGTTCTCTTTTTGGCACCCGTTTAAAACAGTTTCGTTTTAAGCCTATCCAGACATACAGATCTTGATGTGTTTTATTGTCCTTACTGTTGGTTTTAGTCACCTTCAAATGTTTTCTAACTGCCTTTCATGGACAATATTAATATTTCTTGTAAATTCTGCGAGATTTTATTGCAATCAAGGGTTATATATTTTTCGATAAAAATGAATGGCCTAGCAAGCGATCTGGTTGGGCTTTGACAGCCTGCCCTCCAAAACCTTCAGGATCTAAAGGGGGGGGGGATTTTAAACAGAGAGCCAAGATTCTCAGCAAAGTTCAAAGGCTCATCCAATATTAAATTGCACACAAGCTGTGAATTTCAAGAGCAGAGGTGGCGGCAAGTTTTTGAGGCCTCACCAAAAAGAAAATAAAAAAAGAAAGCAATGTTAGCCATACAAGGCAAGACCGTCGCTCCCTTTTCTTAAAAGTAGAGGGGGGACGTCCCTTTCACAATGCACACCTAACCCATAGCATAGAAAGTAGAAACCCATAGATTATCTCAGGGGTTCAGAGAAGCCTGGCCATCCCAGCTTTTAAGACCCCTAGCTATAATAAAAATGACAACACCCAAAAAAAAAAACAGAATTAGGTGCCAAAAAAAAGAGGGATGTAACTTTTTTGAGGGGATACTTAACAAAGCCTTTCCTATCTGAGAGTGCGTCACATTTGGGTCCAGTATGCATATAAACAAGCTGCGAAACTTATAATTTTTTTTTAACAAGTGTCTAAATCTGAGGCCTCCTTTGAGCTCGAAGCCCCTGGGCCAAATGGTCACCCTGACACCGCCCCTCTGCCCTGATTGTCCCGGAGGCCCCAATAAACAGTAAATAACAATAGCCCCTTAGTGTGTAGGACCAATGCGTCGGCCAGAAAAATAGGTTTTCCCAGGGAATCGTCACATGATGGCTGGACCGTGAGGGAGGGGGAGCCCTCCGCTTGGCCTTCCCCCTTTGGCACCTCCACCAGGACAGAGCTCCCCAGTGGCAATGGGATCTGACAATTGGCTTTGTGTAGCCTGTCAGAAGACAGCCTACATGGCAATGACATGTTTTCTCCTCTACTTCAGGACTCCTCTTGCCTACTTGCTGGCTGACCTTTTCTGTAGCCGGCGCGGATGGAAATCCTAGCAGCAGCGGCAGCTAAAAGCAGGGAGTGCTCTGCAGAAAACTGATTGGCCCATCTGGGTGGATATATTGGGATGATTTGTGAAAATCCAGACAAGCAAACAAAGGGACAAGGACAGCAGCCCAAATAGGTCATGGGAGGCTCATGGGTTGTTGTTGTTGTCACTGCTGCTGCTGCTGCTGCCGCCACCACTCCTTTTTCCATCTCGAAGAAAACACATTTCTAAGACAGGAAAACGCTGCCGCCTGCGTATCCTGGTCCTTTAAAGTGCCCCCAGTTCAGCCTCACACCAGGTGTCTTAAGTTCCCCATCCCCAGCTCGCCATTTGCCTCCGCTCCAGAAATAAATCAAAACGTCTCTTAAAACTCATTTGTGTTCTTTTGCTTCTGAATGTCTTCAGCACAGTCTCTTTGCCAAGCCCTTTGGGCTGAATCACAGGCAGACATTAGCAGAGGACACTTCATCTTACCAACCTTATGTATCTGTTTTGTTTCTTGGAGGAGAAAAAAGAAGCAGGAGGACTGTGGCGGCGGGTGGGGAGGGAGGGGGAAAGCACTTATGCAGAGGGGGAAAGATAGGGAGGCGGCTCGGTGCAGAAATGAAAAGGGCCTGAGTCAGAATAATGAATTGGGGACATTATCTCCGCTCTGCCACGCCGCTTGCAACTTTCCCAGACCTGCATGGGTGACACTGACCTTTAAAATGTCTGTTGGAAATGCACACTGAGACAGACTGCAAGCAGAGCCAGAGAGCGTAGGGGTGGGGTTGGGGAAGGCATCAAATTCATTTCTTTCCCCATTCTATTGCATTTCCAAATTGAACCAGGACCTTAAAGTTTAGTGCTACTCCAACATGAAATCTTCTTTCCAGTCACACCTTAGAGACCAACTAGGTTTGTCATTGGTATGAGCTTTCATGTGCATGCACACTCTAAGTTTGTCACTGGTATGAACTTTCGTGTGCATGCACACTCTTAAGTTTGTCATTAGTATGAGCCTTTTGTGTGCATGCACACGAAAGCTCATACCAATGACAAACTTAGTCGGTCTCTAAGGTGCTACTGGAAGGATTTTTTAAATATATTTTTTACTACGGCAGACCAACACAGTTACCTACCTGTAACTAGAATAGGGGTCTGCAAGCTTTAAGACAAAAAGAGCCACTTGGACCGAAGAAGAAAAAACTGGGAGCCGCAAAACCATTGCGACATTTAAAACAGTGGGGAGTGTTGGGGCACACAATGCGCCTCCTCCCCTCACTAGTATCCGCCCCGGAGCCGCAGCAAAGGTGTAAAAGAGCCACATGCGGCTCCGGATCCGCGGGTTGCTGACCCCTGAACTAGAACAATGAAAGCTTTTGTGTTCTTCCTCCTTCCTTTACCACTTACCCTGTAGACCAGCCTTCTTGAACCAAGTGGATGTTTTGGACTACAACTCCCATAATCCCCCTGGCCATTGTCTGTGCTGGCAGGGGATGATGGAAGTTGGAGGCTAAAACTTCTGGAGGCCACCAGGTTCGGAAAGGTTGGCATGCCATGTGTTATGGTAGGATGGGGTAAAGATTAAAGATAATAATGATGATGATATATGGGGCAGTTGAAAGAATAAAAAAAAATTGTCCAGTAGCACCTTATAGACTAAGTTTGTTCTGGGTATAAGCTTTCGTGTGCATGCACACTTCTTCAGATTCACTGAAACAGAAGTCACCAGACCCTTATATATAGTGGGAGGGTGTGTGGGGTTTTTCTCAGGAGGGTAGTAGTAGATGGGTGATTGACTCAATGGGTATGGTAAACCTGTTGACGACTGCAATTGTTGTTGTTTAGTTGTTCAGACAACTGCAATTAGTCCTACAGAAAAAGGCAACAGATAGTATGCAGATGACCAAAAATAGCTTTAGCATGTGTAATGAGACAAAAATCCAGTATCTCTATTCAGACCAGGTCTCTCCATAGTTTTCATTTTGGTAATAAGTTGTAATTCATCAACATTGAGTCAATCACCCATCTCCTACTACCCTCCTGAGAAAAACCCCACCCAGAACAAACTTAGTTGGTCTCTGAGGTGCTACTGGACAGTTTATTTTATTATTATTTCGACTGCATCAGACCAACATGGCTACCTACCTGAATCTAGATATATGGGGCAGTTAGCAGATATCAGCCCAGATGGAGTTGCTTTAAGGCCAGTGCCCATCCTTAGACGCATAAGAGTTGGAAGGGACCCTGAGAATCATCTAGTCCAACCCCCTTCATTGCAGGACTATGCAGCTGTCCCTTATGGGGATCGAACCTTGAACCTTGGCATTATCGGCATCTTGCTCTAACTATCCATCTACTATCCAACCAACGTTCTGAGGCATTTTAGGGCCTTGGATACAACTTCCAGTTGATACACTCACTCCTATTGGTTAACATGGGCTTCAGTTCATCAACAGGGTCTCCTTTAACCAGCCTTGCACAAGTTCTGTAAGGCTTGCACAGTTAGGCTTGTGTGTAGATTGTGCTCTGTGGGTGAGAAGGCACCTGTCGTGTAAATCTACCACCTGAAAATGTCACCTCAGCCTGTCGTCTAGGAGTGGCTGGATGCACAAGAAAGATGAGGCTTCCTGTACCTCTAAATAGTTTTCTTAGGAGACAGAATTTCAGCAGGTGTAGCTTGCAGACTTTGGTTCCTCCTGCAGAAATCCTGTCTCTAACACCATGGCTAAAGGTATAAAAATTCTATCCTGTTGTTTACACGGCCACTCGACTCCTGGGCAACCAATTGAAGTTGACCTCCACAAAACAGACACATGAAGTCAACCAAAATGAAATTTGCATCAAGCTTGATTGTAGACAAATGTCCAGAATTTGCAACATTTGTTCATGTTATTCCTTCAAAATTTCATGTCTTAATTTCTTACAAAGTATTTCTTACTTTTTTCTTAAAGAACTAACAAGTAAACTTTGAGTTCAAGCAGCAGCAAGAATCTGTTTTCTCGCCCTCCTTCCTTAACCCAACCTATTTGGGCACCCAGAACTCAAAAACTTGAGCAGGAGGGAGAAAATGTAATTAGTATGAGAGCAGGAGATGCCATTTATCACTCAAAGTCTTCTGCCAGCCTCAAGGGGAGGGGCCATCACTCAGAAGCAGGGCACATGCTCTGCATACAGAAAGTTCCAGGTTCAATTCCTGCTGTCTTCAAGTAGAGCTGAGAAAGATTTCTCTTTGGAATCCTGGAGAGCTCAATGGAGACAGTAGTGGACCTGGTGGACTAGTGGCAATAACACAGTTCCCTATATTCCTAGATATTCAAGCCAGTCCATGACCTGAGGCAAATAGCTTCACTGTGGCGCTGTGGGTTAAACCACAGAGCTTAGGACTTGCCGATCAGAAGGTCAGCGGTTTGAATCCCTGCGACGGGGTGAGCTCCTGTTGCTCGGTCCCTGCTCCTGCCAACCTAGTAGTTTGAAAGCACGTCAAAGTGCAAGTAGATAAATAGGTACCGCTCCGGCGGGAAGGTAAGCGGTGTTTCCGTGCACTGCTCTGGTTCACCAGAAGCGGCTTAGTCATGCTGGCCACATCACCCAGAAGCTGTATGCCGGCTCCTTAGGCCAATAAAGTGAGATGAGAGCCGCAACCCCAGAGTCAGTCACGACTGGACCTAATGGTCAGGGGTCCCTTTACGTTTACCTTCTAACAGAGAGGCACCCTTAGGCTCTCGGTGACTGTGATTTTTCCCAGAGTTCAGACAAAGTCTTTTTCTACTCTTGAGGTTGCATCAGTTGCTTTTAATTTCAGCCTGGACTTAAGGAAGCCAAAAGGTTAACATAACCAACAACAGTTCTCCAAGAAGCTGTGCTCCTCACTAGCACTTCCACTACCTAAAGACTCGGAGAAATCAAGAGAGGAGCTCCCAACTGTCCTCGTCTCACTAAGGAGGACCACACCACGCTTAAACAGCCATTGTTTAAATCCCATGAAAATCCCTCTCATTCATTGCATCCTTATCCTGCTCGGATTTTTCTAAATAAGTGTGAGCTTTCCGCCCAGGAGAGGGCCAAACTCCGTTTCTGGGATTCGATGCCTGCTGTGCATTGTTCCATGCAAGGCACTGCTGATGTGTCTATGCAATGCCGTGTGGTTCAGAGCAAATCTACAGAAGCTTCCCATCAATGGCTTCCTTTCCTGATTCAGCTTTTTGTACACCTGCAATTTAGGGCACCACACACCACACTTAACGCAGGACGTTCAGAAATTTGACTTTAAAAAAACAAACCAAAAAAAGCACTGAGTGATGCACGTTGTGATGAGGGACAGTTTGGAAGCTTTGCTCCAAGGGACATTGAATTAAAAACAGCCCTTTGGTACTTCTGGACGGGCTATTTCTATAATCATAGAGCTGCAACAAACTGCCTTTGCCATAGGCTTTTATTTGAGATTCTGATAACAGGCTGTGGTTTTGAGGAACTAGAGCTCTCGCTAGACAAGGCTCGGTCTTGTCGAATTATTGACTTTGTAGTGTATATCATTCCCCATTGTAGCGAGGTAATGGCAGCTCTCGCTAACACACTAGGAATATGTTAAGGAACTGCACAGTGCAGCGATGGCAAGTTTCTGTTTTATCTTGTTAGACTTACCCGATGTCACGTTGGTATTCAACCCAGCTAATGCCGTGCCGTTAAAAAGAGAGAGAGAGAGAGAGGGAGTCTTACATTAATGACTTTTGTCACAAAAGTCATTAACATAATAGGACTTCCACATCAAAATTGAATATTAATGCTACACCAGGCTGAGGTAGTAAGAGGGATAATTGCTCTAATACATTTTCCAGTCGGATTTTCGCATCGTGGTAGCAATTGCATTAGCAAACCCGATTATTAACACATCTGATACAATGGCAGTGGCTAATAGGAGTTAAGTTGGTTCTTTTTCTTCTCCCCACTCAGGGCCACAGCCCTTGTTCCAAAGCAAAAAATCACAGGCGCTGCCAAAATCTATGCACAAGCGTCAGCAGGACAGCACAGAGCACAGAGATAGACCAGGAGTTTGCGATAAATTTGCGAGAAGGACAAATTACTCCTCCCCACTTTGTTGCTAGGGGCAAATTGCTCCAGCCTCCAACTTTCCATCTGCGAAATGGAGGTGAGGGCTTCCCTGCTTAGATATTGTGAGGAGGATCATCTTATTGTCACAAACAATGCTGAAAGGGCTGGTGATGATCACACGGAAATGAAAAATGTATGATTTTGTAAAAAAAAATGCAAATGCAAATGTTGCAGTCAGGCTGATTGTGCAGGAGTGCAGCCATTGTCACTGCTAACTCTATGAATATTTCCCCTAATATTTTAGGAACCCTGTGCAAGACAGATAAACATGGAAGCCAGCCCCTTTGATGTTCGCATGCAGCATGCTTTGAAGTAAATGCGCTGCTTAAGGAAGCAATCCTGCAATCAACCGGGCAGGCAACTGAGAGGCTGTGGGATGGCTGCAGACCCTCTCTCCAGGTGAGAGCAAGATCAAGGGCAGAATGGGAGCCCATGGGCAGAAGTCTCCCTATTGTGGCACCTGAAAGCCCCACTGATGTCACTCTGTAGCTGAAGATGCTCCAAGGCGGAGTTTCTCAGCCTGAGGGTCCCCAGATGTTGTTGGACTGCAACTCCCATCATTCCTAGCCAGCATGACCCGTGGTCAGGGATGATGGGAGTTGTAGTCCAACAACATCTGGGGAGCCACAGGTTGAGAACCGCTGCTCCAAGGGGGGGAGCATGTCCAGAAACAGGGTGTGCTCCTGGGGCATGTTGGGGTGGGGTGGATGAGGGTGTTGGATCTGCCAGACCAGAAGCCGCTGCCCCCTCATTACCATGAAAAGAGTGCATCGTAGAATTGTAGAGTCGGAAGGGACCCTGAGGATCAACTAGTCCAACCCCCAAGCCCGCAATGCAGGGATAGTCAGCTGTCCCATACGGGGATCAAACCTGCAACCTTGGCATTATCACCACCATGCTCTAAGCAGCTGAACTAAAAGCAAACTAACTGGACATTTTCCCTACTGTTTGTGTCAGTGGCAGAATGTGTGTTCAAAATCTGCTTGCACACCTTCAGTCTTGGCTTGCTCAAGCTAACAGGGTTTAGGCAGTGGCATTTTTACTGCCACCTTAGTCTGTTAGGGCGTATAGCCTTTCTTCAGGATCGCAGCCAATTTTATAGCACACTCCTAGGCTTGCTTACCCAGCAGTAAGTCCTGCAGCGCATCAAGGGCATTTCAATCTTTCTTATCATTTCTCCTCAAAATACCCTTTGAAGTAGGTCTTTATTTTTCCTAGTTTTACAGATGGGGGAACTGAAGCAGTAGGAGTGTGGCTTGCCTAAAGCCTCCAAGCGGAAGTTCTGTCTGCTTGCAGTGCTCTGTTTTTTGCAGAATTCCAGTATTCTGACGAGGCTGGATACTAAAGGAGACCCAGACTGGAATGAGATGGATGTGGGAAGACTAGGTTCAGCATTGGACAGTGATGGTGATGGAGTGCTTTGCAGGGCGTAGTAACCTTGCCTCTAACAATTACTCTTCCGTGAATTCTAATGTACTTCTGGAAATCAAATTCCTTGCCAGATAGCAAATTTCCAGTGATGTGAATGTATGGGGTGGTGGTGGTGGGAATAATATATGCAGCCAAAAGATCAAAAGTTTGCAATAGATCTGGTACGCAGGATGAGACCCTACCTGTCCACAGACTGTCTCACCAAAGTGGTGCATACCTTGGTTTTCTCCCGCTTGGACTAATGTAATGTGCCCTACGTGGGGCTGACTTGGAAACTACAGCTAATCCAAAATGTGACAGCTAGACTGATGACCAGGAGTGGCTGCTGGGACCATATAACACCAGGCCTAAAGTATCTTCACTGGCTCCCAGTACGTTTCCGAGCACAATTCAAAGTGTTGGTGATGATCATTAAAGCCCTAAATGGCCACCGCCCAGTATACCTGAAGGAGCGTCTCCAGCTCCATCGCTTAGGTCCAGTTCCGAGGGCCTTCTGCTGGTTTCTTCACTGAGAGAAGTGAAGTTACAGGGAACCAGGCAGAAGACCTTCTAGGTAGTGGCGTTGTCCCTGTGGAACGCCCTTCACATGTCAAGGAGATAAAGAACTTTTAGAAGACATCTGAAGGCAGCCCTGTATCAGGAGGATTTTAATGCTTGATATTTTTAGATATGCTGTAGGCCGCCCAGAGTGCCTGGGGAAATCCAGCCAGATGGTTGGGGTATAAATATTATTATTATTATTATTATTATTATTATTATTATTATTATTATTATTAAGCTTCTATCAAAAATTGGGAGGGGGTTGTATAAGGTCTGTGTGCCAAAATACCATTGCTTAAATTCCTTGGGTTTCATCTTTCTCAGCCTAAAAACTATACATGCAGGATGGGTTTCTATACAGTTTGATGACAGTTTCAACCTGCTATACCTGCAGGGCTTCAGCTCAGTGAAAAAACAAGGGTTTCACGTTAATGCACAAACAGGTTTATACCTACGTATCATTGCCTAGAGATCAGCTCAGTTGTTACCACAGGACTGTGTGCTTTTGCTATCACACACACATAAATCAAATACAACCACAAAATGCAAATTCTGTAACCGGAATGCACCATGCAAATTGGGCACATTTAATTGTGTAAACTTAGTGCGAAGCATGCGTGTTCTACTTCCGCAATTCAGATTCTGAAATAATGGTGGGAGGGGAGGGGCCTGGCCATGTTCTCCCGCTTTAGTGGCCAGTGCTGGCGCCACCATGAAGGCACATCATCGCTTCTTCTTCCTCTGAATCCTTGAGAGGGTTTTCCCCCAGCCTTGCTTGGGCATCCTTTTCACAACTGCACACACCTTTTCCCATCTGCCCGGCTTCTGTTGCCTGCCAGCAGTTCTCAATTTCTTTCCTTAAACTTAGTTCCAAGACACCTTTCTAAGAAAGGCTCACTTAGTTACATGTTGTTGTTTACAAATATTGAAATATTGAAACAAAAAAATACTGTTAATAAAGTCAAATTGTCAGGAAGGAAGGAAGGAAAGAAGGAAGGAAGGAAGGAAGGAAGGAAGGAAGGAAGGAAGGAAGGAAGGAAGGAAGGAAGGAATTTACTTTTCCAACTTGCTATGGGTGGAATAAAGGTATTCTATTATTTGGTTGGTTGATAAGTTTATACCCTGACCTTCACCAGATTTCCAGAGCCAGCAGGATGCCTAATGAAAAGTTAAAATTTACAGTAAAGGAAATGAAAACACAAACATTAAAAGAAGAACAAGACACCACAGGATAAATGAACAGTCAGTAGAATTACAAACAAATGAGCAGCACAAAAGCAATGTAGAAAGGATTATAAAGCCTCTGGAAGGGAGGGGGGTAAAAGGTATTTCCCTTGAACCAAAATGGTATCAAGGTAAGTGACTGGCAAGATCCTCAGGGAGGGTGGTCCACAGTTGAGTGTCACCACCAAGTACACCCTTTCTGTTGCAGCCACCTGGTGCACCTAGAATGTCAACAGGAATCCAAAAAAAGACAACCACTTAAGTTCCTAGATTAAATGTTACAGCAAAGGAGAGGGAAACTGTAACCTGCCAGACGTTGTTAGACTTCAACTCCCATCAGCTCCAGCAAGCATGGACAATGGTCATGCTGATGGGAGTTGTAGTTGAGCAAGATCTGGAGGACCACTGGTTCCCCTCCCCTGGTACAGGAAGGTTTTCTTGGCTGGTGTGGTTGGTCTCCCTAAAGTTCTCTTTTGGCCGGAACTAGCTGATACGCCAATGGCTAGATTCACATCTACCATTTCTTAGGTTCCCCCATTCAAGACCCACATTGGGTAATTGGAAAGGAAATTATGTTCCAACCAAAGAAGAATGGTTGAATAAATTGTGCGAATACTTGGAATTAGCAAAGTTGACTGATTTGATAAGACAAAAACAAAAAAATAATAATCCAGAAACAATGGAAATGTCTAAATGATTATTTATTTAGACAAGGATTAAAGTATTGGTTGTGTTTAGAATAGATTTATGAAAGATTTAGAAAACTTATTGATTAGAATATTTGTGTGTGATTGTATGGGAAAAATACAGAATAACAGATACAATCTTGCTTAAAATGTATATAGGAAGTGCAGTGTAAGCGGTGGAAGTCAATCAATGAAATTTTATTATTATTTTCATATTAAGATATTTGTAGAATAAATTTGGAAGAAATTCTTCCAACTTTTCTTCTTCTTTTCTCTTTATTTTTTCTTCTTTTTACTTTTCTTTTTTCTCTCTTTTGTTCTTTTTTCATGTATATATGCTTATTTGAAGTGTATATGTGTGTATGTATTTGCAGTGTTTTGCTTATATTTCGTAACAATTATGTTAAATAAAATTAAAATTAAAAAAAAGACCCACATTGGGCTTCCATGCTGCTGACACGGTCGCAGATATAGCCAGCTAGTTCCTGCCACCCTCATCATTCCAAAACTAGTACAGAGAGAATACCTTAGGTGGGCAGGAGCGAGGGGAGCAGGGAGGACCCGATTCTTGCTGGAATTGTGCATGGTGGCTTTTATGCCCCTGCATCTCATCCAGGGGCCAGAAAGGCATGATTACACCAGGAGCAGCATAGTAGAAATGAAGGCACAGAGCATGGAAAAGGTCTCAGGCCCTCTGGAATGACTTCCGTCCTTTCAGGCTTATGGGGCAGAGATCCCATTTCAGTTATCTGGGAATTTCAAACAGAGGCCTAAAATACGCCCTAAACTCCAATCCACGTCCTCAATCAATTTAAAAGTAGAAGTTTCCCGGCAACCCTAGTTCCTTGCATTCTTGTGGTTGTTGGCACTTATTTTTTTAATGGAAAGGAGAAGATGCATTTGCTCATGTTAAAGTATTTAAATTTATGCCCTTTACTAACAATGACCTTTGTCCAGCATGGAAACTGACCTTAAAAAATTAATCTACACGTCAGCTAAATTAGGGAAGCCATTTAAAACCAATCACAGGGTAAACCATCTTTTAATCAAGTCTACGTGTATTCCAGACACATGCGCGGCCCAAGAGGACATCTGATTCATAATATTGATTATTGATTAAAACTCTTAATTTTTGATTTTTAATTAAAAAGCAAGTTTCTAGCCATGATTGTGAGAAAGACATACAAACATTCAGAGGTGCTTTCTGACTTGCAAAGCAGTGGAGCTGTCCATTCTCAGTCGGATCAGAAGTTAGGCTGGCAATGATTGCCCCATTGTCATCTCTGAGCTTTGCAGCCGAGGATTTGAACCCAGGCCTTGGTCCAAAGACAACACTTGAAACACCTGCAGGCTGGATTCACCAAACTGGCCCCATCGGCAGAAGAACTGCACAAGGACTTCTGCTTGAGCAACAGGGCTTTCTCCCTCTTCTCCTCCTGCAGCTCCAAAATTGGTTTGGCGGTGGAGGAACCCCCAGAACAGCATACAGGGGGTGCAGATCGAATGATTAGAGGAACACAACGTTGGAATTTTGCCCTGCATCTTTATAGAAGAAGACTAGAAACACAAAAAGCAAAAGAGCACTTTAAAGCCAAATGCTATAAATAATCTATAGAAGGTTTCAAAATTTTCTAGTTTCTATACCCCACCCCATGCCACCCAACTACGGTACTTTTTGAGCCCTTGTAAAGTCCCTGCATCAACATATCTTCTCAGGTTCTCTTCTGTAAAGCTAAAATAAAGATTGATAACCAGAGCAGGTGACTTAGAATGCCTGGATGTCCCTGATATCTGTGTGGCTCCAGGAGTCAGGTCCATGCTCGTTTCTTTACTCTGGTAAGCATTTCAAGTTTAATTTAGGGCACATCTAAATTAAAGAAGAAAACCAGGTGGGAAAACTGAAAGCCGCTTAAGGAACCTGCCTGCCCCCAGCCCAGCATCAATTTGGTGCAATTTAAACTGAATTAAGTGCGGGTGGTGCTGTGGGTTAAACCACAGAGCCTAGGTCTTGCCGATCAGAAAGTCGGCGGTTCGAATCCCCGCTCCAGCGGGAAGGTAAACAGCGTTTCCGTGCGCTGCTCTGGTTCGCCAGAAGTGGCTTAGTCCTGCTGGCCACATGACCTGGAAGCTGTACGCCGGCTCCCTTGGCCAATAAAGCGAGATGAGCGCCACAACCCCAGAGTCGGTCACGACTGGACCTAATAGTCAGGGGTCCCTTTACCTTTACCTTTAAGCCTGGTAAGAGTGTGTGAACCATCCCGAATCTAAAAGCAGCCTACAACTACGGACCTAACTACCCAGAGGCATAGAAAAGCTTGCGAGTCTTCAGAAACTCAGAAAAACTTTTTTAAAAGGGGGGGAAGGGGTGGAGGAGAGGAAACAAAGCAGATGTCCTTCATGATGAAGAACATCAGAAAGGTATTTGAAATCACCCCTTGCCCTAAGCTAACAGGGCACCTTTCCAAAGAAAGGCAGGCAAAACGGGTACATTGACCTTTTCCATATGAAGGTAGGCATGACTAGGACAATACCCAGGCACGTCACCTTCCTTGCCCCAGATGACTAACCTTGCACCCAGCCGGAATGCAATTAAATACCCACATACTTCTCCATGTGGACACGATGCTCAAGACTTCAGCTCACAGACAAGGTGCTTTGGTGCATTTCTCTTTACAGCGGTGGAGTCCTCTGCCATGGGCTGAGGACAGCCTCTCCGGGCCTTAGCTACAGAATCAGACTAAAACTTCCTGCTTTGCCCCCATAGGAGGTCTATGAGGTCCTCTGGCATTGCAGAAGGGAAGGGAAGGCAAGGCAGATAATGTCACCAAGAGACATTTCACTGGGGCAAATGCATGTAAATATATACAGTGGTACCTCGGATTACAGACGCTTCAGGTTACAGACTCTGCTAACGCAGAAATAGTACCTCGGGTTAAGAACTTTGCTTCAGGATGAGAACAGAAATTGTGCGGTGGTGGCAGCAGAAGGCCCTATTAACTAAAGTGGTACCTCAGGTTAAGAACGGACCTCCAGAACGAATTAAGTTCTTAACCCAAGGTACCACTGTGTACATATATATATGGGGAAAACATATTAATAGCCTCTTATTAAATCTGGACTCTATGGTTGAGATCTGTCAAGCCAAAAACATCCTCTTGCTGAGCATTTGGGGCCTGCCAAGTGGGAGGGAGCCTACCACTTGTGCAGGCCTGGGCAGGCAAGAATGTCTCCTCTTCCATGTGAGTGGCTTCAGTATGGGGAGAGGTTGTGGGAAATGAGCCCCATATTACCTCTTGTTTCAGAAATCGAGCCGGCATGAATTCCCTTCTGTGCGCGAAGGTCCAAGCTGTGCAACAGGGGTGCCATGAGCTCAGAATGCGAGCTTTAACGTTGAGAGGTGAGCAACAAGAGAAGATGATAAACGGTTGGTCCCAGTGGGACAGGAAGTGATACCGCCAGGTCTTGTTCCAGTCCCTGCGGCGTCCGAGCAACAGGTAATGAGACATCCAAATCTGTATTCTTACTCAGGGGCAAGAGAGAGGGTGGAGAGGAAGGGATCTAACCATAGTTCTTCAAGGTAGGCATGGTGTGAAGGTAGGCAAGGGCAAAACAAGGTCAAGGAAACAAGGCATGTAGGAAGAGAAACAATGCACAAAATGTTAGAACCAGACTTCAGTCTTGTCTTCCTAGACTAGAGGGTCATTTGCATAAACACTATTCCACTATTCCCTGGAATTATCTAGAGCAGTGGTGTCCAAACTTTTTTCAAAGAGGGCCAGATTTGATGAAGTGAAGGGCCATGGGAGCCAACCAAAGGGCCAACCAAGGTTGTTGACCTTTTTTAAAGGATTGAAGTTGTTGAGCTTTTAGGGTTGGAGTTGTTGAGGTTTTTTAGGATTTTACCCCAGGAAATAAACTGCCACAGGGACTGGATTAAACCGATCGGTGGGCGGATTAGGCCCCCAAAACAGACTTTGGACATGCTTGATCTAGAGCATGTATGGAGGACTTGTTTGGTCCACCAGACCAGATACTGTTGGATTCCAAATCCCATCAGCCCCAGCCAGCATGGCCAATGATCAGGGATGATGGGAACTGTAGTCCAGCAACATCTGGAAGGCCAACATCTTGAAGGCATTCATCCAATGCAGTGTCAGAAGACTAGGCTATAATAATGGAGCATCATTGGACATGGACACAGCCACACACGGTGTTGTTGTTGTTTAGTCGTTTAGTCGTGTCCGACTTTCGTGACCCCATGGACCAGAGCACGCCAGGCACTCCTGCCTTCCTCTGCCTCCCGCAGTTTGGTCAAACTCATGCTGGTAGCTTCGAGAACGCTGTCCAACCATCTCGTCCTCTGTCGTCCCCTTCTCCTTGTGCCCTCCATCTTTCCCAACATCAGGGTCTTTTCCAGGGAGTCTTCTCTTCTCATGAGGTGGCCAAAGTATTGGAGTCTCAGTTTCAGGATCTGTCCTTCCAGTGAGCACGCTGACGATCCTCTAATATCACATTCCCCAGCAGCCAGCTGCCTTTGTGACTGCAGTATTGAATTTTATTTTATTTTATTTTATTTATAGCTTGCCTTTCTCCCAGTGCAGGACTCAAGATGCTCATTGCATAAATTAAAACAGATACAGCTAAAGCCACACAATTAATATAACACATTACAAAAAAATTAAATAAAGTAACTGATTTAAAAACAGTGCTGAAAACATTTAAAAGCACGCACAAAATCCATTCGTTTGAGAGCAGTTTCACTGGAATGCTGCAGCACAGCTCAAAAACAAGCAGGCATGTCCATTGGTTGGCTTTTATGGAACTTCATGTTGACCCATTGTTACCCACAAGTCCAGGTACCATTTTCATTACAAAGTGGCGGATTTCAAACGAACCAGATGAAAATATTGCCCCTTGTTACAGGCCTATGGTACTCCCTGCTACAAGACTGAACTCTTGCATGTGTGTGTGGAGGGAGGGGGCGCTGGGGAGGGAAAGGTGGAAAGCCCTGTCCTGAGGGAGTTTGTGAGGAGGCCAGGCTAGCTCCTGTGCTGGCTGCTTCTGCAACTCTTCTGATGTTGATGACCTTCCAGGCATGAACAGACAAAAGAGGCTGAGGAAGGAGCCAGCTGGGAGCTCCCGGTGTGTCCCCCCCCGCCCCCTTGGAAGGAAAAAAGTGCAAAATCCACTAGATTCATCCAGCTCTTCCACCGGGCCATTGTTATGTCTGTGGCGCTGGGAGCAGCCGCGGAGTTTGTAAACTCATCTCCAGACAAGGACGGTGATGTGGGGGGGGGGGGGGAGAGCGGAGAGGAAGAAGAAGGGACGGCAGAAAAGAAACTTGAAAGTAAATGGCGAAGCTCTGGACAATATCCCTCCTCGCCTCCCTCCGGCTCTTGCAGGGTGTCTTCTGTTGCTGAAATTGCGAGTCTTGTGGGGGAGGGATTTAATTGAGAGGAGCCTGCTGCTGGGGCGGTGAATGGGAGCTTCTCTGGCTGTTGTGGAAGTACGTGTGGCAGATAGGCTGTGCAACACACGCACAGAAGGAGCCAGGGAACGCAAATCTCGGTTTCCTCTTCTGGTTTGGAACGCGGAGGTGCTGGGATTTCCTCTGCTCACTCCACACACCCCCTGCACGCGCGCGCACACACTCCCCCGCGCTGCTTTTGCAGCTGCAACAGGGACGTTACTTTTGTCTTTAGTCCAACAGATCCTGCTTGGGGTCCCCCCCCCCCGCCGCCTTCCTCGCTCCCTCCGCCTTCACTCCCCCTCTCCTATGTGTGTGTGTGTGTATGTATGCATGCATGTGTGTTGACGAGCTAGATAGCGCCTGTCTTCTAATAGAGGCGGAATGTAGCCGGCTCCAAAAGAAAACTTCTCATTTTGCGCATGAATATTTTCTTTATATTTTTTTCCCTCTCTCTCTCTCTCCCAAAGTGTGGTACATTGAGAGAGTCCCTCCCCAACACACACACACATATCCAAAAAAGCAGGGGTTCCGATTGCATTTCTTGAGCCGGGGAGAAAATGCCACTTTGCACTAAAAAAAAAGTCAGGTAAATCTCCGAAGCCCAAGCCGCAGATTCAAAATAAAATACAGCGAGATAAAAAGGGGGCGGGTGAGAGGGAGTGGAGAAGATGTGCGTGAAGTAGGATTGGGGGCGATTTCGGAAACTCCGGCAAGCCCCTTGCTCTCCCTTAGCACATGCCTCAATTGTACAGGGATCGCGAGAGGGTAATGAATAAATGGTTCGGATCATATTTGCCTCCGGAGACTATAAACTGTGCTGCTCTCCTCCCCCCCCCACCACCCCGAGCGCGCTCCCTTCTCACACCCAGCACCGCAACCAACAAGAAAATCCTGTCTCGCCCTCCCCGCCCCCCACCCCGCCGCTCCAAACCATGGAAAAAAAGGCCAGCGAGTAGCAGCAGCAGCAATGGCGTGGAAGAAGTGGGGGGAAAGAGATTAGATTTCGCTTCTCTCTCATCAATTTTCTGTTTAATGTCACTGGTCTCCATTGTGGGAGAGAGAGGCACGTCATCCGGCCATAAATTTGAGATTATAGAGCCTCCAGCTCCGTCTTGGTGCCCTAATTGAATGGATTTACTCCACACGGGCAAGTAGGAGGGGAGGGGGACCTCGGAGTGGGAGCAGAAGACTCGCGACTAAATGCCAAATTCGTAATAATAATAACAACAGCAACTGCAGCAGCAGCAGCCAGAGAGAGGACTGTGCCGTCGCCGTAAAAAGCAAATCCTCAAACGCCTTGGCGGCGGTGTGGGGGAAAAAAAAGAGATCTGTGATCTTGCGCGCACACATGCAAAAACCATCTCCAGTTTCCGCTTTCTAGAGACAGAGAAAGAAAGGAGCTCCGGGGAAAGGAGAGAGGGGGGGAAAATCACCTGTATTCTAATATTGGCGTTTTCCAGTCCACGACTTGGATATCTCCAGTGGGCCCCCCCCTTTTTTACAGTGAAGTGGATTTTTTTTGTTTGTTTGTTCCTGCGGTTTGTTAAACAGAACTTTGACCCAGGAAAGCAGCGATCTGTAAGTAATTGTTTTGTCTCGATTTGTTCTCATTGTTTGTATTTGTGAAGTTTCTCTCGCCCCCCCCTCTTTTTATTATTTTTAACGCGTTCTCTTCTTCTGCTTTCCTTCTCATTAACTGCCGCATGAATGGAGATTTAATTCCAAAGCGGGAGGGGGGGAGGGAGGAGAGGGAAATGTCGCCTTCTGCCTCCCCCACCACATGGCAAAAACATTCCAACTCGCCCAGCCCTTGCCTGCCACTTTTGTACATCTCTCTTTCTCCCCCATCTTGTAACTCAAGAAGCTCCTTGCAGATTTCTCCTTCAAAACCTCCGCGCGCGCATACCCAGCCGAAACCCCCCTCAAAAGGAAAACACTTCATTCATATATGAAAAATATATATATATCACAATGTCCCTCCCTCCAAAATGCAATTTTGCTCTGTATTTACTTTGGCGCTGTAAAGGAACTTTATTCACTGAGGAAGAGTGTACAATTTATTGCCCCCAAGTTACGGTTTTGTGTTTAAATATTGGGGGGGGGGTTTACACACACACACACACCTCCACTTAAAATGCCCGCACCCACAAAAAAAGAGGTACAGGGCTTCGCACATCCTTTTAGAAAAACCGAGTTGGTTCCCCGTAGCGGTATCACCTCGCTTCTCTCTTAATAATTTTGAAATCGGGCTGCTAGGAGATAGCCCACACCGTTTTGCAAGGTTGCGTGGAAATGGACATTTCTTCGCCTCTTTTGTTAACTTTGTAAACAATAAAACAGTCTGAGCTACAAAGACTTGGCTTAGAACAAAATCCGCGGCGCCTCCACGTAGTTGCAGGCAGGAAGTAGAACCCCCTTCCAAACGTTGGCCGCGACTCGCAGGCAATGTTTTAAAGATAGCCTTTGAATCGAAACGCAAATCGCCCTTCTTCTCCCCCTTCTTTGTATAATCAAAACCCCGATTTAAAGTTGCTTGCAAAAGCATTTTTTAAAAAATAAAAAACCCCACCTCGCTTCCCAATTGCCACACTCCCAAGTACCGGACTTTTTCTTTACGCCCGTTTTTAAGCTTGGCTCCCTGCGATCTGCTTTGTTCAGGCCTCGCTTTTGTTTCCCGCTCGAAGAGTAAGAAACTGAGCAATAATCCGATGCATGTTTATTCACAAGTAATGTCGATAAGACTTACTCCCTCGTCCGGGTGCGGGCCTTAGCACCCCCCCATAGGCAGCACCGGGGCGCTTACTCCCGAGTAAACATGTGCAGGGTTGCGCCGTGAAAAGAAATCTGAGAAATCTAGTGCCTTGGACAAAAAAGGCTTGCTCAGAGACCCAGGAGTTTCTGCACGAAGAAAAGCATTAACTTTCTGTTTTTCTGAAGAGGCCAAAAAGGATGTAGATGTGCATCTGTGTTATATTTTAAAGTCCCTTGTTTCTTTTATTTTCTCTTCCTCAAATCAAATTATCGATGTCTTTGCAAATTCGGTATAGAAAGTATATTTGTGCTAGTAAAGAGATAGATTTATTTAACGATTTTTAATTAAAGGGATTGACTTTTCTGTTAACAAAAGAGGTAGTGAAAGGACGGGTTGGCAAGGCGGCGGCAGCTGGAGGGGGCGGCGGCGGCAACTGTGCTTTAGGAAGGAGGCCTCGGACCCGGACAGCCTTTTTTTGCAACTCCCCGGCGTTCTCTTCTCCCCATTCCCAGGCCTCTTTTGCTAGATCCTTTTCAGATTTCCTTGCCGGTCGGAATTTTGTTGTGAAAACGTTGTTTCCTTGCCTCTTTCTGGTGCGCTCATATATTGTGGCGCTTATTCCTCTATTAATGGGTGAAACTCATCCACTGCTAGGAAAAACGGAGGGGAAACGCTGGTTGCTACTGTCTATTTTGTTCCATCGACCAGGGATCCCGTAGGCACCTTTCTCCTTAACTCTCCCATTTCTTTATTTTTTAATTAAACCGTGAAAAGGGGCTATTTGGAAGGGGGGAGAGGGAGCATTTGCCTCTGCGCACAGTTTGCTAGCAATCACCGAGTATGATCTCTTTTTGATCAAGCAGGGAGAGATCGCACACACTTAAGAGGGGCGCTTTTCAAAGGGGGGGGCTGGGATCCAATCGCGAAACCGCACCGATCCTAGGGAGAGAGCGATCGGCGTTGGCGAGGGGGACGAGTTTGTAGAAACCCAGGCCTCCTGCTGTTGCTGCTCCTCCCGGCCCTCCTTCCTCCCCAACATACATACGGCTCTTTTTGTTTTGCCTTTGTTTTTGCTCCTCGGAGGAATCGGAACCCAGGAAGGTGAGCAGAAGACGGCTTCCCCAACCAACCAAACCCAGGGTAAAAGAGGGCGCGGGTCAGCGCGGGAAGAAAGCAAAGAGGTCGCGAAGATGGCCGGCCGGCGACTCGCTTCCGAGCCAGCCGAGCGCAGCAGCTTCGTCTCCCGCCGAGGCCGCTGCTCCCCTGCGAGCCGGAGCTTCTTCCCTCGCTGGCTAAGACGAAGGAGGCGCTGCGGCTCTTCGCTTGCCTGTTTCCGAGGGGAAAATAGTCCAGTGTAAAAATACAAAAAAATTAAATTAACTTCTGCGTTCTAGCCGACGGCCGGGCGCACAGCTCCGGCGCCTGGATCTTGAGACCGAGGAGGCTACGGAGGCGGAAGAGATTCCTCCGATCCTTTTCTACCTTTGTGTGGAAGCCGAAGTTGGAGAGCGGAAGATCCTTTCGCCCCACGATCTCTCTCTCTCTCTCTCACCCTCCCTCGCGATGGCAGAGGCGCGGGAAAAGGGTTTGTTTAGTCTGTCGATCCCGGAGAGGCAGCACAAAGGCAGCTTGGGACGCAATGGTCTTCCCTGCCTCCTTTTTTCTCCGTTTCTAGGGTAGACGAGTGGGGGGATCTCTTTTTCTCTCTCTCTCTTTCTTTCCTTAACCCCTCTTGCCGCCCCTTTGCAACAGGAAACTGGAAGCTCCGTTTGGGGAGCAGGGGGAGGAGGTTTGGGGGAAATGGAGAAATTTAAAGCGGGGGGGGGGGGAGAACCTCCATTAAGGAGAGATCGTATTGTTCCCTCTCTGATTTCGGAAGGGAGGCAGAGAGAGAGAATAAGAGAATCTTGGAAGGACTTAAGACTTTCTCCCCACAACCACCACCTAATGTTCAGCGTAGAATGACCAGTCTCTTCCTTTGCCCCATTTTTGGACAGAAAAATAAAATAAAAAGAGGTGTATAAAACGATGGCGTCTTCTGTCCTGCATTGAGGAGGAGAATGTAAGAATTATCTGCCCCGAACACTGGACTGAATCTAGTTCCGCTGGAATATTGTACAGACGATATTTTATTCATGGATTATCTCGGGTCTAAAGGGAGGAGGGTGGACCCCAGATTCTCGCCCGCTTGTTTTTCGGCAGGGAGAATGGATGTAGAAGCGGAGGAGCCGGCTGCAGCTACGATATGATGCATGCCGTTTTGAAAGAGAAGAAACGCACGAACTTAAAAAAGAAAAGGTCCCCCCATGAGGTTTACGTGGTACAATTTAACAACGTGGTAACAATGGTTGTGTTCATGGTGGGCGAGAGGGGGCTGCTAGTACCAAATGGGGAATGGAAGCGCGTGGAAACGGGCGATGCAATCAAAGGCAGGGAAAATGGCATGAGGAAAAAAATTAATTCCTGTAGCTTCTCTTAGAAACTATTGATCTTTAATAGGAAAAAAAATAGGACCAATGCGTGGGGCTTCGGCGAAGTTGCTGTGCGCGCCCCCCCCCGTTTTTTTTTTTGTGTGTGTGTGTGTGCGCGCGCGCGCGCCTTTCTTTCGCACTCACACAAGAGAGTTTCAGTGACTTTTAGTCTTTCACCAGCAATCCGGTGCAAACCCTCGCCGCTGTTTTTTATTAGAGAGCCGTGAAGTTAAGAGTGTTAAAAGTTGCTTGGGGTGGAAAGGCTAGTGGGGACTTGAGGAGTGGGGAGTTGAGGAATAAAAACAGGGATGTGATGTCAGCCAGTCTCTTGGATGGCTTCCTTCTGCTTCTTCTGGGCATGGCGTTTCAAATGCTCCCCTTACGTGTTTTGGGTTCTAGAAGACCCTGCTTAGTATGTGTGTGTGTAAAAAAAGCCTCTGCAGGAGGAGCCCCTCCCTCCCATCCCTGTATTCCCCCCCCCCCTCAAACCCAGTTAGTTTGCATTGATTCTTAACGAGCCCACGGTGCAGAGGGAGAGGGAAGGTGCGCAGCGGACACTTCTCCCTCGCTCTCTCCCGCACTGGAAGCCGCCTCCCGCACCTCTCCCTCCTTTCTGGGGGGTGGGGAGAGCCTTGAGTTGCTCCCTTCTCCTATCGCAGAAGACCATTCCAGGAGAGGAGACAGCTCCCCCCCTCTTTTTTAAAATGAAGAAAGACGATAAAAGGGGTCCCTTCTGAAAAGGGGTTCTTGGATGCTCTAAGATTTGGAGACGGGGGAGGTGACCGGGTTTTTACGTGGTCTTCGTTCCTGCCTGCCTTGGAGGTAGGAGCTCCCTGGCTGGGAAAGCTAAAGTGACTGTCTTTCTGACACACACACACACAGAGAGAGAGAGAGAGAGAGACCAGGGCCTTCACTTTACACAACAATAAAAGTAGTTAAGCATCCAGCACCATCACGGGAACAAGGCAGAGGGAGGGAGAAATGGACAGAAAGGATTGGACACCCCCGCACTCCACCCCAGCAATGCATTCTGTCCAGTGGAGCCTACCTTAGGAATCACTTGCTGCTCCCCCCCTTTCTTTGTGTGGATGTGGGTGGGTGTCTGCGTGGGGAGGGCGTTCCCTCCCTCCCTCCACGCTCCCATTTGCCTGACCCCCCCCAATCCGGCTGGGCCCCCTTCAGCCAATGGGGGCCCTAATGACCGCTTTAAAAAAAGCTTTGCAAATCCGCTCCTTGGGTGTGTGCTGCTGCTGCAGCAGCGGCTATTATCTAAGTTGCGCCTTTTTACGCAGCTGCTCATACATCCTGGCACTAATTATGTGTTTATCAAAACAGGCACCCTTATGACATGTCACAACATGTTTGCTGGGGAAACGGTCTCTCTCATCTCCCCACCCCCACCCCAAATAACTCTTCTTCCCTTGCCCAAATACTTGCTGGGATTAGGTTGCCTTGACTCTAAAGAAGGGGCAGTGGATGACATTCGAGGAACCTTTATTTCTGCATCTGCAGGTAGCTTTGAGAGGTGGGGGCTGGGTCCTCTGTGTGTGTTTCTGTGTCTTCGTGATCTCTCATCACCAAAGTCCCCAAACCCTCAACTTGATCCAGAAAGCGTTGAGGGGAAGTTATAGATGCTCGATGGCTGGTTGGTTTAGTTCTTAAAATAACAGGCACGCACAGCCCACAACTCGCCTCTTGCCTCCGAAGGTTTGTCCCAAATCTGGACTACTTTTTCCACCCGCAGCTCAAGTTCTATACCTCCCTCTTTCTTAACCAAAAATAAAAAGGTGGGGGTGGGTGGGTGGGAATTGTATCCCACCGATCGATCGGTGCTGTATATCTGCCTATCAATCTGGCTCCAGAATGGAAAGAGAGATTTGGCTACGCCTGGGATCGTTTATTAAACTCGCTTTAATTTAACCCAGATGGGCGGGTTCCTTGATAACCTCACACAACAAACACAGTGAATTATACTTCCAGTGTGTGAACACACTAGGATATATTTAGCTACAAATTACAACTCTGCATTTAACAGGGCTTTAGCTCAAGGTTTGGGGGTCCGGAACACCGACTTGCCCCCACCCTTTCCCTTTTTTAAAATCCCTTGTTTGGGGATGATCCAGCAGAGAACGTTTTCTTTTGGGGGGGGGGAGTCTACGCCAGGTTGGCCTCTTCCATCACACCGTCCACAATTTCTTTTTAAAGGTAAACTACGCTTTCCCTTATGACTTGTACAGTTCATTGGGATTTGAGGAGAGGGTGCAGGGCCCAGCCACCCTCTGTATGGACTGGATGCATGTAAATAGTGTGTGTGTGTAATATATGTGCACTAAGATTCTTGGTGGGTTATAAATGCTCATTAGCTCTGAGCAAAGTAGGACCCCTTATTTGTTAGAAATCACTTCTTGCTGTGTGCAAAGAGCCCTCGCTCACACGTAAGCACACACACACACACACACACACACACACAACCTGCCTTTGGAAGCAGCAGAGACGTCTCTTTTGAGATTAAAAATGTGTTGTAAGCTCCGTGCAATATCGGTCTGTCTGCCACTATAAACTTTATCTATTTAGATTTATTTGATTAACAAATTTGTCAGTTTTCCTTTGTATATGCATAGAGAACCAGGGCTAGTGGGGGATCTCCCTGCCTAGTGCAGAAAACATCTTGTGTTGGCCTGGGGAAGGGTGTGTGTGTGTGTGTGTGTGTAAATAGATAGATAGTAGATAGATAGATAGATAGATAGATAGATAGAATGTTGGAGTGGGAGGGGGAGGAGAGGAATTTGACCATTTGCTTTCTTGTCCAGGTTTGATCGAAAGGGGGGGGGGAAGGGAGTAGATCTATTTGGATTCCGCCTCTATCTCTTTCTCTCTCCCCCCCCCATCCCCACTTCTCCTGGCTGATTGGACTGTCCAGATCATTGATATTTCTACTCGCTCCTGCCGAATTTGCTTCAATGCACACTCCCCCCCCAGATCTACGCCTTTTTCATTTCCCTGACTACTCTTTGTAGTCCCCATGAATAATGCAAGCTCCTAAATTCTCCCAGCTTCAACAAACATACATACAGTATTTAATAATAATAATAATAATAATAATAATAATAATAATAATAATAATAGGTCTATCTTAGCGGGGCAGGGGATGAGGATTCTCAAAGAATCTGAATTCTTTCCGAGCTCTGGATTCAGAAAACCTGGAAGACTTGGGAGATGTGTTGTCTTGACTTTCCCGCTTTCCTGATCCTGGTCCAGCTCACTTTGAAGGGACTATTTCTGAGAGATGGAGGAAGACGACCCAGGGCCAAAATCTCCAGCCTATGTTAGTGTCCTGTATTAAGGAAAGGGGTCAGTTTTGGAGAGGGCTGGGTGACCTTGCTGTGGATCCCTGACCACGAAACTGCAGCGCTCATTCGCTTGCAAGTCTCTTTAAGCGACTGAGGCTTTCCGAGGCCGGTCAGCAGGCTGGTGCTCTTCGGAGGAGCTGCAGCCCGGTTCTGGAGTGGGGAGGGGGTTGCGCCCATCTTGGATGACTTGGGAGCCCCCCTTTCCAGACAGCGGGGAAAGCGAGGGGCGGAATGAACCAAGGCAGCAACGCACTGCGAGCGGCGCTCCTGGAAAGTAGGCATCCTCTGGTGGAAGAAACCAGAAGGAAAGCCCGGGCACAGCAACGCAGGAGTTGCTTTTGTGGGTGTCACTGGAGGTGTTTGGTTCGCTTGTTTGTTTTGGAAAGGAAGAGGGGGAAGATGCAAGATGTCTCTTCCCCTCCAATAGTCCATGGAGCAATTTTGGAATAAAGGAGCAAACATTTCAAAAAGGGGGAGCATCCTTCAGAAGGGAGAACAGGGTTCCCCTCCAAGATATTTCACAAACATAAGGGAGATATATATATATTCATTTCTAGGGAATGAATGAATATGAATGTGTGTGTGTGAGTGTATACACACCCACACACCCTAGAAACCGTGTGTCCAGTACACAAGCCCCAGTCTGTCCTTTCCCCTCTTGAAGATGTTCTAGGCCTAACCTTTAGCAGAGAATCCCCTGAACTGGGTCAGAGAGAGATCCGTGTACAAGCCTAAAAGGTTTGTTTATTTTTATGCTTTTTAACTGACCCCCATACCACCCAAAAGACTAGATCGTGTGTTTATATATATATTATTTTAAAACATTAATGCAGGCGCAGCGCAAACAGAGCGCCCCATAAACTGGGTTTTCCCTCCTCTCGCCTTTGTCCTTGTTAGATAAGGGGAAGAGGGCAGGTTTTCAAGAATCAGTTCAGTGGGACAAGAGATGCGGCGGAGCTGGGGGGAAAGAAAAGGGAAGCTCTGGGCATCGAAAACGATGGCCGAAGGAGCCTGACGCCCCTATCCGAGGGGGGGCTCCCCTTCCTTGGAAGGAGCACATCTGGGTTTTAACCAGGAAACCTCCGTGAACAGGCGACATAAGCCAGTTGAGCCGAAGCACTCAGACTGAGCCGAGCCAGGTTGGACGGGGGAGCTCAGAAAATAGCTAGTTTTGGAGGCAGATGCGGAGAGACTTAGACCGCGCGACCAAGGTGTCTCTTATTCTCCTTCCCCTCCCCCGGAAAGCCAACCCCCCCCGTGTCTCTGTCCCCGAAGGGTTTGGATTTGCGTGTGGTTTTGTCTCGCTTTTTAATCCTACAGTAGTCTGTTTTTTAGCATGTAAAATAAAACAGGGCATGTTCGCGCGGGGCTGTTGGCAGCCAAAACGCAGCACGTGCTCGGCCTCCCCTCCACCCGGGGACACGTGTATCTGTGTGTGTGGGGGGATCGCGGGCTAGCTCATTGGCTTTAAGGAGATCCGGGCTGCCCCCTCGAACAAATCGAGGTGGGCTGCCTGGGAGCCCACCGGAGGGATACTTTTTTTCCAGAGGAACCCGGGAACGAGCTGCTGCAATGCTTCCCCTTCCTTTCTTTACGCAGAGATCAATTGGATGTACTCCGTGTACGTTCAGGATCGTACCGTGTCATTCATTCATTCATTCATTCATTCATTTGTTCGTTTCTCCCTCCCTCCCTCTCTCTCTAATCCACCAACCTCTCCAAACCCAGAAAACTGGAGCCCGTTTTTAAAAGTTTGTTAAATGTACGGAGTGGGTAGGTCCCCCCCCCCCGCGCGCACCCTCCTCCGCGCCGCTTCCTCCCGGTTTCCAATGAGCGTTTTGTGCGCGAGAAGAATTAAGAGTAATTCTTCCTAGCCAAGAAATTGTTTCTAATTTGCTCGTTGACCAAATAGCACATGGAACAATGAACCGGGCCCAAACAATTGCATTAGGCAAGGCACCCAACATACAATTACCCAAATGCAAAGATTTGCGTCTCCCAGCCCTTATTAGGCAATTATTTAGCGTGCTGAGTTAATCCATAATTTTATTTGACATACTGGGGTGGGGGTGGGGGTGGTCCCCCGTCCTTCCTTCCTTCCTTCCTTCCTTCCTTCCTTCTCTCTTTTCCAGATGGAAAGATATTAAACTGCAATATTTTAACACATTTCCCCAGAGTGTGAAGGTTAGATGAGGTCTGAGAATTTAAAATGATTGCATATTCATTTGGACATGAAAAGGAGATGTTTTCGTGTTGGTTACCTTGAGGAAAAAAGAAAGGTGCGGGGGCGAGGGGGGGATTAGCTGCCATTTCTTCCAATGCCAGCTTGTTTGAATACTGAACTTAATGTGAAGATTTGTCTCTCAGCGCGTTATAACAGAGGAAAAGACGCTAACGGGCTGCACAACAAACGTTTTACCTACCAAATAAAAACATAAAAAATGAGAAGGGTATTGTGAGCTTAGATCGCAAGTTAGTTATGTGGAACAGCTTAATAATTATGATAATAACAGGCCCACGGTGTTCTTTGAAGGGAGGAAGTGGGTGGCAGGTCCCTGCCCCGAGGAAATTGCATTGTGCGTTTTGACAGCGGGGAGACAATTGCGGAGGGAAGACGCAAAGGGAGAGGAGAGGAGAACAATGTCCTTTTTAATTTTTTTTTATTTTGTAAGGCCACCTCTTTATTTCGCCAAGGCAAAAAGCCACGAAATTGTGAGCAAACTGCCGAGTTCTCCAGAAGTCTTCATCCGGGTGGATGGCAAACATTAAAAAAGACAAGGGCACCACTCGCGACAAGGTGGCAGAGACCTGGGCTAACGGGGAAGGAAGCCCACTGGAGTCTGCTGCATCTGGTCCAAGTCTCCATGCAGTTCGTAGTCTGGGCTTTAGAAGTGGGAATCAGAATTCTCTCCCGAGTAGCTGGTGAAGGATCGGAGCGAGATAGCTTTAAACCGGACTGAAAAGAGAGTCGAGCTGCCTACGGGAAAGTGGCTTCTGCTAGAGCCCGATCCTAAATATGTCAGGGTTGTGTGTGTGTGTGTGTGTGTGTGAGAGAGAGAGAGAGAGAGAGAGAGAGAGATTTCCCTGAGGGCTGAAGAGCCGCGCTGGACACGCATCCTGCTCTGTATCTGCTTGACCCCCTCCCTCAATACTTCGATTTCATTGATTCGCAGACAGAACACGACACCGAGATTTGCGAGGCCTTGTGCCAGTTCTGCTTTAAACGCGATTCCTTGACAAGGCACTTTCTCTCTCTCTCTCTCTCTCTCTCTATAAGAGAGAACGAAACTGACCAGGATCTTGCTGATCACCAAACCAGAGTTCTAGCAATTGCTTTCGAGAGAGGAGAGGAGAGAGAGGGAGACAGTTTGGCTTTTAAATCTGGCCTTGAGAGATGAACCAAATCTTCTTAATGTGTCCCGAGATAAACGAGCTTAATTCTCTGCATGAGACTGGCTATATTAACGGAGTCCCAAGCGCGGCTTAATGGCAGCAGCGGCAGACCAAGCCTGCGCGAGGCTTACTTGCGAGTAAACGCCCACCGAACCCAATCCGGATTACTGCTGTGGAGGAGCAGTGAGGGTCGCCAGGGGACCCTGATCGATCCTGGATCGATTTATCCCACTCACTTCAGCTTCTAAACACCCATTATCATTTTTTTAAAGGTAAAAGAGAGAGAGAGTAAAAAAGAGGAAAGGTGAGCGTGACGGTTAAGCGGGTGCTTTGGACGAATTTACAAATATATATATATATTTGGGGGGTGCCAGGCGATCTTTCTGAAGCCCACTCTAAATATTTATTTCTCCTTCCATTATCTTCGCTCTCTTATGGAGGAAGTCTGAGAGAGATACCGAAGCTTTGCTCCTGTTAAATTAAAAACATTTGTTACCCCTGGACAGATTTTTAAAAATGGGGAGGGGGGAGAGAAGCTGTAACTTCTGCTGACAGTGTACTTGCGGCCCATCTAAAAGCTAAATGGAGTTTCCTCCTTTCTCTTCTACCTCCTCTCCTCTCTCCCCCCCCCACCTCCATTCCCTTAGTGGAGAATACAAAACTATCTCTAAAAAATCTCTCTCTCTCTCTCTCTCTCTCTCTCTCTCTCTCTCTCTCTCTCTCTTACTTTGTGTAAGTGAGCAGGCAGAGTACGAGTGAACTGGTAATTTGCCAGCAGACCTCTGGTTTATACACTAGTCCTGTCTAAAGTTATTTGCTGTAACAACTGTTTTGAAACAATAAAAGAAAAACAAAAAAAAAAAAATCAGAAGTGAACAGAAGGAAGGGACGGGGGGGGAGAGACTGGGGAGGGGGAGTACGCGGTGCAGATATGGAAGCCAAAATAAGAATCTTGGACATCCGTTTCATATTATTATTATTATTTCTTTAAAAAAAATCTGGAACTGTGGATTGAAGGGGGGTGGTTCTTTCCCCCTGACCCAGCAAGTCCTAAGGTTGTCCTGATCAGAATCCTAGAATGGTCAAATAAAAAAAAGAACAAGGAAAACAACAACAGAGAAGCTTCAGGATGTGATTCAGGATTTAGATCGAGACAAGTTGGGTCAGATTCGTTTCTGGTCAGCTTCGCTTATGGGCGCTTCTGTTTCTCGACTCCATTCCCCTCGCTGATCTCTCTCTCTCTCTCTCTCTCTCAATTTGTTAATCTCTTTTTTTAAAAATTGAAATTATTTAAGGGGGTGGAACACACACATACACACAGTTTCTTGCTATATTATCGGCTCTGGAAATATATTCGCCTTAAAAACAGAACCAACACCACAAAAACACCAAACAAAATCCCGTAGACGCGCACACAAAAACCATCTTTGCTAAGCCTGTTTTGTCAAGATTCTGCACCCCCGTGGCCTGAGCCGAGTGACAAAACGCAGCGCCTTCGGGTCCTCGCCTTCGCCTTGGGGCTGGGAAGGAAAGTGTCAATCAAAGGACGCTTCAATGACCAGGGACAATCCCCTTTGCTGGACTGGCCTTCTTCAAGAGCAATCAGTCACTTTGCATTAATTACCCTTCCACCCATTCCCCACTGCAGGGCAACCGCTGCTTTCTCGGAGACCTGGCGCATTCATTACAAAACACCACCTGAAAGAGTGGTCAGCAGCCCGCCCCCTCCTCTAACCTCGTCTCTACACCCCCCCTGCAAGCCCCCCCAAAGAATAGTTAAAAAGGGGAGGGGGGTAGAAAGGCCTTAGAACTACTTCACGTCCCGCACTTCGAAGTTTTGCAGTCTCCCCCTTCTAATCCCCCCCCAAACCCCTGGAATTGCTGGGGGAGGGGGCAGTAGTCCCGCCCTTTGTTGTTGTTGTTACAGTCAGTAATCAACTGTTTTCCAAGTTTCCCGCCCAAAGGCCCTTCGGCTGCAATCCTCATAACCCGACTTACCTGGGAGTAAGCCCAATTGAATTCAACAGGACTTACTTCTGAGTAGACGTGATTAGGCTTGCGAATGCAATTTTGTGCAGAGTTGCAATCTTAACAGAGGTGGGACTTGCGCTTTTGAGCAAACTGCCCAGAATCGGGCCCCATACCCACCAGGTCATGCTTAAATCCAGAGAGTAAGCACGCATAGGATTGCGCGTAACGTTTGCTGTTTGCACGGTTCACACACACCCCTGCCCCCAACCATCCACATCAGCTTGGAAGTAAAGTTGTATATATTTCAAGGAGACTTTATTAAAGTGTGTTTTAGGATCGCCTTTTGCGCTCCTAAATATGATGACCTGGAAAAAGGATCCAGGAAGCCGGAATTTGCTTCCTCCCTGTAAACGCGCCCAGCTGCTTGTGCTAAATTCCCTTAATTTGAAATAACAACTCCAATATCAAACCAATCAGCCTTATCCTCCCCCGCAAAATGGGATCAAGGGGCGAAGTTTTTTTGTTCGGACGTTGCGCGTCGGGATAAAGCGTCTTAGTGGTCTGGCTGTAACGTTTGAACGTAGCCATATTTGCCTTTATCTTTGGACATCTGGAGAGGCGATACTAGCAGGCGGAGAGGAAACCTCGAGACCGCATTTCCCCTCTCATCTGTTTACGGATGCGGAGTTGAAAGCTCTCCTCTGGACCTTCAGACCAAGGCAGAAACCTGGGGGAACAGCGGAGAGTTCTCGCACAAAGGGTTTCCTCTCACGTTGCTGTTTAACGTCGGATCCACAAAGGTGGAGGTGGAAGGGTGGACGCGGAGCCCGTTTGACAAGGGAGCCACGGTTAAAAGGAGTTGGAAATTTAAGGGCAGACAGGAGGGATTCCCCAATGATGGGAATGCAGGAAAGGAAGAAGGGTTCTTAATGGGTGCCAAGCTGGATATACTATGGGGTGAAGGAGGAAGACGCTCCCACTGTCCCGAAGCTAAACTGGTCTAGATCTGGTCAGGATCTTGATGGGTGACCGCTCAGGGACCACATGTATACAGTCTTGGGTTCCATGACGGAAGAAAGGCGGAATACAAAACCGAGGAAAATATGTACAACTCAATCGCGTTTCTGTTTTTAAACCTACTTCCTTTCCTTCACTTGTATTTCAGAAGATGTAGGCTAATAATAATTTAGAGAGATAATGCGGAAGACACGTAGGCACGTTGCCTCTGTCCCCCAGTAGAAAAATCGTCATTCAAAAGTTTTCCGTGTTTCTTCTGTGCTGACCTGGATTTTCCTTAGGGCGAGTGGATATTTACAAAAATAAATCTGGACTCTCTACTTGCAGCTTAATGTAGACTGCTGAATGTATACCTTCATATAAGTTTCCCTGTCAAAATCCGGAGCCTACGGCTTTTTGTTAGAGAAACAGTCCATATATATATATATATTGGAAGGCAGGCACAATCGCACCTCTTGTGACACAGAGTGTTCCCCCCCCAACCCCACCCCACCCGCCTGTGTCCTGGCTAAAAGCCTGGCTTGATGGATGAGCAGAAAGAGGGGCAGATTGAAGAGATCGAGGACAACACACAATCGTTATTTTGTGCATGCGTGAGAGTCGTGTGTGTGTTTACTGGTGATTTTTTTTTAACTCTGGAGAATACCACTCCTCCAATTTCCACACTCCACTTCAAATCTGCATGCCCATTCCGTAGCTTCTCTTATTCTCCCGGACTCCAGATGAAGGTACCGTCTGAAAGTGCACTTGCGTGTCAGATCTTCCTTTTTCTTCCTCCCACTCGTCACTTTTTAAATCGGCGATTCAACACACTTGCTTTGTATTTGTCAAACCATTTCCTCTCCCCACCCCCTGGTCACAACACGCTCCTTTTCAAAACCCCATTCCCTCTTTAAAAAAAAACAAAAAAAAACAATAGTTTGCACGTTTGTGATTTCTTCTAGATACAATATTAAGATTCTCAGTAGAACTCTCTCAATCACTCTAAACACACATCGCCTGTGAAATCACCCAGGGCCTCTTGGGTTAAAAGTTTCTTTCCCTTTGGAGATTCTCTCTTCCTAAGCAATTTTGCGCGTGTTTTATTGGGAAGTCAGTCCCTCGCCGCTGCGTCCAAGGGGCCTTATCCTAGGAAGTGTCTTCCAAGTGGAAGCCTTCCTAGGCTTGTCCGCGTGGCTCGTGCTTACGGATCGACTCTTTCACAGTTTAATATAAATACAGCGTTAGGAGCAGAAATAGAAAACTTGGCAAGTAAGCACCCAAACAATCCGCGGGCTGGCAAGTTTGTTTCAATCGGTGCCCTTCCTAGATTTTAAACACGAGGCTACTTCGCTATAACCCCATCGTCACCACCGCGGTGAGAATTGCAAACACACACACACCCATTTGCCTGTATACAGGCGGGCGCACGCTTGCTCCTTCTCGGTAGCCTTAATTCAATTTGCCCCACCGGTTAATGAATAGCTCCATTGTAATCTAATATGATTTACGGGTTATTCTGATTTATTTTGCATTTTCCAAATCAATTACACTCCCTTTTAATTTTTTTAAAGAAACCCATCAGTATAAGGAAGAGAATCTTTGCGCCGCCACCGCACGGCAAGCGCGCGCGCCTGCCTTTCCACCTCGCTCGATCACTAGGGCGCGGGCATTTCTCCCGCTTAGCTTCGCTGCATATTCCGCTTTTGCAAAAAAATTAAAATCCCCGGAGGAATATCCCGAGGCACGCAGTTTGGCAAAATGGAGGGCGCGATGGCCCTGTTGGAAAACTGGGGGGAGATGTGGGAACCAGCTGCGTTTGCAAAGTGGGGAGCGGAGCCGGATCCGGACCCGTTTTCCCGGGGTATCCCGCCCATCCGGCTCTCCGTGTACGGGAAGGAGAAGCCTCGGCTCTGCCTTTCCTCCCCTGGAAACGCTAGAACTTCCCCGGCTGCTGTGCCCATTCTGCGCTGCTGCTGCTGCGACGGCGGGTGCTGCCGGGTCCCCCGGTCCCCATTCCTGCGCAGGGAGGCGAGGCTGCCCGTCCGCCCCGCGGTGCTTGAGCACCACCCTGCCTGGAATGAATGGCTTTGCTTTCAGACTCGCTAATAGTGACTCAGTCCGTTTCCCCTTTTCTTTGCTCCTTTTGATCCTCTCCACTCTTTGACCTTCTTTTGGCTCCAGGGACAGTCGGCTCGGCCTCGGGGGTGGGGGGGGGTGCCTGTGGGGGTGCGCTGGAAACAGTCCCCAGCTTATCTCCTTTCATCAAACCAGCCCCGGGCCCCCTGCAAACCGCGGGGCCAGTAATTGCTTTTTTCAGGCAGCCCAGTGCGGACTGGCGAGCAGCCAATCAGCGCCTTGTTTACACTGGGTGATGGACAGCGGGCTGGGGGACTGCCAACCAATCCGGGCGTCTACTGGAAGTGGGGAAGGGCGGGTTGGAAGAAAGGAACGGGGCGGGGGGGGGGAGGAGGAAGGGAATAAACGGAAGGCGGTGTGGTTAACCTCTCCGTCGCCGGTGTAAAATCAGAGGCTCGGTGTGGGGGGTGTGTTTTTGCACCATGCAGCTTTTTTTTTTTAATGAGTTTTAATACTATATAGGAAGGAACAGAGAAAATTATGCGGCCTATTTAAGAAGCAGAATGGCAGGTAATCGAGGGAAGCATAGATGGTTGAAATAGAACAATCTGCCAGCAGAATCGTGATTGCAGTTTGCTTGCTTGTTTGGGTTTTTTGTTTTGTTTTGTTTTACAATTTCAGCGAATGCGTTGGGAGCTTTGCTTTGAAGGTGGTTGAAGGATGGGATTAATGGTGATGCGAAGTGTGCGGCGGGTGAAAGAGAGCGAGCCGGGAGGAGGGAAAAGGATGACTGTACAAATAAATAGATCTCGGTTTATGGTAACCCACCTGGGAGCTTGCATGTGCCTCGGCGTAGCGCGAAAGAAGAGGGGCTTCCTTTGCGTCTGGAGAAGCACGTGCTCACGAAGTAGTTGCGCCCCCCCCCCGCCCCAAATCCCCATGGGAACTAGTGTCCTTGAGCGCTTTAAAGACTCCTCACCCCCCCCCACCCCAGCACGGAATATCATCCAGGGATGTTGAAATGCACGGGAGTGCTAGGGACCCCTACGGTCGTAAATCTCTCTCTTAAGTGTTTGGTTTGTAAAGGCATACCTTGCTCGAGAAAAAAACTGCCGTGAGCCAGGCGCTACCACCCCCCACCCCCGCAACGCACTGATCGGTGAAAAGGCGACTTCGTGACGATGACTGGGCTCTGCGGCTGCAAGACACACACACACGCACTGGCCAGCCTTAGCTAAGCGAAAGAAACAACAACAAGGCACCCCCCCTGCAGAAACCCCTCACCACCCAGCTGGCGTGCGTGTGTGGGCTGGAGCCGCTCTCTCTGGCAGGGCTCTTCCCCTCCCCATTCCGCAGAGCTTTCTTCCTTCTCCCTCCCTCCCTCCCCCCCCCCGCGCTTGCTACGTATCCCCCCATTCAGCAAAGCGGAGGCTAAGCTGCGCGAGGGGAGCTGCGCAACTGGAGGGACTTGAATTAGGCGCCATTGGGTTGAGTAGTAACCCTGCTGCTCTCTGATTGGCAGCTCCCTGGCTCCGCGCCAGCCTATGGGGAAGCCTGTTTACGCAGGGAGAGTGGCACGAGCTTATTACCGTAGAGGGCCGGGCGTCCAATCAGCGAGCGTGCTCACCCTGAGTGAGTGGCACGAGCTTATTAGTATGCAGGGAGAGTTGCTTGCAGGACTGAGCTGCGAGGTTGGGGAAGCTGGAGCCCGCGACAGGGTCTTTTTTTTCCTTTCTGCAAGGAGCAGCAGCCAGTGCATTTACAGTGCAACAGTCAGCACAGTGCAAATACCAGTAGGAATACAACAAAGTCCCAGTCACTGATTTAATTGTATTGCGTTCCCTGTGTGCAAAGGAACACCCCTCCCTCCAGTAAGTAATTGAAATTTATTTAGTATATATATATATATTTGAAAAGTGCATTATTTGGTTTTTTTATTAAAAATATATATTATTTTTATTATTATCGAGCACACCCTCACGGTGGTCAGGTCTGAATTAATTTATTTTTTACATTTTTTTTGCAAAATATTGCTAGCAGAAATTATTTTGAGCTTATTTTTCATTTTAAAGGCAATTCAGACACCTGGTATTCGCTGTGTGTAACATTGATATCCATCCACTGACTAAATTGTATCAATTCCTTAACTAAATTGAATATAATTTAACGACATCCTTGGGGGAAGGAGATGCGTATTGTTTCTAACGAAAAGAAAGCCTGCGAAATACGTGCATGAAGGTTTTATTTTATTTCTCAGTGGTTCAGCTGTGCCTTAGAAATGTTGTACCGAGCTCCGGGCAGTACTAACAAAACCCACGATTGTTCGCATATTTCTTACTGAAATTCTAGTTGTTGAATTGTGTGGGGGGTGGGGGTGTTTTTTTTTTTCCTCCTAACGGAGACGTGAATGGGGGCTTTGCAAGACAAACAAATGCAGGCATTGTAGTATTTTTGGGGGGAGGGAGAAGGAATGCATGCAAATGTGTAGCCTCCCTTGTTTAAAAATTAAATCACAATAAAAATTAAATCACAATGCAGGCGAGAGTTAGGGTTTTCTGCTCGACGCTAAGTGCTGTCTGCGACCGAAAGTGTTTCATGCATGTTCGGCTATTCCGAACTGCAAAGGGGGAAAAAATTAAAATACTTGGAACAGATGCATTCTAATTTATTTATGCCCCTGTCTGTGTTTCTGCGCATGTATGTCGATTTTACGTAGGAAGTAAGGCTTTTTAAGTTTTGCAGTGGCGAGGAAAATGCCGTCGTGGTGTTGTGAGGAAATGTTTCATTAAGATTGGAGGTAAAGGCCTTTCTTCGTTTGTTTTCGGTTCAGCTTAGAAGGTTGAACCGGGTTGCGTTTTTGCACGGGAGAGGCAATCGTCTTGCAAGGGAGCAGCTGGGAGAGGCGCTTTGTCTCTCGCTCTCCGATCTCTCCCCGCGTCCGCCCCTCTCTCGGTCCTTCCTTCTCGGATCCCTTTAGTGATAGCTTTATTTTTAAAAAAAGGGGGGGGCGGCTCTGGCCGGAAAGCTACATGCACAGCAATTTCAGTCTGGCATCCTTTAAATCTCTCTCTCTAGATTCAAACACGCACACATGCGATTTGGCAAATAACAAGATTTGGAAAAATGTATACTATTGCATAAAATGCACCGTGGGGTGGCGGGGAGGCGTCGGTGGAGGCACTTTTTAGGGCCGATCTCTCTGATTTCTTCGCTGGCCGATGATGCCTAGCGGAAGCTTTCTACGTTCCCGGCACCGTAAGATCCTTTTGCTCGCGGCCGCTCGAGAGGCCTCTTCGCTGGGCTATATAAACAGCAAGCACCGCCGAGGCTGGTGGTCCTCTCCCTTCTCCCTGCCAGGCCCGAGATCGGTGCGCCGAAGCGTTTGAAAACTCGCCGGATTTCCCAGTCCCGTCCCCCCACTAAACGCCTCGGAACCGTCCGAGAGGATAAAATATTTCTGCTGCGCGCAAAACCGTGGATACTCGGTAGATTTGACAACACAGTATAAAACTGGATTATTACATTTCCCCCACCCCATTTCTTTCTCTGCCCCTCATATATATATATTTATCTATATATATATTTTGGGGGGAGGGGGCGTAACTGACTGGAACCGAACCGTGCAAATTTGCAACATCCTTTTGTTCCCTTTGCAACGTCTGAATCCTCCGATTCATTCCGAACCTCCTCGCTCTCGCAAGCGTTTTGTTCTTCTAAAGAATCGCCTTAGTCGTTTTGACTATGCGGAAAGCAAGCACTCCGGATCGAAGCCTCCCGCGAGATCCTCTTATTTTTGTTTTGTGTAACGCGAATGGATCCTAAGGCCCTCCTTGTTCTGCAGATAAGCCCCCGCGGAAGAGGCCGCTGGGGGAAGCCTGCTTTCCTCCTTCCCCTTCGGCTCTCACTACGACCAGGATGGACACGATCTTGCAGCAAGTCCTCTCTGCGGTACGGGGTGGTGAGAAAGCCTTGCTGGAGCACTCAGACCGAAACTTTGCGTCGGCCTGCAATCGCGTTTTTCCAATCAGCTGCTTTATTTCAGTCTTGCACCTCAGATTTTCTTACTGTTTTCCTTCTCCTAGAGAGAAAAGGGGGGCGGGAGGGAGAGAAAAAAGAGGAGAAATCCTACACAAGACGTTTCCATTCACGTTGATGTATCGAACCCCAAAGTTGCTGAAGCTGCTAATTTAGCTTTTGTCTTCCAGGCTTCAATTCTTCTCTCCCTCTCCCTCTCCCCCCACCCCCCATTTCCCCCCTTTCCTGACTCTTTGAAGTGGGTCCCTCATATATAATCCGCTGGTTTTTACATGATTTTTGTTGATTGCTGAAAGGGAAAAACTGCTCCCCCCCTCATTGTAGAAGACAGAAATCCTTTATAATTCCTTTTAATTGCAAAGCAGAAAAATCTTAGTTGAGGGCAGAGAGATGATCCATTCAGGGAAATAGAGAAAAACCCTGCCCTTTTGTATTTAGTAATTTCATTTATTTACAATGCAAAAGCTGCCCATATATTTATATTTTTAGTGTGTGTGTGTGATATATATATAAAGCTTATCAGCTGTGCAAATATGTAGTCACTTAATACATTATGTTTTCAGTTGTAGATTAAATCAAACACCAAATAGTCCGGCACTGTTAAAGAGCTGCAAGCGTTGAATCCAGCAATTAAAAACTGTATTGAGTAAATGGGAAGCATCTCACAGTGCAATCCTCTGCCTATTTACTTAGAAGTACATCCTATTGTGTTCAATGGTGCTTACTGCCAGGTAAACGTGCACAGGACTGCAGCCTGTATGTGGCTTTGTTGTGATTGAGGCACACTACTGTGTGTGTGAATTCTAAGATTTACAATTATGCATTTTCAATAAACCGTAGTCTTTACCTTTTTTCACACACACCCTTTCCTTTTGGGTTTGGAGGTGCTATGAATCCTTCAGACATTATTGAGTCCCAGAAATATTAGATGTGTACAGTAGTCTTAATTGTCTGGACATGGGGGTGGGCAGAAGGGATCTAAATAATTTGGGTGTGTGTCTCTACCTCCCATAGCAGATGCAGTAGGGTAGCTCTCCCCCCATTCATATATCACATTTTTACAGGGGAGTTGCAAATATTTGTAGTTAGAAGTCAGCAAAAAATATTCCAATGCAACACAACCTTGCTTGGTAAATCTGAAGGGGGCGAGGAGGGTCTTTTATTCCCCCTTTTCCCTTCCTCTTGGCTTAATGTTACACATTGGTCGTAAGCCAAAAAAAACCCTTAGTGTAAATGGATTGAATGGATAGGAAGGACTTTACATAACTGTTTTGTCAAGGAATACAGTTGTAGGATTTAAACCTCTGTCCTTGGAGGAAGAATGCAAGGCTTTGCCACTAAGGTGTCTTGTGCAGTGAAATATTTGTTCCTGGGCTTGAGTCGTGGAAGGGCACCAAGCTCTTTTTCTCTAGTTTGCTGAAGGGGGCTTTCTTTTTGGATCCCATCAGGGCAACTCTCGCCCATAATCAAAGCCCGTGTACTGGGGAGGGGAGAAATCTCTTTTTCTCTTCAAAATACCCTCACCCCACCCGAAATAACTTGAAAGGCAATTGATCGAAGCTTAATAAATCAGGTTGGGAACCCCCCCCCCCTTTCCCACTGTAATGAAAATAACGACGCATTCGTCTGGTTTGGTTTGCCCATGGAAGAGAGCAGAACAGAGGACCCAAATATTATTGACCGGCTCTGGAGAGAATCCCTTAGCAACTCAAAGGGGGTGGGTGGGAAAGGGTAATAATCCAGTGATTTAAACTCGACATACAACTACAGCAGGCAAATAAAAACTTAGCCATTCGGGGAAAAGATGCATAATTCCATCTTCGTTCCCAGCCCCCGCTCTCGGTTCCTGGGCGCCGTGGGGTTTTTTTTGGGGGGTGGGTTTCTTTTCTCTTTTTTTCAACCCCTTCCTCTTCGTTTCTCTGCCGGGGAGCCGCGCAGCGCGCAAAGGGGCCGAGGTAGCAGCGCCTAATCGACGGGGTCTTACCTCTCCAAAATAAATTTTAGAAAGGGCTTGCTGTTCTCTGCGATAAATCCGACGCTCGCTTCGGTAATCGATAAGGATGGCTTGCTTAATTGTGTTGGGAAGCCTCCTATTATTTATTTTTAAAATAATAATAATACTAAAAATCACCAGTAGCCTTTTGGTGCTATGGCGGGGAAGCCTTGGGTTCCGTGCGCTCTCGGATCGTCCCCTTTTCCCCGCTCACCTCCTCCAGTTCCCGGCTGCTTTCTCACGCTTTTCTCCGCTCTGTCCCTCCCCTTCTGTTTTCTGCAGAGAATGAGGCTGGATCCCCGGGGCCAAGAGAAGCGGAGGAGCCGCGGAGGGCTGCCGCCAGCCTCGTGGTGAGAGCGGGGAGCCCTCGGTCCCCGGCGCCTGGTGCGCTGCGCGCTGCCCGTTTCCTTCCGCGGAGGGGGACCCGCTTGCCCGCCCGTCGGTGCCGCTCGCTCGCTCTGCTGGCCTCCCTTCCCTGCTGGGGCTTCGGCGGCGGCGGCAGCAGCGCGGCCCCGGGATGGATGGCCGCGAGTTCGCGCCGCCGCCTCACCTCCTGGCCGAGAGGGGCCACCGCAACAGCTCCAGTCGCTTGGCTTCCTCCGGGCACAACTCGGTGCAGCACGCGGGGCACTTCCAGCCCGGGAAATACTTCCCCTCGCCCATCTCCATGGCTACGCACACAGGTCAGTGGGGGCACCGGGGTGAGGAGAGGGGAGCAGAGGAGGATCAGGCCTGGGAAGGAGGGAGGGAGGGAGGGAGAAAGAGGGGGAAGGGCCCGGTCACTTTTCTTCCTGGCTGCAAAAGGGTCGCGATCGCCAAAGGATGGGCGCGCAATTGTGCAAAGATTATATATTTACTGTTAAAAAAAATAAATTGCGTCTTGATCTTGAGGCTGATCGATCCTTGCTCCGGTTGCATCCGTGCAGAAAGATCTCAACAGCTTACTTAAGAGGAGCTCCCCCCCCCAAAAAAAAATAGAGTTGAGGGGAGAGAGATGTTGCAATTAATAGATTCACCACTGTAGATCGGCTGCTCTTTGCAAATGCCCTTTCCGCTAACGTATTTGTTTCTTGTTTTGGTTTTATTAAGCATTAATACTTTCTAAATTTTTAACTAAAAAAAAACCTCTTGGAAAGAGGGGGCGCGGGGACAAACAAAAGCCCCCAGCTGGCCTTTGATTGCATGGAGGACCGGGGCAGAGATTCCATCGCATGCAGAAGCCGAGGCAGGCATGTTAGAAAGGGGAAATCATCATAATTCAAGAGGATTCGGAGGGTGGGAGGAAGGGAAGAACGGAGGCACGGTTTTCCTTTCCTTTCCTTTCTTTTTTTTGCAACATCTTTTATATGGTAGAATGGGGGGTTCTCAAAAGTGAGGGGGAGACGGCCCTTTTGCCCTTGGCTAATAATTCATAATGATGGGGGCGCACGTGCAGCTCGCTTTAGTGGATGTGGAAGAGGAGGAAGCTGTATATTTTCTCTCAAATCTGGATGTACCAGGCTGATAACAAGCGAAATGCGTCCCGTCCTCGCTCTCTCTCTCCTTTCCCCCCCCCCTCTGGCAACCCACATATTCCTTACCGTGGAGTCTTCCTTTTTTAAAAAAGAAAAATTTAGTCATGGGGGAGAAATGGTTAAAATAAGGGCCTTTCCACCCCCTACCCCACCCCCTTAGTAGCTGGAACTGAAGGGAAATAAATCCCACAGAAGAGAAGAGGGGGTGTGTATGGGGGGGGGAGAGAAACCCTTTTTCTGCATTAACATCCTTAAGAAATTCTATTGCCTGAACAAAAAGGCTGTTATTTGCCAGGGAAGGGTGAGCACCCAGGAGCCGGCTATGCTCTTTCAGATTAGGGGTAGCTGTATGTGCAGGGTTAGCATTAATAGAGCGGGTGGTGTAAGACTAGAAAATCCTGTTTCTATATAAAGCCCTGAAGTGTCAGGGTGAGAATGGGTTTGCAGTGCATGTGTTAGCTTTAACAAGTGCTTGTGGTATCCTGCTAAAGACACAAAGTTTGGCAAGAAAAATCAGAAGTGGGGGGGTTGTATGTGCCAGGAGATGGTCTGTGGCATCAATTAGTTGTTTGGGAGAAGGGAATGTACCAAATAGAATCTTTCGGGGCTAGCTAGTTAGTTTGCTGGATGTCAGGACACACAAAATTTAAACATCCACTGTATGCTAAACGACCCAACTCCAAAATTCAGAATCTCGTTGGAGGTAAGAACTATACTGTCTTGGAAGTCTTCATTAACATCCTTGTATAGGATGAGGAGAAGGGATTTAAACTCACGAGGCTTGAATGCAAAAATTCCCTGGATTGGAATTTTCCCGAGGAAGGAATAAGAAAATGCTGAGTAAGGGAATATGACTTTGTATATTTTGCCTTTTGTTTCTGAGTATTTGTAGTCTTTTTGTTTGCGAAGGGTTTGATTTAGCTGTACTGGATTTATTTTTGGAAATGACATTGCTCTTATCAGGATAGATGGTTTGGAGTTAAAAACATTTCGTTTTCACTGTGAATGTTTGAATTTGTTTTCAGTGTAACCTAACCAGACTCTATATTTAACCCAAAGTCGATAAATGCATTTCTGTCCTCAAAGTTTTTGTCATATGGTTGATTTTCAAATGCTGTGGCAGCCTCTGAATATGTAGTGAGCACCTTCATTTTGTGTATATTGCATATTGGCTATATATTTATGGTAGTGGGGATTTAATCTTAGATTTACAAAACCACACACAGCCAATTAAGTTTTGTTTACAAGTTACTTTAAACATCAGAGCAAAAAAGAAAAAGATGTTGCCGTTTTTATTTTTCTCTAAACTCAGCAGTCACAGCCATTGTTTCTAGCTTGATGAACTGTGAATGCTAATAAAATTATATCTGCTTTAATGGGATTACAATTAGTACATGGATTAAAAAAGATGGCATGAGGTAAAATTATCTACTGGGAGTGCAACTCAACGTTTATTTATTTATTTGTTTAAAAATACATACCCAAATTCAGAGTTCTTAATGGACTTTTAGCACGATCTGATTTAAAAAGTGCTAACAAATGTTATGTGTAACACAAGTTACTTGCGCTTTATTCGAAATAATTGAATCGTAGCTTTGCAGGGTTTTCTCTCGGCTTTAGATTTTATCCCTTTTCTTTAAATAAAATAGAAGATGCTCATTGGAGTGAAGTCGTCTTCTTTTTTTAACCTGTTAGGTTCAAACAACACCAGGAAAGAATTTTAAAATGCAAACCCAGGCAAATTGGATGAGGAGTATGATTGGTGTCAATCATTGTGCTTTTCTTCCATAGTCTGGATTCAATACCCCTTGTCCTTCTTCCAAGCCATATGAAACCCTTCTGTTGATCTCTTTTATTTTTCTATTCTATTGTGGGGGTTTTTTTCCCTAAAAAAATGAGAATTTTGATTAAGCTCATAATTAGAAATATGGGGAAGGAATTCTGTTCCTACAGCCTCTTTTCCTTTTGAATGTGTGCTTTTAATGTTTTTTGTTAGGTGCATTTCCCCCCCTTCCCTTTTCTTTTTTTACGTTCAAGAAGCAAACTGTCAATTCCCGTAGAATAAATTATTGATGGAATCTTGACACTGATGCACAATTATAATACAGGGAAAGGCCTCTCCAAAACCAGAGGTCACAATATGTGAATATACAAGCTCGGCTGTGCTGAATCTTTGCCAGGTGCTTTTCATTATTATTATTGTTGTTGCTGTTGTTGTTTGTTGTTGCTGTTATTAAGTCTATAAAGGACGGTAAAGTCTGCCTAAGGATTCTTTTTCCTTTTACACTTGGAACAAGCAACACACTTATCTCCTTGTATCATTCAACAGAGGTAGGCAAGAGACCCTCCCGCTTATATATAGTATAGTTAGTTTAATACTTAGGGCCTCACTCGCTCAAAAGAAAAAGGTTGGGAGGGGCTGGTTCCGTTCGTAAGCTGCGTTTTGGGCACCCACAACTCTTTGGGCAACTAAAACAGAAACAAAAACCGAGCACAGAATTCCAAAAGGCCGGATGCAAAGCAAATCCACTGGGAGAAGACTGGAACGCAAAGTGCTCTTGCAAGAGTGCGCTTAATTTTTATGTCCACTCGGACGAAATTCCACAAGGCATGCATTCACCGTTCAAGCATATATTCCAACACTCCCTTCTCTCTGGAATTCTTTCCCCATGGAGATCTGGTGTACCCTCCCTATTCCTTTCCTCAAGCAGTCTCTCTCTCTCTCTCTCTCTCTCTCTCTCTCTCTTTCTCTCTTTGAAACAACAACAACAACCTGGCCAACGAGACCTTGGATTTTTTTATTTTTTGAAGCTAGCTTTTAGCGTTTAGCAAATTGTTTTTCTTAAAGCAGAGTGCTGATAGTTTTATAATCCTGCTGTAGAAATTTTATGGTAAAGCGCTGTTATAGTAACCTTGTCACAAAAGGTGCAATTAAAATGTTTTGTCTCATTATTTTTCTCACAGCATTAGATTTGTGTGTTTGCGCGCGTGTCTCTAATGCAGATGGTCCAAAGTCAAAGCTGTGAAAAAAAATACTATTATTTTTTTTCAAAAAAAAAGGAAGGAAGGAAAGAAAAGGATATTAGCAGCATTATTCATCATTACTCCTGCCTGGAGCTGTTTGGATTTTCACATTGCAGTTGACTCTTATTTGGTATTCAAACGAGAGTCCTACCAAGAGGGCTGGTGGAAGGCAGACCCAAATGCTATCCGTATCCCCCATATCTGAAGAAGGTAGCTGCACGCCATTCAATTCCCCCTCAAAGCTTGGCTGGAAATACTTGCCTGAAATAGCTTGTGCAGGTACATGAGATTAAAAAGAACCAATTGTAAGTAATTGACAGGAAAAAGAAAGCATGGTAGCTGCCAGGAACGGGCTTATGCTTCCAACGAGCATAGCAAAGGATCTCAAAACAGACATTTCTTATGAATGAAAACTGTCGCAGCGGTCCTAGGCTGGAAATTTCCTTGGGAGTAATAGGGTGGGGGTTTTGGTTTGTTTTTTTTTTGTAGATGTAGGTACCGTTAAATCCAGTGATAGGAAGAAATACAATAAATTCCTGGGAAGGGAGACTCAGTTGCAGGATTCACCCCACCCTACAGTTTCCTCATCTGGCATGCTTCCCCTACCTACCCCTCTTTTAAAGAAAATACATTTTAGTAAATACCTCATTAACTATCTAACACCAGTGGATGTTTCTGCAACACAGTTCCTAGCATTAAATAGGTGCTAAAGGAGTTACTGTTCAAAGGCATGTTCTAAAGACTCTAACCATCTTTACTTATAAATGACAAGAAGCATGAGACATCAAAGGCAAGGCAGAGATAACAGCAAGGAACTGCCAGCGCTGATCTTTTGCACGGGAACTGCAAGGCGCACATGGTTACACAAGGTGGTTACGGTTGTACACGAGAGAGGGAGAGGGAGAGAGCGCACAAAAATTAAAGTTCAAATTTGAAATGTACATTATCCCACTGGGAATTGCTTTGCCATCATGTCTAATTATTCATATAAGAGGTAGATTTCCCCCCCTACAGGAGCAACTAGGCGCACTGTGTGTGTGTGTGTGTGTGTGTGACTATGATGCTAATTTAGAGGCAAGGCAATATTTCCACGTGCAGAACAAGTTTCCCAGTACAAAATTTACACCACTGCTTCGAAATGGGCCTTAGCCTCGGAGCAGAAGAGGCTGTTCAACATATGGGAGTCCAAATGCAAAGAAGGTTGTTTTAAATAACAGGCAGAAGCCTAAAAATATCCCTTCAGAAATATATATATATATATGAGAAAGAAAAATGCCAAACCCTAGAACTGAAAGATCTAAAAATATTCAGGGCTTTGGCAAGGCTCATGAAGTTAAATAAATTATACAAGAGCCATTCATGGGAGAGACTACTTTCTCTAACAGGAACATTGTTCAAGCTAATAAAAATTATAATTTACTAGCCACCAAGCTTTTCATGAGTCTAAATTTAATTGGTCAGGCTTCTGGAGTCCATCATTTCCTGCTGGATTAGTAGATTTGTATTGGAGTTTTTGACATAGCAGAGAACGAAAAAAGACAGAATCATGAAATGGCATATTTCTGGGCGAGCGCACAAAGCGGGTGGAGTGGGGGGGGTGCTGCTTTGCTTCATCCTCCCTCCATCCTCCCCCCAACCCGCCCTGCACCCGGCGAACTCCCTCTTTTATTCCTTCCTACCCCATTGCATCTTGAGTAGCTTGGAAAGGTGGGAGGAGACTTCAGGGTTTGGGGGGGTTGTGCATAGATGCAGGGGGTATTAGGGACGCGAGAACGCAATTTAGATCTTCAGAGCCCTTTGAAACACAGCACAGTTATTTTAATTTGATAAATGATCGGGCACCTTTAAGAGTGTGTTTGAACAATCAAGATACACTTCAGCAAGTTGATAGGATGTATGCTGTCAACTTGCATATGCCATTAGCGTAGACTGCACGCATAAATAATGTGAGAGCACAGCTCCTCTCCCTACCCTTCAATTCTCCATGCGCTACCCACTTACAAAAGAGCCCTTTACCCATTAAACCAGGGGTCTTCAGAGCCAAAAAATCCCAATATTTCTGGCTCCCCTCTCTTCCTCCTCCTTAAGGACAGACTGTTCCAACTGAGTGCCTTTAAAACAGGAACATATTAAGAATAATGAATGTACCAATCCACTTCAACCAGGGTGTGTGTGTAGAGGAGACAGACAGACAGAGAGACCCTGTTAGCTGTGAAAACTGCTTTCTTATCATCTCAGCTTTTTTTTTTTTTACCTTGTAGCACAGTTCTCCTCCTTTTCACTGTTTTGCCTGTGGTATGTAAAACTGCGGGGTTTGGGGGGGGTGGAGCGTGGTATATGTGTAAATGCGTAGGGGGAGCTGGCATTTAAAATATGGCATGTAATAATTAATTAGACCCAACTAATTAACACCAATCATTCCCAATAAATAATAAAATAAAACCATCAGTTAGCTTTGACTTATGGGCGAACATCAGAAAAGGCTTTTGTGATAATTCATAGGCTGCTTGGTGTGTGTGTGGGGGGGGGGGATCAGTGAAACCAACACGAGAGGGTGCAGAAATCCACCTGCCTTCTTCGGTCAGTTCCTTCTGCAGTTGTAAGCCAGCTGTATTTCAACTGGCCTGCCCATCTATCTATGTTTGTAGGTTAGGATTGTGCAAACTTGAGTCTCGCAGACCAAAGCGAAAAACTTGTAAGGCTCTTCTTGTCAGTCTGTTTTGGAGTGCCATCTTCCTCGCTCTCTCTCTCTCTCCTGCAAGTCAAACTTAGAACGATTGTTATTTTGAACAGAAAGCTCCAAACCACATGGCGAAAATCCATTTTGGCCTCGTTCACTGCTTCCTAGGCTCAGTGACAATCTAAAAATCTATGGGATGGGGTGGCCACACAAATACATGAAGCATCATCGGTATTAGAAGTACAGCATGTGGACTCCTGAAATGTAATTCTTAATTTTCCTTTCTGTGCGCATATATGTGTGTGTGTGTCCTGTCTGTTCCTCTGTTTGTATATCATTGAAATATGAATGTAAGTACTTAACCCATTTCTCACCAGTGATTGAATCTCTATAATCAAAAAGAAGAGGTGACGTTAACCGGAGATTCACAAAACACAGTTGTGTTTCTTTTAGAGTGGCCATTGTTCTAAATATCTTGAAAACATAACATAGCTGAAGAAGTCAGTAGGCAACTCTAAATGGTTCAGAGGATTCTTATTTCCCTAATTTACCAAAAAAAGGGGGGAGGGAAACCTTGTAAAGTGTAGCCGTAATAATTTGTGGTTTATTGATCTGTGTAATTTCTAAGAAAATATCCATTAATGTTGGTGTGCTCTGACCACTTTGCCACAGAATACATTCAGGGGATTCAAAATATATATACACTTGAATGTTGAGACTCTGGGTTGAATATCTGAGAATCTACTCAGAAAAATAGTGGAGATATAGTGGATAAGATATAGATAAATATCAAAATCCCACAAAACCTTTCTTTTGCATGCTATAGTTTGCAGAGTTTTCAGACTATATCTGAAACCGAAGGCTTGTTCCAAATGTATGTGCTATAACCTTAAACATGCTCCGAATATTACGCTTCCTGCATATAGTACTCCTGAGAACTTTATTACCAATAGATCATGTTTCCTGGTGTGTGTGTTTTTTTAACATGCGAAATCTGCAAAAATAGCAAACAAGGTACTTTTATACTTCCAAACCTACAGGGCCAAGTCTTGATCATTCTCCTAAAAATGTTGAAATAGCTGAAAAGTCTAATTAGAGTGTTGTAATTAATAACATATAATGGTTGTAAAGCCTTTGAGCAATTAAAATTCTCTCAAGTGACCAGAAGGGCTATTACGGCAGGCCCACAATCGCCTTGTAGCTATAAGGATATCATAAAGGGAAAATCCTTGAGGGTGGTGAATTTTAGACAGGGGCAAATTAATAAAATTTCCTCTGGGTTCCCCCCGGTACTCTTACCAGTGGTGCCTGCCCCTTTAGGTTTACGCTAGAATGTCATTTCATGCTCTGGATGAATACATAAAATAAGAGATGCCACGATAGGCGTGGGGCATTTGGGACTGATGTGTCCTGCAAACTTATTATTGTACAAGGGGCCTGAATTGTTTTTCTCCCCCTTGGATATCTTAATAGCGCAATACAGTAGAAATTTCCATTTTCTAAAACCTTGGTTAGCTGAAGCTCGTGACTACCTAAACTCACTGTGGGTCTTCCATGTTAACACAACCCCCACATGTAAATGGCACGCCCATTTATTCGTACAATTTGGATGTCCTTCAGACCATGCAGATGAATGAGAAGCTACCGTACAGAATACAGCGTGTGCCTGTTCCGTATATATGCAGCAGTGTGTTTTCTTTTTTCCTGTTCAGCATTCTACGCTAAATAATACTTTTGGACGGTGCAGCAAATTGCTTTGCTGGGAAGGGGGTTTGCATAAGGAACAGTGGGAGTTCTGTGCAGGCAATCTCTTGAGTGTAAGCAAATGGCTGGATGAGAAGGAGATAGTGTCAGCTCTCTTTGGGCTAAGTCTTCCTGGCAAATTGTTTATTTCTTTTGCCTATCAGATGGTTGCATTCAGTGCCAAAGTTGCAATTGTCTCTCCTTCCTTCCCTACAGCTGTCTCAATGGATTAAATTCCAAACTGGGATCAGAAGCTGTTTTAAAAGGGAGGGGGAGGCATTACTGGGAAATTGATGGGGCCTAAACAGGTGGGATTGTGTACTATTTAAGAGAGAGAGAGAGAGAGAGAGAGAGAGAGTTGTTGCTTTTGATTTTCTAAGACCTTGAAAAGCAGCGGAGAGAGTCCAAGTCACCCAAGGTTGGTGGTAGGATCCCTTGATCTCTCTCTCTCTCTCACACACACTAATATGTAGCTGTGTCTCCAACGCAGATCCATTGAGCACGGCAAATAAATAAAAGCAGCCCTGGGTGGGAGTGAATGGATCAAGCGGCAAGCTATCTTGAAACCTTCTATAAAATACTTTTTAAAGATTTCATCTTGGTGATTAGCGAAGCATGGGTCGAGAACACGCACGTACCCCCCCACCTTCATCCAGCCAGTTGCAGCGTGAGATGATAACCCATCATCTTTTATGGAGCAAGCTGGAAGATTTCCCCAAGTTTCATTTAGCTATTTATCATCCTGGCAGGCGCTCTCCCCCTCCACCCCATGCACATACTAGTCCTTCTCTTGCTCCTATCTCTCTGCAGCTCCCCCCCCCCCGAAACACACAAAAATATGCCTCTGCAGACTCACTAGAAAATGAATTGTGTATTCTTTTTTTCCTGGAGAAGGAAAAATAAAAAGTGTATTTCAAAGTTAAAACAGATTTTGAGATTAACTTGTCTACTCCTTATTAGTGGCACTCCTTCTGAAGCTTACAGAGGATGCAGATAGAGACACATGTGTCAGGCAGAAAGAAAGCAGAATCCTGAGAAACCAAAAATCTTAGAGAATTACGGTTTGAGTAGTTTCATCTGTGTGTTAGCATTTGTTTTCTGGATCTTCCCAGAGATGCTATTTTGCCTGCTTGCATCTGTGAGAGATTGGATGGGTTACGGGGCCTGGAATAACTACGGGGCATGTTTTTCACTTGTGGGTACGAAAGGGCTTTTTGGATGTACTGTACGTACTATCATTCATCCCAAAATTTTGTAGCCCGGGATGTTCTTCTTGGGGCTGCAAAGCGGGCCTTTGGTTTAGCAGTGGCGGCTCTCTCTTTGATGTATTGAAGCCTCCTTGTAAACTTGTGAGTCATCATGGTGAAAATCAGAGGTGTAAATTCAAGCAGTTGCTTGTGATCTAAGCTGTATGTTTGTGTCTGTGGGTGAAAGAGAGAGAGAGAGAGAGAAGCAGATCACACAACACATGATTAGGACAGGGTTTTTATGGAAAGCAATTGTTAATAATAAAAACATTTGCATAGCCCGTTTTATCCTCCCAACTTTCAGAAGGCAGCTTAGTAGCACAGGTGGGATTCACTGAAATCTTTGTGAGGATGGCTGAGGGTGGGGCATCCATTCAGTTTCCTCCTGGGTCCAATCCATCAGTCACTGCAGCTGTGCACACTCCCGTCATACAGGGAGGGGGCAGGTGTGGGGGTTTTTGCGCTGGGGAGGAGGAAACGAACAGAGGTCCTGCCATGAGACTGGAAAAGTTTGTGACTTAATGGCTGGGTCCTGAGTTCTGCGCATAGGACGGAAAGAATCAACTGCCGTGTAGGCAGGATGTAGCAAATGGCCGTGTGTTAGCGCTGCAGTGGCGAAGGAGATAAAATCTTAAGTATTTGTGGCCGTTGCCCACAAGAGCTAAACAGAACTGCCACGTTTAGGGGCGGTCTGGCAACAGATGCTGAGGGCAAACGAGAGAGCAGGATTTGTCCCATGGTGGATGCAGGGCTAAGTAGACCCTTATCCCCAAACCAGCAGGGCAGTTCTTATGACCCAGGTTTGCCCAGCTGTAGCTACTAAGTCTCTCACACCACAGCGGGCCCAGAGTCCACTGGGATGGCTTCTAGTTTTTTCTTTTTTAAGCAGATGTCAAGTAACATTAAAAGGAAAACCAGAGAGAGAGAGAGAGAGATCATGAATATTAAGCAAATCTTGCAATTTGGAGGCTGCGCCCCCCCCCATGGTGTTCAGGCACAGAGAAGTTGCAGACTCTTGCCATGCAAATGGCGTTTAAGACTAGGGAGCGGAGGAATATTTCTCAGAAGTCGTTTATCATGGGGGCTTGCAGTGTAACCAAAGCTCTCTTCGAAAATGATCCCTTCATCCTGACAAACCACATCCCCAAGGGTGTGCTGGGACGCAGAGAGAAGGGGGGTAGGGGCTTCGCTCCTCCTCCTGGGCTACTCTGGGACTCCCCCAATTCAGAAGGGCGTGGGACAGACAGCGACACTGGCCGGGAAACATCTGTTCTGCAAAATTGCTGGGAATGTCGACCGAGCTACAAGGATTTGGAGAGAGGGCTGTGCTAGCGTTTGGTCTGCTGCTGTGTGTTTTGGCCTGTGTGTTGAGGGTGGGTGGGGGGGCGAGCGAGCCATGTGCCGTGTGGCGATAGCCTAAGGAAATATTAAAACACCCTGGTATTACAGCATCTTTAAAATGTACTTTTCAGAAAGATATTTATGACAGCTCATCTCTGCGAGGAGGGCTGACTCAGCTGTCTCCCAGAAAAGGGGTGAATTCATCCTTGGCATTCAATCCCTTCCTCTGTGCAGAGTTGGGGGAAAGGCTGCTTCCAAGACATGGCCCAGGGCTTGTGCTGGGTAGATGTCTGAAGGGGTCAGCTGCCTGCTTTCCGCCCTAAAGAGGCGAACAAGAGATTCACAGGCAAACCACAGCTGTTTAGGAGTGGTCTTCGTAGCAGTGCAACAGGGGTTTACAGATCAGGTTGAAGACCGATAATACAGTGGTACCTCAGGTTACTTACACTTCAGGTTACAGTCTCCGCTTACCTCAGGTTAAGAACTTTGCTTTAGGATGAGAACAGAAATCGTGCTCCTACGGCGCAGCGGCAGCAGGAGGCCCCATTAGCTAAAGTGGTGCTTCAGGTTAAGAACAGTTTTAGGTTAAGAACGGACCTTCGGAACGAATTAAGTACTTAACCTGAGGTACCACTGTAATAATAATAATAATTTAATAATTATTTATACCCCGCCCATCTGGCTGAGTTTCCCCAGCCACTCTGGGCGGCTTCCAATCGAGTGTTAAAAACAATACAGCATCAGATATTAAAAACTTCCCCTTAACAGGGCTCAAGACCGCCTTCCCAAACATGGGATTTACTCTGAAACGTCTTGGGCCTAATGAAATATTTTCCTGTGCATCTGGAGCCTTCCTCTTTTTTTCCTACCAGCAAATGATGCCTTCTTGGGTGTTGGCTTCACACTAGTTTGTGACTCTCTGCGATGCTGGGAGTCGATGCAAAGGGCGCTCCAAGAATTTGGGCAGAAAAGAGAAACATGCAAGCCTTGTCTTAATCTGCTCCGTAATAGCTTAGGATGGACCTGAATGAAATCAGGTACGGCACCTGAAATGTCCCCAAACTAAATATGGGGTGTTGGGGTCCTTGTCAGCACAGTGCTTTGATACCTGTGCTGGAGCCTGTATTTCGATATACAGTGCTTGAAACTGTATCCTTTAAGCTGCTTCAATATAGAAAAGCCAGGTACAATATATCAAAATAGAAGTTTTCATTGCATTCAGGGATGCTTCCTTCCTTCAAAGTAAACCTGCATAGGATCAGGCCGGTAAGAGTGCCTTCTATATGGAAATTCCTCTTTTAAAGGGGTCAGAAGCACTTTTAATGCACACCTGTAAATAGCTGGTGGAGACTTCCATCCACGATGTTTTCCTAGGGGACAAAAAGGAAGAGTTTGGGTTTTGTTTTGTTTTTTGTAAATCAGGTGAGATGCTCAACTTTGGCATATCAGTGTGCCAAAAATGACTTACATTGGCATGCATTTTTAAATGGCTAGGAACTATTGTAAGGCTTCTCTAATGGATTAACTAAAATATATATGTATGTGTGTATGCGTACACCCCCCCCCCCGGTAAAATAAAATGAAGCAAGATGAGACAGGCAAGTCTCCATGTGGAACTACAAGTGCGTCCTGAACCCTAACTTGATCTTGTCTTTTTCTTTTTGTCCAGAAACAGCATTGTTTTCTTTCACTCCGCCACACCCCATCCTGCAAAATTTGCACGCAGCACACTTCAATTGCTTGACACTTGTAGCCCTCTCAGGGGCAGTTACTGTCTTTATTTAAAATATGTCTATCCCAGCTGCTGTACCGGGCTAAAGTCAACTTCTAACCACAAAAACACCAAAACACCACAAGTTGCATTGTCTTCCATTCTAGATCTTCTGCCTGTACAACAGAAGGAAAGAAATGGATCCCCTGGGGGCCTCTCCCATCTGTTCACCTGAAAGTTCAGCACCTTTCCTTCTTCTTTGCCTCCTCCTTCCTGAAGTCTTACAATTCCAGCTGGTCATTATTTGAAATCTGTAACTAGGAAAATGTGCCTGCATATTTGGTTCTTTCCTTCTCCTCCCAAATTTCTTTTCCTTTTGTGTTATGACTTGGCAATCTCAAGCCTGATATTTTGTAAATCGGAGGCCTTTTGGGGGCTGAAAAGCAGGGTGAAAATGCTTTAACTACATGAAAGATGTGGTGTCTAGTGCCCTATCCAAGCAATTTCCTATGTTTATAAAATCGCTTTGGAGAGAGAGTGGTATTACCTGTTCTAGACCTGCTACCACATTATTATTATTATTATTATTATTATTATTATTATTATTATTATTATTATTATTAAAAATTATATACCACCCTCCATCCAAAGATTTCAGGGCAGTTCACATCTGAGGAGTTTGGTAAGGAAGTTGGATATTTTTACTGTTAACCCCCCCCCCCCCACAAAACCTTGTATTGGAACAAATAAAGCAGGAGGGGGGAAATGGGCGAACAACAATGCAAGTTACTTTTGAAGTCCTTGGAGGAAAGGCGGAATATAAGTGCAAAAACAGGAATAATATAAAGGCACGTTTCTGGAACAGGGGAAGACAATCGTTCAACACTTGCCTTGGCAGTGTCTGAAGAGTATGCACAATTTTGAGCATATGTATCCTGCCAAGCCATCTGTGCACAGTCAACAGGATACATTTATTCAGACCTTTTGGACATTACCAGGATGTGTGTGTCTTAGGAGCAAGCAGGTTCATCCCCCTCCCCTTCCATTCCCCCCATGTCATCTTTGACACACGAGTAAGGAAAACGAAGCATGGAGGGGGCAGACGTTGAATCTGGAACAGGTGCAGGTGTTCAAGTGGGGCTGGGGACCCTTGTAGGTGCTGCTGGTTTTGTAACCCCAACCCATTCCCCTTAAATCATACTCTGGGCACGCTCAACTCTTCCTGGATGTAACTGTGCCTTTTTCTTAATAGGCCAAAGGTAAAGGGACCCCTGACCATTAGGTCCAGTCGTGACCGACTCTGGGGTTGCGGCGCTCATCTCATTTTATTGGTCGAGGGAGCCGGCGTACAGCTTCCGGGTCATGTGGCCAGCATGACTAAGCCACTTCTGGTGAACCACAGCAGCACACGGAAACACCGTTTACCTTCCTGCTGGAGTGGTACCTATTTATCTACTTGCACTTTGACGTGCTTTCGAACTGCTAGGTTGGCAGGAGCAGGGACCGAGCAACAGGAGCTCACCCTGTCGCGGGGATTCGAACCGCTGACCTTCTGATCGGCAAGTCCTAGGCTCTGTGGTTTAACCCACAGCGCCACCCGCGTCCTTATCTTAATAGGCTGCCTGGATGCAAAAAGAGGATAGGTCTCCGGAACATTTTAATAGTAGTGTGGAAGAGGTGACTTCTATGGATGTAACTGGCATGCCTCTTCTGTGCAATAGTTAGGGTTCAGGAGTCCTGCCTTCTTTTGTATCTGGGAACCCCGCTTCTTTAAACAAGCAAGCAAGTTAGCTCAGATGTAATTTATCACTATATACTGCTGGAGCATAGAGAGCACCTGGCGTAGTATTCTACCCAAACCACAGGTTGCAAAAGTGAACTGCTTTTTATGGCAATCCTGTGCCACCTCTAAACCTTCTGCTTTGTCCTCTGTGCTTGAAGAGTACGAGTTCTCTTTCACCATTGCTTCAAGCGTTACAGTCCGAGAGCGGTCACATGGAACGATTTCTTAACCTGTAACGTTGTTAACCGATGGAACTCACTGCAGCAGGATTAGGTTGCATCTAAGGACTCGTTTTTGATGCAAGTATTTCTGTTATTACAACAGGGGCCCGCCCCCATACCCCCCCAAAATTGGCTGGTGGGGGGTTGTTGAGAGAACCCCCAGAACCAGCCCAGGACAAGCAGAAATGCTTTTGCTGATGGAGTGGTTGTAACAGTGAGACACTGGATTCCTCCCTTGGTTTGCTTTTCATCCACTCCCTTTTCTATGTAAGTAGTGCTCTCTTCTCAGAACACTTATGTCTATATCATTTCCCAGTTAAACCTAACAGTTCCAAATTTAGTTACACTTTCTCCTCGTACATTTCGCTATTTCATTCATCTACCTGCTTGCAATCACATAGCAGAGCAATGAAGAAGCCCTCCTCTTAAGGCTGAAGTGGGATTCACAAAATAAAACCAATATTTATCTTACTGGTGGTTGGAAGGCACGCACCTATAAATTCTACTTTATTGCGTGCAGCCTGTTTGGGTAATTTCTCTCTCCCCTCTTTCCCCCTCATGTGAGGCTTCAATTAAAAAGAAAAAGAAAGAAAGCCAACCACCCTCTTGACTTAAGTAGATTTTCAAAGAAACTCCTGCAAATTAATTTTTTAGCTATTTGATGTCCCTAAACTCAGGGCCCCAGAGAATCTATTGCCTGACCTGCATAGTATTTCCTTTTCCCTGATTTTTTTTTAAAAGTTAAATCCAGGATGTCCTGTGACTACACCAAAGGAGTGTCCACAAGATCTTGCTGGACTACAACTCCCATCATCCCTGACAATTGGCTTTGCTGGTTGAGGCTGATGGGAACTGTAGTCCAACAAACTTCTGGAAGGCCCCACATTGGCTACCCCCATGTTTTCCCAGATAGTGAACTATGGGAGTAAGGTCACCCAGTTTGGTAGGAGGGCAAAGGATAAAATAAACTACTTTCATGGACCCTCAAGTTGCCCATTCTTGCCTTATAACATTCCTGCTTATAACATTGGTCTAGTAGTAGAAATCACTGCACCTAGATTGGAAGATGAGACCTGTCAGGGTTTCCCAAGCTTGGGTCTCCAGCTGTTGTTGGACTACAACTCCCATCCTCTCTAGCTAGCAGGACAAGTGGTCAGGGATGATGGGAATTGTAGTCCAAAACAATAGATGGAGACCCATAAATGCTTCACCTGCACAGGCAGCGAACGATTTGCATGGAGGTTATGTTCCAAGGCACCACACACTTACTTGAAATTGCATATAATCGGAGCACCCATGGAAAAAGCCTGGAAATACCGTTCTGCTGCCTTCTGGAGCCACGTATTGGAGCCTAGATGCAGGGGGTGGGGAGAGGATGAATTTGTTACTCCTCCATCTAGGTTCCAAAATTGGTTGGGGGGGGAGGTGAATTTGTGGTTTTCAGGGGTTAAGTGACAGCTAAAGGGAGGGACTAAGGATTTCCACACATGGCAATGACCCTCTGCTGCACCTGCATTCCCATAATCTCTGAAAACATGCAAATGGGGCCAAGACAAATGCAAATGGAATTGGAATGGCTGGGGAGGCTCACCAAAAGAATAAGGTGGGGGGGGGAGATATAGGGACAAAATGGCCTTGGATCTTGTGCCTCTACCTGGTTCACACTGCTGCTAAGGAGGTGTGAAACTTGCCAGCATCACAGTAACAGCGATTTTACACTCAGTTCTTCCCAGAGTGTGAATTACACCACCCAGGGTGAAGAGGGGGAACAATTGCAAGCTGCAGTGGGTGTAAGAAACCACACGGATGCAGCAGTTCTGCATTCTAATTTTGGAGGCAGAGCTGAGGAGGAGTTGCTGCATATCTGCCTTTATTGCTGACAGTATGCTGCATCACACAAGGCTAATGTTATCCTTAGCAAGGGGTTAGGGGGGGGAAGACCCACCGTTTGACCACTGAAGGGCGCATGTAAGGCTGTTCCTGGAGTCTTGCACTCAGTTTTTGGAATCTACCTTTGAAACTTAAAAGTTGCTTTCTGTGTTTGCACACACATGCGCACAATGAAGAGAATGATCCAAGGTCTGAAAGAAATCTCTAAGGAGCAAAAGCTTTCAAGTGTGGCAGGCAGTTGATTGGTAATGCGGACAGAGCAGATGTTGACCACCTTAATCTCGGTTTCCAAACCGGGCTTTAGGCTATGGTTGCAGGGGGAGTCCACAGAACCGTGCCTGGTGGCCACAGGTGAGATGCAGCATGGTGACATCACTCCAGCCTAGATAGCTCAGTTGGCTAGAGTGTGGTGCTGATAACACCAAGGTTGCAGGTTCTGTCCCCACATGGGACAGCTGCATATTCCTGCATTGCCGAGGCGTTGAACTAGATGTTCCTCAGGGGTCCCTTCCAACTCTACAATTCTGTATATCTGTACATACAAATCAAAGGAGCGATCCAGTTCCTCCACTGGCTGCGTGGCTGAAAACCTCTGGTAGGAGAATGGGGAATGTCAGAGCAACAGATCTGAATGTTAAAAGTCGACATGATGGTAGCGAACTATTACTTTTTACCATATGGCGTGACTGGATTCTCCATTAATGTGCCCATGTTGGAGGCTCTTTGAAAACCTGGACCCAAAAAAAGAGGGAATCAGGTAACAGACGTTACAGTGGTACCTCGGGTTAAGAACTTAATTTGTTCTGGAGGTCCGTTCTTAACCTGAAACTGTTCTTAACCTGAAGCACCACTTTAGCTAATGGGGCCTCCTGCACTGCTGCTGCACGATTTCTGTTCTCATCCTGAAGCAAAGTTCTTCACTCGAGGTACTATTTCTGGGTTAGCGGAGTCTGTAACCTGAAGCGTCTGTAACCCAAGGTACCACTGTATTCAGCTGGCATGTGAAAGTGGTCTTGAAATCTCTGACTTTTTGAGCTGCTTTGTCTTTTAGAGGTTTGCATGTGTTTCTTGGCTTTCTGCAGCAAGGAGTTTCCACACTATCTACTCATGAATGTCTGGATCTGTTCTTAGGGCACACTTCACAACAAAAGTTGCTGGAAACCCCAAAACCTTGCAGAGCTCACCAGCCTGAAATTTTGCCTGTTACTCTTTCTAAACTTCACATTTTATATAATTGTAATATCTCTTGGATATTATCTTTTACCTATCATTTTCCTTCATCCTTAAATACATTTTCATGCAGTTAGTTTTACTTCTCAGAAGCTTTCGGAGAAACATCTGGAGCAGTAAAACATCACCCCTCTCCCATACGTGGATTACTGCATATCCCTTACAACAATTTATAATAAGCCTAGTTTCCCTATTCTTGGAACAAGTAGCAAAGCATACATTTAAGGTCTTTTTTCTTTTTCTGATATGATTTGGAAGCCATCTATGTTTGCATCTAATCAGGCCCAGTGGAGATAAAACTGAATGCAAATAATACTTTTTTTGTTTTCTTCCTAATCACATTATAGCTAATATAATTCTATTAGTCTGATCTCTACCACCAGTTGTCCTCTGAAAACGCCGCACCGTAATCTTAATCAACACAAACTCTGGGCATGCAAGCGGGGAAAGGCTTTTTCATCCTGTGGTTTTTTTGTGCAACGTCTCATGATTGCACCAACTGTTAAAAGCCAGTGCTCTATAGGCATGAATTTATCTCTCTGTTTCTGTAAGGATGCCACATAAATGTTGCAAGGGAACCGTATATATCAGGAGAACAGTCTTTTTTTAAAATGAAAGTGGGTTCAGGGGGAGATATTGTCTCAGTCGGTGACAGTGCTAGGGTTTCTTCTACTTCCGTTCCTCCAGGACTAGGTAAGCAGTTTATTTTTTGCTAGAAAAGCAAAGGCACTTCTAGGAAGTGTACCTTATGGATGCATGAACTGCTAGCTCTCCCACCTCAGAATATTCAAAGTATGGTGATTATCCCTGCATGAGATATGGTGGCCAAGTACTTGATGTGCTTGTCTGCGCCACTAAAGATTGAGGAATCACCCTTTACTGTACAGAACAGTTCTGTTGGCTGTAAATGGATGTGTGTTCCATTCAGAAGGTGACATGGGTCTTGGTTGAAGCTAAGCAGGTCTGGGTCTGGCCCAGTACCTGGATGAGTTACTTACCTGGGAAGCGCATGTGCACACCTTCATTTCACGATGGAAGGAAGTTTCATAAATGTAATAAATAAGCAAAATAAGTTATACCATAAATTTCTTAACCCATGCCTGTTGGACCAAAAACAGCTGAAAATGTTTCTAGCTAATATCCTAGGACAGGGGTGGGCAGACTTTAAGCTTGCTGGATCTACTTTGGTGGATCTCAGTTCTAGTAAAAAACAACAACCAAAGTTAGGTGCAAAATAGCGCCTCTGAACACATGCTAAGTCCAAGTCACAAGACAGGAGATTCCGACTTAAAATCTTAAGAACTTCCTGATGGTAAGAGCTGTTCGACAGTGGAACGGACTCCCTGGGAAGGTGGTGAACTCTCCTTCCTTGGAAGTTTTTAAGCAGAGGTTGGATGGCCACCTGTCATGGATGATCTAGTTGAGATTCCTGCATTGCAGGGGGTGGAACCAGGTGACTCTCAGGGTCCCTTCCAACTCTACAATTCAGAGATTTTAAGTATTTGTGATCCAGTCCAGAACCGAGCTCAAAAGCCCTTGCACACAAAGTTTCAACACCTTCTTTTCCCCCTGAGTGTTCCGTTTCAGCAACCTCTTTTAGAGTGGGCAGGAGAAAGATGCTTTTCAGTTAATGCTTCTTCCTAATTGCATCACAGATCATAGTAGCAATGCAGCAATAGAGGTACTGCTGATCTGTGCTGCTGGTTTTCCTCTGAAAATACCATATCACCAGTTGTAAACCTTTCAAAGATCCTTAATCTGCCTTCTGCCCACCTCTGTCCCAGAATATGTTTCGCCTTCCTGCTGGACTACAGGAAGAGATGAGAAGTTCTCCACATAGTTTGACATTTCTGCCCACTTCTTGTTGGTCACTTGGAGGACCGAAAATGGAAAATGCCATTTGAAATGCCATTTTAAAACACTTGATGGCAAAATAGCATGCAACAGGCAACTTGACCATGATCAGATATTTTTATCAGCAGGAGCAAGAGATTTAATATTCTATAGAAGATGATGATGATATTGGGCATGAAACCCACTCTTGATATTCTTCCCTCCTGTTGCACATTCTCATGGCCCTTATGAATCAGAAACAACAGTGTACTCCTAGCCATGTCTACTCAGAAGTAAGTCCAGTTGAATTCATAGGGTCTTACTTCCAGGTAAGCAGGGCTAGGATTGCAGACTAAGTTAGGTGATAACAGTGGTACCTTGAGTCTTGAACTTAATCCATTCCAGGAGTCCGTTCTACCCCCAAAACCATTTGAAAACCAAGGCACGGCTTCTGATTGGTTGCAGGAGCTTCCTGCACTCAAGCAGAAGCCGTGTTGGATGTTGTTCGGCTTCCGAGAAGCGTTCGCACACCGGAACACTTACTTCCAGGTTTGCAGCATTCGGGAGCCGATTTGTTCGGCAACTAAGCTGTTCGAGAACCGAGGTACCACCGTACTCAGTTTGATTCCGATCAAGTAGGCTGTCCCTCTTGGGCTGGAGACAGAAGATAGTTTTTAAGAGTGTTTCATTTTAATTATTGGGTATATATGTGTATTTCGTTTTTCTCACAATCATCTCATGCAAAACAGGTTTTTAAAACAATACAAAAAATGTACATGAAGTGATAGTGCGATGAGACTGTATATACAAGATGGGCTTTGATGCCTCTTTCAAACCACCTTCCGTGGTCTTTAAAAAACAAACAAACCCGGCTGTCCAACTCTTATCTTTAGTGGGTAGCTTGTTGGTATCCAAATCCTGGATATCCTGCTTTCAGTATTTCCCACCCACTACCAGCAGACAGGAGTATAAAGAATGCTTTATAGTTTTGTAGCCAAAGAAGTTCAGGATCTATTTGGGGCTTTCAACCATTGGCATTGATCAGGACATCTATTCTGCATTCTCTCTCTCTCTCTCTCTCTCTCCCCCGCCCTCTCTCTCTTGTCAAAAGGCGACAGATTGCAAGTGGCACTTACAACGTAGAGACTAGGTTGTGATTACCCATTGGATAACATTTTAATTGTGCTTCTGGCACTCTGTCAAGCTAATTTGAACTGCATTTCAATATTACAACATTTATTTAGGCCCATAACAATATGGATTAATCTTAAATTATAATACAGGGAGAATTCCGCATTTATTTCCTATTTGCCAAATATTTAAAAAGGAAGCCCTGACAGGAAACAGAAACGTGCAAGCACCCGAGAAAAAACAGCAACAACAACCCTTTGTAACCACTGGGTGAAGGCACAGATTGAATTGAGAAGAGGACAAGGAGAAAAACTTGCATTTATTAAGATATGTGGACAGAACTTAAGAAAGTAACTTAAAAGTAAGCTTTCATAATGGCACATCTCTTTCTTGATCGGCCTTTTGTGATTTGCATTGGCCAAGTTGCACAGTTTCAGTTTTGAGTGAAATTAATAGCTGGTGCACACTGATTTTTTATTTTTGTCTAAACAAGCAGTTTGGAACGTGTTCATAAGCACACAAAAGTCCGGTTTGCAGGTCCCGTTAAACCAGAGATGATGAACCTGAAGTCCTCCAGATGCTGTTCTATCAGCCACTGGTTTGCCACCCCTGTGTTAAACCATCGCTAAAAACAACAACCTGTGTTCCTACTTTAGGGAAGGGCCATAGCTCTGTGATAAGAGCATCTGCCTTGCAAACATAAAGTCGCAGGTTCAATCCCCAGCATCTCCAGGTAGGGTTGGGAGAGACTCTTGCCTGAAATCCTGGAGAACCGTTGCCGATCAGTATAGACCAGAGTCTCCCAAACTTGGATCTTCCACTGGTTTTGGACTACAGCTCCCACCATCCCTAGCTAGCAAGACCAGTGGGGGATGATGGGAACTGTAGTCCCCCCAAAAAGCTGGAGACCCAAGTTTGGGGAAAACTGGTGTAGACAACACTGAGCAAGATGGACTACTGGTCTGACTCAGTATAAGGGAGCTTCCTATGTTCTTAATATGAATAAGCAACATGCTGGTACGTACAGCTCAAAAGTTCTTGCTCTGTTCCTCCTCTGATGCTGCTACAGCACTAGAAACAAACTAGAACCTGGCTTGATGAGATGTCATAACCCAGGTTTGTGGCTTGTTCCACTCCAGATAAACTGTGAATGGTAACCATGGTTTGTTTTTGACTTACTGCTCATGGTTTGATCGTGGGGAATAAGCCAATTGCATGGGTTTCTATATTATGATAAGACAGACTCTTGACTCATGTGGAATGAGACCTTTTCAGCAATGTGCACCAGCACACTAGGTGTTCACATAAAACCATAGATTTTTTAAAAAAATAAGCCTATGGTTTACTGTCACATGCAAAACATGCTATACATGTGGAAACCTAAGGTATCAGGTGATATTGAATACAGGTCTGCCTGCGGCAATTCCTGTGATTGTGACAGCTGTAAAATGTGTTGTCAGAATTGAATTATTGGTGTGGACCAATAGCCATGATCACCTCTGTTACAGATTACATTGTTTCAGCCTCCCAAATATGGTAAGTCTTGTAGACAGAAAATATAGCGTGTGTGAACAGGTTCTGAAAAATGTATTTTCGCCTGTGCAATGGAATCTCTTTGATAATCCTTGCTAGTTTTCTGTCTTCTCCCCAAACAAAATATGCCATTTACCCAAAGCACTGCAGATAATCTCAAAAGGTCCTGAATTTATTTTGGATTAAGCCAAGGCCACTTGTTCACTTATTTTGTTTTATTAATACTTTATTGAAACACCTTTTCTGCCAGCAGACCCCTGATGAACTTTCCACGTAGCCATGTTGGACTTTAGGAATGTTCCATATGTATATTATCTTTTTGATGGTGCCATGTGTTGGATACTTCAGAGAACAAGGTGTGAAAGAATCATATACCGTATTTTTCCGTGTATAAGACTAGGTTTTCCCCCTAAAAACTAATGTCAAAAATTAGGGGGCGTCTTATACATGGGGGCATCTTATAGATGGAAAAATACGGTACATTAAATCAATTATTTTAGTTTGCTGTCATTCTTCAACTGCCGGAGATGAACAGCACAGTTCTATTGTATATCGCAAGTCCAGCTAAGTTCAGTGGGGTTTAGACCCAGGTTAGTAGATATAGGATTTGCAGTTTTACTGATGCTTGGTGCAAAACGGTTTATTCTTCCCCCCTTACCATTTTTTAAAGGAATCCACATGCTGTTTGTTGTCAAAGCAATCAGTATCTTAAGCCAACATAATATCTAAAGCACTTTTGTTAATGTTTATTAACTTCAGGTATTTTATATGCCTCCTTTCCCCAGCTCCAGGCAGTTTATGTAATGGTGCAGCAACAAAAAAAGTAAATAAAAATTGCCAGCACTTTTGTATAATTAAAGCCTACTTCTGTCGCTTGCTAATTTGTCTGCTGAGGGAGAGTCTGGCCTTCATAATATTGCTTTGGTGCTGCAGAATATGCCTTTCTAGGAGTCCATGCCTTGATGTCTTAATGAAAGGCTTTGCCGTTCTCTCTGTGCCAAAGTTTGGGAACTTACAGGCAGCAGATGACAAGAGTCTTCCCTGGTATTACTCACTGGCTTATCCCTCATGGGCCTAAAAAGAAAAGAAAAAAAAGGCACCCCATTGTTTTCCCTGGTTCCAGCAACGCTGAGAGGGAACATGGGAGTTTTTGAGAACTGCAGCAATGAGAGGGGATGTTCTGAATGTCTGACAAGTACCTTGCATATTGTAAGGGAAATATTGCAAGCTGGTGTTCTCTTCTACCCCACATGTACCCACCCCTTGGGTTCCAAAAGAGGCAAAAATGGCGCCAGAAGAGATGTGAACTGCCGGGAGCGTAAATGGCATTTTCTCCCCACTTCGCCTCCCAATTCTTCTCTGGGAGTTTATTTTAGGAAGAGAGGCATTGTTTGAGGGCACAGCACTCCTCGTTGGCCGGCAGCCAGGCAGACCCCAAGTAATTATAGCGAAAATCCAAACAATTCTCAGGGGCTCGGAATCTTTAAATCTATACGGAGAGCACCAGGCCTGTTGAAAGAAGAGGGTTTACAAGCAATCCCCTCCTGAAGTGGATGCAGCCATCTTGGGAGACACGGCTGACAGGAACCGTCCTCTGAGGAGGCTGTCGCGCATGCATGTAGTCGCCTTGTTTTAACAAGTTCTGGCGTTATCAGCCGAAGGAACCAGAAACTGATTGGGAGATGAGGGGACGAGAGCCAAGAGGTAACCGTGTGCCTTGCCAATGGGTCACTAGGATGGGTTCTGACCCCAGCTTGCTTTGACTTGTAGCGGGGTCTTGTTTGCTGAAGCAGCTGGCGAGCCTCTCTGAAGGGGCTGTGTGTGTGTTTGTGTGTTGGGGACAAGAGACTCTTCTCTAAAGACATCCCTGGTGGTTTCACTAAATTGGTCCCTGCACTTCAAGGGAAGTTGCTAGGTGAAGTGGCCCACCAGAACCCCCTCCCTCCTTTTGCTGTGTGATGGGTAAGGATGCCTGTGTACTGTCACTGCCTGCATGTGGCCAGCGCACCTGTGTGTGACAAGCAGCATAACTCGGGGCCTTTGCTCTGTTGTTTACTGCAAGAGCTAACAAGAGTGTTTTCAAGTTTCCTGGCCGAGAAACTTACTGAGCTCCTCTCCAGAGGTTGAGAGCAGATCCCGGGCCACTTCAGGGCCTAAGCTGGAGCAGGTTTCATCCTTCAAACAAGTGTCAGAGCTCGGAGGAATATGCAAAGAATTAATCGAATGCTCTGAGCATGTTCAGAGTGGTTCCCCCCACACACACACTTCGGAGGATTAGAGACAAGGGTTTCCAAGGTATGTGTCTTCCAGACAGGCTTGAGCACCAGTGCTTTTTAGTATAAGAATGGTAAGCAAGGGTGTCAGGTGTCCCTACTTGCAGTGCCCTTTGCCCACCAAACTTGAATCTGTTACACACACAGGCTCCATTTGTGTACCCCCGCTGCCCTCCACAGGTTTGTATTTGGATGGTGTTAACAGTTTCCTCCAGTCTGCCCTTCCCTTCCACTTCCCAGAGGTTCCTGTTCCATGGAAACCCTGTTCTACAAGGAAGGAGATGGGCGCCCAGGAAAGTGGAGAGGGGTGCAAACAGAGGAAGCAAACTATAGGCTGCGGGGGAGGCAAAGGAGATATTCATTGACACTGGAAAGCAGCTGTTTTATGAATCATCAAGAGGAAGACTTGCTCACCTGCCCCTCAGCATGTCAGCCCTTGGGAGAGCTCCTAGGCCGCAATTTCTAACAGGACCCCAAAATTGACCGGGCACATATTTTCAAAGCTGAAAGAGTTAAAAGTGGTTAAAAAAAAAGGTACTGTATTTCCAAGGGGTGCACATTTTCCTGGGCTCCTCTTACATTATGGGATTTTGCCACACACCCCCACCCTAATTTATCATATATTGTTAGCCGCTTTGAATATCTCCATTGGAGTGGGAAAGAAAGTGGGATAGAAATGTTTTGTTTTAAATAAACTGGTTGTCTCACAATGGGGCGACTGCCAAGCTTTCTCTGAGGCGTGGAGCGTTGCCAGAGTCGGAAGTGGGGCAGTGGCCTAGCAGGACTGAAAAGATCTGCTGATCTCACACGGCATTTCTTCTTCGGTGACATAACTAACAAGATAATAATTAAAGACAGTTGCTTTAAGATGCCTCCAGATAATCACCACCAAGATCTAAGAATCTGTGCCCTAAGCTCACTTCATAAGATCAGAAATAATACATTTCTTTCTGGTATATAGGGAAATCACCAAGTCGTACCATGGCTGCAAACGCGCACGCACAAACACAAATGCACACTGCTGTATCCAAGGTTGGACTACCTCAGGGTACCTAGAAATATGATCTTAAGCCATGTCCAGGGCTAATTCTGGGAAGTCCCAAATAAACATTTTAAGATTAGCACTCTTTTCCTGGCTGTCATTGTTTCAGCAGGGACCATAGCCCATTGGCAAAGCACACAATGAAGATGTTCCCAGGTTCAATTCTTGGCACCTCTGGTTAAAAGAATCAGGTAGGAGGTGATGGAGAACACTACTGTTTGAGACACTGGGTAGCTGATGCTATAGTCAGAGGAGACAATATTAGGCTAGATCAGGGGTCAGCAAACTTTTTTAGCAGGGGGCCGGTCCACTGTCCCTCAGACCTTGTGGGGGGCCAGACTATATGAATTTTTTTTTTGGGGGGGATAAACGAATTCCTATGCCCCACAAATAACCTGGAGATGCATTTTAAATAAATGCACACATTCCATTAATGTAAAAACACTAGGCAGACCCCACAAATAACCCAGAGATGTCTTTTAAATAAAAGGACACATTCTACTCATGTAAAAACATGCTGATTCCCGGACCGTCCGCGGGCCGGATTGAGAAGGCAATTGGGCTTCATCTGGCCCCCGAGCCTTAGTTTGCCTACCCGTGGGCTAGATAATGGACTAAACAGACTGACAGCTTCCTATGTTTCTGACTGTAGGTCCTTGCATCCCAGATTCCCTTCCTGTGGATTCTAATATTCAGCGTCATGCAACTCTTTGAACTGCCATGTGGGGGTCACTAGAGAGTTCCAATGAGGGATTGCAACACCATAACAGAAGTTGAGTTTATGTTCTTACCCTAACCCTACCCCCCCCCCTTTTATAAGGTGTTCACACAGGTTGTGATTGGGCACATGCTTTGCAGTCCAATATGAGGCGCAGGTGGCTTGCTGAGGCGAAACTGAGAAACCATCCACTCTTGCCTTTTGACACAGCTCCAGGAAGTTCTCCAGTTACCTTCCGAACAGGTTTGGGACTTGGAGGGTGCTTTCAGGATGAACTTGGAAGGGTTACTTTCTTCTCCATCCTGTTTCTCCAGGAGTGCACTCTAGCAGTCCCTGTGAACTTCCCTGCTTCCCAGACAGCGGTGTTTATGCAGCTGTGCCAACTGCTCTGTTACGTAGTGCTTAGAGCCAGGCAGGGACCATAACACAGCATCTTTTTTTCCTTTTCTTTTTTGGGGTCCAAATTCTACAGATTTGACCTCGTTTAGTTAGGGGCTTACTTTTCTCCAGAGCTCTTTAACTAGAGTAACCTCCATGAACCTAAAACACAGAGATCTGTTGGCGGAGGGGGGAGAAAATACTTTGAATTGTAGATTACCTAGGAAAACAGCCCAGGAGATCTGACCTCCCCCTCCCCACTCCCCTTTTTAACTTGCCTCAACTCCACTTCCTCCTCAGAGGCTGAGACTCTTATTGGGCCTTCTGCCATCTCTCCTTATATTCTTTATTTGTCGTGATCTGAGGGGCGGGTGTCTATTAATTCTCACTTTTCACGAGCATGAGTTTTGTTGAAAATAGACTATTAAAACGTCTCGATTCTTCAAAGTCTTTATAAAGTTTTTAGGTGTGCAACCTTAAGACTTTTACAAGGCTATGCCTGAAAATATTGAGTGAATGTGACTCACTTGTTTGTAAAAGGTGCATTTTTAAAAATAAATTGTTTTTATTTCTAAGTTTCAGATGTTTACAAATTGATACATGCTTTTCCATTTCACATTTGACTTCCCCACCACCCGTCCATGGTTTGCCCCATATTTTCTAACATTGCAGCATATCATGTTTGTTAAATGCGTGTATTGCACAGGTACACTCGTGCAAGTTGCCTGCTCTAAACATCCCATAAGATGCACATCACGTCGTATCTTGCGATGGGCTTTCATGAGAAGCTGCTAAGGGAGTCTATCTGGGCTGAAGAGCAGAATATAAATAGAAGTAATCAGGGAGCTGTGGTTGACTGTCGCTCCCTCTTCAAATACATATTGGGTGACAAACCTGGGTTTGCTTCTCATGCGTCAAATGCGTGAAACAGTCTTGAATCACGGTGGCCTGTATAAAGGTACCAAGATTTTCCTGTGTAAAGAGACCTTTTTGCCAGGTTGGATGGGGTTGAAAAAAGGTCTCTGTAAGAATTTCCACCTCCTTCTCCCTCTTTCCCTCACTTCTTTGATCCTCTTCTGTCTCTAGCTTGTCACCCCTCATTTACCACAAAACATTCACCACATTTTCCATGTTGGTTGCAATTTATTTTTCAGTCACCAGCTGCTTTCCCAATCTCATTCTCTCTTGCACACAACCATGTTCTCTCCTCACTCCTCCCATGCCACCCCCTGCTGCTCCCAACTTTTTTAAAAAATATATTATTATTGTTATTATTGCAATCATCATCACCATTATTATTTTGCTATAAATTAGGAAGCGTAATCAATATTTGGAGAAGCCCAGTGAGATTTGTTCTGTTTGCATAAGCTGACGGAGTGGATGTTTCTCTGATATTTCAGTGTGTCAAAGGGCTTTATGGGGCAAATTGATTGATGAGCAAGACAGGCTAAGATTACACCAGGTGATGGCAGCACTTACAGGGGAAGACTTTTGGAGACCCAGCAATGGCGGGTGGGGGGCGTGGAGGAGTTCTTAGCCTGTCTTGCAAAGCTACTTGGGTGCTAATTTGCAACCGTTGGCTTCTCCATTCCTTATTACGGCACCTGCTAAACTGTTTACAAAGGCAGCTGCCAGATTGCTGGTTTCGCCACAGGCCTTTTCACACTTTTAGGGCCAAAACTTTAGAGATTGTTTCAATAAAATATAACGTTATCATGGAAATGAACCTCTTTCTCTTACGCTGTTGTTCCTTTACCCCCACCCTCAGATGAACAGCCGTTAATTTTGTGTGTGTGTGTGTGTGTGTGTGTGTGTGTGTGTGCTCGCTTATGTGCAATTTAGAATGTAATCTTCCCACCGTTTTATTTGCAGCAATATATCTCTGGATTAGATCACTGGTCTTAACAGTAAATTGAGCTAGTGGCACCTTCATTTAGTTCTTCTTCTTCTTCCTTCTCCTCTTCCTCCTCCTTCTCCTCTCCCCCCCCCCCGTCTCTCTGACACACATACACACGCAGGACTTGTGTGATGTGGGCGTGGGGGGGGGCAGACTTGTGAGCATCTATAATAGAAATAGAAACCTGGCTCGCATCTTCATGAGTCAGCACAATATAGCATTAGGTTTTGACTTGGGAAAAGTTGCATTCAAATGTGTATACAAACCTTAAAAACACACACATACACATACATCTTGAGGATAGCACACTGCTCTGAGTGAAGTGAAACCAGTTGCATCCCTAAATCTAAGCAAGATTTAGCCAACACTGAGCCCTCCCAGCCAGCGTTGTTGGCCTCGTAACTCCCATTAGCCCTAGCAGCTTGACCAATGGGAGACGGTATAATAAAGGAGGATGGAGAATTTGATGGGGTCTTCCTCCTCGTACAGAATCTAAATACCTGTTTCCCAACCAGTTGGATGAACTTCTGTGCTGTCTTGAGTTGGCTCTGTTCACCTGGCACAGAATTTATATAGTGCAGAGTGCACTATGACTGATTGCACATTCCCTCATTTTATTTTTTTGAAAACGGCTTTGATTATGCACTTTCCTTGCAAAGCTGCATGCGGTTGCATCAGAGAGAGAGGCGACTCAAGAGGCTGCAGTGTCGCAGTCCATTTCTTTGCCCGGACCACTAAAATTAGGGTGAGATGTGCGGGGGGGGGATAACCACTGTGACCTTGCACAGCTCCCATTCACTTCAGTGGGGGGTGTGCAGGAGAACTTTCCCATGGATTTTATCCCAGTTTATTATCAAGCAGCTTCATTACACCTTTTTTTATTCCTCAAAATGCTCTGCAATTCCTTTCTCACTCTGACTACTTAATGTGCTGCGATTGTAACAGGTACATGTTATAGCCTTACACTGTGTACCTGCTAAAGCCACAATATTTGGAGTACATGAATGTTTCCCCCCTTTTTTTAATTAAAAAAAAAACCATGCATGCCACAAAACAGGAGCTAGAGCCCCTGAGGATGCTTGGGCAATGTATGCCAAGCTTGAGAAAGACGTTCTACATTTCAGACATTTCCATTTTAGCAGAAGTTCTTTCCTGTTGAAACGGCCCCTAACTGTAAAGTAACCAAGCAAGACAGCAACTTGCCCAAGACTACGCAAAAATGCTAGAATTTGAACCAGGATCTCTCTCAGCCACCGTGCTGGCCCTCTGTAAAAATGACCCAAATTCCTGCAAACTCAGTTGAATTTTGAGCAAGCTGGCTTTGCCTTCTTCCACCATCGCCAGATAAAATGGTTATGTTACGTTATCTGCTGTAGCTCAGCTCGTTCTAAGCGAAGCCAAGAGACGTCAGGCGTTGGAATTGCAGAAGTTTTGAAAGAAGGCCCGTGTTGCATGCATCAAACCTTTACCCAAATAGCAACCTCCCATGTGAGCCAGCTAAGCATCTTGCTGCTGGCTTAAGACTTGCATCCATGATGAAATGCTATGAAAAGCTGAAAGAGCCCTGCGTGCAGTTGCTGTCCTGCCCCAGCCTCCTGTATGAGCTTGCACAATGTTCTTTCCCCATCCCAAGTTTGCCACCTCTTCCCCACTCTTTGCTGCCCATCCATTCCCCACCCCACAACAGAATTACTCATCCAGGGAACATTGTGTTTGGGAGGGAGGAACCTGCTCTAGGGATTGCTGCACTGGCCTGCAGTCGAGTCTTTCCTGGCTGCCTGGATGTCCACAGAGATGAAGGAGAAGCCATAGCAGCAGTTGGAGTGGAGGCTTCCATACATTGAGGTTCCTGCTAGCGTCTATTTTTGGTTCCAGTATTTACAGTGCGCTGTGAGCGAGGACAGATGGTTAGACGTCATACCTATTGCTTAATGAAATGGGAAGTTGCTGGTGAGATGGGGCGGTGGAAGAGCTTGCATTCTCGTGTAGCCTGGGGGAGGCAGATCTTTGGTGCATCTGGGACTCCCAAGACGAGGTAGAGAGGGGTATAGGACCTGGTTTACCTTGATAGCCTTTGAAAGAGGCTGCTTCATTGTTTGGCTTGCCAACCTGGGCTTGCCAACCTGGCAGAGCTGCTGTCAGCACCTGAGTAATAGGCAGAAATCCAGGAGCAGGGTTTTTCCTTTTCTTCCACCCAATGCTGTGCTTCCCTGCAGGGAAAAGGTCCAGGGGCTGGATTTTCAGCCTCTCGTGTGTCTAGTAGAGGCACAATAACTCCCACCGTAGCCCCATCCTTCCAAAAGCTGGCAACACTGTTTGGTGCTCCTGCTGCTTGAGGATTTTTTGGTGCTCGTCAAAGCACATTGATTTCCTCACTGGGAAAAATGTGTGGGCATCCGGATAGAGAGAGCCAGCGCCCCAAACCTCATGCCCCACGATTCTCCGTAATTGCAGGCTTCCACATCCGACCGACTCAGGAATAGAACGGAGTGCTCTTCTTGCCCAGGACTGAAATAAGAGAATAGTATTTGCTTTGGGGCACATGCCATCGAAGCAATTGATCCTCAACCTGCAAAGATGCATAGCAGGTGACTTTCCACAGCACCATTTCATCTCTGCGACACCTGCTAAATTCCTAATTGCTAGCTGTTTAAAAGCACAGGAGCCCTGCTGGAGAAAATGGTGGCAACCGTAACTCCTGTCTTTGCAGAAGTGGTGCTGACTCCTACAGGGAAGGATTCCAGACCAGTGTGCATTTATTCTGAGTACCTGTGAGCTCTATTGTGCTAATGTGAACCCTTATATTTGACATCCTAAGAAACTTGCAGCGGAATCCTATGTATGAGCACCTGAGAACAAGGTTCTCTGTATTCAGTGTGTTCTGTGTGACTTACAAATTGCAATCACACCTATATTTTCTTAAAACCAACTCTGCAAGTCTTGTAATTGCTGAGGATTGCTAGTGGGTCATGTCTGATGTAAATTGCAGAAACCAAAGGAAACTGCTTGACTTGGATTTCAGCAAGCAAGTGATAAGGCTTTAGCGCTTCGACACAGCACTCTGTCCCTTTTCCAGAAAGTTACTGTTCATAATTTTCCTGATCCTGCTGATCACCTATTGCCAGTCCCCTCCACCACCTTTCTTCTTTTTCTCACCCTGGTTTTTGTTGCAACACAAATTCCCAGGTTCTTTGAAAAGGTGAACCTTGGAAGCAGAAACAGCCATCCAATTAAGTTAGCATATTCAGATTGACCCCTCGGATTGCGGAATTTGTCTGTCCTTAATGTAGAACTTCGAATGAAGCCCAAATGCTATCTAAAAGGACCAGGGGACATCAAAGGGGAGAAGAGAGAAAGCCACGGTATTTTAAGGGGGGGGGCAGACCACAATGCTTACACACACACACACACACACCAGTTCTGCTCTGTTTTAAAAGACTGGAAACCCCTGATGTTACAGAAGGAGCTGCTGGGTCTGCCTCAGCATGCCGCACTTTTGAGCTTAAGGCAGACTTTGCATCCCTTGATGTGGTCAGGAGGAATTTTGAAATGTACACATCGCAGTTCCACACCAACCTGTGGACAGTCTGAAAAGACCCAGTGAGAGCTTATATCCAATTACAGTTAATAACCTGTAATTCAGGCCAGTTTGAGGCTATTTTTCTCCTATGTTTGCCACTGCCGGCTATTAAGGCTGGGCGTTGATTATGGGCCTCATTCAGACGCCCTCTCTGATGAGATGTGCAGGCTGGGGAGGTGGGGACCAGGCGTTTCAGAGCAGAGAAAAGCCCCAAGCGGGAGAAGGAACGCAGATACAATTGGGCAGTGCATGTGTTTATATTGTATTCAGGTGCCGTCTCGCTCCGTCATGTGTACACGCAGAGGTTCTAGTGGGAACTGTCTGAATTGGGAGGGCAGGACGGTGCTCAGGGAATCTTTATGGTTGGTTGGCTTTGGAAGAGAGGCAACTTTTCACATGCCCTTGAACGCAGAGGGCTGGCTGCGTTATCTAGAACTGGGCACAGCGCAGCTGGCTGTGCATCTGTCACAGAGAGTCAGGGCATCCTGGCAACGAGCTATGCATAATGTAATTTATTTTTTTTAAGATGGGTTGCTAACAAGAAGGCCAGAGCTGTGGCTCTATGCTCTCACTGCTGTACATGGCTGTTTGGGACAGGAGCTCCCAAATACTTTGCTGTACAGTAGAAAGTCAACCAATCTATTTTTATCTTTCTTTGGGATCTGCCTATTAGTTCCAGCTGGTAGCCTGGAAGTGATCCACCTTGTGCCCTATTGTCACTAGCACTGACAAGTGTGTTACTAGTCTGAACCTGGCAACTTTCCACAAAGCCGTTAGCAATCTACCTCTGGGCCATTTTGGGATTTTTTTTTTGTCTCCATATGTAGAATTCAGAGATGAGGGTTCAGATGTCTCAGCATTACCACTTACTTGATCATGTGGGCAGTTTAACTGTCTTTCTTTGGCACCTGCTATGACTCTTCCAATGTTTCATTATAATTATTTTTAACAGAGTTTTGTTGTTATTTAGGTGAGCGTTTTGCTTTTTGGGTGTGTGTTTTTGGTCTGTATTCTATTTGTTTGGGGGTATGTATGTATTAAGTGTCCTGCCTATTTCAAGGGAGTTATGAGCATTTTCAGATCTTCTTCTGTGAAATGGGTATTTCATGGTCCCTGCAACTGTTTCTTGATTTCCAAAAGTGCTCCTAGGCCCTAAAAGTTTGGGAACTCCCTACTGTAAGGACTTACCAAAGGAGCAGTTAGGTTGTGTGTTATTGTAATTTAATACTCTGGCCCCAGCAAACTGGAGTTACCACCCCAAACTGTTAAAAGTCAAGACATCAGGTCCTTAAAATTACAAGTGACTAAAAACTGTCAGATTTTTTTAAAGGTGACTATTACTTATTTCCCTTTTTTATTTGAATTTTAATCATTTGGGGCACATGCAGCAGTTCTCATTTTTAGACAGTTATATGTAAGAGTTAAAATATTCTTTTTTTAAAAAAGTGGAAGTTTAAGTTCTCAGATTTCCTCAGTGAGTTCTCCTCATCTCAAGAAAACTGCCTTATGGGTAAGACTAACAACCAGACAAAATTTTACTAGCTGAACTCCCATGTTCTTATCAGATGTATACATAATGGCTTAGATTTTTTCTATGATTCAAACAATATTTTTTTTCATGTGTGTGTGTTTCTTATAGCTTCGCATAATGTCTATACAGATTCCACATATGCTCAGCGACGCTGACTCCTTTAGGTTGTTTTAAAGCGTACACCCCCCACCCCTGAAGCTGGTTGCATTCACAAAGAAAAATGAAATATATTTTAAATAAGCTCAGAGCCACTCAACCCGAAGGGCCATAATTTTTGAAAACAAAAGCCAACAACCGTACGTACAGACCACGTGATATTACTGTGTGGAAAATGGTATTTGGGCTGTGCAGCACATTGGATATCGTGCTGGCTTCTGGGTTTGTGTGGTGGTGCTGGTAGTTGTTGTTTTCACACTTTCCCCCAGATCCTTCTTGATTCAAGGATGGGCACAAACCCAGACCTTTCCCATTCCCAGAATTTTCGCAAATCCAAAGAATTGAGCAACGGAAGCCCTGGAGCCAAGTTTTTGCCTCCCTCGCCCTCACTGGCACAAACCCTTAACAGCTAGTCCCTGACTCATGCATGTTGTGGTTTGCCTTCGCGGCCAAGGAGCTTGTTTCAAGAGCATAGGAATGGGCCTAGCAGTCCGCGGGCTGCCTTGCCTCTGCTACTGACTCATTAAAGTTCCCTTGGGCAAGGTCCCCTCCCTTGTTCCAGGCCTTCCCTCCCTTTGCTTCTCCAACGACATGAAGAGGAAATGAATTTCTACGTGCAAAAAGCTGAGAAACTCCACACGGAATGCACTTACTGCAGTTGCAGACCCTTTTCCAGGGGTAGTCCCAGATTCACGGAAGCCATCCCAGTTTCTAATTTGATCCCGGAATTTGATCCCGCTTTTCCTTAGGATGTCCCCATTTTCATCCGAGAAATGTTGGAGGGTATGGAGCTATTCGACCCCCCCAAAGCCATGGGAAGGCAGCCCTGTATAGGGAAGTTTTTAAATGTTTAATGTTTGATTATGTTTTCATATCTGTCGGAAGCTGCCCAGAGCGGCTGGGGCAGCCCAGTCAGATGGGCAGCGTATAAATAGCAGAATTATTATTATTATTAAATAGGATGTCCCTGTTTTCATTGGAGAAATGTCGGGAGAGTATGCAGTTGGTGGTTTGGTAGCCAGTGGGAGTGGGTCAGTTTCCCATCAGCCACATTGTTGGGTTTTTTATTTTTTTAAAAAAAGGTTAGCAAGGTTATGTCTTCCTGCTTCACAGTGCCTTACACATATTGAGGGCAGTGCGTTGAGAACCCTTGAATGCACCAAAGGCGAATTTATGATACTTATCTGGTTGTGCATGACATGCCCTCTTTGCGTTTCTTGGTTGGCGCTTCTTCAGTGCTCAGCATTACATTTCTGTTGTTTCGCACCATGCATTTGAATGCAGCCTCCCTCTCCGCCTTACATTCTGCACGCTGGTGTGATTATGGTTGACTGTGCTGGCTTTGCATTCATGGGCATGCTTTTGGGTAGGTAGCGTTTGTTTGCTGTGAAGATTACACAGCAGGAAATATGTGTGTTTGCATCACTTCTTCGAGACAGGAAATGTGCACTGAATAATTTGTGAAGCACTTAATTTGAGCTGGGTTATATAAAAGCTTGGCCCCGTAATCAAATTTCCACGTCGGGGCTTGGAATTAAATTGTGAGATAATCGTTTAACTGAACATGTGCAGAGTGCCTGTGATATATAAAGAAAATTAGCATGTGTCTGGGGTTAATGGAAAATATTTGCATCGCTCAGAGCATATAACTTCCGGTCAGAATTGAAGCTCAGCACCTCCTCTCTGGGAAGTACTACATTTGTGTAGCTATGAGGAGAGGTTCTTCCTCTGAGCTTGGATCTACTAGGCATGAATCTGCTTCTCGAAGTTCTGTGTGACTTCTTTTTTTAAAGTTGGAATGTCTCTGGCTTCAGCTCTTGGTGTGTGCTAAGATGGCGGCTGTTCCGTTTGCGATGGAGCCCAGAGCTGGAGGTTATTTTCAAGGCAGTCCTAGCTGCTGAACCTTTTCCCAGCAGAGCTGGTTTGGGCCAGGCCTCTCCCACAGAACTTGGCCTCCTTTTCCAGCCACTGAAACCTGACTGGGAGCTGCACAGATGTTTGTCTGAGTATTTCCCGCACAGCCCCCAGAGGCTGGGGCTGGGTGAGGCCCTCCCCAGCGCAGCTCTTCTGGGGAAGTCAAGCTTGAGCCCAATGACCTGTGTCCTGGGCTCAGCTACAACTTTCCAACCACCAGAATAGCCTGTTCCCTTTTCTGTAATGGCTCCTGAACCTGAAACAGGAGTGGGAAAACCCCCGCTCAGCTGCTTGAGTTCACTCACTTGAGTTAATCATGAAACAACACACAAGGTAGCTTAGTTGGTTAGAGCGTGGTGCTGATAATGACATGGTTGCGGGTTTGATCCGTGTATACGACAGCTGCATATTCCTGCGTTGAAGGGGGTTGGACTAGATGATCCACAGGGTCCCTTCCAACTATGATTCTATGGGGGGAAAGAGTTGGGCTTCCTCACTTCTGGCCATATTGTCCTTGTTTCCACTCCTCAGATTTGTTCTGTTCAGACACCTCAGTCCACTGGGCACCCAGCCGCCCCCTCTCTCTCTCACACACCCGAAACCCCTTTTACTTCTGCCTCACTTGTAGGCTTCCCCCATATCGCCATTTCATGCCCAAGTCAGGACCTGTCTGCTTTGTATAACCTCATATAGTTCTGTCACGTCTCTCAGGATCAATCTGTAGTTTCAGTGCCTGTTGTATTTCAGCCCGGCTGAAGTGGTTATTGAAATCTAGCTGGACAATTATAGTTCTTAGCATTTATATAGCGCTTTTGACTGTGGAAGGCTCTTGGGAACCTGTCATTTTTCATCTGTGTGTTTTGGTCTTCATTGCATTCTGAGCCTCCAACTTTGGCAAAGGAAGCACATAGGGGCACCATTTCCCCCTCAAGTTAAATATATCAACCAACTATCCCTCCCTCCCTCCTGGTGTTTGATTAGGTGAGAGACATATGAGTTGTGTTTGATTTGTGTATCTATATCCATAGATATATATCTAGCTGCATGTGCACGAATGCATTTGCAGCACAAAAATGTAGTTTTTTCTCGATCTGGAATCCATTATGCAGCCATCTCCAACATGTTGTTTCCAAAGGAGATTGATTCCAGATCCTGCCATCCACAAAGGTGGGTGTGGTTACTTGATACAATTTTGAGAACCCTCCCCTTGATTAGGTTAGCTATTCTTTTCCCTCCCTGCATGTGCCCCAGGTGAATGAAGAAGGAAGGGGTGATTGCAATCTTTAGTATACACTCACCAAACAGCATCACTGGCTACATCCATTTTCATCTGTTTTCAAATGGACACAGTGCAGGGAAATGCAGAATCAATGTGCAATGAGCTATTATTTTCAGAATGAAAGCAGTTTCTCAAATAGCGCTTTTCAGGGGCAAAAAAATATGCAATAGATCTTGATTGTGTGTAGACTGTAAAAACAAAACAAAAACCAGGTATTCACTTTCCATTGATTCAAGTATAAAGTATTGTGCGTATGTATCCTATGTATTTGTGTGTGCATATAAGTATATGTTGTGTACTGTGAAGTATATCTTTATGGATGAACTGCTGCTTTGTCTGAAATAATCAATCACATTTATCCACAGAGGGCATAAATGCTCAGTTTTTAATGTCGTCTTCTGCTAAAATGGTTGTTCTGTAACTCAAAAGCTGGGACCAGTGAAAGATCTACATTATCTACCATTTTCTACCATTTCTACATTATCTACCATTTTCATTTGGCAGTACCTTTGCCAAGTGTTGTTAAAAGGAAAGTGAACAAGGAGTTGTCAGCTCAAACTATGAGAGTGTGAGCCCAACTCTCTTGGGGCGGGAGGGGTAGGAGTTTGTTGCTGGTTCAATTATTCTAGATTCTAGAATAAATTCCAGCAAACCTTCCCCCCCCCCGCCCCTCGAACTCACAAACATCTTGAGTGTGTGAGCCACAGATGTCTGAGATTCTAGCATGGCTAGGCTGAGGTGGTGGCGGGTAGGTGGGTGGGGAGAGAGATGTCCCACCACTGCTTTTAAACTCTAAAATTGCTTTACAATTCAGAACAATGAGGAAGCTGCACATCGAATCAAGGAGACCCACAGAAAACAGGAGATGTGGGCTGGCTGAGTCACAGAAGGCTTGTCAGGTAGAGAAATGAGAGGCTAAGACGGATGGGTTTGGAGCTGCGCATTGCCGTGCAGCAACAGGGCAGGGATGAATGGGTGCTGTTTGCCTCAACAATGGCAATCAAGGCAGCTGCCTTTGTAAGCCAGGGCAGCTCTACGGAGAATGTGTGTGTCATGCGCTGTTTGAATTGATGCTTCCAGGGCTGATAGAGTTGCCTCAGTAACATGGGGTAAGTGGGGACAACCTGGGCTTATCCCATTCCCCGGTTTCCGCCCCATTCACTTAATGATCTGGCCGCAGCGGTGGGGTCCCTTCCCCGAAGCCCAAATAAAGCTGCCAAACGAGAGTTTCAAAATAAAAAAACACCATGGAGCAATGATGTCTTGAAATATAGGCTTAAAACATGGTTGGAGGTTATTTTTGGCAGTAGAGGGGACGTTTGGGATGATCTGGAGAAAGGGGCATTGCCTCAAAGAACGAGGGGCAGCTGCAGTATCCAGCAGCTCTCAGTGGCCAGTTAGATAACTTCATCCAAGCCTCAGTGCAAATTAGCCTCTTCCCTTTCGCACACACTGCAGAAGCTGAGCTGTTTGGAGAGGAGAGAGTTTGGAGCTCAGAGCCCAGGACATCCCAAATATCACACACACTCTCGCAGAAAAGTCATGCAAGCCTCCCACTCTCAGCCAGCCTGTCGTTGTCTCTCACCAACTTCCATGCTCTTTTTCACGCTGGAAATAAGATGGCAGACGGGCTGTGGATGGACTGAGGGGCACCAGCCAAGGCATGTGCGGGGCAAGGAGTGCATGGCTTTGGGGCAGAAAGGGGCGTTGCGGATTCGTGCCATGGGAAGACTAGGAGCCCTGGGCTTCTCTTGCGGGTGGGGGGCGCCTAGTGACACCTGGAAGGTTTTAAGTGGGAAATAACAGCCACCTTTTGGGTCAGAGTTGAAGGGCATTAGTGTAGCTATGAATGATGGGAAAGGAGCCCAGCCCCGAGGGAGCAGCAACTGATAGCTCAGACTGAGTACTGTAAAGCCTTGGAATAAGGGATGCTGTAGCCCTGGCTCGGTATCCTATTCGTGTCCAGTCTGGAGCTTATTGCTTTGTTTAAATATGATTCACTGGTGGCTCCACTGATTCACATCAGGAGATCCTTAGGTGCGGCTAGCAGAATGTATCCATTACAAAGCATCTGAACGGGCTTGGCACCGGCCTTGATGAGCCCTTCAGTCAGACTTTTCAGAACATTATTATCTAGCTCCAAGGAAAACCTCCCTCCTTTGGCCTAGCTTACAGAGCAGGGCTTGTTGCCTCAAACACCTTGTATTTAGGGAGAGGCGGTGTTGCTCCCTTGGCACAAGTGAAATTAAGCACACCACTGCTTCCAAACAATGCCTCCCCTAGCTGGCACATTTTTCCACTGGGCTGGCCACAGCTTGGCCAGAGGACAGGTGCTGTTCTTGGTGTCTTTCTGCTGGCTGTACACTTTTTTTCGTGCACTTTTCTTGAGTCGTAATGTCTAGAATCTGCAGGATCACAAAACCTTGCAACAGTTTGTCCCTGCCCTGGACCAGAAACCACCAACATACCTCTCTGTGAACTCGAATTCCCTAAGGTAATTGGATTGGGCACCTTCTTCCAGCCCTTGCAAGTTGAAATCAGGCATCCGTGTTGGAGTTCCTGATCCTTCCGAATGAAGACTGGACTTCCTCATCCACAGTTGCCCAGAGTACCACATGCACTACTTTTCAGCAGCGCATCATCTGCCCCTGTTGTGTGTTGTGAGAGATTGGCACAACAGTTAAGGAAATCCCTATTCAGAAAAGGAGATGAAGAGAGTGGCTGCTTGTCCCACAGTTTTGGGGTTCTGAAAGTTGGCTTTCGGCTAAGCTGTTGTTGATTGCTGTTTTATATGAACACTTTTTTTTGTCCTGGTCTGCTTCTGCATGCAAAGTGCCTGTGTTTGACCAGGACCTGTGCTTTGCTCTTATTTTAGTGTCAGGGCTCAGCTCTGGCGTACGGGAAGCAAATATGAGAGTGAGTCCAGTGGGTGGTTTGGGAACAATAGGTACTGCAACATTCTGAAGCAAATGAGTAAACCTGATTTGTAGTCTGGATGAGACACCACTGGAAGCCTCATGTAATAGTAGGGCACACATAATACATTATAAGAACATCAGAAAAGCCTTGCAAGATCAGACCAGAGGCCCACCTAGTCAGCCCACAGTGGCTCGCAAGCAGGTTTTGTGTGCAATAGCACTTTCCCCATCTTGTTTTCCCCATGCTGCTTCTGGCAGTAGAGACAGAACATAGCAATTGTGGCTAGTAGCCTCTGACAGACTTAACCCTCCATGAATTTGTCTAATCCTCTTGTGAAGCTCCAAGCTGGTAACCATCACATACAGTAAATAACTAAAGGAAGGAATGAGTGCCACTGAATTTGTGCAAAATGGTTTTTCCTCTTCATTTAAAAAAAAAGAGAAAGCAACCAACAGCCATACATCTGTGGTTGGAGTTGCAAACAAGCTGAAAGACTCAAGACTTCTTCCTTTAGAAACCTGACACTTTCCCCTTCCTTGTCTCCTTACTCTGACATCATGAATGAATTTATGGTAATTCTTGCCCAGTGGTGAAAGGGGGAAAGTCCCCCCCCCCAAGTGTTGTTTTTAAGGTGGAAATTCCTGTTTCCTGCAACTCATTTGAAGGGCTGGGGAACCAACATAGCCTCGTTTTTTCCACAGACAGTGGTGGATGGCGTTCCTCCTGGTCATAATGGTTTGCTTGCTAAGATATTTGGATTCTGCTTCTATGAGGATTTTATAAGGATTCAGATTATTATTTTTCCTGGTTTCCAGTGGCCAGAGAGAAGTAAAATCCCCTGTAGAGCTCTGGTTTACTGACTAAAACCACAAAGAGTTTGAATCAATGGAAAAACATGGGAAGCAGTTGCTTTCTCAGCCTTTGTTGTGTTACTCAATGGATATTCCTTTCCTAGACCTGCTTTTGCCTCCTGCGTCCACATCTTGTAATGATGTAAAGCAAACTGAATTTCAAGAATTTAGTGGGATTGGACCTGGAATTCCCTTTTATACAGGCAAACTTTACAGTCAACAATAGCTTTGAGGAGACGGATGCTGTGCTTCTTAAAGCATTGAATTACAAAAGCAGGGCAGGGTGGGAGTTGGGGGCAACTGAGCCTCAGTGAGCCCAGCAAACAAGATCCACCCCACCTTCCTTGAAACTTTGGAAACTTCTATGCTGAAAAAAGCAACCTGATCTGCAGAAATCATCTGGCGTTATCACTTGCTAATCCCTGCAGATCCCTAAGATGTTGCTAAAGGCACAGGTGCAGAGCCCAGTAAAATAGTTGGAAACCCTTCTTCGCCAGCCATGTTGCCACCAGACCCCAAGAGAGCCTTTTGAAATTCAATTTGAAAGGCAAATTTATCAGAGCAACTATCTGCAGCAAGCCCACAGCTCTTACACACATTTAACTTGTGCTCATTCAGCTTGGCAATTATACTGGGGGGGGGGGTGGAGAGAGAAAGGGGCACCCGTCTGGGGGAAAAAAGACTTTGGCAATCCCACCCGCCATGGAACCCAATGTGTTTTCACCTTACACAAGTTTTAGGTGCGTATCCCCAGAACCTAAACCCTCTATAAGTTGCGGGTTTACTGTATGCACCAACAAGCTGTGAATTGCTGGTCGTTTGAATTAATACAGCAGGAAAACAAGGGGACAGCACCAAAACTACAGGTGAGGAAAGGAAGGAGGTGGAGACTCAAAATGATTTGATATCAAAAAAACCCAGTAGGTTTAGGATGATTCTTTTTTCATGTATGGAATAATATATCTTGTCTGCGTCCTTCCTTAGGGTCATTGCGTCCCAGAAGCGAACATCTCCATTCAGTTATGTGTTTCCCCCCTTCCCTTTCCTCTCAATTATTGTATTTTTGGCTCGAAATGACTGGGAGGAGGGAGTTGCCCAGAGATGCGTTTCCAGTTCATGGGATCCAGGGGCTCCAAGCGGAGCGCGAGAGGTTTGGCTAAGGATTTGGCTGTTTGAGGAGTGGGTGGGAAACTGGAGAGGAGCTGATCAGCTGCAGAGTCAGGGGAGCAGACACTGCCAGCAGCTTGTGACTCACAGGCTGGGAAACGCTGGCAGGCGTGAGAGAGCTGAGGCGGGGGGGCTCCGTTCTCAGGGAGACGCAAGCCAAGGCGCCGCACCACGGCTTCTCAGATAGGCTCGGCCTAGAAACAGGAACCGCCTCCCTCCCCATGCCAGGACCAACTGCTCCTCTCCCCCTTTCCTATTTATCCGGTCTCCTAGGCAGCTCGGCCTGAGAGGGCAACTCTTTTGCCCTGAAACGGCTTCAGAGTCTGTGGGGGCTTGGATACATGGCGGGGGTGGGGAAGTTTATTTTCTGCAATGCATCCTGGGTTTGTCTTAGGCCTGGTAGTACTGCCCATACTCCACACACAGCTGTGGAAAAGCGGGATGGGAGAGGACAGGGAGAAGTACCGTAGCAACCACAGCTGCCGGAAATGGCACCGATTCAGCGGGATGGGGAACCGTGGGACGCAGAATGCTGTGTGGTCTGAGGCTGTGCTGCCAAATGGGTGGAGGTGCTAGGAATGCATGGCTTCCTGATTTGAAATTGTAGCTGCAGATAAGGTTGCTTGTTGAAGGGGGGAGCTGTAGAGCACAACACTCCAGAGCCCAGGCTAATGGTGGTGCGGGCCTTGCTTTTTAATTGTCAGCTGTTTATTATACAGTGGTACCTCGGGTTAAGGGACATGGGTGGCGCTGTGGGTTAAACCACAGAGCCTAGGACTTGCTGATCAGAAGGTCGGCGGTTTGAATCCCCGCAACGGGGTGAGCTGCTGTTGCTCGGTCCCTGCGCCTGCCAAACTAGCAGTTCGAAAGCACGTCAAAGTGCAAGTAGATAAATAGATACCGCTCCAGCGGGAAGGTAAACGGTGTGCTGCTCTGGTTCTCCGGAAGTGGCCTAGTCATGCTGGCCACATGACCCAGAAGCTGTACGCCGGCTCCCTTGGCCAATAAAGTGAGATGAGCGCCGCAACCCCAGAGTCGGCCACGACTGGACCTAATGGTCAGGGGTCCCTTTACTTTTACCTTTTACCTCAGGTTAAGGTACCTCGGGTTAACTACTTAATTCGTTCCGGAGGTCCGTTCTTAACCTGAAACTGTTCTTAACCTGAAGCACCACTTTAGCTAATGGGGCCTCCTGCTGCTGCCGCGCCGCCACAGCACGATTTCTGTTCTCATCCTGAAGCAAAGTTATTAACCCAAGGTACTATTTCTGCGTTAGCGGAGTCTGTAACCTGAAGCGTATGTAACCCGAGGTACCACTGTAATGCTAGGTGTGTGACTGGACAATGGGGGGGGGGAGGAATTTGGCCAGGAGCTTCTACAAGCAGGCTACTTGTACGCCAATCAGCAGTTTTGCCTGTAGCCCATCTAAAGTGGGGTTGGGCATGTGCACATGTGCTCATTGGCCCCAACCACTCTTCTGAGTTCCAAGATTGAGAGAGGTAATTAAACCTGGTACTGATTTCTTGATTTATGGATTGTTCTAGCGGTACTTCTGTGCTAGCTGTTCACTCTGGAATAACCACATCTTGTTCACTTGCTTTTACAGAGAATCTATATTATAATGTCACCAAATCATTGCCCTCGTGTTTTCTGCCGCTTTCAGACTCTAGAAAAATAATAATCACATTTTGGGGAAAGAGCACTTGCTTAAGGTGTAGATTGTGTTAGCAATACGTTTCCTGTTTTTTGTTTGTAAAAAGTGTGGTTTTAATGTGTGTTTGTTATTTAAATATTTATAATATGCACTTCCTTGTGTCAAGGTGGTTGGTAACATACAAAATGCAATAAAACCAGACTATGAATGCCCATAAAACTTAAATACAGTGGTACCTTGGGTTACATACGCTTCAGGTTACAGACTCCGCTAACGCAGAAATAGTACCTCAGGTTAAGAACTTTGCTTCAGGATGAGAACAGAAATTGTGATCCGGCGGCGCAGCAGCAGCAGGAGGCCCCATTAGCTAAAGTGGTGCTTCAGGTTAAGAACAGTTTCAGGTTAAGAACGGACCTCCGGAACGAATTAAGTAGTTAACCTGAGGTACCACTGTATAAAGACATCAGTAAGTACTGGTTAGCTAAGAAGTGACACTCATGTTTTAAGGGCCAGCCTAAATAGTATAGTTTTCAGAAGACATCTGAAAGGCAGGGATAGTTCCTGCCAAACGTCTACTGGCAGGCAGTTCCACAGGGCAGAGCTTGCTGCAATGAAGGTTGGGCCGTTATAGTAAAGGCAAACCAAACCTCAGGGATGTGGAGAAACATGAGCAGTGTCACATCAAGAGAGTGAGATTCAAGTAGTGAGTCCCATCAGCAGAAGCCCACACAAGGACTTCGGTTTGGACAATTCCAAGAACAGTTGCAGCTGGCGTACTAGCCAGAGCTTATAAAAAACAAACACTCCTGGCCACAGCGGTCTCTTTGGCCTCTACTGATAGAGGTGGATCAGAGAGACCCCTAGATGCCGTACATGATTCTTCCAACCCTATCCAGAACAGGCAACTAACCTATCTCACAGACCTGAGAACCACCTTCCCTCAAGGCCATTTGACAGTGATATCAGGCAGGTGAACCTGTTGCCATGCACCTTCATTGGCACACCCTCACTATTACCTTTCCTGTCAGATTAAATACTGTAACTGGTTTTAAACATAAGACAAAATCATGTGTTCAGAATCTTCCCTTCTCCACCTGCATCACTGTGTCACACCTTCTAGGATGCATACACACAGAAAAAACTATGCTGCCTCCAGAAGTCTAGAAAATCAATCGCAATTCTGATTGTTAAGTTACTGCAGGATGACAATAGGAGCTACCAGCCAAACTAGAGAGACAAACTGGGCACGCCCCTATGATGCCAAATTTCCTTTCTCAGCTGGTTTGATGAACTCTTGCATTCCCGGGGGGAGCCTTCAGATTTCCACTGGGTATCTCAGGCAAATATACAAAGATGTTGGTGGGAAGAAATGACGGGCATTAAAATTAAGATAAGAAAGTAGCATCCTGATCAGCCCTCAGTCATCTAATGTTATTTAATGCTCAGCATAGCAATAGTAAGGCACAAAATGGGAGATCAGCGTTTTAATTCAGCTAGGATAGCCCTTTAGTGGTGATTCCAAGGACTGGGGTGAGGATCTGTTTTTGCTTACACAATCACTGGCGTACTGTGATGCTCCAGCATGGAATTGCAGGGGGCGGGGACACACATGAGCTGCGTTTCCTCTTCTGGGGTTCCTTTATGACATTTGAGGCTGAGTCTGAATATTAGGGAGATATGTAACTCCTGCTAGAAAGAGAAGTGCTTCTCGCTAGTATTTCCTTTCCCATCCTCCTTCCTGCCCGAACTCTTGTGTCTTCCCACGTTCTGGGCAATTATATACCGTATTTTTTGCTCTATAAGACTCACTTTTCCCTCCTAAAAAGTAAGGGGAAATGTGTGCGCGTCTTATGGAGTGAATGCAGGCTGCGCAGCTATCCCAGAAGCCAGAACAGCAAGAAGGATTGCTGCTTTCACTGCGCAGCGATCCCTCTTGCTGTTCTGGCTTCTGAGATTCAGAATATTTTTTTTCTTGTTTTCCTCCTCCAAAAACTAGGTGCGTCTTGTGGTCTGGTGTGTCTTATAGAGCAAAAAATACGGTATCTGCTGACCTTACAAAGCCCTCTCTACTTACTGACTGCATCACCCAGCTGAGCCCTCTAAAAAAAACCCACACAACACCACCTGGAAGAAATACGAGTTCAATAGTACAGCTTTTAGATGTTCGGGGTGCGGTGCGGGGTGTTGGTATGCACAAAACAACAACAAACAGCTCTGCCGCTCCCATTCTTTTCCAATACGGTATTTTAAAATTAAGTGTCACTTAATTCTTTTTGTCAAACTCAACAGGAGTTTAGGGATCTTATGTGGCTTGGGCATCCCTTAAGGAAGGAAGTCTGTGGCCCTGTTGGGCAGTTCTGGATCAGGTCTGAGACTCAGAAACTCCCCAGGGATCTCCTTAGCACTCATAGGTTTGTGCTTAGCCTATGGGAGAGCCTAAAGTGATAGGCTTTTAAAGCTCCATACTGGGCTGGCTCTCTCACGCCGCCACCGCCTACTCTGATCTGACCTAGTCTCTTCACAATGTCATGTCCAGAAAGGGACTTCCCTAGCTAGTGATCAGGCTCCCACCCCCACCCCAGCTGTGGGGAGAACTGCCTTGGCCCTGCCCTTGTAACCACTTCCCCACACTCATCGCTGAGGCATCCCAGTGGGATTAGCCAGGGAGCGTGGGCTGGCTTAAAGAGAGGAGTACTTCCTGCTTTTTGGCTGGATGCCTCACCAGGCACTCGCCCACGTCAAATACCTAGGGGTAATGACTAAAAGGTCTAGGACCGTTGCCCATAGATAGAGCACAGCACTATTTGCAGGCCTGGCCGGGTGAGCTGCCATCTTTTCTGGTAAGCTTTCCCCTTCACCTTAAGCAACTGTTTCATAGGCAGAAATTTGGTGGTGATGAATTTTCCCATGATGAATTTGAAACCCTGCCAGAAAACACACACACACACACACACACAGAGAGAGAGAGAGAGAGAGAGAGAGAGAGAGAGAGATTTTAGTATCTGTAGAGCTGGATAAGCCATTGCAGTGAGTGCCTTGGAAGCGAGAAAAGCAAAGTAGGGGAACAAGCTTACAAACATTTTGCATTGAGGAGTTTTCCATTGTTAGCGCAAGTCTTTTGCCCTAGCAAGGCCTGGAGCAGTAGCCACCCCTGAAAAAGCCAACCACCTTCAAGAGGTGCTGTTACACCTGTATAGCTGTCCTGCCATCTCACAGGCAGATACAGCCATGATCAGTAAATACAAGGAGTCCCAAGTGTCAGCCATGGATTAATAGTATTTCCTAAATAAACTGTTCTAGAGTCAGTTCTGGCAAGAAATCACAGGCTGGCCTGTGCAGTAACACTGTGCATTGTCTAGGTAAGCGAGTAATGTAATGCAGGTTTACATGAAATCATCTGCTCCCTCCTATGAACTGTGTTCTCTTCACTGAGCAGGCTATTAAATCTCATAGAGCTCCCACGTCACACAGCTCCCATGGGTATGGACTGGTGCACAAGTCGAGCTCCACTACCCTCAGGTGCTTAGCTGATGTGACAATAGCTGCATTTAAGGTTTGCTACACTGGGGAAGTGGGTTCGGGATGTGTCTCCACAGGTATTGCAAAATGAGACGGGGTCCTCTTTCCAGTGGTTTGGAGGCCCAGTTGCAAGGAACTTGATTGCCAGAGAGTCATTGACTCAAAATGTAGGAGGACTGCGTTGTTTCACAGGAACTGTGAGCATGTTTGCACTCTATACAGTAAGCAATTTTTGAATACTTCTTTCTGGAGAACTTGCATCCATCCGGTTCATTTCCCTATGGTTAATTCTCCCTTCCTGGAGTCATTCTGGACATGGAAATGGAGGCGCTTAATATGTTGCGTCTGGGTTGTTTTCCTTTGCTCGTTCTGCAGGGCTGGTACATTTGCGTAGAAGCTGCTAGCGTTGAGCTGACGTATGAGTGCTGACAAGGTCACAGGCTTGTATATTCAAGGGTTCTGTATATGTGCCAGCTACTACCCAGGTTTCAAGGCCTAGTGACACATTTACCCACAGTCATTTGTTTCCTGATAAGCTTGTAGATGCACAACTATTAGTCGCAATGGATGCTCCCAGCCTTTCCTTGTTTGTATGCATCTAGGTACCATGCTCAGGAGATGCATCCAGTTTATGATTCTCAGAAGTCTTCGATGGGGATTCACATTAATACCAACTCCTTCTTTGGAGTAGACAGCAGGCAGATGATATTTGCCCACCAAAGCTTGCCAGATTGAGTGGGAAACTGTGTTTTTGCATCCAGGCACTGCGTGTAAAAGCACGTAGGTGGGCCTTCACATCTGCTGGAAGTGTTTTCTTTCCTTCTCAAGCCCAGTTCCAGGGACAAACATTTCAATGAACTAGGATTTTTATTCGATTATGATGAGCTAGGTCTTTAAGCAAAAATATGTATGGTGCTATTGCATAAATGTTGCTTTCAGATTAGTGCTTAGGTATTTTATTTGCAAAGTAGCGCACTGTACCATGAGCCTATGACAAACTGAGAACTCAATAATTGCTACTGTAGAAAGTTTGCTGATCTTCATGCTGTCCATCCATATGCCGACACTCTTTCTTTTTCCTCCCTCTCCCTTCTCTCTTTTTTTGTGTGTGTGCATCTAGCAGGAAGTGGGTTGATGGGAAACTCACCTGCCTCGTCTTTTATGGGCAGCTTCCTCAGCAGCAGCTTGGGTTCAGCAGCACCGCCACATCCCACAGGCCCGGCGTCATCCCCATCAGAACCGGCCTTCCGCGGCCCCCACTCCGGCACTTCCCAGATTTGGTTCTCACACTCCCATGAAGGTAAAGGGGTTTGATGGAATTACTCAACGCTGCCTTGGTGGAATATCCAGAAGCACATGGAAGAGGGGAGCGGTGCTTCTCAATTCCTATAAATCTCTCAGTTCTGCCTGTATTCTATATGTGCACAAATTAAAAGTTCCAAATAATAAAGCCAAGAGAGCTGGAATTCTGTGCTTCGACTGCTCACATTCTGCTAACAGAATAAATTATGAAAACCAATACGTATATATAAATGTCCTTAATTCATATATTAGTCCTGTCTCTCTATGTATATGGTATCTTCAAAAATGCAAGTTTTGTGATGGCAGAACAAGATGAATTGGTACAATGGCATACGTGGGAAGTGCGAAAGGAGGGAGAGGTAGGCATGCAGCATATGGATCTTTTGGGATTGTAGAGACTTGCATTTGCTGCCCAACCATCCATATTGTCACAACCACAAGGACTAGTAACATGACTTTGAAATAAAAAGAAAAGAAGACAACCAGTATTTTTGTACCAGGCACCCATAGAATATTTTGTGCATGTCAAATTGCAGAAGATACATGACCTTGTTTAGGGAGATCCCAGCATTTGTGGAAGAGAATGGGCCTCATTAATATTGACTCGAGTTTAATTCCATATCATTGCATGCCCCATTCTTAGGAAGGAGGGGGAATAAAGTGTCAGAAAGGAACATTCTAGCCCAGGGACCAGGCCTATCTGTTTGAGAGCCAGTGTGGTGTAGTGGTTAAGAGCGGTAGACTCGTAATCTGGGGAACTGGGTTCGCTTCCCCGCTCCTCCACATGCAGCTGCTGGGTGACCTTGGGCGAGACACACTTCTCTGAAGTCTCTCAGCCTCACTCACCTCACAGAGTGTTTGTTGGGGGGGAGGAAGGGAAAGGAGAATGTTAGCCACTTTGAGACTCCTTCGGGTAGTGATAAAGCAGGATATCAAATCCAAACTATTACTCCTCCTCCTCTTTGTCGTCGTCTTCTTCTTCTTCTTCTTCTTCTTCTTCTTCTTCTTCTTCCTACTCACCATTGCTTGAAACTCTTGCTGCCTAGTTGTAAGTCCCTAAATGAGAGTTGAGGAACCTGCCACCCCCTCAAGATGTTGCTGGACTCCAGCTCCCTTCATCCCCAGCCAACATGGTCATTGGTCAGGGATGATGGGAGCTACATTGAAACAACATCTGGTGGTCCAAAGGTCCCTCATCCCTTGTTTAAACTGTCCTGTCATGGAAGCCCAGAGGTGGGGCCTTCCCCTTGTATATATGCTGGCAGGGTGCTAGAGAGGAAGAGGGATAAGTAAGCAGGAGGGAACAATGGGGTTGTTTGCATTTTCTTCTCACTTGTGAGCTAACATTTTCCTTCTTTTTAGCTGCAGGAATTCCCCTAACATTTCCCAACTGCCCCCCTACTCCCTTCCGTTTTTTTTTGTTTTAATTGAAAAAAGGAGGAGGAACTTGGAAAATACTTTTAAGAATGAACTTGCTACAGTGGGGTTCCCAGCTTTGCTGCCCCTCACTCCCACCAAACCACCCCTTATCCTGGCCCCAAATTCCCAGCCAATGCTCCCAATCTCCCTCTCCAGTTATTCTGTCCTTCCAGCCTTAGCTTGTGGGTGCAGGAAAGAAAAAAAAAGTCCCGTTTTTGTGTTTCATGTGTGACCCACAGCCCTCCCCTGGGGGGGGGGAGAACCTGTCTCCCCCGTTCCCCAGCCGCCTCTGCTCCCAAACCACAGGTCTTCCTTGAACCCCCTCCCTCCCTGCCTTGGTCCCATTCCTGGCCGCCCCAGCCGTGCTGCGATGATGCTCGTCCCAACTCTAGCTACCCTAATTCTTCGCAATGTGCTTTCTTCGCTTCTCCCTCTGTGTCTCCTGCGGTGACTCGCTCTCGCTGAGCCCTTCCCCCAACATCCTCCCCTCCGTGCGAGATGCAGAAAGTTCAAGTGTGAGCGGCAAGGTGCTGCTGGCACAGTGCCCTGGCAGCCGGCCCGACTGCTAGTTTGAACGGCTGCCAGCTGGCTTCCGGCATGCTGGGGCTGCTGGGAGGGGGGGTGGGTCGGGGTGCAGGCAATGCTCTCGGCATCATGCTGACGGGCGGCCTGTCCGGGGGTGTGTGTGTGTGGATGGGGGTGGGGCAGCGGGGCTGAAAGTGCTGGTGTGTGGCTGACTGGGGAGATTAACTTGGGCAGACAGACAGAGAGAGAGAGGAATAAAGAGAGTTGGCTGCCTCTTCCTCCTAGAGAGGAGTCAAACAGACAATGGCGACGCTCAGACAAGGGTGCAGGTTAGGGTGGGAGCTGTTGGTGGCTTGGCCTGACACGCTGCACGTAGTGATTGCCACCGCTCAGATCCTAGCCCTGGGAAGCTGTGAGTCACCAGCGAAAGGAGCGTGGAAAAACTTTTCCTTGGGACTCTGCTGTGTACAGTGTCTGAGGAGATGTCTGTTGGGATTATTTGGGCTAGCTCTCATTATTATTAGTCATCTCTATAAATTGCAGGCACATATATATATATACACACGTATATGTGCTCTTAGTAATGCAAAGTCTTTTCCATTCTAATTTTCAGGACGACAACCACATACCTATTAATATAGTTCAACATACTAAATAAAAAGAAAGAAAGAAAGAAAGTGAAATACTGTCTAGCTCAGTGTTTCCCAAAACTCTGGTCACTGGCAGTTTTTGAACTACAATTCCCATCATCCCTAACCACCAGCCCTGCTAGCTCGGGGTGATGGGAGTTGTAGTCCAGAAACAGCTGGAGACCGAAGTTTGGGGAAAGCTGGTCTAGCTGAATGCACGCATCTTACCCCCCCCCCCAAATTAATAAAGTACATGGCACTTTACTTTTTAAGTGGTACTTTTAGTTTTCTTCCCTCAGAGCAAACAAAAGCTTTGTTCTTGTGTTCGCCAGTTTAATCCTACCAATATTAAACACCCATCTTTTTGGCCAATCCTTTAAATTGGTTTCCTTACTCTGAATTGTAGCAAGAGGCAGTTTCAGTTTCTGAAGTGCTTATAGTAGCAAGCATTCCTGTATTCTCCCCCAAATCTCTAGTTTGGTTTTAGTTTTCCCTTTTTTTAAAAAAAAATGCACATTGCTGTTCCATCTCACAATATTAGTGAGATGTGTCACCCCTGATTGCTCTCATTTTACTAAGGAGGGAGCTGAGTTTAAGTTGCACAGAGTTGAGGTATTTATCTAAAGTCACTGCAGATGAAGTCTCTGGAGGAGCCAGGAACCAGGTCCACGTCCCCCTGAGCGTTAACATCCAAAACCCAGAGCTAGCGTTCAAGGCTGCAACAGGCAGTTCACCTTGGTGCCCGTCAAAATGCTTGGCTCTCCCCAGCCTTCCCTCCCAAGTAAAATCCTTAGCTGCAGCATTTGACACCTTGACCCAGACACAGACTGGCAGGAAGCCAGGAGGATACAATCCTAGTAAAGGTTGTAAAGTCAGTGACTGTGTTTATTTCATGCCTCTCTGGTAACTGCTGCACAGGAATGGATTCAGGTGCATATGGTAGCTCCAGGTTCTTTAAGATCTGGGCTATTCAAGTTAATATTTGAAGAAGTTTCTAGCCTGCAGAGAGACCCCATCAGTGTGGGCCTGAGAGCATGTATTTTCAATCCCTTCAGCAGCTCCGCATTTGCCCCAGACGGCATATTCACTTATTCATTGCCTGACCCCACCGGCACATTTCCTCCTCTACCAATCCCATTTATCCATTCTCTCTATCGATTCTCAAAGCATTCTTATTATTATTGTTGTTGTTGCTGCTGCTATTTATTATTAATTTATTGGTAAAGCTGAAACCATGATGTGGAATAAATTATTGCAAATAAACATAGAGGTGCTTGGTTTTCATAATTAGTCACCCTGGTGCAGAACTTGATTTATTTATTCCTACTGTATTTATTTAAGCACAGGAGCATGCCCCAGCCTTGTGAAGAGGCAAGCAGAGGTTTTTTGCCCCCCCCCAACTGCACATAATTGTGGGACTAATATTTGAGATATCCATGCTAAATTTTATGAAGAACCCAGTGATTCACCAGGATTTTCTTGTGCTCATGCTATAGGGTGTTTTCATTCCCCCAAACAGCCTTTGTTTCATGTGATCCCCCTTCCCAAAGAGTCCCACGGGAGCTTCTTCTGCCCAGCCTAGCACCAGAGGAGTTTTCTGCTGTGGTACCAACAATTTCGGACTACCTTTCTATTCACCTCTTGCTCTTTGAAAGCCAGATATTTCCCAACACTGAGCACTGGGTGTTTATTTGGACTGCCATAATAAAAATCTGTCTTAACAAATGTTTTGAATATCTTTCCCCACCCACCCACCACTGGCAGTCTACTTTTGACATTTATGGTACATAGAGACAGACCAGACTTAAAGGCCCAAGCCAGGGACTTGACTACACGACCGCTGTGTTGTGAAGCCACCATTTCATTCCTCGCTGCCTCTTGTTTTAGCTCCAGGTTACCCGAGGTTCTCCGGGAGCTTAGCATCCACTTTTCTTCCCATGAGCCACTTGGATCACCATGGAAACAGCAACGTCCTGTATGGCCAGCACCGTTTCTATGAAAGCCAGAAAGGCAAGTGTTGAGTCATGGTTGGGATTGCAGGGAAACGTGCAGATACGCCCTTCTAGAGGGGTAGAAGAACCACTGCGAAGTCCGGCGCCTTATCAAGGGCACAGATTTGGGAGGCAGTTGCACAGAGAGGGAAGGGAATAAGGAGTTGGTTTCTCTGTGACTGAAGGGCGTCTGAGGCCAACGCCACCATCCCAGCGCAACATCTTTAGTCTCTGCTTTGCAAGTGGCACAATTCCTAAAAGAGAGCTATTGCAGCATGCAAGCAGGAGAGGCTAGAACCTTTAGACTTGCTTGGGCAACAAGGCATGGGGGATATTATTATTATTATTATGATTATTATGATTATGATTATTATTATTATTATTATACCACCCTATACCTGCAGGTCTTAGGACGGTTCACAACATAAAGCCACAATATGCAAAATACACAATAAAAATAAAAAGAAGAACCCAATAAAACCTTCTGCTCCCCAACACATTTTAAAAGGGCATTGGATGTCAATCAATATTTATAGGGGAGGAAGAGATGGGGTGTTTGCCTGGGGCATTATTTCTCGAAGGAGACGCTTCCTAACCAGTTTCCCTCTTTCTCCAGACAATTTCTACCTGCGGAACCTACCGGCTCAGCCCACCCTACTGTCAGCCAATCACAACTTCCCCAGCATTGCCCGGGCCGCACCAGGGCACCCCATTGGCTCCTGCAGCCGGGACCGGGAGGCAGGCCACGGGCAAAAGTGCCACAAGGACTACGAGCGCTTTGTGCTGTCCAAGGGGGACAAAGGGGCCAAGGGCGAGGGGAAGGACCGGCTGGCCGAGGAGGAGGCGGCGGCCAAGGAGCGGCACAAGCTGGGGATGCCCATGACGCCCGAGGCCAACTGCAAGGAAGGGGCTCCCCAGCGGGGCTCCTGCGACAACCGCCCCAAGCACCTGCCCTCCTGCCTGCTGAGCTCCAAGGTGCTGAACGGTGACTCGGGCAAAGCCGTGCTGCCCAGCTGCGGCGGGGGCATCCTGCCACGCCACGCGGGAGCCCAGAGCCGCTGTGCCAAGGACCTCGGCCACCACGAGCCCCCCCAGTCCTACAGCGAGTGCCTGGAGCGGCGTCAGATGCTGCACCACTCGGTTTCCTACACCGTCCCGTCAAGCCTGCCCACCGGGCCCCCGGCCTTGAGCACGACCACGGGCAGTTTCCCCTGCCTGCAGCTCCACTCCAGCCCTGACGGGATGTGCCCCCTGCAGGATAAGGCCGGCCGGGAGCTGCGGATCAGCGGAGCCACCTTTGTGCCTTCCGTAGGCCACTTGACTGACAAGAGCCGCTCCTTCCAGGTGCCCTCTGAGCCCTGCGAGGGGAAGGAGCGCCCCCACGACGTGGGCCCCGAGCACCCACCCCCTTACGGGAACCACCCTTTCTCTCACCTTAAGGTGGAGGGCAAAGCCGAGCGGCGGCTGGACTGGCCGCAGAATTCCAACGCGGCCCGCCTCAAAGGCCTGGAGTACCTGAACAGCACGGGCTCCGACGGCCATTTTGGGAGCTTAACCCACCAGCCTAAAGGCGGGCACTTTGAGATGGTGCCCCCTCAGGACTGCGCGCGGCCTAGCCCTCAGGAGACGCTGTGCAAACTCAGCCAGTCCTGCTGCACTTTAGACAAGGCCCCCAAGGAGCCGCCGACGCCCGGCACCCAGAAAGTGGCCCGCATCCGCCACCAGCAGCACTTGCAGACGGAGATGGAGCAGGCCGGGGTCCACGCAGAGTCGAAGCGCAAGTCCATGGAGCTCGGCTCCCTGGGCTACAACGGGCCGCACCTGCCGCCGTGGCCGGTGCAGGGCCAGGGCCCTCCTCCTTTGCCCATGGTGGAGGAGAGGAAAAACTCCTACCTGGACCCTTTCAGCAGCAGCCTCCAGCAGGCCGCGCTCATGACTCAGGGCTCGGTGCTCACCCAGGAAATGCAGGCGCCGCCCGACGACGTGTCGGCCATGAAGAACCTGCTGAAGTACAGCAACCAAGCACTTATCGTGGGGCAGAAAGCTCCTTTCGTGGGACTAGGCAGCCTCAAGGGCAGCTGCGCCCACCAGGACGGGGGCAAGTTCCTGGGCGCCAAGGGCCAGCAGGAGATGGAGCGCCCGGACTGCGCCCGCAGCAGGGAACACGAGCTGGGACATGGGGACGGCGAGGTGCGCCAGCCTCCCGTGGGCATCGCCGTAGCCGTGGCTCGCCAGAAGGATACGCTTAGCCGGCCCGAACCGGCCTACGGCTCCAGCTCCAGTCGGCAGAGCAGGGCTGCCATGGGGCTGAAAGGTAAGATGGGGGGGGGGGCAACTGCAACAAAGTCCTTGTTTGGGGGACAGGGCCATTGGCCCCTCCCCAACATCATGCTGTCCCTGATGTCTACAGACCTGCATTGCGGGTGCCTACATGCACATAACCACTAAACTAGGGCTCCCCAGACTTTTGGTGTTGATGGGCACATTTGCAAACTGTGGTCAGCAATACTCACATGCCCATGTGTGCAACCACAGCCCAGCAAATACCACATGCTGTTCTTTGGGTCTCAGTAGAATGCTTCTTTTAAACCTATTTTCAGTGGGGAGGGAGACCCTGTGGGTACACATGCTCCCGTAGGCAGCAACTTGGCACCCCCTTCTCCAGGCGGTTGGGGGATCCTGAGCAGTCGGGAATGCACACCCATTCAGTTCCCCGGTCTAGACAACTGCAGTCCCCAGCATGTAGGCCCTACATGGGTCTGGGTCGGTTAACTGGGAGAGATGCAACGCCATTGGCTTCCCACCGTGCGCCATTCCCAGACTTGCCACACACACTCCTATTCCTGATTTGGCTGCTAAGTTCTTGGAATTCATTGTCTAGCCATCTGCGTTTGATTTATCTCAAACACAGGATTTTCTGATAAGCCGTCTAGTGAGATTCCTATCTGTTTAATTTTTACATTCGGTCTATAACGCAGCCGCAACCGGAACTGAAACGTTAGCAGCTACGCTTTTGTTACTAGAAGTCTTTGGTTAAGTTTCGAGGCGTAGGGCAGCAGAGGGACACAATTTGGTACGCCAGATTTTTATTGAAGGAAAACTGATTTTGAAGTCTTTCCGTGGCCTGAGTGAAGGCATTTATCCAAACTGGGATCCCGTATAGTAGGGTAGCTGCTCTCAATGTATGGGTGGCCAGGGGCAGGACTAGGGAGCTGTGCCATGCCGCTCCTTCCACATGCAGAGCCCCTTTAACATAGAAAGGGAAGGGGCTTCAGCCCATAGGCTTCTGCAGGATTTAACTTCCTTCCGCAGGGCTTGTAAGAAAGAGCTATTCCGCCTGGCTTTCAATTTGAATTTAGCCTGATCTTTTATTCCCCTTCCTTCCCCCCCTCCCCTTTTTATGAAGATTACCTGCTTTGGGATCCCACAGCCAATTCTTCCCTGGTCTCCTCGCTGGCCCAAATAGGACTAACTTAGCCAGCTAGCCCTGGTGATCATCTAATGTTTATTGGATGGATTTCCCTCCCTAAATTGATTTTTGAATCATGAATGTATTGTTATTCATGTTTTATACTGTATTTTATGCTGTTTTTTGTTGCATCAATTAAGTGTTTTAAATTTGTTGTTAGACGCCCTGAGCCTGGTTTTCTGAACCGGGAAGGGCGGCGTATAAATAAAAAAAATATATTATTATTAACCAGACCATGGCCTTGCCCTCCCTCCTATCCGTGAACTCTCATTCCAGACTTGCAGCCCCTGGCGCTTGAGCTGCAAGCTCACTTTTATAATGCCATGCTGAGTTTTTCAAGAGGGGCCTGTGCCCCATCCCTTATTCTTTAAGTTCCAACCCCACCCTGGAGTGGGAGATGGAATGCAGAAGTGATGTGCTCCTGTGACCTTCCTTTCTCCGGCCTCCTGCTCCTTCGCTTCCTGCCCCTGCTCGTGTCGCCAGGAGAAAAGATGCCAGCCCTTGGGGAAGTCCTGCCAGAAGGTGATAGCTTATCTTACCTTTTCCGTTCTTCTTTTCCTGCAAGCTGGCGCGGCACGGCCTGTGCATGTCATTGACCTGGATGCCGAAGAGGAACGGAGCCGGCTGTGTGAGGAGCGCCTGGGGCTTGCTGGGAGAGATCTCTTGATCCAGTAAGGGCGATTTGTGGTGCTTTATGGTTAGGCTGGAGAGGCTTTCAGAAGGCCCACCTGCATCTTGGAAGCACAGTTGTTGCTGGCTGCCTTACATCTGAGGGCAGGAACTATCAACTTTGTATTGATCTCTAAGCCACTTTGGGCTGGCACCAGGCTTGAGTGGGTCCTGTTAATAGTAGGCCCTTACCTGGCACCAACATAGGCCCCTGCCTAGGTCAAATGTTGCCAGTTCCCCTTCAGAGTCCCTGCTGCTGCTGCTGCTGCTGGCACTTTCCTTTACCTCCTCCCAGCAGAGGTCTTTATTGGTAGCGGTGCATATTACACTTCCCGGGAGTGAGAGGCGAGCACTGGCTTGGCGTTCTTCTGTGGCGGCGGCTGCCACATTGCATTTCCCAAAATGCAGTGCCTGCTGCCAAGCGTTGCATCTTGGGAAATAAATCATGGTGGCCTCTCTTCCACAGAACGAAACAGAGCCAGTGCTTGCCTCCTGTAACAAGCAGAACTGTCTGCCACCATCAAATAACGAAACAAGCACCACTCCCAATAAACAGGGAGAAGGCAGTGAGGTGAGTTAGGGAAATTGCAACAGCAAGTATAATACGATCTCAACTCATTTCTGATGTTGGCGGGCACTTCTGAGGCCCTGGGGTCTTCAGCAGGTGCCTGACTGCGGCGACCTCTGTCACCGGCCTTGGGTCCCTTTTTGGGGCGAAAAATTGGTTTAAATATGTATGGTATCTACCATCAATTGGTATCAAAGCTGGGGAAGGGAGTGCCGTGGGTTTTGCATACAGTGCTCTTAATGCTGGACCCATGATGAGCCTGTTCATGTGATAGCTGGGCTTCTGGTTACTCCAGGAGCCTGACAGTGCCTGACCTTTAGACCTGGAGGCTACAGAATGACCATTACAGGCAAACCACCACCCCCACCCTGGTCATTTGCGTGTATTCAACATGTGCACGACTGCACACGCATTGCACCGAATCTGAAAGGGTCCCGAAAATGTCACAAAAGGGGCAGAACAGGGTGTTTGCGGGCTTTTTCAGATGTATTGCAGAACAGAACTCCCATACAAATTTGGAGAGGGGGGCATTGCCTGTACATTACATGATAGCCCACATTGTGTAGTCCCTTTACAGGCCTGGACGATCCTGACCTGTTGCAGCTGACCTACCTTTGTCCCGTCTGATTTTTGATGTAACAGGGATAACAAGGACCTTGTGGAATTTGCCCGCATCCATCCGTCCAGCAGCTGCCCTGGAGACCTTACACCCCACCTGATGATTGCGGGCAGTTCCTCGTTGCAGGCCAGCCAGTTGGGAGGAGACCCAGCAGCCCATACCCACCCGGCTCATACCCACTGGTTGCCCCGGACCCGCAGCCCTTCTCTTTGGATGGGTGGACACTCATACGGTCAGTATTGCTGGGTGTCAACGTTCTACCTAGAACCCTTGCCTAGGCCATGCTGACAGCAGCTCCTCTCCTTATCTTTGGTCCATTTCTGAACTCACTTCATGCCTGATCTACAGTTTTCTACTCTGTTCTCCTGGCAGTTTCAGTTTCCTTCTGTGCTTTCCTGCTGCCCCGTCCCTTGGCGTTGCTTTTAGTCTCTGGATTGCTATTGTCCCGTTATTTGCGACCCCCTGTTCTGCCTGTTTCCTGCCCGTTTTTTTAACTGGTTATTGCGTAAGCCTCACCGTAACCTTTAGCCCTAATTGCTTTCGAGAGCCTAATGCTTAGTGACATTTAGGACCACTTCATATGCTTAAAAAATTCTTGCTTCAAGAGTCATCTGTACATGCAGCAAAAACACCTGCGTATACATACGATTTTCCATCTAGAATTTTACACGGGCAAAACTAGACTATTGCCTGTCCTATGACTCAACCTTCAGAGGTATTGCAGACCTGGGAGACTTCCTTCTCGGGGGTCACAGCTGATTGTCAGGTAGAGATAGGTGGAGGGGATTCTCCTGGATCTTGGAAGGACTGTGTGATACATTGTGATCTTCCTAAGTGGATATTATCTGCGTAGTACATATGTGACCTGCTCTCTGCCTCTTGCAGTGGATTTTTGTTTGTCTGCATATGCACGAGAAGCCGAATGCTTCTTGGCTTACCCTGAGGGAACCGTGAAAAAGCAAAGCCTCACTTTGCTCTGATACAATCTCTTTCCCTAGGGAAGATGTGGCTACTGGGAGGGTGTGTTGAGTGGGCTGGGCTTTCTATGTCAAGTGCATTCTTCTCTCTAGGCATCGGGCACCCTGCTCTTCATCAAAACCTGCCTCCCGGCTTCCCAGCCTCTATGCCCAGTGCCATGCAGCCAGTCTTCCCCCTGTCGCAGGAACCACCTGCTCAACTAGTAATCCTGCCTTCTGAGCCTCCAGCCCATGGGGCGCCCCATACCCTGGGTAAGTAGCAGCCAGGCACTAATTGGCTGGCACATCCCACCACTGCTGCTGGATAGTAGCTGGGATGGGGTACACGGGAGCTGCCCCTCTGATGAGAGGAGATGGGTGTGGCTCTCTAATTCAGGGATCAGGGAGGCACCTCCATACTCTCTGACTTTGTTTACCTCTCTGATTAATCTCCCTGTCTCTCAGCAGCTGAGGTGATGGATCAGGCATCAATTTGGCCACCCATGTATCCCAGCCGGGGGCCTGGCTCTCACCTGCAGCACACGGGGCAACTCCCTGTCTATTCCCGCTCCCAATTCCTGCGTCAGCAAGAACTCTATGCCCTGCAGCAGCAACAGCAGCAGCAACAGCAGCGTGCAGCACAGGCACTGGAAGTGCAGCGGCACACACACAGCCAGGTAGGCGTGCGAAGTGAGGCCATCATCGCGGTAACCCCTCTTGGTACCCATCAGGCTTCTCTTGTTGGGCAGCTAGAAAGGATCTGCTTACTGAGGAAGGAACCTCCTACCTCTGGGGGACATGGGTAATCTGAGGTCGGGGGGGGGCGGGACCAAGGAATCATCAAATATTCTCTCTGCATGAAAGTCTGGGCCACCCATGCAGCTGCTTTGCAAAAGCTCAGCCCCTAAGGTCCAGGCTGACACACATTAACACACACAAAGCAAATGCATTGCAGAAAGATGAATGTGCAGCTGCAGACGACTCACCCACTAAGTAACCCACCATGCTTCAAGGGAAAGGAAATGTGCACGCACACACACACACACACACACACACAGAGAGAGAGAGAGAGAGAGAGAGAGAGTGTTCTCCAGCCAATCTGATCTGATGAGAAATCCCTCACTGGCTCAAAATACGGTGCTTGGCCAGATTCTGAGTGTAAGAATTTATTTCCTGAGTCATCGCAAAGAAAGTTCTACTGGCTGCAGAGCTACGGTCGTCAACATCCTGCTTCTTGCTGCATGGTGGTGATAGACGCCAGTATCCTATGTGGAAGAACAGCACTCTTCCTGAGGGTGACGACCGGGGCTTGTGTGTGTGTTGTGATTCTGAGCAAGCACCGCAAAAAGCAAATAATAATTATGTTTGGCCTGAGGATCAACCTTCTCTGAAGCTCAGCTCCCCAAATATAGTTGCAAAGATGTGCTTGGAAAAGTGTGGGATTGATGCCTGGAGACATCTTGGAAACCAGAGGGGTGTGGCTGGATGAAAAACCCCAACAGTCAAGAGGATGGGGTTTCTGCCCCCTGCATAGGTTATTGCCTCCTGCTGCCTCAACCAGCAGAAGATAGATAAAATGATCCCTGTTTCCATAACTTCATATAGGTTGCAGTATTTTGCTTTTTGCTGGTACGGAATCTGAGTTGCTTTGGCTTGGAATCCTGATTTATTTACAGTGGTGCCCTGCAAGACGAATGCCTCGCAAGACGAAAAACTTGCTAGACGAAAGGGTTTTGCGTTTTTTGAGCTGCTTCGCAAGACGAATTTCCCTATGGGCTTGCTTCGCAAGACGAAAACGTCTTGCAAGTTTGTTTCCTTTTTCTTAACACTGTTAATACAGTTGCGACTTGACTTCGAGGAGCAACTCATAGAACGGGGTGTGGTAGCCTTTTTTGAGGTTTTTGAAGACTTTGGTGATTTTTGAAGCTTTTCCAAAACTTTCCCGACACCGTGCTTCGCAAGACGAAAAATTTGCTAGACAAAAAAACTCGCGGAACGAATTAATTTCGTCTTGCGAGGCACCGCTGTACTTGGAAGCACACACAGCTCACATCTGCTAGAGTGGCACAGAGCACTAAAATAGGAAACCCCAAATAACCTTCATCGGAAGTGTATCCAGGTTTTCCTTGAACCCATTGTTCCCAACTGAGAAGGGGACACAATCGAAATAAACGGCTACTGATTCAACCCGAGAATAGGATCTGGACTGGGGTGAGGAACCAGAGTTGGTGGGCTAATAAGGACGTATCAACAGGAAGTGATGTGGAACCAGACGTGTTTAGGATTGCAGAGCACTGGGGACAAATGCAAGTCTTAAGATGCATATACTGACTGTATTGCCGTTGGGTTAATTGCCCTTTTGTGAGGTTGGTTGCGTGGGGTTCAGGCACTCGCTGACCCGTCCATCTCTCTCCTTGTAGCGGAAGCCCGAAGAGCCGCCCCCCGAGCTGGAGATGCCAGGCCCCGAGAAGCCACTCAAACCATCCCACAAAGCTGTTGCCTTAAACGCTCCCCCGAAGGGCCTGTCGCCAGCAGCTGCCTGCTCAGCCAAGCTCTCCCCGTGTTGCCACCCGCCCAAATGCCCTGCCCCCTGCACTTTACCTGTCTGCCCTGCTGTGGTGCCACGCTCGCCTGCTGTCAGTCCGGTGCCCTCGCAGAGCTCCACTGGCCCGGAGGCCGAGGACAAGCAGCCTGAAGGGAGGCCAGCCCAGGACTATCCCAAATCACTGGAACCAGGTAGGGATTCGTGGCAGGCTATGCATGGAAGGGGGCGTCGGGAAGAGACACGGTATATTTGTGCACTGCTTGCACCCAATATCGACCACAGGGCTGGTTACCAGCCCATGGCATGGACTCCCTCTCCCTGTAGTAAGTGTCTTGATCTGTGTCCTGCTAGGCATAGGCATCAGCATGTAGTTCAGAGTGCAGTTATTTTACGCAGGCTTTAGCCAACACATTCAAAGTTTTCAATCATCATTGTTGTGCAGAAAGGTTTGGAAAGGGTGCACTTAAAGGCCCAGGAACCGGATGGGCTTCTAGAACAGGGTTTCTCAAACTTGGGTCTCCAGCTGGTTTTTTTGTGTTGTTTTTTTTTGGGGGGGGACTACAATTCCCATCATCCCTGACCACTGGTCCTGCTACTTAGGGATGATGGGAGTTGTAGTCCAAAAACAGCTGGAGACCCAAGTTTGGGAAACAATCAGTGAAGGATTTTCCACTGTTGGGGATCAGAACCTGATCAGTCCCTCTTGGTCCCTGTTCATGCTTTCCCCCCTCTCTTCCCCCTTCCTACAGGCACGGTACCACAAAAGTCTGAACGCCATTCTTCCTAGGTAATTTGTAGAAAGTTCAATGCTGCCAGAAAATAAATAAACAGCAAGGGAGTATGTTCCATTAGCATAACTTACTGCAGTCACGGAAGTTGTGAGAATGGACCAGCCTTCTCTTAGGAAGGGTGCAGGATATGAGGTCAGGCTCATCTGAGTTATCTAGATAGATAGATAGATAGATAGATAGATAGATAGATAGATAATTTATTACGGTCGGAGACCAGCTTATAAAACACACTTGGGGGTACAATCCCAGAAGGAAAACAAACATTTAAAACAATGTACAACAATAAATTTAAAATTTATAAATGCAATAAGCGTACAGACACTTAAAACTTTAAGATAAGCTACCGCAGAGAGATGACCCAGAGTCACCCATGGAACTGAGTTTGGGGATTTTCTTAACAAACTAGTTTGGTCGGAGGATGGTCTGCGCCTACAGATCTGTACACAGAATCTGGTGACCATCCGGGTCATCTTATGATCTTTGCCTAACAGGAAAAGGTCCAATTTTTGCTTTTCCGGGAGGTCAGCGAGCCTCACCGGCAGGGGATCAATGGTCTCACTACGTGCCTCTTCATAAAAGGGACATCTAAAGAACAAGAGCTCTGGGCTTCCTATCTCCCCCAATGAACAGGCGCCGAGTCTCTGAGCATATGGGATTTTTTTAAAGGATCCTTCCAGGACCGGCGAGGGCAGAGCTGAGCTTCAAGTTATCTTGAGTTTTGGTTTGGAGAGTCCCAAGCTGAGTCCCTGTGCCCCCTGCTCTTGTGTGTGTGCCCTAGCTTATCTTGGTGCTCTTTCCTTGTTCTTTCTTCCTCTAGATCTTCCCCCTGGTTACTCCTACCCTGTGGCTGGCCTGGGCTATGCATCACCTTTACCCCTGGACCCAGCTGATCCTGACACTATGCAAACGGTTTCCACGGCAGCTGAGCCCGAACAGTCGCGCACCTTCCCACCGGAGCAGGAGCCACAATGCGAGTCGGAAGCTCGCCCATCCAGCGGGGCTGGGGACCCCGAAGTGGATTCCTCCCACCCTCACCCTCCCCACCTCCTTGTGCACCCCCAGAGGCCGAGCTCCACGGAACTGGCCAAGGAGACGCCGTGTTGCCCCCTGCTGGTCGGGGACAGCCCAGATGGCTTGGACTCTGCCCCGAAGGAATGCCAGGAGGAGCCTAGGCCGGAAGCTGCTGTGCCAGGGCCTTCGCCGGAGGTGATGGCTGTGGAGGACAGCCCAGCCGCAGCACTGGAAGATGAATGCCAGGAAGACGAGAGCGATGCCAGCTCGCCAGATGACCTGTCGACTCATGCTGAGGTGCAGGTGGCCCCGTGCGGCCTGGACGCCCTCATTGCTGCCAGCATCGATCTGGGCGAGCTCCCAGCCTTGGAATCTCCACCTCCTGCAGATTCCCTTCCCCTGCCCTCGCCATGCAGCTCAGGGATTCCTGGCATTGCCCTGCTCAGTGAGCTGGCAGAACTGGAACTCCGTCGCCAGCAGTGCGATACTGCCGTCCATGGTAAGGAACGCAGGGGCTATATTTCCTCTCCCCCTCCCTCTCGTCACTGTTTTGTCCCTTCCCTCTCACGGAGGCCAGTGACCAGCAAGCAAGCAAGGGGACTGGGAAGAGGAATCTGTATTTGTCTGGGTGACTTGCCCACTCATTTTGTTCATGGTAGCTAAGCGCTGCTTACTTCTTTGGTTCAGGAGGGCAGCCTGCCAAGAGTCAGAGACGGGGCTAAATTTCCATTGTTGTTAGAGGAATGAGAAACTTCTTTCCTATACGCCAGGGATGGGGAACCAGTGGCCCTGCAGATGTTGCCGGACTCCCATCTCTCCTGACCATTGGCCTTCTTGGCTGGAGCTGATGGGAACTGGAGTCTGTCGACATCTGGAGGGTCAGTTCCCCGCCCTATCCTTGCTATGCACAGCCCTGCCTCCTGCCTGGACAGCAAGGAGTTGACCGCCACTCCTCTGCGTGTTGTAGGAGCTTGGGATGCGAAGGAAGGATGACAGCCCACTGGAGACTGAAAGGTTGTTCATGATGGGAACATTATCTTGGGACTGGAACCAGAAGTTCTGGAATGTTTTCCCAGACCTTGGTCTTGTCAAGTTTGTACCTTTGAGACTGTAGAATTTGCATCCGTGCCAGGGCCTGCTCCCTTGATATCTTCCATTAGCTCTCCAGTGTTGGCACTGAACGATTAAGCAGCCGAAGGGCAAATGCACATCACTCTCATGTGCGATCTCCCATTGAACTGCTCAAACAGCCTGTCCACAACTGTAGCCTTTCAGCGTTCTCCACTAGCTTGCCAGCAGGGCCCCCATTATTTGCCCCACATTGCTTCCGCACCAGGCATACTGCTGGTTAAGAGAGTTGCTCTGCTTCTTCCTGCCTTATACCCCTCTGTGAGAGCCATGCTGGAAGCTACCTGCTGCTCACCTCCCCATCCTCACAGGAATATTTGTTTAATCAATATACAGTATAGATAAGGTTCCTCTAAATCAGGGTTTCCCAAACTTGGGTCTCCAGCATAGAAGGCAACTTTCCCCTTTTTTAAAGGAAAATTCCCTTATTCTGAATAGGACTCCTCGCGAGAAAAGGGAAAAGTTGACAGCTATGGTCTCCAGCTGTTGTTGGACTACAACTCCCATCATCCCTGTCTAGCAGAACCAGTGGTCAGGGATGATGGGAATTGTAGTTCAAAAACAACCACCCAAAAACCGAGCTGAAGGCCCAAGTTTGGTAAACCCTGCTCTAGACAGAAAACCTCTAAGCAATTTACAAAGTAAAAGCCACAAAACCACAAAGCTAAAAATAACAAACAAACCATACTGCGGCTATCAGAATAAAAATGTAGAGTCAAAATACGAAGCCATGTAATCGAACCATTGTGACAGTCAGTATCTAGTGAACTAAAAGATGGCACCTGGTTGAAATGGGTGCAGAACAGAACTGCAGGATCCACTTTGATCAGGAGCTTCTGCCTCCCCAGTACTAACCCCACCACTTCCTTCACATAGATAAGTGGTGCTGTCCCTAAGAACCCTGCAGGGCTCTTCCTAACAGCCCTGTAGGCCTTTATATGTACAAGTTAAAGGATCCCCTCCTGACCTTAAGACCCTCCTCGGGTTTGCAGAACAGTATCTGCACTCGCTCAGATCACCAGTAGAACTGTACCCTATTTTTGGTCCCTCGTAGGCCATGATATCCTTATGCAGTGCCTTTGGAGTTACGTGATCTGCCACCCAGGCAGGAAACTTGGACGGCTCTGGGGATCTGGAAGTTGAGAACCACGGCGAAAACCCCAGAGTTTGAGCAGCAGTTGCCTTCCTAGGCTTCTGCTCTAGGTGCACTCTTTTATGAAGTACGGACTCTGCATGTCAGGCCTTGAAGCATCCTGGTGCCTAGCTAGGGAAAACGGTGTCTTTCATAATTGCCGCCGTAAAGAAGAGCTAATCGTTAGAGGTTGCTTATTCCTGGCCCGTGGGGAATGGAGTGATTTCCCCCCCTAGAGGCATGGAGTCTGGAGTCCTGCCAAACTGCGGAGTGAAGTCAGGGGTCAGGCAGCACATTGGGGGCTTGCGTAGCCAGCGCTAGGAGTAGCTCAACCTTTGATTTGAGCTCTCGGAAGAGGATATTAACCCCTTGTGAGTCTGGGAGGCAAGAGCCTTGGAGGCAGCCACTCTGTTGCATACAGAAAACAATTTAGGGAGGCTCGTCATCTAGTTTGGACCTTGAATTTGGGCAGTGTAGAGACTTGGGATAGGCCTGTTGTTATTATTATTATGAGGGTCCTTAAAAATAGGAAAATACCTGTCTTATTCAACTGCATTAACCAGTGAACACCTTTCAGTGAGAAAGGGTTGCCTCCAAATCACTTAGATGCTTCCTGTTTCAGAATCTCATCGCTCTTGAGAACTTTCTAGTGCTCTTGTTTGGCGGGGTGTTTTTTATTAAAAAAAAAATCAGCAGAATGAAAATAGTGAAAGTCTTGCTTTTTTTAGTCTCTGTCACCTTTCCGCTGCCGTTTTCAGCCTCCCGTTTTCCCACCTCCCCAGACGAGGGGGTCTGCACCAGCCCACATATGCAGATGGTTATCACCCCCTGTGGCTAAGCAAAGTCTGCGCTTTTCATCTCTACGGCAAACGGTTACTGCTCACACACCGGAACCGTTCTTTGCCCACAGTGGAACGGAAACCACATACAAGGACTCCCCTGCATGCCTCCTCGCACATGTGTGCAGGCGCATTCGCAGGCAGACATCCTTGTCCACAAGCACAAAGCAAATTGATGTACAGCAAAAACCTTATCTGCGACTCTCCGTCCCGTCCCCCCTCCATCTGCTCATCATCTCCAGGGACTTTTAAAATTTGTAGTTTGGAACTACGTTACCCTTCCGATCAATCCCCTCTGGGCAAGGTTCCTCCCAAAAGCCTCCTCCCAAGTTTGATGCTATCTCAAGAGGCCCCTCTCCTTCCCCCAAGTTCAGACAGCGCTGGCTCCTGGCTGCTGCCCCCTCGGCTCAAATTCCCCCCCCCACCCCCGAAGTATGTGGCATCCCAATAACTTCCCCTCTGCCTGGATGGATGTGTGGTATGTGCCTGAGATAAACACGACTGTGTGCCTGATGTCTTTGAGTAGCAGGGTATGGAGAGCAGAGCGGGCAGAGGCAAGGCAACCTTTCCAGAGTGAGCATTGTGCCAGGCTAACCTCCCCCCCCCAAAAAAAAAAAAACACCCTTACACTGCAGTGGGTGTGTCCGAGAAAGGAACAGAGCCACAGTTCACTCGGAAAAATAGGAAGACATGGCCAGTAGTAACAACAAGCCGGCACCCAGTCGCTACCCAAGGTTGCTTTGGGGGCAGAGAGGGGACAATGGTTTCAGGGTGGTGTGCCCCTTTTATGTGCCCGGAAACACCCAGTAGAATCATAGAGTTGCCGAGTTGGGAGGTCATGACCCAATGGTCATGCAGTTCAAAGTAGGGATCTCAGCTAAAGCATCCATGACAAATGGCTATCCAACCTCTGCTTACAAACCTCTCCAAGGAAGGAGAGTCCACAACCTTCTGGGGGACCCAAGATCCAAAGACCAAGGTGTATGATATCTTAATGTATGTCTCCTTCCCCTGTGGATGAGAATGGTTTTTCCACCACGGTAACCTTCCCCCCTTTCCACAGTGCTGGATGAAGACCTGGCAGCGTTCAATCTGCAAAGCCTGGCCACTCTCGCTGCCGCCTGGGCCCTGGTCGAGGCAACCGGCCTGGAGAGCAGCCCCCCTGACCTCCTTGACCTGGCAGAAGCTGCTGTGCCCTGCGTGGACCTGCGCCCTCGCATGCGGGCCTCCCGCCGCAAATACATCTGGACCCCTAAGACCAAGCCTGTAAGTATCCTCTGTACCCAGGGCATTTCAAATAGGGGACAGAGAGGATGTGCTTGTTTGTTGATTGCAATCATTTGTGCCCTGCCGTTCGTTTCCTTCTAAGGAAGCTAACAGGTGATGTCAATAAATTTAAAAGCATAAGAAGAGCCTGCTAGAACTTGCCAGTAGCCCACCTATTCTAGCACCTTGTTCTCATAGCAGCCAGTGGGATGCCTATGGGAAGCCTGAAAGCAGAACGCCAGAGCGGTGGCACACTCTCCACTTGTGACCCCCTGCCTCTGACAGCAGAAGGAGAATAAGCAATGTTCCTTCCAGCTGTCCATCATTCCATCCTGGCACAGTTCTGGCCCTGGCTAGAACAAGTCAGAAGTCTGGTGTGTCTCTGAACCACACATGCCCTGTTCCTTTTAAATCTGCAGAACTCCTCGCCACTTTATCTGATGAGATCCCCCTCTTCTGCTGCTGAAACCTGTCAGCTGCCATAGGGAACAGCTGGGCCTTTGCTTTTAAAATCCCTGACAATGGAATATTGGTTGTTCCCCACCTTTTTGGCGGGCGGGCCCTTACAGTGGTGCCTCGCAAGACAAAAAGAATCCGTTCTGTGATTCTCTTCGTCTAGCGGTTTTTTCGTCTTGCGAAGCAAGCCCATTGATGGATTAGCGGATTAGCACTATTAGCGGCTTTTAGCGGCTTATCTGCTGATCGGATCAGCTGATAAGCGGCTTAGCGGCTTAGAAAAAGGGGGGGAGGGGGAAAAACCAGCAGGAACTCGCAAGACATTGTCGTCTTGCGAAGCAAGCCCATAGGAAATTCGTTTTGCGAAGCACCTCCAAAACGGAAAACTCTTTCGTCTAGCGAGTTTTCCGTCTTGCGAGGCATTCGTCTTGCGGGGCACCACTGTATTTCTCTCCCTGAAGGCATTCAGCCAAAACCTGACACTGATTGGGGTAGACCACCCAAAGGTCAGCTTTCCCAGCCAGCTGGCCTTCCCTACCCCTTCTTCACCTCTGGAAGTTCTTGGGCCTGCTACTTGAAGGGAAAAGAGAAGGTTAGGAATGAATGGACGACTTGCACAGAGCATGGTGCACATGGCATGGCCTCTTTGTTTTTCCACCCCAGTGAAGGATCCTTCCCCCTCTCTCCCACAGGTTTGCCCCCTGAAAGCAGCCATTGAGAACTTGGACACCCAGGAAGTAGAGATGCGGCTGCGGCTGGCAGAACTGCAGCGGCGCTACAAGGAGAAGCAGCGGGAGCTGGCCAAGCTGCAGAGGCGGCACGACCACGAGTGAGTGTCTTTGCCTTTTTTCAGCAGGTTTGCAGGGCAAGGTGCCCCAGAGAATGTGGGTAAGACCACAAAGCATTGAGAAAGAGGCGAGGGTGTGAAAAAAACACCTGATCTTGGACCTGTCTGTTATGGCTCCTGCAGCCCAAGCAAGCAAATGGGTCTCTTGCATCGAGAGTTTCAAACTCCTCTTCAGCTTTGTAGACCATAGGCAGGCACACACACACACACCACCAGCCCTTCCAAGCAGGAGCTAGGGGAGCGCTTGCCCCTTGGATGTGTGCTTATTGTGGCTGTTGCCCATAGGCGAGACGAGAGCTCCCGGAGTCCGGCTCGGCGGGGACCAGGGCGACCTAGGAAGCGCAAGCACTCCAGCACTCTCAGCTCCCTGCGCCAGGGCTCCATCAGCAAGAGCGACAGCAGGAAGGTCAAGTGAGTGACCGGGCTCGGCTTGCAGGGGGCGGGAAGGGCACCCTAGCCGCTGCGTGTGCAACACGCTGTGTTTCCAACGTGTGAGGAAGTGTGGGTGTGCGTGAATGAGCACATGCATGTGGGGGCATCATTACAGGAGTGCACGGGGAGAACTGGGCGTGACACTGGCAGGGCTGCATGGCCAAATGCTGGGTAGCCGCCAAGTCCCTGTAGAAGCAGGGGTGGGGAGGGCACAGAACCTTTCCTCCGCCTGCTGCTTTTCTTTCCAGATCGCCTTTTCCTCCCCTGCCTGCCTCACTTATTCCTCCCCAAGCTTGAGCCCATTTTCCGTCTTGGAACCGGGGCCTGCGGAGAAATGTGGGAAGCACAGAAAGGCTTATGCACCCCTTCTGTACCTTCTACTCTTGCGTTCACGGGAGCCAACTCCTAGGGGCTGAGGGGTCTTCACCACCACCACCACCCCGGTCAAATATTTGAAGGGGCCAACCCCTCTCCCCCGAGTTGATGGACATTGCCATTCAAATGGTGTGCATGCACCACGTTATGTGGGGCAGCCCTCCAAGCTACCCCACCGATCACTTTGCAAGCACCCACTCTGCTTACGTTTACTAGGGTGGCTGTTGTAAATGAAGCTGTATGCATGCTTCTCCTCTGTTGCCCTGTTGTATCTTTATATACTTAAAAAGCCAGCACAGTTGCTAAGGAAGAGGGAGCAGGGGCACCCCCCACAATTCCCTGCGCTTGCAGTGTAGCTATTATAGAGCACTGCTTGCATTGGCGGGGGGTAGTGCTGGTGGTGTTAATGGAGTCCCTTGAGGTCAAAGTCTTCCCATGTTGTTGTTTGTGGCTGTTAACCAGTGCCTTCGCCCCAGAAGTGGTTGCATTTCAGTGCCGAGTGCAGGGGTTTGTCTTGCATGTGGCAAATGGGCACCGAGACCCAGGGGAGCAGCGGGGCTGGAGAGAGGCCTGCTCCTCTGTGCTCCCCCGCCTCGTGACTGCCTTGCCTCCTGCCACCGTTCTGGGGGGAAAGAATTGCCCCTCTTTTGAAGAGGAAGGCAGTGTTGCATAAAAGCCTCTTTATCTGTGCTGTATAAAGTCATTGGTCACACTGCAGTGGTGTTCATTGCTGCTGGCGCTTTATGATTATCCATTAGCCGCCCGGCACAGTCATTCCCGCACTCACGGGCCCTGTATAATTGTCCTTCTCTGCTACAAATTGCCTCTCCCGGCAGGCCCATTTGCATAAATCCTCCAAGCTAGTCCAAACATGATTGGAGCACGCGTGTGTGCGCTGCATCAATCCTGATGATTTGGTAATAATAGTTAAATCTGTACTAAATGGTTCCTTCAATTAAGACAGAAGAAAAAAAAATTAATCTCTAGGTTTTATGTCACAAAACATTAGCAAATGTAGTGAAGGTTACAGGGGAAAAAAAGCAGTTAGTGTTGGCTTTGGGTTGCAACATGGCTCCACCATATGGCTCGTGGAAATCTTCCAGGGCTTGCTGGAGAACTTGCTTGCCTTCTCCCATTCCTCCCTCCCTCCCACCGCCCTTGCCTGGACCCTTTCCCCTGGATTTATTCCTGTTCCCTCCCCAAACCTTGCAGAGCTGTGTAGGTTTATGAAAAACCAAATCCAGAAGGGAATACATTCTTAGCTGATTTGGAAGGCAGTCCCTGTTTTGGGCTCTACTAAACTGTTCTGTGTCTTCAGAGGAACAGTGGAGAGGAGTTCAGATGGAGGCAGGAAACAGGGACCCCTCCAAATGCCGTCTTTCCCACTATACTGTCTGCATGTCTCCAGCAGCGTACGAGCAAATCTGAACAACCAAGCCTCACCACCCCCCTGCTTTTAAAACGTGGGGTTGCATCCTTTTGAGTTCCGTGACTTACACACATTCCACAGCGGTAGGAGAGCTCCCGACTGTTCGGAAAGGGAGAATACCGGGTCGGGAAACTCTTCCGCTTGAAAGGAGGGACGAATATCTTTGACCATTTTCATCAGTGGTGAAACAAAGCTGTTTATAGGTGGCAGGTTATTTGCAGACTTGAAGCGAGTATGGATAGAGCCAATATCCTTGCTCCGGGACATTGGCATTCCATCCTCATGTGGCCTCTGCATTTTGCAAATGTTATGAGAATCTGTAAGATACGTTGAACCAGAGACTATGGCAGGAGGAGGGGTGGGGGCCGTGAGCTTCTGTAACGGGGCATCAATAGTCCATCATACTGCCTTCATGTCTCTGAAAAGCTGCTCTATTCAGTAGGTGGGCCCAGTTGGAAATAGCGTAACCACATTCTACCAATAGCATTGCATTGGTGAGGCTCTCACTGTCCACAGTGGGGGTGTTATTCTCAGGTCCCAAATATAGTGTATATTTAGGATGCAATGTCTGTCTGTCTGTCTATCTCTCTCTCTTCCCCCAATTTCTAATTCCTGTACTTAGGGAGTGCTTTTTGCATTCATGAGTTGCAACCTAAATAATACCTGCACCCTGTTCTACATACATGCTTTAGTGTGCTCAGAGCATGGCGTAGCTTTTCCTGGACTTTTCAAAATGGGCTCAGTAGGGGAGATGCTGTTCCAAACAGCATTCCTATAAACACAGCAACGGGTCAGCCCTTCCTGGGAGAGTTCGCGCAACATCGAACCGACACCCCCTTTCCCTGCAGATCAAAGTATTGCAGGATGGCTCCAAACCACACAGGCTGCCAGAGGGGAACTTGCACACCCACGACACTCACCGCTCCACACCTGAACGGCAGCTTGCGCTCCTTCCTGATTTGCGTCCTGGCGCACAGGCCTTGCCTTGTAAACCCAGCCAGGCGAGCCACGGTGGCACAGGATCCCATTGCTGTGCATTGCCAGGCCAAGTCTCCCAGCCATCATGGCATCCCTTCCCTGCTTTTGGCCTCGCTGAAGCAACACATGCTCCTGTGGCAGCTGCAGGCCCGGCCCCTTGGCCTGCTTCCTATCGGGAACATTCCCGCAGCTTCCCACGCCGAGCGAGAGAATCCCTGCCAAGCTTGCTTCCCTCCAGCCACTCCCCGGAACTGAGCGGTGGCCTGGAGCCACAGTAGCTCCCTGCCCGCTGGTGCCTGTGGTGTGAAGATGGGCAGCTTGGCTTTCTCCGGAGCCCCGAGTTGCTTGCTGGCCTGTTTTCCACACCCCGCCTTCTGCCCATGGCCCTTTGCCTGCCTGCCTGCCTGCCTGCCTGAGGGTGCTCTGCTCCCGTCCCATCCCTCTGCTTGTCAGGGAATTCCCTCTTTCCTCGCCTGCTGCAGCCGCAGGAATGGAATTTGGCACCAGCTCCAGGGTCAGCCCCGGGTCAGAAGGTCGAGGTGCAGGGGGCAAGGCCCGGGAGAGGAGTGTGAACAGAAGCCGTCTCGGGGAAGGGGGAAAGGGGGTTTGCGCGGCCTCAAACCCTGGGCTGCATTCCCAGGGTGGAGCAAACAAGAGGCGGCTTCTCTGGGTGCCGGAGTGGAGCAATTAGAACTAACGAGCGCTGGAGATCCGAGCGGGAAGCCAGCCAGCAGTACGGGGGGATGGGAACAAAGCCTTCAGGGAGCTAATTCATTTCATATTTACTATGCTGGGAGGACGCTGCTTGTGAAAGAACTGCCGACGCGATGCGGAGCGGATCCTTTGCAATGGACTTCCCCAACCTGAAACCCTTAAGATGTATTTGGACTACAAATCCCATCAGCCAGCATGACCAGGCTAATGGGACATTTAGTCCCAAACTCATGAAGGGCACCAGATTGGGGAAGGCTGATTTAGAAGGTGTCAAAAGAAAAAGAAATGGATGGCCTGCTTCAGATTAGGCCAGACTTGATTCTTTAATTTGATTCTTGTTTATGGGTAGGGAGTGTGCACCTCCTCTGGCTATTTTTTAGTCTTGATTCTGCTTGAAACCTAAGAGTGTTGTTCTCTTTGCCTTTGCTTCCTGCTCCTTTTCTCCTGACATCAAGCAACGTGTCCCTTCGTTGCTTTTTTTCCCAGTGTGTCGGATGAGATTGATCCAGGCTTTCCTCTGCTTGCTCTATGTAGCTTGCAGACACACACACTGCCCTTTGTGGAGACAGGAAGTGTTGGGAAGGCAGCAGTGACTACACACTAGCAGCAGGAATCCTGGCGCGCTCCTCCAATGGGTTTTACTGGGCCAGTGGGCCATGGCTTATTCCATGGAAGAGCCGGGCACAGATGCCTGTGGAGCAACTACCTCGCTCCTCTAAGAACATGGCTTTGCATGTGCTGCAATTCCAAGGGAGCACAGAAGGGCACTAGGCATTCAGTTCAGCTTGAATGAACGCTCAGCTTCCAACAGAACTCTCGGCTTCATTTCCTTTTTTCAAGAGCATGTTTCTAGAACTTATCGCTGCAAAGATCTGCCTGAAAGTTACACAGCTGGTTTCTCCCCAAAGCAGAAAAGGCTGCTCAGCAGTGGTTTGGGGGCTGATCTGTAGTGTCCTAATATATAGTTAAAACGGCAAATGTCCCAGAATCAGTTTATGCAAAATAAAAGAAAATGCACAAACATGCTCAAATTCAGATAGGTCACGGAATTCTAATTTCTGTGGTGCAGAATTTGTGTTTTATACAGTATGCACACGCATGCAGCAATGGCCGAGATACGCCAAGAGTCCTTGCCAGCAGCTGCAGGAGACTGCGTGCTTGCAGCAATGCTACAGAGCACAGATATTAACTCTGATCCCATAGTTTGCAAAGAACCCCTGAAAATTTCACCTCGTTTCTTCTGCATCTCATTTTCCTTAGCTAAGTTTTGTCCCAGTGCTGGTTATGAAGAAACAGCTCAAAACCATGCTGGCTGTTTCTGCCAAACTCTTAGGATCCCTTTGCACAATACCAGAGTCCTACACAGAAGGTACTTTGTGTTAGGAATTAATGCGGTGATCATTCCCTCAGATTTTTATGGTGCACATTTAGTTGGCATGCATATAGTGGGAATCTATGATAGCTCTTAGCTTATTAGTACATGCAGGAACATCAGACGTGATAATCTACGTGGAAGTTTCATTGCAGCCCCAGGAAAATGGGAGAAGTGGCTGAGAGAGGGCTTGCATTGGTCAGGAGGGCAATACAACTTAAGTCCATGTTACTCATAGTCCTTCCCCATGGCTCCCAGTCCTCCTCTTCAAGAGACCTATCCTGCTTCTCATATTTCTTCCATGAGTCCTTACAGGTCTTGCCCTGTTCCTTAAGTAGAACAAACACCCAGAATTTTGAAAAAAGAGGAAAATAAGAAAGCATAGTCTTTGTAATTTGCTTTATCCAGTTGCATAATTTGAGTTGTAATACTGCAGAATTGAGGGGGTTTTCTTCCAGAATTCCAGATGATCTTAGCTCGATTCAGGCATTTGTGTGAACATATCAGGGCTTAAAGCCAGTGTTTCCCAAACTTGGGTCTCCAGCTGTTTTTGGACTACAACTCCCATCATCCTTAGCTAGCATGGTCAGGGATGATGGGAACTATAGTCCAAAAACAGCTGGAGACCCAAGTTTGGGAAACACTGACTTAAACTAAAGATAGGAAAGCTTGTGATTCTCCAGATGTTTCTGGGGACTCTGCTGCCATCAGCCCCGGGCAGCATAGCCAATGGACAGGGATATTTGATGCCGTGGTCCAGCAACATCTGAAAGGCCACAGGCTCCACATAACTGAGGAGGGGAACAGGGCACACACACAAGCCCTACCTCCAACATCCCAACCTATGCCAGCTTCAGTCCAGACCTTGGTGGCACCCTTTTATTAAGGTCCCCTATTGCAGAGGCTTCAAAGCCCTTTCAGCTAAATAGGAGTCGCCCCAAATTCAATATTTTCCAATTAACTGCCAGTTAGCATTGGACTTCCCCTCCACCCCTCTATGGTTTCTCCAGCTTTTTCAAATATTGCTGCATGTTATACACCACAATTTTCTCAGATATGATTTTACTCCTCTTCTTATTCAAAGCCTACTTGCGTTTTAACATGTTTACAATAGTTTTTTCCTTAAATAATCTACAAACATTTTCCACTCCTCCTTAAAAGTCTGCTGATCCCCGACTTGACTTGTTAAACATGCTGGTTCGGCATATTCCGTCAATTTCACCTGCCAATCCTCTTTAGTAGGTACCACCGCATCTCGCATTTTGCGCATATAGTATTCTCGCTGCGGCTGTTGCATATGAAAATAAATTTGTCTGCTTTGGCGGGGGGGTACTTCTACCCTACCAGGGACGCGGGTGGCGCTGTGCTCTAAACCACAGAGCCTAGGGCTTGCTGATCAGAAGGTCGGCGGTTCGAATCCCCGCGACAGAGTGAGCTCCCATTGCTCGGTCCCTGCTCCTGCCAACCTAGCAGTTTGAAAGCACATCGAAGTGCAAGTAGATAAATAGGTACCGCTCTGGCGGGAAGGTAAACGGCATTTCCGTGAGCTGCTCTGGTTCGCCAGAAGCGGCTTAGTCATGCTGGCCACATGACCTGGAAGCTGTACGCCGGCTCCCCCAGAGTCGGTCACGACTGGACCTAATGTTCAGGGGTTCCTTTACCTTTATAATAATAATAATGGTAATAATAAGTCTGCACAAGCGCCTGAACAGGGCTCTTATCATTGTGCGTATCAGAGAGAGGCATGCCTCACTTAGCTTCTTGGTTCCCCCAAGACCCACATCCACCCACGCGCGCCCATAAAACCTGTTCCCTCGGAGCCAAGAGCGGCGGTGCTGAGGGAGTTAAGCTGCCCGGGCAGGAGCTCCGCTGTAGCTCCTCTGGCAATCCCCTTGCACATAAACCCTTCTGACAAGCTCAGCTGAAAGAAGCGATTGTCCCAAAGCCGCCCCCCCTCCCAATAGCTGGTGAATTAATGAGCTGCAGCAGAAGTGGCAGCCGCTCCGGAATGTTGCTGGAAGGCATGAAAAGTCCAAGGAATCTCCTCCCTTTTCCTAAAGCAGCAACAGGACCTGTGGGAGGGATGCAGCATGCCATCTTCCCCACCTAAGGGAAACGGGAAAGAAAGAAAGGTGTGTGGGAGCATGCATCCAGCACTGGCGTCAGCTCAGACTCTTGTCTTGCGGACAAGACCCCTCCAGCTGCTTTTACCTACCCCACCCCCTGGAAGTACCTTGTCCAGCTAAACTCCCCGTATAAACCCTCATACACCTTTCGACCCATAAGGGAGGCACGTTTCAATTTCACTTGCTGAAGATGGGTGACATTTGACAGGGGTGCAAAGCAGGGCTCTTTACTCAGTAACGATCTCTTCTTCCCCGTTTTCTGAGCATCGCACAAAGGGAATCCATTCAGTCTCCTCGCCCCTTAGGGAGGAATGTCAACTTTCCCTGCTTTGGGGAAAGGGTTTGCAAACTTGATTTGGCCACATTTAGATACCCAATTCTATCTGCTTTACGGTGGTACCTCTGGTTACGTACTTAATTTGTTCTGGAGGTCCGTTCTTAACCTGAAACTGTTCTTAACCTGAAGCACCAATTTAGCTAATGGTGCCTCCTGCCGCCGCCGCGTGATTTCTGTTCTCATCCTGAAGCAAAGTTCTTAACCCAAGGTACTATTTCTGGGTTAGCGGAGTCTGTAACTTGAAGTGTCTGTAACCTGAAGTGTATATGTAACCCGAGGTACCACTGTATGTGATCCTGTTTTAAAAGTTGCGTTCTGGTTTTTCTCTCTGTGAAAACAGAGGTGCAAACAGAATCCAAGTGAGGTGTAAATGTGTGCACAGAACATAGAGGTGTATTTAAACACACACACACACACACACACACACACACACACACTGCTCCCCTGCCTGTCACAGTCTCAGACATTTTCCTAGTAATACTAACTAGTCCTTGTATGTGTCAGGAGAAATTGGGTCTCCTGTTTTACACAGCTACCACAATTCAGTCTTCATCCAAGCGGCTTCCTGAGGAAACAGTGGAGTTCAATAAAACCCAGATGTCTTGGCACCTAGTTCCTGCTGTGCCCTCCTGCTCTGGAGAGATGGGGGGGGGGGGAGGAAGGAAGTTTCCAGCTCTTCTTCCCCAAAGGCAGAAGAAATGCTCTGAGCTTCTTAGAAACTTTAGTGAGCACCCAGCACCAAGACAGCTGGATCAAAGGGTAGAGACCGGGGACTTGAACCTGAACATTTGCCTGGCACTCTCCATCCTTGTATGGCAACCTTGGACTCCGGGGCATATAATGGTTATAATGACGCAGGTCCATTACTGTTTTACCAGAAGGAAATTCCCAGATCCTGTAGACCAAGGCAGTATTGATTTTCGTGCTCAAAATAAATTGTGCCAAACTGAAAAAAAATCTCAGCACAAAATGGGCTTCTATTTTACAAGTTTGCTTAAAAGTTGCGTGTGTCCTTCTGACCCAACACATTTTAACCCTTGTATATGGAGAACTTGGAATGAGTTTGAATTAACTGGGGGAAGGAAATGGGAGACAGGAGCGCGGGGCTAGGCAGGCAGCAGTAGCCACAAGAATTCTGCCATAGGTTTTTCTCATATAGCCATAAAGTCTAGAACCAATGTTTCATGGTAATTGATGCTGCATGGAATTGCAGAATGCTGCGAACTGGCGTGTGTGTGTCTGTGTGTGCTCATTCCATCCTGAAAACCTAGGTAAAAATTCCTTCCTTTGTGTAAGGCTCCACCTCTGCACCTTATCACCCCGTGGCCTCCAGCCCCCAAATGGAGGTGTCAGTGAGCTGAATCGTCTTTCCATTGGGCTTTCTCCAAACTGAGCATTCTTTCCCATTCACAGGTCAGTAAAGGCCAGCTTATCTCTGCTGTGTGCAGAGCTGCGGGCTGAGGGAGAGCCGAAGAAGAAGAAAAGGAAAATATCAGAGACTGCTTATGGTGGCATTAAAAACTCCCAGGTGAGTCCAGCACAGAGCCTTATCTAGCACAGCCATCCTCTTCATTCTTTCACCTTCCTGGTCGTTGAGTAAAAAGTAGCTTGTCGGTGCCCCTGCCTTCCAAAGCCAGTCAGATGGGGACGACACTCTCCACATCAACCACGATGCTTTAGGCTTTGAGGACTGGCCTAGTGAGATCTCTGGGATGCTGTATCTTCATATGTGAGACACTCGCATCTCCTTCATCTTCCAGTATATTGTGGTCCTCTCCCCCCCCCCCCAATAGGCAAAGTAAGGCAGAAATGTGCACAATTTTACAATTTGAGAGTTTCATTTTACCGATCACAAAGGAAGCTGCCTTCTACTGAACCAGACCATTGGTCCATCTTACTGAGTACTGTCTACACTGGCTGGCAGCAGCTCCCTAGCATCCTTTCCAATGTACCCTGATTGTAAGAAACAGATGTGAGCGGGAGGGAGTGGGAGACAGCGGAGAAGGCATCTTTTGGACCGTAGTGACTCGTGTTTGTTTCCCTGCTGCAGGAGAAGGTGCGTTGCAAGAAGAGCAGCTCCCAAAACAAGCTGGCTTCCACCGTGGTGCACAAGGTCTCCCATCTCAAGCAGAAGGTCAAGAGCAAAGGCTTGCCCGCAAACATTGGCCCCTTCCGACGGAAAGAGCCCAGCCCCGGTACCAGGATCCAAAAGAAACTCTCCCGGCCCAAGAGCTCCAAAGCAACGCCTTCTGCCAAATACCCACAGCAGGACCTCACTACCTCAGAGGTCAAGCCAAGCACAGGAAATACTGATGCAGGTATGGATGGTGGTAGAGAAGGGTGGGGTTCGCCGGGAAGCAAAGGTTGGCAGTGGTGTAGACCCTGGTCAGAGATGCACGCCAGTTGCCTGTTGGCTACCAGCATGTTGCTATTAGTAAACGAAGCCCTTAACAGCTTGGGAGCAGTTGACTTGCAGGATCACCTTGCCTCATCTTGCACTTGACCACTTCGATCTGTGGAAGTGGCCCTGTTACAGGTGCTGCAAAATCCTCATTCCACACTCAAAATAAATCAGTCTTCGAGTGTGGCAGCACCTGCACTTCGGAACTCCCTGTCTATTGACAACAGGCAAGCGCCTTTCACTGTACAGTGGTGCCCCGCAAGACGAATGCCTCGCAATACAAAAAACTCGCTAGACGAAAGTTTTTTCCGTTCGCGATTTGCCTCGCAAGACGAATTTCCCCTATGGGCTTGCTTCGCAAGACGAAAACGTCTCGCGACTTTTTTTTCTTTGACTAAAAACAAAGACATGTTTTGTTTATAAAGTTAATTTATTTTCCCTTCAATTTTTGAACTGCTCTTTACAGTATGTGTGACTTTAAAGAGCAGTTAATAAACTGTTGTTGTACCAAATTTGGCTTTGTTTGGACTTTTTTTGACCATAGGAACGCATTAATTGATTTTCAATGCATTCCTATGGGATTTCGTGCTTCGCAAGACGAAAAATTCGCTAGACGACAAAAATTGCGGAACGAATTAATTTCGTCTTGCGGGGCACCACTGTACTCTTTTTAACGACGTTTCCGTGCGCTGCTCTGCCACATGACCCGGAAGCTGTACGCCGGCTCCCTCGGCCAGTAAAGCGAGATGAGTGCCGGAACCCCAGAGTTGCCCACGACTGGACCTAATGGTCAGGGGTCCCTTTACCTTTACCTTACTTAAACCATTGTTTCTTTAGGCAAACCTCTTCAGACATGTAGCTGCATGTTTCATCTCTTTTTAGCAACCGTTGGTTTTAATTTTCTTCTGGATTTTTTTTAAAAAATAACCTGTTTTAAACTGAGTTTTATCCACTGTGGTATTGCTTTATTTTATATCTTTGTAAACCACTTAGTGTTTTTCTTGCAATCAAGCAGTAACTAAATGTTCTTAAATAAGTAAGAGGTGAAGAGGATGTTAGTAACTTTGCAGCTGTTGCCTTGCTGTATCTGTCACGGCTAAAACAGGCCCTGGGACAATTGCTGACCTCCGGCCCTGTGGAAAGGGAGTATGTGTGTGTCCTGTAGGGCAGTGTGCTGGACTCCCAAGACACAGAACCCCTACCGGCCCTCCCACCTTCCCACTAGGGAAAGGCAAAGCGCAATTAGTCGCTCCCAAGCCATTCATGGAGCAAGTTCATCCTCCAGAAAAAAAACCCTGTTATCTTCTGCTCTGGTCAGGAGCTTTTGCCGCTCAGCGCGTTTCCTCCTGGCAAGCAGAGGAAGCTGTGGAATTTAAAAATAGCCGCACGTGCTGGCCTCTGCTGGGGCCAATGTCCGCTCCAGTTTGACTGCAGCCTTATGGGTTTCCCTTGGAGCTTCTGGGGCATCTTATCAGGAAGCCAAGGCTGAGACAGGAATCCTGCTTCCACTCCCCAAAGCCAAAAGAACAAAGGGACATTGTCAAGAGGGGCAAGAGCCAGGATGTAAGAACTCAAGATTGGGAGAGGGGGAGGAGGATACGCAGGCCAGATTTGCTGCGGGGTTGACAGAGGGGGGCACTTGCGAGGCCCGAAACACCCTCCAAGTTGTGTGCTTGGCTTTTTTTGTTTCGTTACGTTTGGAAGAGCTTCTGCCCCACTGTTGTACCCATGATGAGCACCCCGGGGCAGTTTATCAGGGGCTCCTCCTGCATTAAGTCCTCAAATCCAACGGTTCCCAAATGGTGGATTGCTGCCAGAAATTCATTAAAAAAGAGGCAGTGCAATAAAATGCCCCAAACAAGATGTATAAAATGTTTTGCGAGCTGCTGGCTTTGAACTCTGGCTTCTCAGTTCGTGTTAGGGTATAGGCCTCAAAAACAAGGCAGCGATTGTCTTGGGTGTGCCTTGATGACAGAAGCATGGGCATCAGTGTAGCGAAGCTTCATGTAGAATGCCTTGCATCCCCTCCCTGTTAGTGTCCATAATGTCCTCTGAGTCCCTCCCCCATCTTGAGATGGCCTGCTCCCTCCCTCCCTCCCATTTCTTCTGATTCTCCTCTCTGCCCGCAGATGACAATCGCCACAAAGACTATGAAAGCGACGACGACGGTGGTGTTGACGACTTGACCAGCGACACCAGCTCCACCCTTCACGTGACAGTAAACCCTGCTGTGATTGGCCCCTCTCCTTCCTCGGTGGTGAAGATGGAAGCGAATCAAAAGGCAAAGAAGAAAAAGGAGAGGCAGGGGCTGCTAGGTAATGTGAAACAAAAAGTGGCAAAACGTTATTGGTAAGATGCAGGATTCATCCCAGCTGGCAGAGAACAAGGCACTGAAGCCTATTAAGAAAATAATGTAAGATTGCATCGGGTCCTCCTGTCTTCCCAGGCAGTCCATCCTGCCAAATTGTGGCTGTGTATGCACTATGCCCTTAAAGCACATTCAAACCACATTTTCCCTTTCAAAGAATTCTGAGCACTGTAATTTATACCTCCCAAAGTTACTGTTCCCAGCAACCCTTAAACTACAGTGCCCACATTTTTTTGAGTGGAGAGAATGTACTTTAAAGGTATAATACGGCCCTAATTTTACTCATGTGCAAGGATAGATGCAAAATGGCAGTGAAGGATCCATATGGGGCCAATTCTTAAATTACGGGGAATCTGTAGGTGCCCATCCAGGCGAGGTTCTGAGATCCAGCTTCTGGTATCACACTGCATGCCAAAAGCAAAGCCCCCAAAGAAGGGGGGGAGGCTATCAGATTGGCCCACAAGCTGCTAATAGATATGAGGCTGCCCAAAATCTGCACTTGTGTTATGCTTATTCCTATTATACAAGCCACGCTGTGCAAGGAGAAAGGAAGACCTGGCCAAGGCAAGGTATCAAAAACACAAAAACTCTTATGCTCTTTTGTATCCCCACAGGGCCCTGCCGGATCCCCAGTCCCGAGGGCCAAGTCAAAATCAAGCGGCGCCCGGTGAAGCCCGGAGTAGGGAGGCTGGAAAAGGTACCCGTCTGCCGGGCAGCATCTTGCGAGGCTTCCAGCAAGAAGAAGTTGAAGAGCAAGGCCAAGGAGCTGCAGTGTGGGCCTGGGACATCGGCCATGAACGAGGGGCTCTTCTCTGGCAGCCAAGCCCGACTGTTTGCAACCCGGGATGACGCAGGAAAGCTCAATAGTGAACGCCTCAAGAAAGCCACGCGGAAGAGCAAGGTGCTGCAGTCGGCCCTCAGGGTGAGCAGGCGCGCAAAGAGGCCAGACTGGAGGTGTTCCTCAAGGGAGTGGGGGGTGCCAGGGGCAGTGTCCCTGGAAGGAAGGTGGGACCCAATGGGCTGGAGCGAGCTGGATGCAACGGGGGCGGGGTGTTTTTGCCAAACAGACGGGCCCCGTCTAGGTATGAGGCACTGAGGGAAGGGGTGGGTCTTAGAATTGGCAGGATTGACGCGTAGAATTGGAGATCAGAAAGAGGCCAGTTTTAAAGAAGATTGGGTAATGTTTGCAGAGTACTTAAAAACTAAGTAGGATTTGAATAAGGGCAGCAGTGGGGGTGAACTTTCTGTTTTTCTTTTGTGATAAGGCAAAGGTATAAAATAACAATAATATGCAGCCTAAATTGAAATTTTTGGGGGGAACCATGGAGGGAGGGAAAGTTGTAGATGAAGAGATTGTTAAACTAGAAATGTTGTTGAAATGTTTTTTTTTTTTTGTTAAAAATTTATAGATAAAATCATTATTTTTTTAATAAAAAAGAGAAAGGAGGGTCTTTACAGCCATTCGTGTCAGGGTAGGTACTCTGTAGAGCACTGCTCCTTTGCCCGGAGATTTCTGTGTTGGCCGGCCTTTTCCCTAAACCCATTTTCTCCTCCCTCCCTCCCTCTTGGCAGAGAAAGAATGGGGCACTGGCGCTCTCTCCCCGCAATGCCAAGGCCATCCTCAGCAAAGGCAAGAAGCTGGCCAAGGTCAAGAACAAGGTGGTCAGCAAGCAGGTAGGAAACGGCCGCCACCTCCTGCAATGCAGGGCATGGGTAGATCAGCACCACTTGCCCTCTCCTAAGGGTCCTGCGGCTGCCGCCATTTTCCTCCAAGGAGGAGCTGATGGCTCAGATCTGCCTTGCTGCTGTCAGGGTATTTGCTGGGTGGGAACTCCTCTGGCTGCCCTGAGAACTCTTCCAGTGGGAAATGGCCCCATCTGGCAAAGGTCAGGGTGGTGCAGAGGTTTCACTATTGATTCGGGATTTAGGAGACCCTTGTTCCATCCCTTCGCGCCTTGGGCAAAGACACAGTTTGTCACGTGCGATACATTTTCTCCTTGGCTTTTCCAGTGCAAAGGCCGGGCAGTCAGCCGGCTGATGGAGAGCTTCGCCATTGAGGATCACTTTGAGTTTGATGATAACAGCAGCTTCTCTGAAGAGGAGGAGATGCCCTCCACTGGTACGGAGCAAGACATGACCCCCGGTGAGTTTTGGCACTCCCTTACAGTTTAGCATTCTGTTGCTGGGGGTGGGAGCAGGGGCCAGTAGAGTCTCTCTCTGCATGTGTGTGAACCACACAGATCATTGGACAAGAGCAAAGGCAGATGAAAGGAGGAAAATGTATTCGAGGTGGAGGGTGATGGTGGTCCATAAGCTGCTGCTGAAGCGAAATCTGAGGTGGGGCAGACAGGGGTGCAGAGCAAGACTGCTGCAGTGGGTTGCTGGGAGGTGCAGAAAGGATTCTGCTGAGCAGCTCTGGGATGATGCCCGGTATTGGAGCCCACACCACTGGGTGCATTTCTTGGCTCTGCTCCAGTCTCCACATGTGGACGAGGCTGGGGAAACATCCCCCAAGAGCTGCGGTAATGAAGTTTGTTAACGAGTCTGCAAGCCCACCCTCTGTTGTGTACTCGCTGCAAGAGAAGCAGTCTTAAGAGCTGCAGCTCTTAAATGAAGGTGCTTGCTGGCCAGCTGGATATTCCTTTATAATAATAACTTTTGTCATATTCTGGAGGCAGATTCCAAACTATATATATATAGTTGAGAAGTATGCTGGTTTAAAGGAATGGGGGAGCAGTGTGAGCTGTGGATTCATGCCTTGCTCTGCCTTGTTTGGCTGCAGCCCAGTCATGCACCATTCACAAGGAGGATCTCCAGGATGGACTGCGCGTGCTCATTCCCAAAGAGGACAGCCTGCTCTACGCCGGGAGTGTGAAGAGTTTGCAGCCTCCAGACATGTAAGAACCCCCATTTTTCCAGGCACAAACATGGGCAAGAGATGCAAGAAGAGAGGGCTTGGCGTTTCTTGCAAAGAACAAATGGCAGCATGGCGATATTTAAGGGGGCAGGCAGTTCCTTTCCTCTGCTCTCCGGGGGCTTCCTTCCTCCTTTGTGCCTGCAGACAGTTGCAGTTCCTTTAATACCCTTTCCGTTAAAGCAGGGTTTCCCAAACTTGGGTTTACAGCTGTTTTTGGACTACAGTTCCCATCATCCCTGAACACTGGTCTTGCTAGCTAGGGATGATGGGAGTTGCAGTCCAAAAAGAGCTGGAGACCCAAGTTTGGGGAAACGCTGCTTTAAAGGGAGGGATGGGAAAACCATGGCCTTATAGATGTTGTGGGACTGCCGCTCCATGAGACCCAACCAGCTTGGCCAGTGGTCAGAGATGATAGGTGTGTTGGCCCTCCAGATGTTGCTGGACTACAAGTTTCCCCATCTCTGCTTTAAAGTAATACCAGCACCCTCACCCAAGGCAACATGCTGCAATGTTCACATGACCTCAATTCAGTATCGTGGCCCTATCTTCCTTACCCGCAAACAGAGTGGCAGGTGATATCCATCCTGATACTTGGCAATGCAAAGCCAATGCTTTCCCTCCACTGCTCTGAACAGAAAGTACACCGTAGCCTCTGTGGTGCAAAGAACAGATGGATGTGAAAGTTCAGAGGCCCCTTCTATCATAAGTTTCTGGTATGGTCTTGGGTAAGCTTTTACCTGTCTGCAGAATAAGAGTAATAGCCACCTGCCTTCCATTAAAATTGCTAATTTTAAAATGTGCTCCATAAAAGCATTGGCCTGCCACTCCTGTGTTTCCTTACCTGTAAGTAAGCCTCACAGAGGTGAGGCTTACTTCTGAGTAATTATACTATTGGGTTGCGCTGTTTATCCCTGTAGCATGTTTTTCCTCCATTCCTGAACCAAGCTTTTAGCACCATTCCTGTCCCTAAATTGATCACCAAGTGCTCTTTGCCTCCTACTTATATGGACCTGTGGACTGAGCAGTGAGCATCATGCTCTCCCAACTGCTGGGCCAAAAGGCAAGCGCTCTGTTCCCTCCCCTGCAAACCGAGGATTGAATGTCCCATTTCACATCTTGTCAAAATGAGCCAAGCCGAATTCTTTTCCAGCCTTTCACATCTCCAGCTGTATAAATCTCTGCCATTGATTTGTCCCTCCCATAGCTACAGCATCGTCATTGAGGGAGAGCGAGGGAACCGGCAGAGGATCTATTCCCAGGAGCAGCTGCTGCAGGAGGCGGTGAGTCCCTGCAGATCATGGCCTGGGATTAATCAGGCCTGCTTAGGCAATTGGGGGCGGAGAAGCTGGGCTGTGAATGCAACTGGGAGCAACAGCAAGTGGTGCATTCATGAATCTGGGATTTACCTGTGAAGCAGGGAGCAGAGAGTGCCGCTCCCCTGTGCCAATGTGCAAAGCGCAAGCTGGCACAGCACGATGGAGAGAAGCATTTTTTGCTGAGGCAAGCAAGGTACACTCAGGAGGTGCATGTCTTCTGGGTACCAGGGCCTGAGATAGTGTGGTTGTAGGGCGAAGGGCAAGATGCATTCAGGCAAGGGCATGTCTACATGATTCTTTTCATTGCTTTGGGGACTTTAGGGCCAAAAGGTGATCTATAAAGACAACACAGGACAATGCTAACTGGGAGGGATCAGATGCACTTGCACAGTGCACAGGATTTGTCATGGTCAGCCTAGCTTCAGTGTTGATCTTCCACCAACCGGTATTGTGAGGCTAGCATAGTGTTTGTAGCCACACCTGGCTTCTTGCTTTCAAATGCTCTGGGGGACAGAATACCTCCCTTTCTTCCCTGCTGCACATCACAGTACCC